>NC_057344.1:103236777-103865777 GCF_016509475.1 Prionailurus bengalensis
CACAAAGATGATTAACAATAAATAAACTTTAGTTCCATGTCATTTACACGAATAAACAAAAATATGATGCTAAGTGTTATAAAACATTATCCCCTGCGAAGTTGATGCAGTGCCAAAGTAATTGAATATTTATTGAAAAGTAATTACTGGCTTAATATATACACAAAACACATAATCTTCTTTTTATAGTTCAATTCAATTAAACAGTTGGTACTAGCTCCCTACTCTGAAGATGAATGTAAACAGCATTCAGTGAGATTTGTTTTTTCCTTTTTAAAATTGCAGTCTGAGAGATGGTTATTGATCACCACATGAATAATACTTGCTTTTTTTTGAGGCATTTTATGTAGGAAGGATTATTTATAATAGGTATAGTTCACATACTAGGATTTAAAAGAGTATTTTATATCATGATAGATTTCTTTATTTTACAGGAGGGAAATAAAAGGAACTCATTATGTAAGCAATTTTACAACTTTATCTCATTCAGGATTCTCAGTGGTCAAAAAAGAACCTTCTTTAACTAGTTTAAACAGAACATAAATTTATTAATAGGAGTTATGTAGCTGTAGAAATCTCTGACAGATCTGGAGACTGAACAGCCAGGAGCATTGTTTAAATCCTGTGCTCCTGCTAATAGGTTAAGGGGTGGCAGCTTCCATCATCTAAGGCTGGCTTATGATATTCTTATGGGACCCTTTCAAAACATGAATGTTGGTCATGTGTTTCCCTTGGATCAATGTATTTCTCCCAGCTCTTCCTTCTTGTTAGTCTTGCACTGAACAGTTAATCTGCAGGACCCTAATTTACTTCCTAACTCCTGGTTGCAAGAGACCTGGGAGGTATTTTCTGGCTTTTACATAGGTGAGGTAGGGTTTTTACAGTGGGAAATTCTCATACACTGCAAGGATATGCACAGTTTATGCAGCCTCAACATATGACAAACATCTGCTATATTATATCCTCTGGCAAATCAAGCAGTTAGTCACAGACAGAATATAATTCCTTCTGAATCTTTGATCTTATTTCATTTTGTCCTCCTATTCAGAATATTTCCTAAGGAAGCTCAGAAGTGAAAAAGTAATGCAACAATGGTAGTGGCTCTTGGATGTTGTGATATCAATTGATTTTAACTTTATGATTATGAATTTGTATGTCAAGTATAGATGTGCCTAATATGCAGTAATCAAGGCACAAAATATTTGGTAAAACAATGGAATATAGAAGGAAGATCTTAAAAAAATTATTTCCAGATACTAATATGTTTATAAATTTACCTTTTTATAAAACCTCAAGGTAGTGTAGAAAATATAGGTTGACGTTTATTTATTTATTTATTTATTTATTTATTTATTACAACTAGAAATTAATCATCCCTATGACAAATTATCAGTGGTGCCCAAGCTATTATAGGCACATCCTGCAGACAGCATCCATGGTTAACATTTTCTTAATAGAATGACTTTTGGTTTTTAGTTAATCAAATTCCAAACACATATACAATGTGTATATCCCCTGGTGCAACATTTTTCAGCCACAGTTTATATAAGAAAATTCTATATGTGTATTCCCAAATCTCAATATAAATCCTCTAATAAAATTACAAGTGGGATGAATCTCAAGTTACATTCCAAACACAATGGATAAAAGAGCAGAATCATATGTTCTTTGAAAAGAACACTAAAGGTTAACAAAATGTCACAGGCCATGAATATTGCTGGTGCAGAGGCATTGGGTCATGGCATCTCACACAAATAAAGAGTTTCAACAAATGCATTAATTGCCAATCAGGAAGTCAAGTTTTAAAGAATTTTCCATTTTAACACAATAGTTTGCTACTTATATATGGGTGTTTGTATGTTTTAGAGAATTGGTTTGGGGCTAAGAGTGGACACCTACTGCATAAACCTAACCAAAGTGGTAAAAGACCTGTATTCTGAAAGCTATAAAACACTGATGAAAGAAATTAAAGATGATACAAAGAAATTGAAAGACATTTCATGTTAATGGATTAGAAGAACAAATATTATTAAAATGTCTATATTACTGAAAGCAATCTACACATTTAATTCAATCCCTATCTAAATGCAATAAGCATTTTTCACAGAGCTAGAACAATCCTAAAATTTGTATGGAACCACAAAAGACCCTGAATAGACAAAGTGACCTTGAAATAGAAAACCAAAGCTGAAGGCATCACAATTCCAGATTTCAAGTAATATTATAAAGCTGTGGTGATCAAAACAGTATGGTAGTGGCACAAAGATAGACCCATAGATCAATAAAACAGAATAGAAAATCCAGCAATGAACACACAACTATATGGTTAATTAATCTTCAACAAAGCAGGAAAGAATATTCAATGGGAAAAAGTCTCTTCAACAAATGGTGTTGGGAAAACTGTACAGCAACATGCAAAAGAATGAAATTAGACTTTTGTTCTCTAAATTGATTTTGTGAAGACCATGAGAGACAAAAATTGGAAATGTTCAACTAAACCCAGTGTATGTGGAATCTGGGAGTGATAGAAATCAATTATACTAGAGATGTTGTGGGTAATGTGGGGAGATGGGAATGACTGAAATTTACTTGCTTCAGTGAAGTAAGTTGAAGGAGAAATACTAGTTTTCTTCAGATTTCACCTGGAGAGAAAAAAGAAGGTAGTGAGAAGGGGATTAGAGTTACTAGTTGCCAACAATAGAAACCAAATCTGGATAGCTTTGAGAGAAAACATATGTATTGGGAACATGTTAAATAGCCTACAGAAGCATCAGGCTTGGAAAATAGTCATGAGACAAGGAAGTCTGGGAACCTGAGGATGGCCAAATTCATGTCTCAGAAAGGTCTGGTAGAATGCCACTGGTGCTGCCCCTGGACGACACTTGCCACCACCCCATGGACACTCAACTCTGCAGTTACCCTTATGTATAATTGGATGCCCCTGCTCTTTACATCACTCCCTCAGGATTTCAAGTCTTGTATGGAAGCTCCTACTAGCAGAGTGGAGTCTATATGCTCTACCAGAAGCTGCCAAGGACTTTTGGTTTTCACAGTGGGGTGTGAGACCTTGTCTCCTGACAAGATCTGCAAAGGAAGATTCCTTTTCCCAGATAGGAAGGATAATCAGATACTACAAAATTAAAAGTAATAGCATCAACTTTGACAAATATCTACCATTTGGGGTGTCAATAGCTGTCCTCTGTTGGGGGAAAATATCATACACTTCAGCTGCCCATAATCTTTATGTATTCAGCTTGGCCTGGGGTGGAGAAGAAATATTTGCATTAGGGCCTTTATAATGGGGATATGCATAATGTCCAAAGCAATGTGGGTGACAAAAGGGGCTGAATAAGTCCATCATAATCACAGCTGACAGAGAGGTGACTGGGAGAAGTGTAATGGTGAGATCAGTAGGGAAAGAGTAGCCAAAGGGGTGTAGATGGTACCGATGGGCTCATGGAGCAGATACTCCCCTGAGATGAGCTGAAGCTCATCCTTGCCCAGTATCCTTGGGCATTATCAGCAGTGCATCTGGTAACAAAATGTGACAAGGATGCAGGGATTTCAAAATGTTGCTGCATATGGGTTTTGTTGCCAATATTGAATTGCCCAACCCCACTGATTATCCTTCCTGGGGCCAGTTGTTAATCAAGTTACCAATATAGTTTTATTCATTCCTCTTAAAGAATAATGGCTGTATAATATTTGTTCAAATGATATATACCATTACAAAAAACTCAAACAACATAGAAAAGTCCATGACAAAAAGTAAGCTCTCCTTTCAATTCTATCTTCTGGAAAACATCATTAGCATTTAGTGAACATTTCTCTCTCTCTCTCTCTCTCTCTCTCTCTCTCTCAATCTGTGTGTGTGTGTATGTGTGTGTGTGTGTGTGTGTGCATAATATCTAGATAAGACGATCATCTATCTATCATCTATCTGTTTATCCATATCTTGTGTATGCGTTCAGCTTTAGAAGATACTACAGTTTTACAAAGCGGTTGTACTGGGGTGCCTGAGTGGCTCAGTCAGTTAAGTGTCCAATTCTGGAGTTTGGTTCAGGTCATGACCTCACGGGTTCCTGAGATCAAGCCTCCCGTTTGGCTCCGTGTTTGGAATTCTCTCTCTCTCTCTCTCTCTCTCTCTCTCTCTCTCTCTCCCTCTCTGCCTTTCCCCCACTTGCGTTCTGTCTCAAAATAAATAAATAAACATTAAGAAAAAAAGTAACTGTACCACTTTACATTCTCCTTAGCAGTAGTTCCAATTTCTCTACATCTTTGTCAATACTTAGTAATTAAAAGAAGTCATCCTAGTTGGTGTAGTGTTATCACATTGCAGTTCCAAATTTGCATTTCTTAACATAAAAGATGAGCATCTTTTCATATGCTTATTGACTATTTGAGTGTCTTTTTTTTTAAATGAAACATCTTTTCAAGTCTTTCGCCTATTGTGAAAACAGTGAGTTGTTTCTCCTTTTTATTGCTTTTTACGATTTTTATGTATCCTGAATATGTCTTTTGACAGTCAAGTTCAAATGTCTTTTTCACATAACTTTTAAAAATGTCATCTTCACAGAATTTAAGAGGAACCTGGGATTTAACTATCTCATTTTACACTTAAAGAAATAGACCTAGCAACTTCAAATGATTTGCCCAAGGTGCTATAGTGAGCTAGAGATAAGAGTTAGGATTATTTTGTCTCCTGTTATTTTGACTCTAATGCTCTGCCTGTCCTAAAAATGAAAAGTAAATAATTTAATCAACATAGAAAGTTTTCACAACACCATCTTAGATCTACAGATACATGGATCTGTTTTCTTTTTTTATTCATTTAGTCCAAATCTTGAGGCTCTTATCAAATTTACTTTCAATCTTCTTTTTTTTTTTTTCAACGTTTATTTATTTTTGGGACAGAGAGAGACAGAGCATGAACGGGGGAGGGGCAGAGAGAGAGGGAGACACAGAATCAGAAACAGGCTCCAGGCTCTGAGCCATCAGCCCAGAGCCCGACGCGGGGCTCGAACTCACGGACCGCGAGATCGTGACCTGGCTGAAGTCGGACGCTTAACCGACTGCGCCACCCAGGCGCCCCGAAAGAATATCAATCTTCTTAAAGTGAGAGCAGAGAGATCTTCTATTTTCCCAAAAAGAAAAATATAACCCAAGATATAGCTCTTGAATCTCATTTATTTGATAAACTGCATGAAGCAAGATTTTCTTAAATGGGAAAATTTGCTTCAAGCAGCAGCTTTGTAGTTTGTTGTTGTCCTTGATAGTGCTTTATATATATAACCTTTGGAGAGAGAAGTGATCTGTAAACTAGCTCTGTACTCAGGCAGATCCTCACAACAAAATGTTTCCAGACCCCCAACCCTTGCCACTTCTCAAAATAAAATAGACCGACACTTAACCTTCTTTGTCATTATTGGGATTACACAAATGTGCAACTGGATCTTTAGTAACACTCACCAGAGAATGAAAATCTAAAAACCCAGAAAAATAATTGATAATTAAGAGGAACTCACATTGATGAAGTTTTGGAGTGATGGTGGGGTGATCTGGAGTTGACAGCCAAGAAAGAATTCTTGAAGACGTATTTGGTGCAAAAAGGTGAGTTTATTAAAGCATGGGGACAGGACCCATGGGCAGGAAGAGCTCCCCTGGACCCTGTGGAGACACAGGTTATATACTTGGGAGTTGGGGGAGGTAAAGTCAAGGGGGGGGGTTTACCCAAAGAGATTTTCATATGCTAAAGAAGACCCACAGGATACTGGAGGCCTAGCTATTATCAAGCTAAGATTGCTTTTCCCTCTAGCAAAGCATTAGCTTTAAGACAGTAAAGAGTTCCTGGAGAAACGTTTTACTCTGCTAGCCTCAAATAGTTGTCAATGGGCAGCAGGTTATAAGGAAATTTATCTGCCATTTCCTTCTTTCCTTTGTTCCCCATATCGCTATGGAGGGGTGATGTTGGGACTCCAGGAAACTGAGTCTGTAAATTTCTGGAGATTAAGCTATTGATAAGAGTGCCTTTTTCTCATAATTTACTAAGATATTTGTAAACTGATAGAGACCCATGTCCTGGACGACTGTGATGTCTATCAGTTAACCATTTTTTTCCTTTCCTTTGTTTTTGGGCAGTCATGAGTGCCTGAGGAATGTCACACATATCCCACCTGTGGGGTAGGGGGGATAGCTTGTATTTTCCCTCAGCCTGCCTTATGTACCCCCATCAACATGGAGACCATCAAGTTCAGAGAGGGCCAAATGTGAACTACTTGCTCCTTCCCAAATGTGTAGCCAAGGGATGTGACAGCATTAAAACAGTTCTGAACAACTAATGTCTAAGAGAAGAATCTAACCACATTCTACAGATCTACTGGTCCCATACCTAGGCATGGCCTAGACTCCACCTGGAGTCTGATCACAGGGCTATCATATTAGTGGATGGACAGTAGGTACTCATGTTCCTTGATTGGTGATTGCCTTAGTTGGTGGATTTATTGGTGTTCAGGTCATCACTTTTGCAAAACCATCTCTTCAGGAGGTTGAATTTTATTTTGGAAGTTCATCCTTGCACAATCAAGGGCACAGATGCACTATGCAGCCAAAGACTATAAGGGTCAGCACTGACCCTGAATGTCAGCCTTCTGCATGGCACTGGCGTCACTGCTTTCTTCTCAATACCAGCTTGAGACTGAGTTATATAACTCTATGCCCAAAGCTGATGTGAGGTCACCTATGGATTGGATTAAAAAGGAGGCAATGACATTCAAAGATTTAGTATTCCCGGGCTCTAACCTCACAATTTTAAGGTTGGCTATTGCCTAAAATAAGCTTTTTAAAGATCACTTTGAAAAACAATGCAGTATGGGCGCCTAGGTGGCTCAGTCATTTAAGTGTCTGAGGGGCTCAGGTCATGGTCTTGCAGTTTATGGGCCTGAGCCCCGTGTCAGGCTCTTTGCTGACAACTCAGAGCCTGGATCCTGTTCCCAATTCTGTCGCCCTCTCCCTTCCCCTCCCCTGCTCACATTATGTCTCTGTCTCTGTCTTTGTCTCTCAAAAAAATATTTTAAAAAACACAGTAAAATTTTCCATAAAAAATACTCAACTACAGTATCAAAGAAAACAAAACCACTATCACAGCTTCTGGGAATGATTAATTCTGTTTTGTACAAGGTGTCTGGGGCTGGTACCTTAAAAGTACTCAAAGAAAATGTATCTTAAATAATTTAGAAGGAAATAAAGACGATATGCTCCAGGAACCGTATTCAGTGGTTTTGGTGAAGAAGACATTGATATCAAGATAGCATGTGAGGGGCGCCTGGGTGGCGCAGTCGGTTAAGCGTCCGACTTCAGCCAGGTCACGATCTCGCGGTCTGTGAGTTCGAGCCCCGCATCAGGCTCTGGGCTGATGGCTCGGAGCCTGGAGCCTGTTTCCGATTCTGTGTCTCCCTCTCTCTCTGCCCCTCCCCCGTTCATGCTCTGTCTCTCTCTGTCCCAAAAATAAATAAACGTTGAAAAAAAATTAAAAAAAAAAAAAAAAAAAAAAAAAAAAAAAAAAGATAGCATGTGAAATGCTTGAATAGTTTCATGCAAATGTAAGGGTGAAGGAAAAATCAATGCTTTAAAATTGCCATGTTAATTTTCATTTTAGGTGATTTTTATGTAACATGCAATTATAAATATGCATGTAATAAAATGGTTAAATTCTATATTTTATAGATTGGTTTAATTATTTCATCTATATCCCTAAAAGATTATATAATCAGTGTGGCCAAAATCTTTTATTTGGAGGATCTTCTCTTTAGGAAAATGGAGGTCAGTTCATATTTGGTATACTCTTCTCCACGGATATATTTGCTTTTTCATCCCCTTTTGTATTTTTCAGAGCTCAGGGAAGGGTATTCTACCACTGACATTGTTTTGAATTGTTATCCCAGGTGCAGGCAATAAGCTGGTGTATTGTCTTGAGTTGAAAAATTATAATAAAACTGATGAAATAACATCTTGTTTCTACTATTACCATATGCTGACAATTCTAAATAATGTCAGTAGTAAACACTTTTCTTCACTGGGACTGACCTCTCCCAGCAATCCTCCCTTTCACCCCACATCATGACATTGGTCCCTTTTTTTGGTTTTGAAGGAATCACATCATAAATTTCTGGAACAAAAAGAGATGAGGACAATAACCATAGTTTTTCATACAATCAAGTTTTGCTACATTGGAACCTAGATTAGCAAGTATTCAATTGCAGAAAAACATTGGCATGGGAGTCAGGAGAACTAAGAAACCTGTTTCTGTCACTAATGAGGCCTTGGGTAAGCCATTTCACTTTTGTACCTTACTGACATGTATCTATCTATATCTATATCTATATCTATATCTATATATCATTTATATCTATATATTAAATGTTTGTTTATTTTGAGAGAAAGAATCAGAGAGAGACAGAGAGAGAGAACGAACGAGTGGGGGAGGGCAGATATAGGCAAAGAGAGAATCCCAAACAGGCTCCATGCTGTCAGTGCAGAGCCTGACGAGGGGCTTAATCTCACCAACAGTGAGATCATGACCTGAGCCGAAATCAAGAGTTGGTCTCTTAACCAACTGAGCCACCCAGGTGCCCCATCACATATATTTTTAAAAACCAGAATGAGGGGAGAAGCAAACTTGATTTCTAAAATGACTTACAGTTCTCAGCTTCTGGACTCTGATATAGGATTCATGGTAGACAGAACACTGGACTTAATATAAAAAAACTGAAATTGACGTCCTGCTCTGTCCCTAACCAGTGTGATCTTAGAGAAGTAATTTAACTGGTCTCAATTTTGTGAGCCCAAGCTGCTTTGTATACCTTAGAAGGTACTCTTTCTGTTTCTGCTCTCAGCCACATCTTTTGTACTTGACACTCCAGTAAAATCGAATTTTAAAAATGGTTCCTAAGGCTCTATTCCTTTACATTACTTCTGGCTATTTGTCTTCTTATGCATAAGAAGAGAAAAACAATTTGCATTTGTGTAGAGAATTTTATTTTATTTTTTGATGTAAAGATATTTGCTGATACCATTGAAGAAGGTACATTTAGTTATATAAGTTTTAAAAAAACTTTTCCACTTTTTACCATATTATGTTTCCCTCAAAATTCATCCTTCTTTCCTCATTATAACAACCCACAATCCATGACCAATATCAGAGGACATAGGAGGATAAACATGCTAATTTTTGCATATATTTTGTAGTTATTTTTTTATTTAGATCATCCTTATTTAGGTCACGTGGTATATGTTGCATATAGAACCTTCTCTTGAACCCTTAGATTTCCAATTAGGGCCAGAAGTTTTTGATATGTTGGCACAAAGGATACCTCTTGGGCCTTTTTCATATTCATACCATCTAATGAACAAATACCAAAATTATATAATCCTACAAGGTAGAAGTAAAGGTAAAGTATTCTAAGGCAAAAGGGAGGCAATATAGTATAGTGAATAAGAGCACAGGCCCCTAGCTAGAAAGCTTGGGTTCACATCTTAGCCCAACTGTCTGTTAGAGGTGTCTTAGGCAAATTACTAAACCTCTCTTATCTCAGTTTCCTTAACAATAAAGTGAAAATAATGATATTTCCTATCTTACAGGGTTGTCCTGAGAATTAATTAAAAGAAGAAAAGCACATAGAGCCTATGGTTGGCACATAGTACATAATCAATAAATATTAGCTATTGTTATGATTACAGGCTATCTCTGGATAGCCTTATATAATGGATATGTACATGAGTGATGATAGAAGGATGTAAAAGTTCTCCATCAGAGAACAACAGGACAAGACACATTAGGTACAGCAGATTTGATTTCAAGTTCTGACCTCTTAGGCAAGATTCCTGCATACCTATACTGATGGAAGTCCTTGTCACACACTGCTGAACTGTCCTTTCTATCTACCAACCATTTGCCTACCTAATTGGTACTCCTCCTTCAAGACTCAGAGGAAACCTCAGAGGTCCTGTAGGAAAACTTCCAATGAGTGTCCTGCTCAACACTACTTTCTTCCCTCTATTATATGAGGCTGTCAGCTTCTCCTATGTACTCTGGGCATACCTCCCTCATTGCCATCTTCATCTCACATTGAAATTATGCATTTATGTTTTGGTCTACTGAATAGAGTACAATAATCTTGGAAGGCAGACAGCACCAAATCATTTTCATATTTGCATTTTAGTGCCTATTACAGTG
Source organism: Prionailurus bengalensis (assembly GCF_016509475.1). Taxonomy (NCBI): domain Eukaryota; kingdom Metazoa; phylum Chordata; class Mammalia; order Carnivora; family Felidae; genus Prionailurus; species Prionailurus bengalensis. The sequence continues at coordinate 103,247,009 of NC_057344.1, forward strand.
CCAGGTTTATAGTTTGTATAGATACAAGAGATATGAAAAAGGAATCCACTGTCTGGGTAAATGGTGGTGATAGCAGTAATGGATGTAGGGGAGACTGGGTAGTTTTGGCTAAGGGGAGATAATGACTTTAGGTGTAGGCAAGTTCAGCTTAAGTCTCCTACACAACATCCATTGTAGGAAATAATGATTGGAAATTAAAGAAAAGTTCAGAGAGGCTAAATTTGAGAGTTCTTCAAATATATGTGAGATCTGAGATCTTGAGAATGATGATTGTGTATAGAGAATATGGATGAGGAAAAAACAGAATCCCAGAAAATGTCTACTTTCAGTGGGTATAAACCAGATAAAGAAAATGAGGAGGACCAAGAAATAGAAGAGAATTATAAGCCAGAAGAGTGGTGAAATCAAAGGAGTAATTTATAGCATCAAATAGTTATTTGTTAATTGAACAAATATTAATTGAGTATCAGATCTGTGTTAGGTATTTAGAAGTGCTGGGATAAAATGGTCATAAAGTCTCTGTCCTCACAAGAGTTAAGTAGAACAAAGAGTGGAATGAGGAGTAGAATTAAGAGACACAGTAGATTTGTAGAAGCTAGGTTACACTAATTAAGACAAAACCAGAGGTGAAAAGTGGTCAAGAACAAAGGAAGTCTGACATATTAAGCAGTCCGGCAATTACAGGAAAGAGAAAATGATGGTTTGAAGAAAAAATATCTGAGGAAAGATTTTATTTCATACTTGTTGAATTATTTATTTATTTATTTGTTTACAGTGGAGAGACTTGAGCATATATCAAGGCTGAGGGAAGGGACAAAGGGTGAAGAAAAAGAACAAATGAGGAGGATGAGATCAACAGCCCACAAGGAGTCACCAGCCTTGGAAAGGAGGTCCTTCTGAGACACAAAGGAAAGAGGACACAAGGAGAATGTTAATCAAATTTTGAGACAGGGGAAAGAGAAATTGAAAGCGTTTATACTGAATGAATGACATCTAGCTATTCTGAAAAGCAGAGTTGGGTTGTTTGCTGAGAGGGAGAGGACTGGGTGTAGGTTTAAAGAGAAACAAGTATTGGAATAAAAACCTTTGGCTAGACCCTAGGGATGGCCACTGAACAGTACTGAGATGGGAGAGGTCAGATTGTGAAGTGGACCAGGTGGGCACTGTCAGTCACAGAAATTATTGTGTGAAAATTAAGAAAAAATAAAGAGGGGATAAGAAAGAGAGGGGAAGTATATTAAGAAATGTGCATTTCATAGATGTGCCTGGCATAGTTTTTAGATTCCAAACAGTGAGAAAATGCAGATCTGCCAGTTTACTTATTGAAGTGGAAATGCCATGCCTGATGCTAATGAACAAAATCAACACAAAATTAGATGGCAGGATGTCTCTGCAGGCAGGGACTATAGAGTGCTAGGCTCTGAGGGCAAATTACTTCTTTTGAAGGCTGAATTATAACAAAGTGGGAAGCGAACTGTGGTGGGATCTAGCCCTAGGACAGAGTCTTCACTTGGTGCGGAGTTTTTGTGGAAGGGAGCTCTTCCAGCATGGATAGTTCAAGTTCTCTTCTGCAGGAAGGAAATTTCCTCTGTTGCTTTTCTTACTGTGTAACCTCAAGCAGTTCAAACTTGGATGTCTTTATTTCAGGTCAAAATCATAGTAAGCCCTGGAAGAGGTACATACCTATTGAAGGGGCATTGCCCTGTCTCTTCTTGTGCCTTATCAATTCTGCTCATCTCTCCCTACCAGGTGCTGATAAGGTTGATCCTTAGGCCCCACTTTATAATTTGCAGAGTCGATGTCCACAGCACTTCCTTACTTGAGGTCAGACAAGTTTTTCTTTTCCATATTCTGTCTCTGGAAATGATTGTGTCACAGGGTCATAGAGCACAACCGTCAAGGAAGAATTCTTGCAATGTTGTATGGTGCAACTTAGTAAGTTTATTTAAGTAGCATGAGGACAGGACATGAGGGGCAGAAAGAGCTGTACTTTTGCTGTATGAAGCTAGTGGTTATATGCTTAGTACTCAAGGGGGAAGGGATGTGCAGGGAGTATTAGATCATAAATGTTTCTTTGAATTTCCACTTGTGAAACTACTTTCAAAAGATTTCTCTGGTGCTTATCATTCAGTTCAATATTAATTATTGGTGAGATGTACAGGCAGTCATGAGGCCCTTTAAGAATGTAGCAACCAGCCCATATCTGATCCTTATTAGAACTATGCAGCCTATAGGTAAGTCTTCTGGGGTAATGGTGAATTTTTCTCCTTCTAACTCTCATCAATTGGATCAATAAGACAGGGTTCACTTTTCAGAATCCACCATCTTCATCTAAGGGGAAGAAAGCAGAAAACCTTACTGAGGCCTCTAGGACTAAGCTGTATCCTCTAACTCAGATTTTCCCAAAGAGCTTTATCTTAGTTTATTGTGGGGGAGGGGACACTGGCATTTTCTTTCTTATTTTACTATTGTTTCTTGAATCTACCTCCCTTAGTCGGGAATTATGTGGAAATGAGTAGAGTATGGGATATTTATTATTTGGTCTGATGTGGACATTGAGAAGACAGAAGTGGCCCTATTCTTCTGAGGTCAGATGCTGGAAAGCAAGCACATTCCAGAGACTGACACTAACACAGAGGGAAGCAGAACAAAGGATAGGAAAGGAGAGAGAAACATTCTTTACAGATATTGTTTTGAATATCTGCTCCTACTGTGCCTGAATGTAGACCAACTCCTGGACTTTCCATTACATAAGCCAGCACTTCCCCATTTTTTTTCTTGCAGTAATTTGAGTTGGCTTTCTAGCACTTGCCTTGAAAGAGTCTTGAATAAAATAAAAGGTGATTGACAAGGCTGAATCTGGGCATGTTTAGATCTCCTACTGCAATATGTTTTCTTTATATAAACATAAACAATAACTTAAACACAAAATAGCTCTTTCTGAAAAGGAGGATTACAGTGGGGAATGGAGGCCTGAAACGGATGGAATCTTTTCCCCTGGTGAACTCTAAGAATAGATGAAGGTACTGTAGAGTGGTTCAAATGCTGTCCTGTCTAGAAGCAGGAGGAAAAATGAAGGAAGTCATCATATCCCAACAGAACCAGCTGTTTGACATTGCTTTGTCAGAGACAAATAGAGCTACTTTAGAGCATGTTGAGGGAGATTTGCTTTTGACCACCTTTTACAGACCCGCTTCTGGATTTTTTATCAGGTATTAGGCACTCTACTGAAGTGGCTTATAATAACACTTCATATGATATATATAACGCTATTCTCTCACTTAAATTAAGATAAAATAAAAGCCCAAATCAAAATAGTTATTAAGTACTTACTACATGCCAGATGTTTTGCATGCATCATTTCACTCAGTCCTTCTTATCATCTGCATTTTAAACAGGAAAGAAACAGAGGTTTCCAGATGTTCAGTCACTTGTTAGAGGTCACTTGGCAAAGCTGGGATTGAGATTTAAATATATCTCTGTAACCATTGTTCTTGACTGTTAAGACTTCCTGTATTTTTAATACCCCTTATGTGCCAAGGCACAGGAAATACCAAAGTAGTCCTGAGTATTGCTAAGTTTTCCCCATCTATCCAGGATTAACCTTTGCTTCAATGTCCAAATAAAAGAGCCTGTATCCCATGCTTCTTCAGTCAACCAAATATTTCTGACAACTCCTGGGGAATGTTTACATTTGCTTGATTGTCACTTCTTATTTGGAATAGCAATTTGTTCATCTTTTCCTTTCTCTTCCCAGCCACAATGTTCCAGGGGACAACTTGCATCCCATCCTCATTCCCAGAAGCATAAATTACTCTGGGTTTCAAAATACAGAATTATGTAAGGATATCAGAAGAGAAGGACAGAAAATTTTAATCTCAGTGTCAAATATTGTTGTACTTAACACTTCTTGTCCCTGGGACACATACGGACTGTCTCTCTACCTGAACTTCGACCACAGTGGGACTCTCTTCTTCCCATTTGTCCTCATAATCATTGTGTTTGCTCTAAATAACATCTTTAGGCTTCCCAGAGAAATCCATTTTATTTTTTACAATAAAACAAAGTGTGCCTTTATTGTAATTTGTCCATTCTCATTGCTCTGTGGCATTCCAAGGGTGACTATATTAATGAGTATTGTTGGAAATTTGTTTCTTTTTTTCCAATTTAAGGCTATTTCAAAGTAATACTACTGTTAAAATTCTTGTATATGTCTCTTGGTGAACCTGTATATGCATTTATGTTGGTACACAAATAGAGTGCAATTGCTGGATCACAGGGTACACCTAGGTTCTCCTTGAATTTGTGTCAGTTTTTTTTTTTTAACATGGTTTCCCAGTTTCTGCTCACCTTACACTCCCAACAGTGTATGAAAAAGTTTCACTTGCTCCATGTCCTTGTTAATAGTTGGTTTGGGAAGACTTTTAAACTTTAGCTATTCTGAAGTACCTAGTGAAGTTCTTTGTAGTTTTCTTTTTTTAATTTTTTTAATGTTTATTTATTTTTGAAGGAGAGAAAGGCAGAGTGTGAGTTGGGGAGGGGCAGAGAGAGGGAGACAGAATCTGAAGCAGACTCCAGGCTCTGAGCTGTCAGCACAGAGCCCGATGCAGGGTTCGAACCCACAAACCGTGAGATCATGACCTGAGCCGAAGTCGGACGCTCAACTAACTGAGCCACCCAGACTCTTTGTAGTTTTAATATTGATTTCCCTGATAACCAATAAAGTTGAATACTTTTTTATGTTTATTGGCAAGTTAGATATCTTTTTTTGTGATGTGCCCATTTTTCTATTGGATTGTTCACTTATTGTTTAAAATGAGTTGTAGGAGTTCTTTATATATTGTAGCATGGAAACTTTGCTGTGTGTACATATTTCAAACATTTTCTTCCATTTTGTGGCTTACCTTTCACTCTCTAAATGGTGTCTTTTAAAAATATTTTTATTTTAATTCTAGTTAGTTAACATATAGTGTTATGTTAGTTTCAAGTGTACAATATAGTGAATCAACTTTTCCATACATACATCACTCAGTGCTCATCATGACAACTGCACTCCTTAATCTCTATCACCTATTTACCCATCCCTCCACCCCCGGCTCTCCTCTTTATTTATTTGTCCTCTATAATTTATTTGTCCTCTATAATTAAGAGTCTGTTTCTTGGTTTCTCTCTCTCTCTCTCTCCTTCCTCCGCTCCTTTGCTCATATGTTTTGTTTCTAAAATTCCACATATGAGTGAAGTCATATGGTATTTGTCTCTCTCTGACTTATTTCACTTAGCATTATACTCTAACTCCATCTGTTATTGCAAATGGAAAGATTTCATTCTTTTTTATGGCTTAATATTCCATTGTGTGTGTGTGTGTGTGTGTGTGTGTGTGTGTGATATACATATACCACTTCTTCTTCATTCATCAATCAGTGGACTCTTGGACTGCTTCTGTATTTTGACTATTGTAAATAATGCTGCTGTAATATATGGGTGCATGTATTCCTTTGAATTAGTATTTTTGTGTTCTTTGGGTAAATACCCAGTAGTTCAATTGCTAGATCATAGAGTAGTTCTATTTTTAGAATAGAACCTTTTCCTTTTGAGGAACCTTCATACTGTTTTCCAGAGTGGCTGCACCAGTTTGCATTCCCACCAATAGTACACAGGGATTCCTTTTTCATCACATCCTTGCCAACACCTGTTGTTTCTTGTGTTGCTCATTTTAGCCATTCTGAAAGATGTGAAGTGATACTGCATTGTAGATTTGATTTACATTTTCCAGATGATAAGTGATGATGAGCATCTTTTCATGTGTCTGTTGGCCATCTGTATCTCTTCTTTGGAGAAATGTCTTCATGTCTTCTGCCCATTTTTTAAAAGTTTATTTACTTATTTTGAGAGAGAGAGAGAAAAAACAGGGAAGGGCAGTGAGAGAATCCCAAGCAACCTTCATGCTGTCAGTGCAGAGCCCAATGCGGGACTCAATCTCACAAAATGTGAGGTCATGACCTGAGGCGAAATCAAGAGTTGGGCGCTTAACTTTTTTTTTTTTTCCATAGAAGAACCTCATTAAAACATGAAATAAAAGGACAGAACAGGAAACTCAGTATTCAAACATTTTAAGATGCAGCCAGATGGGTAGCTTAGCTTTGTAAGATAAAGCCAGGGGCACTTAATAACCAAGGGACAATCCTGAGATTTTTTGAAAAATTATTCTCTTTGTGCCTGTGTAAATCACGTTTTTCTGACCCTCAAAACACAAGAACTGTTAAACTATTCTGTGGGAATTTGCATCTAAGAAATGAGAGAGAAGATGCCAGATAGTATCTTCTGCTTAGATAGCATCTGGTGCCCTCTATAATTTTTCAGATGATAAGATTTGAGGTCAAGCAAGGTTGTCTCTTTATCAGAGTCACAATGACTAAGTGGCAGGACCATGAGCTATGAATATGAGGTCCTTTAAGTCCCAGCCATATCTTCTATCCATTTCTCAGAGCCACATGCTAACTTTTTGTTCTCAAGCAGTAGTTGAATGACTTCTATTCTTCCTCTCCTTATTTTTTTGTTCTTCAGTGTCTTCAAACACATGAAAAAATCCCTTGCACCAGATACTGGTCTTCTGTGAAAGGTATTGTACTTATTTCTGAATATTATTCTTATTCCATGAATAATTATTATTGACTACTATGTTCCTGGCACTGAGCTAGCTCTTATCCACACTATGGTGAAGAAATCATAGTCCTACCCTCATGTGGTTTGTAATCAGGGCAGGATCAAGGAACAGATGTTGAATAAATATTTGATTACAAATTATGGTACGTTCTATGAAGTAAAAGTATAAGGTGTTTTGAGAGAGAGAATAGGGAAACATAAACTGGTTGGATAATGAAAGAAAAGTTTTTGGAGTAATAACATTTAAAGTGAGATCTGAAAGTTGTGTAGGGGCCAGCTAAGAGAACAAGTGTGGTAAAGTGTTAGAGTCAGAGAGAGCAATGTGTATGGGAAACCATGAGGTGGGGAAAAGCTTGGAGTGGTAAGTGGTAGGGTGACTATGTTCTTGGACTTCCCTTAGGGATGCTAAAAATAAGTGTGATGTGGAATAAAGGAAATGGGTGGAAATCAGAAAAGTGAGTTTATTCTTTGGTTCAGGTCATGATCTCATCGTCTGTGAGTTCAAGCCCTGTGTCAGGCTCTGTGCTGACAGCTCAGAGCCTGGAGCCTACTTCTGATTTTGATTCCCTCTTTCTTCCCCTCCCCTGCTCACACTTTGTCTCTCTCTCCCTCTCCATCTCTCTCTCTGTCTCTCAAAAATAAACAAACATTAAAAAAAGGAAAAGTGAGTGTTTTGTTTATAGATGAACAATTTGTTAATTTGACTTCTTTGAATAGGTTTATTCTTTTATTTAAACCCTACTTTGCTCTTAGAAGGAAAATGTAACTTCTTTGTTAGGACATCAAAGTCTACTGCATTTTCAATATTTTTGTGGTTATTGTTATAAGAAAGAGAGATATGGTTGCTCTTTGCCATGCAGTCTATGCTTTGGAGTAGTCTGACTTATGAATTTTCTTTTAGTTGACTTATTTTACTTCACTTTGCCTTCAACTCAAACTCTACTCAATCACTATGAACTTTTAAATGTATATGAAAGTCACAGTATGGAAAATGAAGTCAGAAAGCCATAGAAATTTAAGTGAAAGAACAAAGGAATTATTACTTGATGTGTGGGTATCTTGTTTTAAAATTCTGTTAGAAATATTTTTTATTCTGTCTGATGTTAAATAACTAGAACAGGGAAAATCAATGATGTACTGTTATAGTTTTAACTTTCTTGAGTTGTGCTTTTCATTTCTTAGGCTATTATGTACTTAATGGGGACAACAGAGAAACTCTGTCCTAGAAGCTGGCCACAGGAGCCTAGGTCCATTTGATTTTCTGAACACACAATCTCCAGTGATACACCTATTAGTTGTGGAGGGTTTAGTTGAAAATGGGGGCAATTGGGGCGCCTGGGTGGCGCAGTCGGTTAAGCGTCCGACTTCAGCCAGGTCACGATCTCGCGGTCAGTGAGTTCGAGCCCCGCGTCGGGCTCTGGGCTGATGGCTCAGAGCCTGGAGCCTGTTTCCGATTCTGTGTCTCCCTCTCTCTCTGCCCCTCCCCCATTCATGCTCTGTCTCTCTCTGTCCCAAAAATAAATAAACGTTGAAAAAAAAATTTTTAAAAAGAAAATGGGGGCAAGAGAATTGGCAGAATGAAAATGACTATAGAAAAACACACAACAGGGCAGGGGCCAAGGTGGTGGAGCAGCATGGAAGCTTTTTGCTTCTCTTGTCCCTGAAAGGCAGCTAGATCAACACAAAACCATCTGGCACACCTAGAAAACTGATCTGAGGATTAACATAACAATCTGCACAACTTGAACCACAGAACTCAGAAGGGATGTGAAGAGAGGTGAACTGGGAGGGGGGGAGAAAAGCTGCAGAGGGCAGGGAGTTGTTTTTGCTTTGTGGAGAGAGGACAGAGACAGGAGGGAGAGTACAAGAAAAACACTCCCCCCAAAAGCAGCTGGAGAGAAAGAGTAGAAACACCCATAAGGGACTTAACAAGAAAAGGAAAAAGGAGAAAGGAGAGGATTTAAATACCATTAAGACTCTATAAAGAGGGGAGTGCAGAGTCTGAAACTCTGCAGCTAGATACCTGGCAGAGCTCTGGTGGGAACAGCAAATCCCCAGGAGAAGACAGCGAAGTCCTCAGTGTCCTTGGGCCATGTGGGGAGAGGTAGTTCCCCTGCTGAGAGGACATTTGGTAGAGGTTGTGTGGCCTACCCATAGACAAAGGTCCCAGCAGACTCTGGAGAACAGTCACATTTTCTAGTGCTGGAATAAGGATGTTAAGAGGTGGCGAAGACTGGAGCCAGATATATGTTGTAATTTACTATAATCCCTGGAATGCTGGTGCTACACAATCCTGCAAACTTTCAGGGGTGACCTGGCGCCTGACTGCAGTCTATGGGCACTTGCAACAGCATGGACATGTGAAAGTTCCTGGGGATAGGCTGGCACTCAGCCATTGCTTGATGAGACCCTCCCCCAGAGGGTCATAGTGGGTCATAGCTGAGGGGTTCTCAGAAGTGAGGGGTTTGGAAACACAGCCCCATCTGAGATAAAATTTGGGAGAGAGGTGCTGCCTGACAGACTGAACGGCATGGTCACGGATGGTGTAGAAACAGGGAGTGGACAGAAACTGGAGACAGAGGAGGGGTGCTTGATTGCCGGCTAGCAAGAGCACAGAGTTCTGATACTAGAGATTGTGTAGCTGGGTGACACCTCTCCCGCACATGCGCATACACATGTACATGCACCACAATGATCCACCCCAGTAAGCTAAGCAGTGCCATCTAGTGGAGAATGGAGCCAGTACACCAGGACCCGTCCAACTACTGTGCTCTAGAACACAAGTCTCTCCACCTGCTTAATGTATGGAGTATAAAGTGCACATAGTTTGACTTCTAGGGGAAACTGGATGTAATTTTACTCGTATTTCATTCTGTTCGCTGATCCACTTATTCACTTTTTTTTCTTTTTTCTTTCCTTATTCTTTAACAGAAAGAAAAAAATCATTTTTTCCATTATTATAAAAAAGATTTTCCCTAATTTTTTCTACTATATTTTTACTTAAAATTTTTAAATTCTATTTAACTTTTATCATTTCATTTATTCTATTGTGTTCATTTTTAAAATTTTCAAACGTTTTCCTTTTTTTCCCTTTTCCCCCCTTTTCTTTCCCTTTTTTCTCTATTCTATCAAGCTTCTTTCAACAACCAGACCAAAACACACTTAGGAGCTAGCATCCTTTATTTTATTTTTTGTGTTGTTTTAATTTTTATATGTTTATTATTTTGTTAATTCTTTTTCTTCTTCTAAAATGATGAAATGAAAGAATTCAGCCCAAAGAAAGCTCAGAAAAAGTGACAGCCAGGGACTTAATCAACACAGATACAAGCAAGATGTCTGAACCAGAATTTAGAATCATGATAATAAGAATACTAGCTAGGGTTGAAAAAAGCGTAGAATCCCTTTCTGCAGAGATAAGATAAGTAAAATCTAGTCAGGACAAAATTTTAAATGCTATAACTGAGATACAATCTCAAATGGATGCCAAGGTGGCAAGCATGGGTGAAGCAGAACAGCAAAACAGTGATATAGAGGGCAAACTGATGGAGAATAATGAAGCAGAAAGAAAGAGGGAGATTAAGGCAAAAGAACATGATTTAAGAATTACAGAAATCAGTGATTCATTAAAAATGAACAACATCAGAATCATAGGTGTCCCAGAAGAGGAAGAGAGAGAAATAGGGGTAGAAGGGTTATGGGAGCAAACCATAGTGGAAAACTTTCCTAACTTGGGGAAAGACACAGACATCAAAATCCAGAAAGAGAACTCCTATTAGAAAAAACAAAACAAAACAAACAAAAACCCGGCCATCAACAAGGCATATCATATTAAAATTCACAAAATACACAGACTAGAAAAGAATCATGAAAGCAGCAGGGAACAAAAGTCCATAACCTACAAGAGAAGACAGATCACGTTGGCAGCAGACCTATCCACAGAAACTGGTCAGGCCAGAAAGAAGTGACAGGATATATTCAATGTGTTGAATCAACAAAATGTGCAGCCAGAAATTCTTTACCCAGCAAGGCTGTCATTCAAAATAGAAGGAGCAATAAAAAGTTTTTCAGATAAACAAAAACTAAAGAAAATTCGTAACCACTAAACCAGCCCTGCAAGAAATTTTAAGGGGGACATTTTGAGTGCAGAAAATAGGAAACAAAACAAAAAAGACCAAAAGAAACAAAGACTAGAAAGTATCAGGGAATAACCACCAGAAACTCCAACTCTACAGGCAACATAATGGCAACAAATTCATATCTTCAGTACTCACTCCAAATGTCAATGGTCTAAACGTTCCAGTCCAAAGACATAAGGTAAAACGATGGATAAGAAAACAGGACTCATCTATATGCTGTTTACAAGAGACTCATTTTAGACCTACAGACACCTTCAGATTGAAAGTAAGGGGATGTAGAACCATCTCTCATGCTAATGGTCGCCAAAAGAGCTGGAGTAGCCATACTTATATGAGACAACATAGATATTAAAATAAAGACTGTAACAAGAGATGAAGAAGGATATTATATCATAATGAAGGTGTCTATCCACGAAGAATATGTAACAATTGTAAACATTTATGCCCCAAACACGATAGAACTCAAACATATAAATCAATTAATCACAAACATACCGGAATTCATTGATAATAATATTATAATAGTAGGGGAGTTCAACACCCTACTTACAGCAATGGACAGATCATCTAACAGAAAGTCAGCAAGGAAACAATGGCTTTGAATGACACACTGGACTGGAAGGACTTAACAGATATATTCTGAACATTTCATCCTAAAGCAGAAGAATACATATTCTTCTCAAGTGCACATGGAACATTCTCCAGAATAGATCACATGCTGGAACACTAATCAGCCCTCAACAAGTACAAAAAGATCAAGATAATTCTGTGCATATTTTCAGACCACAATGCTATGAAACTTGAAATCAATCATAAGAAAAAATTTGGAAAGAAAACAAATACTTGGAGATTAAAGAACATCTTACAAAAGAATGAATGGGTTAACCAAGAACTTAAGGAGGAAATTAAAAAGTACATGGAAGCCAGTGAAAATGATAACAACATAGCCCCAAAACTCTGGGACACAACAAAGGTTATCATAAGAGGGAGGTATGTAGCAATCCAGGCCTTACTAAAGAAGGAATAAAGGTCTCAGATACACAACCTAAACTTATGCCTTAAAGAGCTGGAAAAAGAACCAGCAAATAACCCCAAACCAGAAGAAGACAGGAAATAATAAAGATTAGAGCAGAAATCAATTCTATCAAAACCAAAAAAACCTGGTAGAACAGATCGATGAAATCAGGAGCTCGTTCTATGAAAAAATTAATAAAATTGATAAACCCCTAGCCAGATTGATAAAAAAGAAAAATTCAAGGACACAAGTAAATAAACTCAAGAAGGAAAGAGGAGAGATTACAACCAACACAGTAGAAATACAAACAATAATAAAAAAATATTATGAGCAATTATATGCCATTAAATTGGGCAATCTGGAAGAAATGGGCAAATTCTAGAAGCATAAAAACTACCAAAACTGAAATAAGAAATAGAAAATTTGAACAGACTCCAAACCAGTAAAGAAATTGAATTAGTAATCAAAAATCTCCCAAAAAACAAGAGTCCAGGGCCAGATGACTTTCCAGGGGAATTCTACTAAACATTTAAAAAAGAGTTAACTCCTATTCTTTTGAAGTTGTTCCAAAAAATAGAAATGGAAGAACTTCCAAACTCATTCTATGAGGCCAGAATTACCTTGATTCCACAACCAAAGACTCCACTAAAAAGGAGAACTACAGACCAATTTCTGTGATGAACATGGATGCAAAAATCCTCAACAAGATATTAGCCAACTGGATCCAACCCTCCATTAAAAGAATTATCACCACGACCAAGTGGCATTTATACCTGGGATGCAGGGCTAGCTCAATATCTGCAAAACAATCAATGTGATACATCTCATCAATAAAATAAAGGACAAGAACCACATGATCCTCTCAATAGATGTAGAGAAAGTATTTGACAAAATACAGCATTCTTTTTTGATAAAACCCTCAAGAAAGTAGGGATAGAAGGATTGTACCTCGAGATCATAAAAGCCATATATGAAAGTCCCACGATTAATATCACCCTCAATGGGGAAAAACTGAGGGCTTTCCCCCTAAGGTCAGGAACCTGACAAGAGTGTCCACTCTCACCACTGTTATTCAATGTAGTATTGGAAGTCCTAGCCTCAGCAATCAGACAACACAAAGGAATAAAAGGCATCCAAACTGGCAAGGAGGAAGTCAAACTTTCACTCTTCACAGAGGACATGATACTCTGTATGGAAAACCAAAAGGATCCACCAAAAAAACTTCTAGAATTTATCCATGAATTCAGCAAAGTTGCAGGGTATAAAATCAATGCACGGAAATCTGTTGCATTTCTATACACCAATAATGAAGCAACAGAAAGAGAAATCAAGGAATCGATCCCATTTACAATTGTACCAAAACCCATAAAATACCTAGGACTAGACCTAACCAAAGACGTGAAAAATCTATACACTGAAAACTATCAAAAACTTATGAAGGGAATTGAAGAAGACACACAAAAAAATGGAAAAATATTCCATGCTAATGGATAGGAAGAACAAATATTGTGGAAATGTCAATACTACCCAAAGCAATCTACATATTCAATGCAATCCCTCTCAAAATAACACCAGAATTTTTCACAGAGCTAGAACAAACAATCCTAAAATTTGTATGGAACCAGGAGAGGCCCTGAATACCAAAGCAATCTTTAAAATGAAAACCAAAGCATGAGGCATCACAATCCCAGTCTTCAAGCTACACTACAAAGCTGTAATCATCAAGACAGTATGGTACTGGCACAAAAACAGACAGATCAATGGAACAGAATAGAAAACCCAGAAATGGACCCATAAATGTATGGCCAACTAATCTTTGACAGAGCAAGAAAGAATATCCAATGGAATAAAGACAGTCTCTCTAGCAAATGGTATTGGGAAAACTGGACAGTGACATGCAGAAAAATGAACCTGGACCACTTTCTTACACCATACACAAAAATAAACTCAAAATGGATGAAAGACCTAAATGTAAGACAGGAAGCCATCAAAAACCTAGAGGAGGAAGCAGATAAAAACCTCTTTGACCTTGGCCACAGCAACTTCTTACTCAACACATTTCTGGAGGAAAAGGAAACAAAAGCAAAAATGAACTATTGGGGCCTCATCAAGATAAAAGCTTCTGCGCAGCAAAGGAATCATTCAGCAAAACTCAAGGCAACCAAAGAAATGGGAGAAGATGTTTGCAAATGACATATAAAGGGTTTGTATCCAAAATCTATAAAGAACTGATCAAACTCAACATAAAAAACAAAAAACAAAAAACAAACAAAAACAAATAATCCAGTGAAGAAATGGGCAAAGACATGAATAGACACTTTTCCAAAGAGGACATCCTGATTGCTAACAGACCCATGAAAAATGCTCAACATCACTCATCATCAGGGAAATACAAATCAGAGCTACTATGAGATGTCACCTCACAACAGTCAGAATGGCTAAAATTAACAACTCAGGCAATAGATATTGACAAAGATGTGGAGAAAGAGGATCTCTTGCACTGCTGGTGGGAATGCAAACAGGTGCAGCCAGTCTGGAAAACAGTATGGACGTTCCTCAAAAAGCTAAAAATAAAACTACCCTATGACCCAGAAATTGTACCAATAGGTATTTATCCAAGCGACACAAGTGTGCTGTTTCAAAGGGGCACAGCACCCCAGTATATATAGCAGTAGGGGAGTGGAGCTTGGTATAAGGGGCTTTGGCCTCTGCTGGGGGTGCTGTTTTGCTCCCTAAAGGCCTTTATTGGTAATGGGTGGGATGAATATGGTGGTGAATGGTCTCTAGCCCCAGAGCTGAAAGATTGTGGCCCTTCACTCTTCAGGGAAACCTCACAGAACAATAAATCACCTCTGTTGTCTTCAGTTTCCATCAGAACCTGATGTGCATCTGTCTGTGTCTTAGCTTCTTTATCTTAGGGATGAGACTGGGTTTCAAAATTCCATTTTTTAGGGATTGATGTGGCTGTGTTCCTCTGGGGGTGGGTCTCACCATGCTTTTTGCTGGCTGTGTGAGGAAATTGGTGGCATGACTGTGAAGCAGTTCAGAGTTTATGTCAAAACAGAGCAGAAAGCTGACACACCTGCTTGCTGCCCTCAGCTGGAGTCCCTGCTCCTATGTTTGGAAGCAATGCAGCACATTGGCACCACACATCCTTCTTGTGACCCAGAGGCCCTCATACCATGTGGTCACTCCTGGGTTTCTGCCCCATTTTGCCAGCTGAACGCCTTTAAATCAGGCACATCCCCACTGTAGCAGACTTCTAAAAGTTCAGATTTTGTGCTCTGCTGTTTCTAATACTTTGCAGTAGCCCCTCTAAGC
Source organism: Prionailurus bengalensis (assembly GCF_016509475.1). Classification (NCBI taxonomy): domain Eukaryota; kingdom Metazoa; phylum Chordata; class Mammalia; order Carnivora; family Felidae; genus Prionailurus; species Prionailurus bengalensis. The sequence continues at coordinate 103,262,144 of NC_057344.1, forward strand.
AGACTATCTCCATGCTGCCATACTGGAATGCTATGTGTCCCCCAAGTCAACTCTTTGCACTCCTTCCTTCCAGAAGGTGATCGCTTTTGTACTGGTAGACATGCAGTTTTGGCTCTTTAAGACCTACATTTGATTTCTTGGGTGTTCAGAATGATTTGATAACTATCTAGCTGTGTTCAAAGGACAAGACAAGCTTAGGATCTCCTTAGTTCTCTACCATCTTAACTCCTCCTCTGAAAAAGATTTTTAAAGGTAATGCAACAATCATTTAATTTTCTCCATGATTATTAAGATCATTTTGCATGGTTTCAGCTTGGATGCTCATTTTTGTGGCCTTGCACTACTATGCAAAGTGAAAGCTGCCTATTTTGCCCTTAGATAGCGACAACTGGAGCCCCTGCAGTTTAGATAGTCCTACCTTTGTCTTTTTCTACTCATGCCCTTTGTCTTATTCCTTGCCTATGTTCTGGGTACTTGAGACCCCAAAATTTACTGTTCCCAATGGTTCTGATTTTGATTCTGTGAGCTTCTTCCCTGGTCATCCCTCTTGACATAACCAGTGTGTATAATCCTAGGCTTGAGGAGTGGTGGAAAGGCAACTCTATGCAGGAGGGGTGGGCAAATATTAAGTGAGCTGCCTGGGGTGCCCACATGTATGTGTGTGGTGTGGGATGGGGAGTGTGAAGAAGAGTGAGGTGAGCCTAAAGACTGGAGTCTCCATATGAACTCTTGTCCTCAGCCTTATAAATGTTGGTGGCAGTCCAGCTTTACAGTAAAATTCCTCAAAAGCAAATTCTATGTTACCTGTCTCTACTTTTACTATTATTTTTAAAATTCATTCCTGTCAGGATTTTATGTTCACCACTGAAATTCTTTGTATAATATTAAATGACCTCCATTTTGTCAAATGGCCTGTTCTGTGTCTTCAACTATTGTGGTCTCTAAGGAGAAATTGACATTAATGATTATTTCTTCCTCTTTGAAATGCTTTCTTCACTTGACTTCAGAGGCCAGCTCCAGTCTTTCTTGATTATCTTCTTACTTTATTTGCTAATGGATATAAAAAGAAAAAAGTACATGGAAGATTGTAAAAGAGATTTATTGGAGGGCATTCTATATGTTAGAACTTGGTCTCATGGTCTTACCTAACTGGGTGACTGAAAATGTAAATCAAATTTGTGCTATGAGGAAATGTCTAATGTCTGTTTCAATCACTGCTTTATCCTCAATGCTTACAATAGTGCTTGGCACAAAGTAGATACCAAATAAGTATGTATTGGATGAATAAGTGAATGGATGAGTGAATGTGGGAACCATGGCAAGACTAAACCTTTAGTTAGAGACTGAATGAGCTCTGATGCTAAGTCAGTTGAATTGGAGGCCATTATTGGATTCTTTTGCCATGCTTTTAATTCTTTTCTACCTTAATTATGTTTAAATAAGAGGATATTGTTTTTTCATTTATATTACATGGTAGATGAAACTGATATTCTTAATTTAAAAGATCTCTGTTTTCAAAATAAAAATATCAAATTACAAGACATTTTTCACTCTCCTACATCCCTGGAGCAAGTGAACTCACTCTTTAGTTGAAAAGATGACTTTGAAGAAAGATGGAGGAACTTGTATTTTTTCTCTATCCTAATCTTTCTGCCTATTCCACATCTCCTTTTTATTTGTTTTCATCAGATGAAAGCAAAAAATAAATGTAATTTTATTCATGCAAAACCTTGGAGGTGTGATAAAAAAAGCATCATTGGGCACATATTTATGAATCACAATGTTTTACACATACACATCATGCTATACCAATACACACACACCATCTCATAAATACTGAGTTCAGAACTACTGTAACTCATTCACAGAAATTACCTCTATTAATTGTACATGACATTGGGTGTATAACATGTGCAAACATGCATGAGTAAACATGTAATACACCCAAGTATTTGTCAAGACCCCTAATAAATTGCAAACTGTTTTCACAAGTTTATCTGCCTGCTTATTCCTGAATAATCCATTTAAGTAATTGGCTTTCTGCCAGTGCTATGGTGTTTTATGTTGGTAGAACTCTTCATGGACATCATATATTCTTTCTTCAGATTGATTTAAAAATTTAGATTGTCAGCAGCCTTGTAAATCTTTGTTCCTTTTATGTTCTTCCACATCCTCTCCTTTTTATCCCTGCCATCACTGCCTTGGTTTCGGCATTATGTTTCCTGTCTTGGATTTGTCCAATGGTCTTGTAACTCACTGGTCTCTATATCTCCCATCTGTTCCACTTCCCACTCATTTTCTTTTCAGCTACTAGAGTTCTTTTTCTCGAGTTCAAATCAAGTGGAGTCCAAGAATTGAAACGATGGCATAAACTGAAATAGAAATGCTGAATAAGAAATTCAGAGACATGAGAATATCCATTATATCTTTTGCCCCTAATAATAAAATCCTGTGTTAGTTGGGCATTTTTTTTGTCAGAATGAAGATATATTTTATCCTCCTTTGTAGCCAGGGGTGGGTTTTGACTAAGCTTGGACCACAAAATCATACATGGAAAATATCTATGGTACTTTAGGAAAGACTCCTTAAAGGGAGTTGACTCAGCTAAGAGGTATTCCTTTTGTTCTCTCCCTTCTCCTTCTTTGCTAATCTGGAATGTGTCATCCATCTTGGGCCAAACCGACTTTAAGGATGGAAGTGAAGTGATAAGGATGGCAGAACATAAAAATAGGAGCCTGGTTCTCTAATATCACTGTAAAAACACACCAGCTCTGGACATCCTTTATATGATAAAGAATTAACATTTTCTTTTTTATTGTTTTGGATTTTTTCCCCTGCTATGTGCAGACAAAGCTAATATCAAACAATTTGTCATGATATAAATAGCATGAGACTTAGGTTGTTTTGAGCTTGAGGAGATAGCTGGAAGGCCTTCCAGAATTGTCCTATAAGTAGTTAGAATAGGGGACTGGGAGACAGGTAAGAAAACAGAGAGATTCAGAGTCCTCTATTTAACAAACATCTCTTGAGCCTCTACTATGTGTCAGGCACTGTATCAAGTCTCAAAGAATACTAAAATGACCTGTTTTAATATTAAATTCATATCAAATTAATTTTAATTTATTCATTAATATTAAATGAATATTAATATTAATTTATTCATTAATATTAAAATGACCTGTTTACTACTCACTAGTAAACAGTTAAGTAGGAGAAACACTTAGATTACACTGTGATAAGTGATAAAATAAGGGACAAAAAGAAGACAAGATTATTTAGGAAGTCAGGGAAGAGTGTTGCAAATTCATTTAGACATCCTAAGGTCTTCATATTACTAGACTTCTCTACAGTATTTAACATAGTTCATGGGAGAAGATTGTATTTTCCAAAGTTGGCTGCAACAATGCCACATGTCCATGCCTCATGCTCTTCTGAAATCTTGCCATTCCCCTGTGAAGTGGTAGAGTTTACTTCCAATGCTCTTGAGTCTGAGTATGCTTGGGACTTGGTTTAAATAGTAGAATGTAGCAGAACTGATGCTGCCTGACTTTCCAGGCTAGGTCACAAAGGGTAAAGCAATTTCTCCTTTGTTAGTTGGGAGTTTGGCATAGAGTCCTAAGCTTCCAGTAAGAAAATGGACTAATTGAAGCCATTTCAATTAGGCTGGGAGAAAGCTGAGCCCCATGGAAAGGCTACATGTAGATGCTCCTGTCATTAGGTTTTGTCTTCGAGTGTTCTCAGCTCAGGCACCAGACATGTAAATGAAAGCTTCAGATGATTCCAGCTGACCAACACTAAGCCAACTAGTGAGCCCAGCCTCCAAGTGTTTTCAGCTGAATCACAGATATTATGCAGATACAGGCCCTCTTGCTGTGCTGTTTCTGAATTCTTGACTGATGGAATCCATGAGCACAATAAAAAAGCTGCTAGATTTGTGATGGTGTGTGATTCAGTAACTGGCCCAGTAGATTATTCTTGACTTTTGTTCTATCTTTTTAGTGCATCCTTTTTGGTCTTCTTTGCTGAATTCTCTTCCTTTTCAAATTCTCTCAAAACCTTAGTCCTTGGTTCTCTTTTCTATTACATTTATTCCTTAGGAGATATTTTTCCATTCTCTTTGCTAGAAGTACTGTTCACATCCTGAGAAACACCAAATCTATATCTTGAGGCCAGACCTCTACTTTCAGCTCTAGGCTTTTCCTTTTTTTTTAAGTTCCAATTATTAACTTGATATCTTGAATATCTTATGGATATCTCAAATATGATGTATCCAAAACCAACATACTGAATTTTTGCTTCAAAATTACCCTAATATTCTACATCTTGGTTAATGGCACTTTCACTTCCACTTATTCAATCCAAAACAAAATTATTCTGTAGTCGCCCTTCTTTTTTATTTTTCACATTTAATCTAATCCAACATTCTATCAATTGTATTCTAAAATTAGTATGAAATGTGTCTACTCTTGTTGGATCATAGTATCACCATACTGGTTCAGGCCACCAAAGTTTACTAGTTTGGTATAGGGCTTGGAGCTCTATTTTTTAGAGTTCCAAATCGGTGGGTGAATTGCATATCTGTTTGACTCCTATTCCCCTCTCCTGCTTCCTCATTGTAGAGTGTCCATATCTATGCCAGGGTTGAAGATGATGAGTCTGGAGTTCTCTCTTGTCTAGCAAGAGAGCAGATACAGAATTGAACATGAGAGGGGCTAATGTCTGGGAAGAGACAAAAGCCCTGAACAGGGGTTTCATCTCTGCATTACTGAGCTCACAAGATATTACTCACATGGTGAACATGAAGAAAACAAGATCTTACACACGTGAGCATAGAGAAAACCATCAGATAGTAATCATTAACTTGTATAAGAAGCAAAGGGTCTGGGGGGACAAGTGGAGTTTGTGATCAAAGTACAATAGTATATTGGCATCAGATGGAAAGTACTCATGGTCCCATTATACTATCCCACTAGCAAACCTCAGCGTTTTCACCCGTGGTGGTGGCTTTCCAGCCTAAGCTTTCTTTTAATCCATTTAAGTAAGTGGAACCTATTTTCCTACAGTTCCCCCTTTTTTGTTTTTCTTCATCTTCTTAAGTTTACATGCAAGGACTGTCATGATGAGCTCCGGATCTGCCTTTTGCTGTTGGGTGGTCTGGAGGGTGATTCTGAAAAGGCATAAAAGACATAGTAGAAGTATTCACTTCCAACAGTTATCCAGAATTTGAGATGGGTATTAGCCAATAGAGAGAGACAGTTAAAGTATTTACAAAAGAACCTTAAGTTGGCCCATTCATGTCTTAGTTCTTTGGAGTATTGTAGTTGCTGGTGTAATGTTACATCTAAATTTTCTATCATAGGGGAGCTTAGAATGGAGGATTTGGCCATAAATTGATTAAGTACATGTGCAGTTTGATAGTGTGGTGAAGACTAACTCCAGCAATGGTAGCAGAGGTCATAATGCTTACCATGGCTAGGATCCCCATGATTAAGAAGCCTATGAATCACCTTTGCCTGGTTAATGAATACCAGTGATGGAGATCATGGCCATAAGATGCAAATCGGGGGTATATGCAATACCATTGTGTTGTAAGAGAAGGCTGGAGTGGTTATACAGGTGTTTATGACTTCCCTGGCAAAGACTTGCATTTGTGGTAAAGACTTGCATTTGTGGAGTGGCTTCAGGAGGAGGAGTAATGAAGAGACTTCTTCGATCTTGAAAAGTTGGAGGAGTGGTAACTCATTCAGAGTCATTCTCTGGAAGTCCTGGTTGATTTGAAGATATTCTGGGGATTTCCACCTTGCCATGGTATGGCTTCACCAACCAAGAGGGAATCCACAGAAATTGGGATTCTGATTATATACACAAGCATATCCTCCACCCCAGGTGAGAAGTTTGAACCAGAGGCATAGGATGGGAGGGTTTATCTAATTTAGAAGAATGTAGCTCAGTTGTGGTTAGTCTTTGAGGGTCAAGATTTAAAAACTTAAGAGTGATCATAGCATGATCAAAGAGAAGTCGAGGTTGTAATGTAGACAGTGATGGGCACTTCCCCCCTTTTTGTTTTTTTAAGCATATTTTTAAGTTTACTATGTGTTTATTCTGCAATTGCTTGACCTTGTGGATTATAAGGACATTTAATTTAATTTCTGCCATTTCCTTCTGCCTTTGTTTCCCACATTATCCCCCCCTTAAAAATTTTGGCTCTTAAAATCTTTAAGGTTGCTGAGGGTGGATGGTCTTCTTTTCTGTAACTTCTTCCTGCTGAATAGGTGTGTAGAGATGTTCCTACCTATGGGTCAACATTGCTCAGTTTGGGTAGGCATAGGGGAGTTATGAAAGGGAAAGACAGAGTTCAGGGGAAATGACAGTACTTCCAAAGTAACTTAACATACCAAAGAAGACTAATTGGTCAAAAAGACTTCATTTACAATTTAAATCTTGGGAAATTTGTTTAAAAAGTTATAAAACACAAAGAATGTTTACCATCAGACCCAAATATCCTTAGTTTCTCTGCGATAAGGAGACAAAAGCAGATAAATCTTGTTTAGTAATCAATGCTTTAGCATTCCATCCTATTTAGAAAAAGCCTTGATGTCCAACAAATTTAATCCCAATTTATCATGCAAGCAAAACTTTTTAGGTTACTAAAGCTTTGAAAGCTATCTTAACAATTATCCATGAAAACTATGAGACAAAATTAACCATTACTTTAAGTCATAACATGAGCTTATTTGACCTTTGATACACAGGTCTATTTCAAATCAACAAACTTACATAGGGGTCCACCTAAGACAATTTGTTCCCCATGGTTAATTTTTACCTGGAACACTGGTGGGGAAATCTGAAGTGGGTGGTCTTTGCTTCTTGACATCTCGGAGACAGTGTTTAAGGGTTGGGAAAAGGTTGCTATAGCTAATAATATGGTTCACAGTTCTGAATGTTGGGTATAGCCCAGTCCAGTGTAAAATATATGTACCCCATTTTTTCCAGTTTTACAAAGACAAGAAGCATTGTGAGTTTTCCCTGAGGTGTCTGTAAATATTGTAAGGGCATACTTAATAGGTTGTAACATCGGGGTAAGGAGGTTGTCAGAGGTCATCTTTTGTCCCCTTAAAAGGTTAGATTTTTCCCAATGACAAAAGAGGGAGTTGGCGTTCTCTGTATGTAGGGGTGCTGAAGGGGCTGGCTGACAATAAGGAGGCTTAGGTTCCTTGAAAAATTTTTATTTACTTTGGGTGTATCTATATCTTCGTAAACATCATCCACCCCCAGGGGGATAATTGTCTTAGGGACAACAGACCATGTAAGAATAACCTCAGGGAGAACATTGGTGCCTACCATATGGCTTGCCTTTAGTGTTTCACTATTAGTTCCCAAATGTCCAGGTCGAGGGTTCCTTGCTCAGGAAACCAAGGGCAATGCTGCTGGATAATCATTAATAATATAAGGAGTGCTATGCAAATGTATTGTTTCTGTTCTGGGGATAGGGAATCTCCCATAATGATTCTCTCAAATGTTCTGTGGCAGCTCATTCTAATATAGTTCTGTTTTTCTCTTACCTCATCAGGAGAGATTGTAGTCTGGTGTACTTTTTCTATTTTAGAACTCTGGTAATTCCACTGCATTCTGCAGTTCTTGAGTTAAGTGGGCTTCTTAGCCACGTTGGCTTCTTAGCCATGTCAGTTCCTGGTCATGTCCACTTCTGTCACGTCGACTTTTCTTCTAATCACGTTGCCTTCACGTTGCCTTCTATCACATCAGCTTTCTATCATGTTGGGTTCACGTTGCCTTCTAGCACATCGGGGTCACCATCTGTCACAGACTGAGTCTGGAGTTCTCTCTTGTCCAGCAAGAGAGCAGACGCACAATTGAATACAAGAGAGGCTAATGTCCGGGAAGAGACAAGAGTTCTGCAGGGGTTTCATCTCTGTTATTTATTGAGCTCACAAGATATTACCCACATGATGAGCATAAAGAAAACAAAGTCTTATACACGTGAACATAGAGAAAACAATCAGACAGTAATCATTAACCTGTGTAAGAAGCAAAGGGTCTAGGAGGACAAGTGGAGTTTGTGATCAAAGTACAATAGTATATTGGCATCATATGGAAAATACTTATGATCCCATTAAAATATCCTGCTAGCTAACCTCAGGTGGTTTCATCCCATGGTGGCTGCTTTCCATCCTAAACTTTCTTCTAACCCATTTATGTAAGTAGAACCTATTTCCCTATGTGCCAGAGTAAACTAGTTGAAACCATTGTGACTGCCAGACCTTGAAGTGAGTGCCTCTCTCTACCCTACCCTGCCGGTAACAGAGGGAATTCTCTATTCTAGAATTTGACTCAATTGTGAATGGAAATTAACATTTTGTTATCTTATTAACATTTATTTTTTATTTGCGAAAAGCTACTTGGGGTTAGAAGTGAGACCTAAAAACACAGATGTTGCATGTACCAGGGCTGGTAAACAAAGTGGATAAACTGTTCTGCTTGAAGCAAGGAGAGGAATTTACCTTCATCCTGAGGAAGAAAGTGAAGGAGAGAAGACACTAGAGAAGATAAGTGAAAAGAGAGGAGTGAGGACATGGTAGAAAGCTGGGTCTCTGATGTAAAACATTTGGAAATTCTCTTAAAGGAACATTAGACAATGTACATGAAAGGGGCTAATAACTGGGCCCACAAATACTCTGTGAAAAACCAGAGGAAGAAAGGGATTGCAGCATAGGAGGGGCCATCCTTCATTTCTGAAAATGTTCTGAGGGATGAACTCTCTAATTCCTGGTGTCAAGAATATTACAAGCTAAGTCTCCCGGCCAACGCTGGTCAGGATTTGGGGTGATTATCAGGATGGGAGTTTTTTTTATCATATTAGATATGACTGCCAGCCAAAACTTACCTATAGGTGAGTTTCCTGGAAAAATAAATATGAAATTTTAACAACTGGCCACAAATTCATTATTAGTCTGACAAGGCTTATTTTGATTATATTCCCTGTTGTCATGTTAAAGGGACACTTAGGCTAAGGTAGGTACCAACATCCCTCAAAAGTCCCAATCCTTGGAGCCAGTTTTATGTGGAAGGGAACAGGATAGCTAACCTGTATCGCCATCCTGAATATTGGTGTGGTAAATGGTTCTTCTTAAGAATGTTGGTATTAAGAGTACTTAATTTTGTCAGCCATGCACAGATTGAAAGGAAACTAGAAATACTGCTAAGTCTGAGAGCTGTAATTTCTATCAGGCCATTAACTGAGCTTTCTATTACAAGGTGACTTTGGTTAATTTTAAGCATAAAAGATTCATGAGAATAAAGCCTGTGCTATGTGAAAGGAAATTTCTTCCTGAGAAGACAATGTTTTTTTTTATTGCCATTGAAATTAAATTATTAAAAACTTTCATTTACCATATTTTCTGAAATGGTGAAAAAACATAGGAGTTGATTCCAGAGGAGGTATAGAAAGAGATCTCAGTTTTAGGTAGATTAGCATACTTTGTCTTTAGTCTTTTGCATGTAACTTTCTAACATGATTTGTGAGTTGGAATCTGGTTTATTTTATAAAAGCACAGAACACTCTAACTAAAATGCCTCTGTGATCACTTCAGCCCCCTCACTGAGGTAAGTGCCTTGTTAAACGAAGTAATTTTGCCTGCTTGGCAGAGCAACTTAGAGAACACAAGTCTTATGTGATTAATGCAGCACTATTTCAACCAGTTTATTGGAATGATCAAGAACATTCTGCTTCTCCTGCGTTATTTCAATGTGTATCATGATTTCCAGTTCAAGGCCATATTTGATATGCATGTTGCTATCCCAATACTCTAAAGCCATGACTACACTTGAATTGCTCCAAATAACAGTGGAGTACCAGTTTATATAATAACTATTAAGCCAGATCTCTGGATATATAATGAGTAATTTACACTTATGTTGGGAACCAGATGACTGCACCCCCACAGGGTAGATAACTGCTAGTACATTTTTCCCTAGGCTACTCTTGTGAGTCTGGCTTAAGGCTAGAGTGAGGAAAGTGTGTCCTTTCAGTCATCCTTAGAGATGGCCCAGGGCAAATGTGCTAGCAGCCATATGGCTGGCCTACACTGGCTTAGGGCCATAGCTACAAGCATTTTGGCAGCTGTTTAGAAACTCCAGTGGGGAAATTAGCAACAAGACCTGAAGAAACAAATTCCAGTACAAGTTGCACTGCTTACTAAATATCAGAATGTGTGTATCTACCATTTCCCTTTTACCACCAGCTCTTTCTTGTGGTGATTAACAGTCAACCTCAGGGAAATGCCTTGCCCTGGACACTGGCTTCTTTCCTGGGCTACTTTTGCTGCAGACAAGCTAGTGTGTTGAACCAGAGAGCAATTTCAAAGTTGGGCTGCTACCCTGGGGACCACATTGATTCTGGCCACAGAAGTACTCCATTCCCTATTTGATTCCCGGGACACTGATCTGTAATTTAAATGGTGGATGTGGAGTGACTAAAAGAGTGCTAGAAATTATGGATTTGTTCATGATAGAAAAAAAATAGTGTGATTAATTCATATTTTCCATAATGGCGTTTTAGCAGTGGTTTCCTAACCTGATCAGTATTCAGAACTAAAAGAGGAGCTGAAATACAGAGATTCAGATTCAGTGCTTCTTGGTTAGGTACTGTGGGTCTTTGAGCATCCCATTTGGGGTACCACGGTTTTATGGGTATGGACACAGCCTAGCGTAAATAAAATGATCTGGGGAAGAGATGTTTCAGTTTTTGTAGCTTTGACAGTTCCAGATGGTTGTAAAATTTCAGATTTCTCTTTAGGAGCACAACAAATTATTTGAAACATTGTGAGTGTGTGGGGGAGGCAAGTTCATTTTCCTTCTGAGATTCTTTCATGACCAAGCCTGGTGGGGGATTGATTAGGAGATGAAAAAGACTAAAGCATGAAGCTGAGCATAAATGAATGATGAAAGACAGGCGGAGAATTTGAAAAAGCAAGACAGGAGGGCTGGACTGTCCTACCCATAGCTGTTACCTCATGATATAGGTTTCTTTCAATATAATTATCACAAAGAAACTTGTACACACACAAATGGAAGGAACAGCATATTTGAGTAAGAAGGAACAGCATATTTGAGTAGTTTGAGGGAACATCTCAGTGTGCTGGTGGGAATCTATTAGAAATGTTGACAAAGTGGTGGCTGCTGCTGTGGGATCCGGGCCATCCATGGGAATGCCATTTCTTGCTTTCTGCCTTTGAGGCACCTGTATGACAGGAACAATCATCTTGGCTTAAAGGTGGTTTGTGCAGGGGTCTTACCCCTAGTCTGGCTTGGTTCATGTCCATATTTTATGCTCCCATGGCTATACTTCTAATGACAGCATTTTTCAGAGTTTATTATATATTTTTGAATAGTAAGATAATATTTTAAGGTTTAATTCATTTTTCTCCATTACTTTATCTCTGTATTCCTTATGTTCAATTTCCAGCTGGTTCTGTGCTTAGAGCTAGAGAAGAGTTATGTCAGGGAGGAAATCAGGGGTGAAGTAAAAGCTTTTATTCCTATTTTTTGCTGAAGCTTAAAGTCCATTATTAGAGAAGAATCTCAGGAGCAAATAAAATCTCTAAGCCAGAAACATCAAAGGAATACTTTCTCAGAATTTAGAAAATACTCCCTACTAACTGAAAGGTGGAAAATGAGGGGAAAATGGGAACTGTGGATCTGAAGTGGAGAGATTGTGTACCCTGCTCCCATGATAGAGCCTGGGAGGGGAAAGACCTGGAAGGGAAATGGCCAAATTGTGAGTCCAGGGCTGATGGGATGGAAAGAGCTTTGTAATAAAACTCCAGAGCTGGCATCAGCCTTTTAAGACAGAAAAGAAGCCCTCTGAAAGTCCTTTTGTAAGCTTTAAAAGCAGTGCAGTGAGGCTTTAAAAACTCATCAGCATGACCAGACTCATTAACAGATCAGATGGAGATCAGGGTGTGCTGCCTTCAAGCAAGAAGACTATCTTTAGTAGGTCTTATTTGTTTGTAAGGGCTGCTGTGAGAAAGAACCAGAAACTGAGTGGCTTAAACAATAGAAGCTTATTGTCTCACATTTCTGGAGGCTAAGAGATCAAGGTATACTTTGATTGGTTCCTATGGAGGGCAATGAAGAAATCTGTTTCTTGCCTTTCTCTTAGCTTCTAGTGATTTGGTGGCAATCTTTGGTATTCTTTGGCTTGTAGATACACCCTGATCTCTGACTCCATCTTCACATTGTGTTCTCTCTCTGTGTGTGTATCTGTGTACAAATATCCACTATTTATAAACACACCAGTCAAATTGGATTAGGGATACTCACATGACTCCATCTTAACTTGATTAATTTTGTGAAGAGCCTGTCTTCAAAAATGGTCAAAATAATTCTCCAAATATTTCAACCCATAACAGCAGATCAACTTACTAGTGAGGAAACCAGCTGAAGTTTTGTAGTAGAAGAAACATTTTCACTTTTAGCTAAAAAAAAACCCTTATCAATGAAAAGAGGAAAACCCTCACTAGCATCTGATTGCCTGACAGAATAATATTTTCAATGTTCAGGGAGGAACTGAAGGTAAAGTGTCAGAGAAAAACATTTTCTTCCTGTGATGAGGTGTGAATTTTTCCAGGATAGAGAGAGAGAGGATTGGTCAAAGGACTTGAAAAAGTGAGCTGTGTGGAAAGCAAACTAAAGGGATTGAGGAGAAATGAGTTGGAGAGAGAAGGAACAGCCACATGGGATACCTCCTCTAAGACTTTGCATGCCTGGTATGATTTTGCTTTTCTGAGATGCACTGGTCCTTTGGCAAAATACATTGTGTGCCTCCTTCATAATCCTATGTGTGCTTCTCTGGGGAAGACCAAAGGCAGGAGGTCAGCAAAGACTTCTTTAATCACCTTGCAAGAACTCTGCAGAATGAAGTCTTTCTCCCCTGCTTCCCAGTCCTAGTTGGAATCACCAGGGCTTTGGCACAGTGGAGTGAGCCACAGGATACAGTGAAAAGCAGAGATAATAAATCTGAGCCCCCTACAGAGATCACAGACTACCTTTCAAGACAAAAGGAGACGTCCGACCGTTGTGATAAGTCTTGAATGTTTAGGTGACTATTCAGACATCCTGTTGGTTCCACTGAGGATTGTTTCACCAAGGCGAAACAACTTCCAAACCTGGATTTTTCCACTTCAGATGAAATTTGAATCTTTTGAAGTTTGTCATTCTTTCTCCAGAGAAAGGAAATGAGGCTAGAGCACTTTAAAACATTTACGACAAAAATTTTAGACATCAAAAAGCTTTCGTGAAACAATATCCATGACTTAATTGTAAGTGAATTGCAAGTTTTAGTTTGTAAAAATTTGATTTCAAAAAGCAAATAGAAAACATTATTTGGAATGTGGGAGAGAAGATAATAAATATTAGAGGAAATGGAAAATGATTTAGATATACTTAGCATTTTGTATATCTTGTATTTTTTCACATGTTGTAAATATATTTTCTAATACCCTCTATTTGCTTTATTCTTTTCTCCTTAATTTAAAATAACCCCCCTGGTATGTATAATGTATTTATGTGTTTGTATGTATTTTTAAGCTGGAACTCATCTACAACTTTAAACATAGTTATTTACTTTTTGCATTTGGCCACTGTATGAATATTACAGAGTGAGTTCACAATCAGCACCTTTATTCTCATGATTCAAAATACGTGCAATGTACAAAAAACATGGAAACACAATAGAACATAAAATAAAGTGTGAAGAGCAATTTAAAAAATGTCGTATCACCTTCCCTGGCCTGTAGGTTAAACTACTCAGTAGAGGAGACTTTCTTGAGGACATGTTTACTCATTTTTGCATCCCTGGTCCCTCGCACAGTGTTTGGAATGAATAGAGCCCAGAAAATATTTGTTGAATGAATTAAAACCCTTGATAACTTTGCCCAAGCTGGATATCATGGAGAGTTTGTGTTTAGTTACTTTTCTCCCTAATTAGAACTTGAGTTGGGACACCTAGCTCCATTAATATTGGTTTCAGTATGTGGAATAAGGAATGAAAAAATGTCTCCTCTCTTTTTTCCTTTGGGGATATTTTTTTCTTTGTACAGAGAAAGAGAAATTAGCACATTTATATTAAGATTAATAAGTACAACTTCCATGCAAGGTACCACAGTAATGGGTGAATAAATGAAGGGATCCAGTAAAGGGAAGAGTATCTTTAGCAAGAACAGTGAAAGAGGGGACTTTTGTATCTTTGTAAAATTAAGTACTATTTATGAAGCTCCTCACAGTGGCAGACAAACGAATTTGATAATTATAAATTAATTTTTATTATCAAGTATTTCATATAGTATAATCTTTATCTTATGACAATATAATTCCTTCTTCTATATGTAAACAATTTTAATCTCAGCAGGATTGATGGAGAAGCCATTTTATGTCTATTTTAAAAATGCTTATGTTCTATTGAAATATTATTTTAAAATAAATTTGGATTATACTTGCAAGTTCCTATGCTAAAGCAGAATAGGGGAGCAATTAAGATCAAGAACTTTGGAGACAGCCTGAGTCCCAGTTTTATGGTTAACTAGCTGTGTGACCTTGACCTGATGATAAGTGATGATGAACATCCTTTCATGTGTGTGTTGGCCACCTGGATGTTTTCATTGCAGAAATGTCTGTTCATGTCTCCTCATTTTTTAATTGGATTATTCGTTTTTTGGGTGTTAAGTTGTGTAAGTTCTTTATGTATTTTGGATACTAACCCTTTATCAGATATGTCTTTTGAAAATATCTTCTCCCTTTCCATATGCTGATTTTTCATTTTGTTGATTCCTCCCTTTGCTGTGCAAAAACTTTTTATTTTCTGTAGTCCCAATAATTTATTTTTGCTTTGGTTTCCCTTGTCTCAGGGGACCTATCTAGAAAGAATTGCTACAGCCAGGGTGAATTTTTTAATTTGTTCTGGAGAAGCATTTGTTGAAGTAGTCTTGATGAAAATTGCTTTATTTAATCCTTATACAACCGTATGAGGCAGGTATTATTTGCACATTTTACAGACTGCAAAAGGCCTCATGGGTAGAAGTTTGGGCTTGACGTTGGAAAGAATAGGGACATATTACTTATCCTGAGTATGAGAGCAGCAGGTTGAAAGTGGTGTTTTAAGAAGAAGGAAGAAGCTTTTTAGTTTGATGTAGTCCCACTTCTTGTTTTTTGCTTTTTTGGCTTGTGCTTTTGGTGTCAGATCCAAAAAAGTATTGCCAAGACCAGTGTCAAGGAGCTACTTCCCTATTTCTTCTTCGCCTTTGTCTTCATCTTCATCTCCATCTCAGTCTCCTACTCCTTCTCCTTCTCCTTCTCCTTCTAGCAGGGGAAGGACAAAGAGAGAGGAAGACAGGGTCCAAAGTGGGCTCTATGCTGAGAATGGAGGCCTGATTCAGGGCTCAAACTAACAAACTGCAGGATCATGACCTGCGCAGAAGTCAGATGCCTAATGGACTGAGCCACCCAGGTGCTCCGTATTTTTTCTTCTAGGGGTTTTACAGTACCACATCTTATGTTTAAGTCTTTAATCCATTTTTGAGTTAATTTTTGTGATATAAAATAAGGATCCAATTTCATTTTTTTTTGCATGTGGTTATCCACTTTTCCCAGCATCCTTTGTTGAAGAGACCATTTCCCCATTGAATGTTCTTGGCTTCCTTGTTAACTATTCATTGACTATGTATGTGAGGGTTCATTTCCTGGCTCTCAGTTCAGTTCCATCAGTTTATATGTCTATATTTATGACAGTATCATACTGTTCTAATTACTTTGTAATATAGTTTGAAACTAGAAAGTATGATGCCTCCAGCTTTGTTCTTCCTCAGGATTGCTTTGGTTAATTGGAAGCTTGTGTGGTTTCATATAAATTTTGGCATTGTTTTTTCCATTTCTGTTAAAAATGTCATTGGAATTGTCTTTAAATTTTAAAAGTTTATTTATTTATTTTGAGAGAGAAAGAGAGAGACGGAGAGAGAAGGCAAGCATGAGTGGGGTAGGGGCAGAGAGAGGGAGAGAGAATCTCAAGCAGACTCTGTGCTGTCAGTGTAGAGCCCAACATGGGGCTGGATCTCACAAACTATGAGATCATGACCTGAGCCGAGATCAAGAGTTGGACACTTGGGGTGCCTGGGTGGCTGAGATGGTTATGTGACCAACTCTTGATTTCAGCTCAGGTCATGATCTCATGGTTTGTAAGATCCAGCCCTGCATGGCTCGGCACTGACAGCATGGAGCCTGCTTGAGATTCTCTCTCTCTCCCTCTCCCTCTGCCCCTCCCATACTCTCTCTTTCTCTCTCTCAAATAAATAAGTAAACAAACAAAAAAAACCAAAAGAGTAAGATTCTTAGCTGACTTAGCCACCCAGGCACCCCTGTCATTGGAAATTTGATAGAGATTGCATTGAATATACACATGGTTTTGGGTAGCATGGATATTTTAACAATATATTTTGAATCCATGAAAATGGAATATCTTTCCATTTGTTTGTGTTTTCTTCAATTTCGTTTATTAAAGTAGTTTTCATTGTACTTCTTCTTCCTTAGTTAGGTTTATTTCTAAGCATTTTATTGTTTTTGGTCCTCTTGTGAATGGGATTGTTTATTTCTTTTCAGATATGTCTTTGTTAGTGTCTAGAAGTTGATTTCTGTATGTTGATTGTATATCCTGCAGCTTTACCAAATTCACTGGTTAGTATCAACAGTTTTTTTTTATGGAGTCTTTAGGATTTTCTATATATAAGACCATACCATCTGCAAATAATGACAATTTTACATTGTCCCTACTGACTTGAATGCCCTCTATTTCTTTGCCTTGCCTAATTGCTCTATCTAAAACTTCCAGTACTATGTTGAATAAGAAAGGTGAGAGTGAGTATCCTTACCTTCGTCCTGGTCTTGGAGCGAAAACTGCCAATCTTTTACCATTGAGTATGATGTTAGCTGTGGGTTTGTTGCATATAGCTTTTATTATGTTGAGGTATGTTCCTTCCATATCCGAGTTGTTGAGGGTTTTTAGCATGACATGGTGTTGAATTTTGTTAAATGATTTTTCTGCATGTACTGGGATAGTTATGTGATTATTATCTTTCATTCTATTAATATGGTGTATCACATGATTTGCACATGTTGGGCCATACTTGCATCCCAGGGATAAATTCCATTTGGTTATGATGCCTGATGTTTTTAGTGTGTTCTTGAATTTGGTTTACTAATATTTTATTGACTAAAAACTTCCGCACACAAAAGAAACAACAAAATTAAAGGGCAGCCTAGAGAATTAGAGAAAATATTGGTAAATCATATATTAGAGAAGAGATTAATACATAAAATATATAAAGAACTCATACAGCTCAATAGCAAAAAGCCAAAAAACCTGATGAAAAAAATGGGCAGAGGATCTGAATAGACTTTTTCCCAAAGAAAACATAGATAGTCACCAGGTACATGTTAAGGTGCTCAACATCACTAATCATCAGGAAAATGCAAATATAAATGACAATGAGCTAATACCTCACACCTGTTAGAATGGCTATCAAAAAGAGGAGAGATAACAAGTGTTGGTGATGATGTGGAGAAAAAGGAACCCTTGTGCACCTTGTGTTGATGGGAATGTAAACTGGTGGAGCCACTATGGAAAACAATGTAGAGATTCCTCCAAAAATTAAAAATAGTACTACCATGTGATCCAGCAATTTCATTTCTGGATATATATTTAAAGTAAATGAACACAATATCAAAAAGATGTCTGTACTCCCATGTTTATTTCAGCATTATTTATAATAGCCAAGACATAGAAACAACCTGTGTCCATCAGTGAATAAATGGATAAAGAAGATGTGGTACACACACACACACACACACACACACACACAATGGAAAATTATTCAGCTACCAGAAAGAAGGAAAAAGTGACATAAGTCAGAAAAAGACAAATACTTTATGATATCATTGATACATGAAACCTGAAAAAGCTGAACTCACAAAAACAGAGTATAGTGGTGGTTACCAGACACTTGAGACATGGGGAAAGTGGGGTGATGTTGTTTAAGGGTAAAAACTTCCAACTACTAGACAAATAAGTTCTGGAGAGCTAATGTATACCAGATGGTTATAGTAAACAATACTGTATTATAAACTTCAGTGTTGCTAAGGGGCCAGATCTTAATTGTTAAATGCTTACCCTAAAAATGATAATTATGTCATATGATAAAGGTGTTAGCTAAATGCTATGGTGTAATCATATTGCAATATATAAATGAATCCAATCGACACATTGTATACACTTACACAATGTTATGTCAATTATATCTCAAAAATAATAAACTCTTCAAGAAAAAAAGGAGGAGGAAGGATAAAGATAGCTCACATTCTACAGTGGAGGCTTCACTGGGGTGGTAACCTTAAAAAGATTAAAGAAGTGAGGAATCTGAGAACCATGCTCAGTAAATAAAAGCCTGACTTTATGTGAGGCTGGACATAATAGATGAAGAAGTAATTTAAGATAATAGTAATGTTTCTAGTCTTAGAGAAAAAAAAGAACTGATTTTGCTAACAATAAAAAAACCAAATATGGTTGGAAAAGGAAGTCCATTATTGAATGTATTGGGTTTGAGAAACTGGAAAGACACCCACGTATTGGTATCTTTAAATATTTGGAAGTATGGATTTATGGCATAAAGTTGGAGCTAAAGACTTGGGACATATTCACCATGCTCACAACAGTCTGGAGGCTAGAATGGACTTAAGGTTTATCCAGTTAAGAGATAGAAGATAAAAACAACAAAGGAGAGAGAAACAGACCAGATAGAAAGAGCAGAGTCACCAAAATATAGAGTGAGAATTTCAATGAATTAGGGTTGTAGTAAAAGGTATGGCCATTGAAGACAAGAAAATGTTCATTATTGTAGATAGTAAAATAGTCTATGTAGAAAACCCAAGAGACTCAACTGAAAATCTCATAGGACTAAGAGGCATCAGTAAACCGGCCATATATAAAGTGAATACATAAAAATCAAGAGTTTTCATTTAAACTTGCTAAAACCAATTAGAAATCAAAAAAAAAATCAGTGCTACAAAGGAAATATAAATACTAAGAAATAACGTTAGCAGGAATTATGAAAACAACTCAGCAGAGCTTCAGTGAAAGATATAAAATACAGCAAGTTAAAGGAAAGACCATTGTGAGCATATCAATTTCTCTCAAGTTAATTGTTAAGTTAAATGCTATTCCAGCAAAAATTCCAGTGGAAATTTTTTTTGGGGAAACTTGACCCAAGTTCCCTCTTTTAATGGGAGAGTGATCTTTAAAAGTCTTATAAAGGAGTCACTCCCCAGCCTTCATTTATCCTAAATATCATTGAAAAGATGAATAAGAATTACTAAGAATAAGAATGATGAATAAGTAGATGAGTAAGAATACCTAAGAAATTCAAGAAATAGAAGATTAATAAGAGGGAAACTATTAATGAGATGTCCTATAAGGCTTCAATAATCAAATAGTTTGGTGCTGGCATTAGTACTGCCAGATGAATCAATATGTTTATATAAAATTCACCCTAATGTTGAATTCTTTGAACACATACATCTTCTCATCACAGGGACCCAGCAAATTGTCAACCAAGGACAATAGCTGGTCAAAATCACAGATACCACAAATGGTCAAGGAAGTCTTTAAGTTTCTTTTCTTTCTTTCTTTCTTTTCTTTCTTTCTTTCTTTCTTTCTTTCTTTCTTTCTTTCTTTCTGCTTATTTTATTTTGAAAGAGACAGAGACAGCACAAGTGGGGGGGGGGCAGAGAGAGGGAGAGAGAGAGAGAATCCCAAGCAGGCTCCTCACTGCCAGCGCAGAGCCCGATGTGGGGCTCAAACTCACGAACCTGAAGATCATAACCTGAGCTGAAACCAAGAGTCAGATGCTTAACTGACTGAGCCACCCAGGTGCCCCAATCTTACAGTTTCTTAGGGGTCAGTGCTATTTTTGTAGTTTTTATGCATAGGGTCTCTGGCCACTGCTCTTTTTTTTTTTTTTTTTTTTTTATTTAAAAAAAATTTTTTTTTTCAACTTTTATTTATTTTTGGAACAGAGAGAGACAGAGCATGAACGGGGGAGGGGCAGAGAGAGAGGGAGACACAGAATCGGAAACAGGCTCCAGGCTCTGAGCCATCAGCCCAGAGCCCGACGCGGGGCTCAAACTCCCGGACCGAGAGATCGTGACCTGGCTGAAGTCGGACGCTTAACCGACTGCGCCACCCAGGCGCCCCTGGCCACTGCTCTTTGCATGTTTTCTAATCTTTGCTCCCTCTGGTGACTAGCTGATATTTACCGCCCAGTCTTAGCCTTGTGTCTGACTCTCAGCTTCTCAGGTCTTTCAGAAGAACCCTCGTGCCTGGCCTTACCCTACCCTCCTGACTCTTGCATCATGGACCAAATCTCTCCTCATTGCCTCCACCATCAGGTATACTTTTCTGATTCACTGCAGGCTGCTATCTAGTTCTGTCTAGGCCAGTTGCAAAGGGGATATGATTTAGACTAATGTACAGGGTAAGTTCTTTAAGGATAGGAAATTATCCATCTTCCACCTATCTCCTTCAGACAAAACAATCTGTCTGATTAGAATTATCATGTAGGTAGTGAAAAATACTAAAGAGAATCAGAAGCAGATGTTTCTGTATATAACCGCTCATGGCCTATTTTCTGAGTACACCTATCAGGCTTCTGTACACGTGCATTAATAGCTTTCTTTTCATGTTAACTGTTCCATGTCTTGAAATTCAATTATCCTTTGCCACAAGAAGCTTTTAAATAATTTGGGTTGAAATTACCTTTATTTTTTGTTTCTTTTTTCTGTATGTACCTGTAATGGAATTATAGATTTGAACTTTATTAAGTATTTTGGTTTGGGGAACTTAGTAAACAGAGAGACTGTGGTCTCTAAAGGTCTTATAAAGCAGCCACACCCCCAACCTTCATTTAATTCATCAGCACACCACTGAAAGTAATACTTAGAAAGGACTAAAAATGGGTAACTTAGGAAGGACTTAGGTAAAAAAAAGGCACATATAAATGATCCCTTGTCAAAACATTTGAGAAGCAAATTTTGAAAATCTATATTTGCTCCTTCTTGCGATTTGCCTTTTGCCTTATTCTATTTTTCTCTGAAGAAATGGAAATCTCAAAGATGCCTACAAAGTTATATTAATATTCAATACAAATAAAATGAGATTCCTGGGCTAACATCCCAGTGAAAAGCATTTCCAATGAATTCAGATAACACTTTCTTTAGTAGCCACATCTGTTATGAAGGGATTTTGAGATCCTGATTTCCCAAGTTATTCCCTCAGGAGCAGGTTAGTCATAGGATGATTTTTCGGGGATCTTTTCTTCCACAAAAATTCATTTAGAAATGTGTAAGTGTGGGGGTCCTGGGTGACTCAGTCTGTTAAGTGTCAGACTTCAGCTCAGGTTGTGATCTTGGAGTTCAGGAGTTTGAGCCCCCATTGGACTCTGTTGTCAGTGTAGAGCACCCTTTGGATCCTTTGTCTCCCTCTCTTTCTGCCCCTTCCTGCTCTATCTCTCTTTAAAAAAATAAATAAACATTAGGGGCGCCTGCGTGGTTCAGTCCGTTGAGCTTCCAACTTGGGCTTGGGTCATGATCTCGCAGTCCGTGAGTTTGAGCCCTGCGTGGGACTCTGTTCTGACAGCTCAGAGCCTGGAACCTGTGTTGGATTCTGTGTCTCCCTCTCTCTCTATACCTCCCCTGTTCACACTCTGTCTCTCCCTCTCTCAAAAATAAATAAATGATAAAATAAAAAAAAATAAATAAACATTTAACAATTTATTAGTAAAGAAGAAACCCTATTTAGTGATGGTGCACATTTGCAGACAGCCATCTCAAAGTAGAAAAAAAAAAACTTAAATTGGCAAAAACCAATGCTGTTCAGTTCCAGAAACATACCTTTCAGGAACTAAAACTTAGAATGTTAACTTTTTTTTTAACTGAAGATTTCTCTTGCCTTTAATTTTTGGCCTGAGACTTTAGTTCAGTGCTTCTGGTTTCTCCAGGGGAAAATGAAATCATGAAGAGCAGGCAGAATTAAGAAAAGTGCATGTAAATCGTAACAAGCTTTTTCTGTGGTACCCGTGAGCTAATGCTGTGATGTAAAGGGCATTTTAGAGTTACCCACTTTTCTTCTTGAACTTATTTTCAAAATGTTAAAATAAATACCATGAGAGCATTTACTGTCAACCTGAGTTTGAGGCCATTTATGTTATGCAAATAGCAAATGTACTATCTGTGCCCTTTCATTTGCCTCAGTGTTGGATTGTTGTGAAGAGTGAGAGAAGAAGACTAAATGTCACACCCTCTGGCAATATGACAGTTTCATCAAAGAAATGAGAATCCCAAAGTCTGAATCTCCTGGACAACACTAGGAATTTACTTATCTTTTTTTTTTTGTAGCAAATTTTATGTATTTTATTGATGTTTACTAGTATTATTCAAACTTTTTTTTTCAATATATGAAATTTATTGTCAAATTGGTTTCCATACAACACCCAGTGCTCATCCCAAAAGGTGCCCTCCTCAATACCCATCACCCACCCTCCCCTCCCTCCCACCCCCCATCAACCCTCAGTTTGTTCTCAGTTTTTAAGAGTCTCTTATGCTTTGGCTCTCTCCCACTCTAACTTCTTTTTTTTTTTTTTTTGCCTTCTCCTAACCCATGGGTTTCTGTTAAGTTTCTCAGGATCCACATAAGAGTGAAAACATATGGTATCTGTCTTTCTCTTTATGGCTTATTCAACTTAGCATCACACTCTCCAGTTCCATCCACGTTGCTACAAAGGGCCATATTTCATTCTTTCTCATTGCCCTGTAGTACTCCATTGTGTATATAAACCACAATTTCTTTATCCATTCATCAGTTGATGGACATTTAGGCTCTTTCCATAATTTGGCTCTTGTTGAGAGTGCTGCTATAAACATTGGGGTACAAGTGCCCCTATGCATCAGTAGTCCTGTATCCGTTGGGTAAATTCCTAGCAGTGTTATTGCTGGGTCATAGGGTAGGTCTATTTTTAATTTTCTGTGGAACCGCCACACTGTTTTCCAGAGCGGCTGCACCAATTTGCATTCCCACCAACAGTGCAAGAGGGTTCCCGTTTCTCCACATCCTCGCCAGCATCTATAGTCTCCTGATTTGTTCATTTTGGCCACTCTGACTGGCGTGAGGTGATATCTGAGTGTGGTTTTGATTGTATTTCCCAGATAAGGAGCGATGTTGAACATCTTTTCATGTGCCTGTTGGCCATCTGGATGTTTTCCTTAGAGAAGTGTCTATTCATGTTTTCTGCCCATTTCTTCACTGGGTTATTTGTTTTTCGGGTGTGGAGTTTGGTGAGCTCTTTATAGATTTTGGATACTAGCCCTTTGTCCGATATGTCATTTGCAAATATCTTTTCCCATTCCGTTGGTTGCCTTTTAATTTTGTTGATTGTTTCCTTTGCTGTGCAGAAGCTTTTTATCTTCCTAAGGTCCCAGTAATTCATTTTTTGCTTTTAATTCCCTTGCCTTTGGGGATGTGTCAAGTAAGAGATTGCTACGGCTGAGGTCAGAGAGGTCTTTTCCTGCTTTCTCCTCTAAGGTTTTGATGGTTTCCTGTCTCACATTCAGGTCCTTTATCCATTTTGAGTTTATTGTTGTGAATGGTGTGAGAAAGTGGTCTAGTTTCAACCTTCTGCATGTTGCTTTCCAGTTCTCCCAGCACCATTTGTTAAAGAGACTGTCTTTTTTCCATTGGATGTTCTTTCCTGCTTTGTCAAAGATGAGTTGGCCATACGTTTGTGGGTCTAGTTCTGGGGTTTCTATTCTATTCCATTGGTCTATGTGTCTGTTTTTGTGCCAATACCATGCTGTCTTGATGATGACAGCTTTGTAGTAGAGGCTAAAGTCTGGGATTGTGATGCCTCCTGCTTTGGTCTTCTTCTTCAAAATTACTTTGGCTATTTGTTTTTTTTTTTTTAATTTTTTTTTCAACGTTTATTTATTTTTGGGACAGAGAGAGACAGAGCATGAACGGGGGAGGGGTAGAGAGAGAGGGAGACACAGAATTGGAAACAGGCTCCAGGCTCTGAGCCATCAGCCCAGAGCCTGACGCGGGGCTCGAACTCACGGACCGCGAGATTGTGACCTGGCTGAAGTCGGACACTTAACCGACTGCGCCACCCAGGCGCCCCTACTTTGGCTATTTGGGGCCTTTTGTGTTTCCATATGAATTTTAGAATTGCTTGTTCTAGTTTCGAGAAGAATGCTGGTGCAATTTTGATTGGGATTGCATTGAATGTGTAGATAGCTTTGGGTAGTATTGACATTTTGACAATATTTATTCTTCCAATCCATGAGCAGGGAATGTCTTTCCATTCCTTTATATCTTCTTCAACTACCTTCATAAGCTTTCTATAGTTTTCAGCATACAGATCTTTTACATCTTTTGTTAGATTTATTCCTAGGTATTTTATGCTTCTTGGTGCAATTGTGAATGGGATCAGTTTCTTGATTTGTCTTTCTGTTGCTTCATTGTTAGTGAATAAGAATGCAACTGATTTCTGTACATTGATTTTGTATCCTGCAACTTTGCTGAATTCATGTATCAGTTCTAGCAGACTTTTGGTGGAGTCTATCAGATTTTCCATGTATAGTATCATATCATCTGCAAAAAGTGAAAGCTTGATTCATCTTTGCCAATTTTGATGCCTTTGATTTCCTTTTGTTGTCTGATTGCTGATGCTTGAACTTCCAACACTATGTTAAACAACAGCGGTGAGAGTGGGCATCCCTGTCGTGTTCCTGATCTCAGGGAAAAAGCTCTCAGTTTTTCCCCATTGAGGATGATGTTAGCTGTGGGCTTTTCATAAATGGCTTTTATGATCTTTAAGTATGTTCCTTCTATCCCGACTTTCTCAAGGGTTTTTATTAAGAAAGGTTGCTGAATTTTGTCAAAGGCCTTTTCTGCATCGATTGACAGGATCATATGGTTCTTATCTTTTCTTTTATTAATGTGATGTATCACGTTGATTGATTTGCAAATGTTGAACCAGCCCTGCATCCCAGGAATGAATCCCACTTGATCATGGCGAATAATTCTTTTTATATGCTGTTGAATTCGATTTGCTAGTATCTTATTGAGAATTTTTGCATCCATATTCATCAGGGATATTGGCCTGTAGTTCTCTTTTTTTACTGGGTCTCTGTCTGGTTTAGAATTCAAAGTAATACTGCCTTCATAGAATGAGTCTGGAAGTTTTCCTTCCCTTTCTATTTCTTGGAATAGCTTGAAAAGGATAGGTATTATCTCTGCTTTAAACATCTGGTAGAACTCCCCTGGGAAGCCATCTGGTCCTGGACTCTTATTTGTTGGGAGATTTTTGATAACCGATTCAATTTCTTTGCTGATTATGGGTCTGTTCAAGCTTTCTATTTCCTCCTGATTGAGTTTTGGAAGAGTGTGGGTGTTTAGGAATTTGTCCATTTCTTCCAGGTTGTCCAATTTGTTGGCATATAATTTTTCATAGTATTCCCTGATAATTGTTTGTATCTCTGAGGGATTGGTTGTAATAATTCCATTTTCATTCATGATTTTATCTATTTGGGTCATCTCCCTTTTCTTTTTGAGAAGCCTGGCTAGAGGTTTGTCAATTTTGTTTATTTTTTCAAAAAACCAACTCTTGGTTTCATTGATCTGCTCTACAGTTTTTTTAGATTCTATATTGTTTATTTCTGCTCTGATCTTTATTATTTCTCTTCTGCTGGGTTTAGGCTGCCTTTGCTGTTCTGCTTCTATTTCCTTTAGGTGTGCTGTTAGATTTTGTATTTGGGCTTTTTCTTGTTTCTTGAGATAGGCCTGGATTGCAATGTATTTTCCTCTCAGGACTGCCTTTGCTGCGTCCCAAAGCATTTGGATTGTTGCATTTTCATTTTCATTTGTTTCCATATATTTTTTAATTTCTTCTCTAATTGCCTGGTTGACCCACTCATTCGTTAGTAGGGTGTTCTTTAACCTCCATGCTTTTGGAGGTTTTCCAGACTTTTTCCTGTGGTTGATTTCAAGCTTCATAGCATTGTGGTCTGAAAGTATGCATGGTATAATTTCAATTCTTGTAAACTTATGAAGGGCTGTTTTGTGACCCAGTATATGATCTATCTTGGAGAATGTTCCATGTGCACTCGAGAAGAAAGTATATTCTGTTGCTTTGGGATGCAGAGTTCTAAATATATCTGTCAAGTCCATCTGATCCAATGTCTCATTCAGGGCCCTTGTTTCTTTATTGACCGTGTGTCTAGATGATCTATCCATTTCTGTAAGTGGGGTGTTAAAGTCCCCTGCAATTACCACATTCTTATCAATAAGGTTGCTTATGTTTATGAGTAATTGTTTTATATATTTGGGGGCTCCGGTATTCGGCACATAGACATGTATAATTGTTAGCTCTTCCTGATGGATAGACCCTGTAACTATTATATAATGCCCTTCTTCATCTCTTGTTACAGCCTTTAATTTAAATTCTAGTTTGTCTGATATAAGTATGGCTACTCCAGCTTTCTTTTGGCTTCCAGTCACATGATAAATAGTTCTCCATCCCCTCACTCTCAATCTAAAGGTGTCCTCAGGTCTAAAATGAGTCTCTTGTAGACAGCAAATAGATGGGTCTTGTTTTTTTATCCATTCTGATACCCTACGTCTTTTGGTTGGCGCATTTAATCCATTTACATTCAGTGTTATTATAGAAAGATACGGGTTTAGAGTCATTGTGATGTCTGTATGTTTTATGCTTGCAGTGATGCCTCTGGGACTTTGTCTCACAGGGTCCCCCTTAGGATCTCTTGTAGGGCTGGTTTAGTGGTGACAAATTCCTTCAGTTTTTGTTCGTTTGGGAAGACCTTAATCTCTCCTTCTATTCTAAATGACAGACTTGCTGGATAAAGGATTCTCGGCTGCATATTTTTTCTGTCTAGCACCCTGAAAATCTCGTGCCAATTCTTTCTGGCCTGCCAAGTTTCAAAAGAGAGATCAGTCACGAGTCTTATAGGTCTCCCTTTATATGTGAGGGCACGTTTACCCCTTGCTGCTTTCAGAATTTTCTCTTTATCCTTGTATTTTGCCAGTTTCACTATGATATGTCGTGCAGAAGATCGATTCAAGTTACGTCTGAAGGGAGTTCTCTGTGCCTCTTGGATTTCAATGCCTTTTTCCTTCCCCAGTTCAGGGAAGTTCTCAGTTCTTATTTCTTCAAGTACCCCTTCAGCACCTTTCCCTCTCTCTTCCTCCTCTGGGATACCAATTATGCATATATTATTTCTTTTTAGTGTATCACTTAGTTCTCTAATTTTCCCCTCATACTCCTGGATTTTTTTATCTCTCTTTTTCTCAGCTTCCTCTTTTTCCATAACTTTATCTTCTAGTTCACCTATTCTCTCCTCTGCCTCTTCAATCCGAGCTGTGGTGGTTTCCATTTTGGTTTGCATTTCATTTAAAGCGTTTTTCAGCTCCTCGTGACTGTTCCTTAGTCCCTTGATCTCTGTAGCAAGAGATTCTCTGCTGTCCTCTATACTGTTTTCAAGCCCAGCGATTAATTTTATGACTATTATTCTAAATTCACTTTCTGTTATATTATTTAAATCCTTTTTGATCAGCTCATTAGCTGTTGTTATTTCCTGGAGATTCTTCTGAGGGGAATTCTTCCGCTTGGTCATTTTGGATAGTCCCTGGCATGGTGAGGACCTGCAGGGCACTTCCCCTGTGCTGTGGTGTATAACTGGAGTTGGTGGGCGGGGCCGCAGTCCGACCTGATGTCTGCCCCCAGCCCACCGCTGGGGCCACAGTCAGACTGGTGTGTGCCTTCTCTTCCCCTCTCTTAGGGGCGGGATTCACTGTGGGGTGGTGTGGCCTGTCTGGGCTACTTGCACACTGCCAGGCTTGTGGTGCTGGGGATCTGGCGTATTAGCTGGGGTGGGTAGGCAAGGTGCACTGGGGACAGGAGGGGCAGGCTTAGCTCGCTTCTCCTTAGGTGATCCACTTCAGGAGGGGCCCTGTGGCAGCGGGAGGGAGTCAGATCTGCTGCTGGAGCTTTGGCTCGCAGAAGCACAGAGTTGGGTGTTTGCGCGGAGCGAGCAAGTTCCCTGGCAGGAACTGGTTCCCTTTGGGATTTTGGCTGGGGGATGGGCAGGGGAGATGGCGCTGGCGAGCCCCTTTGTTCCCGCCAAACTTAGCGCTGTCGTCCGGGGGCTCAGCAGCTCTCCCTCCCTTTGTCCTCCAGCCTTCCCGCTTTCTGAGCAGAGCTGCTAACTTATGTCCTCCCAGACGCTAAGTCGCGCTTGCTGTCGGAACACAGTCCGCCCGGCCCCTCCGCTTTTGCAAGCCAGACTCGGGGGCTCTGCTTGGCCGGTGAGCCGCCCCTCAGCCCCGGCTCCCTCCTGCCAGTCCGTGGAGCACGCACTGCCTTGCCGCCCTTCTTACCCTCTTCTGTGGGCCTCTTGTCTGCGCTTGGGTCTGGCGACTCCGTTCTGCTAATCCTCTGGCGGTTTTCTGGGTTATTTAGGCAGGTGTAGGTGGAATCTAAGTGATCAGCAGGACGCGCGGTGAGGCCAGCGTCCTCCTACGCTGCCATCTTGACTTGGGCTCAGTGTTTGTCTCTGTATTTTAGTTTTGACTTGCTTTGCTCTCAATATTATGTTCTGAGAATCATCCATATTTGCATGTAGCTATATAATTCATTCACTTACTACTATATGAGAGTTTATTTTTCCTGTCTACAAACATAATTGGACATATACCTATTTCCTATTTGTCTCCATGTTTTTGATATTACAACCAATTTTAGGAACATTTTTGAACATATATCCTAGCCCATTTCCCCCCCCTAAAAGTATATGGGCAGATACTATGAATAATTTTGCTTAACTTTTTTTTTTTAGAGACAGAGAGCATGTGAGTGGGTGAAAGGCACATGGGGAAAGAATCTTAAGCAGGCTCCACACTCAGCACAGAGCCTGATGAAGGGCTTGATCCCACGAGCCTGGGATCATGACCTGAGTGAAAATCAAGAGTCAAAATCTCAACTGACTAAGCCACCCAGGCATGCCAATTTTGCTTAACTTTTATTCATCTACCTTTATGGTGCCTTTTTGTTTGGCAGAGCCTGGAAAGCAAACAATTATATTTCCTAGATTTCCTTGCAGTCAGAGTTCTGGGATGGGTATCAGGTACTCACAGGAGACTTCAACTAAGAACTGAAATTGGTGGAGAGATCTGTTTCATCAGTGGCTCTCCACAGAGGCTGCAGAGTTCTAGAGGTGGTAGCTTTCTAATCTAGCACATGATTTCCTTGTGGTACAAAAGTAGCATGGTGAAGCCTCCTGAGGTGCTTGAGAAGTGATTTCCTGCTGGGTCAGTTTAGTTGTATGTTATGACTTTCCATTCCTGGAAACTGAGCCTACAGTCTGTTTCTTCTCCTAGCTCAATGATTATATAAGCCACTTATTAACCAGTAAGCAATTTCTGTGTGAACTTAGCTCTTTCTATTGGAACACTGATGATGTAATAATCTATACCAAGAAAAGTACAGGCCACAAACTCTCAGGATATGTGAATATAAAACTAGTTTTCTGATTTGGTTGTGTTTTAAGGCCTTAAATATATCATTGAAACTAGAAAATGGGACACCAGAAATTACAGTATACTGTAACATGTACTTGAACACCTAATATAAAGTATGTATTGAAAAAGAAAACTAGCCTTATCATAATAATAGTTTCTGAGATGAACCACTACGATAAGAATGAGGCATACAAAGACTATAGGTGGGCTGTGTATTTATAACTCTCCTAGAGAACTTGAAAAAAATGATAAGGCTAAGGTTTTAAATTCAAAGCATGATCTCTAGGGCTAGTGAGACTCCACTGTTGCACTGAAAGAATCTCATTCCTTTAGCTCCAGAGCCGACATATCCATAAGTCAGCTGCAGAATCTAATCTTGCAGTTTATGAATTCAACCTGCACATTAATTCAGCAATTTGCCAGTTCTCTTATGTGAAATTTATGACATAATTTGGGAAAAAGTGAGAGCCTGAGAATTGGAAGATGGACATTTGAAAATTCAGTTGTACCTGAGGGTCCCAAACTTTCCAGCTGGACAGAGCCTGCCTTATGGGCATGGGTAGATCACCCTCCCTGTCTGATAAGTTGTTCTATTTCCTGAAGAACTTTAAAGATCTCAGCTGGGCTGACTTCCTCACAGTGAGATGCAGTTCCACACCATAGCTTTCCCATGCCACCTGTCATTTACCTGTAACTGCAGTCCCAGTCTAGCATGCCTCAGGGGGCAAGCACAGAGTGTACCTCCTGAGTATAAGGCTTACACTCAAAAATAGTTATAAGTTTTTTAAACTACTGGATGCAGGCCAAACCCTGGAAGGTACAGGATATTGTATTCTAGAAGCACTAGACCTGCTTTGGTAAACAGAAGTCTGCTTGAGTCATCAGGATATAAAAGTCATGGCCCCTCACAGTGATTCACATACCCAGTAACCCTTGAATAAAGGGGAAGTGGGATAAAAAGGTCCTGTGATATACCTCTAGCACATAATGTAAATCTTTCTTCTAGCTTTCCCCAAAGAGATCTAAGGCCACTAATTGATATAACTATCAATTATTACAACCCTAAAGAAAGAAAAATAGCTACAACTTCTGGGGGCTTATTGAGGACCTGGAATACCACTGTGGTCCATCAGTGATGGGCACCTGTGTGGGTCAGATGATTAAAATAAATTTTGTATGGTTATTTTTTTAAGTTTGTTTGTTTGTTTACTTATTTATTTTGAGAGAAAGAGAGGAGAGAGAGAGAGAGAGAGAGAGAGAGAGAGAGAGAGAGAGAGAGAGAATCCCAAGCAGATTTCATGCTGTTAGCACAGAGTCCCACACAGGTCTCCATCTCATGAGCCGAGAGATCATGATCTGAGCTGAAATTAAGAGTTGTATGCTTAACTGGCTGAGCTGCCCAGGAGCCCCAAATTGGTTATTTTTCATAAAAGACTGAGTGGGTTTGTTATGCTATCATAATTTCCCATTTTCCAGGATGTATGGCTGGATTAAACAGATATAGAAATCACTGAATTATTCCTATTTACTCCTGACCCATGGAGTAAGGGTTATTTTGGTAGCAAGAGTCCAGTGAAAGCCTCTGAAATTATCTTACCTACAAAAATAGTAAATCA
Source organism: Prionailurus bengalensis (assembly GCF_016509475.1). Taxonomy (NCBI): domain Eukaryota; kingdom Metazoa; phylum Chordata; class Mammalia; order Carnivora; family Felidae; genus Prionailurus; species Prionailurus bengalensis. Next base: position 103,293,461 of record NC_057344.1, read on the forward strand.
AAACAATTCTCCAACACAGGGAGGTTCATAGAAAATTAGTGCCACCATTTAAAAAAACGCTATGGAAGTGGTTATTTCTGTAATATCTACATTTAGTTTGCCTTTTTACTTCTGGAGAATACTCTTGGATCCTGGGGAAATTTAGTGGCTTATTATAAACTTATGTGGTGACTAAAATGAAATAATCTATTGTGTCAGTTGAGATCTTTTACCGGAACAAGTCAACATGGTTCCTGACACTTAAAGGCCTTTTTTTCTCTTTCTTCTCTATTCTAATAAGTGGAGAATCACTGGTGGAGTTTTGATTTTTCTTGGCAAGGACTTCACAATCTTCCCCAGGGCTAAGTAAACTCTTAATTCTCAGCCATTATTTGGTTTGCAAGAGCCTTATCTCAGTATCCCAAAGAACATAATGTGTATCCACTGTCTTGATGAAATGGTGCTGACTGGATATGGCAATTGGGAATTAGAAAGGATATTCTACACCTCAGTAAAACACTTGGCAGAGTGGGAATAGACTCATGAAAATTTAGCTGCCTTCCACATCAGGAAGTGTTTTGGAATCCAATAGTCTACAACAAGCTGTGACATCTTCTCCAAAATGAAAGAGAATTTGCTGCATCTTGAGTCCTCTACCATTAAGAAAGGAGTCCAAACCCTTTTGGTTCTCTTTGGATATTCTAAGGAATGCCTGCCATATTTGGGTGTATGGATGAACTAGCAATGACATAGATGAAGATTCCAGTTTTGAATGGCACTTAGAATGAGGGAAGCCTCTTCAGGTGTTCTGTGTTGCTGTGGAAAATGCTCTGTAGATTGATCTTGATGATGTAGTGGGTCCTACATCTTCAGATGTTTGTGGCAGGTCACAATGCTTTCTTGAGTCTGGGAATGGCCTAAAAGAAAACTCACAGTGAGAGTCCCTAGGGTTTTGGAGTAAATATATGCCATATTAGTCAAAGAATAATTTTTGTCTTGAGAAACTGCTTCTGGTTTGCTACAAAGCACACTGTCTGATCATGGCTCCTCAAATAACCATGGGAACTGAAGTGCTCATCACCAAATGGAAATTATTTTATTTACAAAGCCTTGGATTTGGTGTGCCTGACAGTGCTCTACCATCAAGTGGAAGCTAAGCAGGACTCAGACACAAGTCAGTTGCATGATCATGTAGTTCATACTCTCAGGGCATCAACTTCTGCTATATTCTTATCTCATCCTCAGCCTATAGCCTCCTGTGGAGTTCCATATGACCAATTGGCTTAGCAAGAACAATTTGAGAATAGTTTTTGGATGTTCCATCTTCTATCCAAAAGTGAGCTGTTGCAATGTTACAGCCCCACTTAGGGGTAGCTCTGAAAAATATTAGAGAAAAGAAAATCCTCTCTCATGGGCTTAACTTCAAGGAGTAACTCTGATTTACTATTATGCCTAGAGGAAGAGCTGTGCAAAAGCATAAGTCCACACCAGTTCAGGAGCTGCGGACTATGTTTTGGTAGAAAGAATAAGGCTTGAGGATTCACAACAAAGAGATCTGGGTAAGAGTATCATGTGGATGAACCTCTCAGAATCAGCCCAGTATAGAAGGACATTTGTGTTCCATGTGAATGTTCACCAAATGTTTCCATTTGGACTCACCAAATCAGCAAAGACATAGAGGGTCTGAATCACACCACCAACCACCTTGACCTTAATAATTTTTATGAAACACTATCTTCAGTAACTGTAAAATACACATTCTTTTCAAGTGCACGTGGTGCATCATGCAAGAATAGTTATATTGTAGGTAACAGAGTAAGTACTGAGTATGTTTTCTGACCACTTTGAAATCAGATAAAATATCAATAACATTAAAATATGTAGGAAAACACCACCCAATATTTGGAAATTAAACATACTTCTAAATAATCTATGAATCAAAGGGAAAAATCAAAGGAAATTGCAAAATACTTTGAATAATCTATGAATACAGATAATAGAAATACAACATCAAAATTTATGGGATGCTTAGAGTAAAATTTATATCTATAAATGCTTACGTTAGAAATTTTAAAAAAGGTCTAAAATCTAATGATTTGAGCTTCACACCTTAAGAAGCTAGGGAAAGAAGAACAAAGTAAACCCACAGTAAGTAAAAATAAAATAAATAATAATAAATACAGAAACCATTGAAACAGAAAGCAAACAACAGAGAAAAACTTTAAAAGCCCCCAAAATATGATACTTCTAAAAATTTAGCAAACTTAAGAAAACCCTGGTGGGCTGATTGGCTGAGTGAGGGAGAAAGAAGAAGGGAGTGAGGGAAGGAAGATGGCAGAGAAAGAGAGAGAGAGAGCACCCAAATTATCAATACTAGAAATTAGAGAAGAGATTTGCATTTAAAATATAAGTCAATTTGTGAATAATAACATTAAAATGCATTCTTTATATCAATAAATGTGGCTTTATTTAGTTCTTCTTTAATTTATTTCAATAAATATTGTCTATTTTTTTCTCTAGATAACTTCATTATACTTATTTGTATGTACCTTATATGTTTTTGCTACTGATGTATATAAATATAACTGATTTTATATGTTGATTTTATAAGCTTTGCTGAATCCTCTTAATAATTTTAAGAATTTGAGATAGGTTTTTTAAAAAAATTTTTTTCTTAACTCTTATTTATTATTGAGACAGAGACAGAGAGAGACAGAACATGAGTATGGGAGGGGCAGAGAGAGGAGGAGACACAGAATCTGAAGCAGGCTCCAGGCTCTGAGCTGTCAGCACAGAGCCCAATGCGGGGCTTGAGCTCACAGACCATGAGATCATGACCTGAGCCGAAGTCGGACACTCAACTGACTGAGCCACCCAGGTGCCCCAAATTTGACATAGTTTTTAAAAAATATGTGTATTACTCTAAGTGTGTTCCATGAACCAGTGCCAGTTCCTAAACTGTTACTGGTCTGCAATGAGGTAAGAAATTGAGACTATTAGGTTAGAAATTTTTATAGTAAGTTGATAAGATAATTATATATCTACTGAACTTAATAACAAAATTTTTGATTTGTATGATGTACATCTTTATATTTTCTTTCTTTAGATATTCATTTCTATCTTATTTTACAAATATATTAGTCTGACAGGTTGGGGGAAAAAAGCTGATCCTTCCATGAACAATTTGAGAAGCACTGTGTAGATAATGTTATCATCTGCAAATAATGAAAGGTTTTCTTTTCTTAGTAAGTTTGGCTACTATACCAAAGTAGATCGGGTGGCTCATAAACAACAGACATTTATTTCTCACAGTTCTGGAGGCTGAAAGTACGAGATCAGGGTGCCAGCATGATTGGGTTCTGGTGAAAGCCCTTTTCTGGGTTGAAGACTGTCAACTTACATGGTGGAAAGAACTAGCTATCTCTCTGGCCTTTTCTTATAAGGGTAATAATCCCATTCATATGGACCCCACCCTCATTACCTAATTACTTATTGAAGGTCCCACATGCAAATACTATTATGTTGGAATTAGGATTTCAACACGGATTCTGGGGAGGGGGGTGGAGACACAAATATTCAATCCATAGCATATGGATCATATAATAAAAATACAACATCAACATTTATGGGATGCTTAGAGTAAAATTTATATCTCTAAATGCTTATATTAGAAATTTTAAGAAGGTCTAAAATCTAATGAATTTGTCTCAGGAACTTTCTTACTATTATGGGTACCATGTCATCAAAAAAAATCCCCTAAGATCTGCCAGCCAAATAATAGTTTAAATATGTTTCTTAGGAAAATGAGAGCAAATTAGAGATGCCTCCTGGAAGTTAACACCATTATTGTACTGGCTATTCATGTGTTGAAGAACAAAGAATGTAGATGTTGGGTCAAATAGCTATGGGCTTGAAATTTTGTTAAATCACTCACTCACTTTGATCTGTGTGATTTTGCTTAATCCCCCAACACTTGCTTCTTTGTATGTGAAGTGAAAACAATTTTTTTAAAATGTTTAAATGTTTAAAAACATTTTTTTAAAAGTTTATTTACTTCAAGAGAGACAGAGAGGGAGAGCATGAGCAAGGAAGGGACAGAGAGAAAGGAGGAGAGAGAGAATCCCAACCAGGTTCTGTACTTTCAATGCAAATCCCAATGTGGGGATTGAACTCATGAACTGTGAGATCATGACCTGAGCCAAGATCAAGAGTTGGATGCTTAACCAACTGAGCCACCCAAGCACCCCAACAATGGTAACAATTTTATAGGTATGATGTGAGGAATTAAATTATGTATGTAAAACATTCATACTTTATAGATATCCAATATTCGTTATTTATGTTATACTATTTTATTCTCCAGTTTTTTCCAGATGAACATAAAATACAAAAATTATTATAGAGATTGGCTTATGACTCTTCATATAGAAGTAATTTCTACAGCTTTAGAAATTGCATGCTAAGAAAGAATACATTCAGAGAATCTCAGTGTTTTAAGATTTTTTTTTCCTGTGGGAAGGATTTTAAGCAATATAACTGCTATAATTCTCTAATTATTGAAGGAAATTTAGTTAATTCTTTTACAACATCTGTTAACATCTTAACAAATAGAAATTTCTAATTGGCTTTTTCTGCTTTTTTCAAAATGTGTGAGTTGGGCTGTCTGTTGAAAAGGAGGAAAACAGGGGTGCCTGGGTGGCTCAGTTGGTTGAGTGTTTGACTTCAGCTCAGGTCATGATATCAAGGTTCATGAGTTCCAGCCCCACGTTGGGCTCCATGCTAACAGCTCAGAGCCTGGAGCCTGCTTCGGATTCTGTGTCTCCCTCTCTCTCCCTCCCTCTCCTCCTCCTCCACTCAAGCTCTGTCTGTCTCTCTCTCTCAAAAGTGAATAAACTTAAAAAGGAGGGAAACAGGTAGAAAATAATAGAATAAAACTGAAAGCGAACGTCTGTTTCCATTTTCATAATGACTTACGTATTTATTCTATTCATTTCTGATATTCTGACCTGGAGGCTTCTTCATAAAATTTACAATTCGTTATGAGGAAAATATATTCTTAGTGTGTATGTCTTTGCTTAGATCTCATGTAACAAAACAAGATTTAAGAAGGCATATCAAAGACATAAAATGCTACAAGGAAAAAAAATAAATGAAAAGATGTGTAGGTCAAAAGGAAGGGGAGGTCATAAGTGAGTTTAGTTCACAAGGCACATGGAAATTTGCTAAAGAGGAGGTCAGCAGGCTGGGGCACATGCACAGTTCTCGGTTTTTGCCTTTTTTTTTTTTAAAGAGATAAATGTCATAAATCATTTATGACATCCTTAAAAAAATAGTGATAATCATCATGTCCCAGATAAAGTACAGCTCTTCTAACTAGAGAAAGCCATGGGATAATTTCCTAATAGATCAAGATATTATTTCTGTAGTGATCCATCTGATAAAAATATCTTATAAGTGTGACACTTGTTCCAGCCCTTTGAAAGATCTACATTGTTTTCTGGATTTTTTAAATACCATATTTCATCATTTTAATATACACATTAAAAAGTGTATTTTAACATACTTGAAGATGGAATGTATTTGATAATCAGTGGCATTTTAGATTCAATGAACTAAGTATGCTACTTTATTCAGATTAAGTTTCACACAGAAACCCAGGAGGTGTTTTGTTATGCACCTGGCCTTTTATTATCTACTAACTGCTGCTGTGTTTTAAGATGTCTGATTAAGACAAAGGAATCATCTGACATACATTCTGCACAGGCATATCATGCTAAATTTAAGTTTCACGAAGTCCCATAGATTAATTTCTATTAAAAAATTTTTAAGTTTATTTTGAGACAGAGAAAGAGCACATGTGGGGTAGAGGCAGAGAGAGATGGAGAAAGAATTCCAAGCAGGCTCTGACAGCACAGAGCCCCTCATGGGGCTTGAACTCATGAACCATGAGATCATGACCTGAGCAAAGATCAAGAGTTGGGTGTTTGAGCCACCCAGGTATCCTTCTATTTTTTTTTTAATGCATATTGTGTATTTACCTGTGTTCATTGATTGCTTAGGTTAATAGTGAATTTAGCTGCCATTTCTAAGGCCACAGAGAACTGTCTAGGACAGTATTGGGTAGCAGCTTGGTTTGAAACATAAAATAATACATGGTATTCAGGTACTTAAGAGTAGCTATGAAGAGAGAAACAAGATTTCAGTTATTGTAACCAGAACGTTTAATTTCCCTGTCTATAGATTAATAGTGATTTTTGTATGAATAGCATTGTCCTATTATATAGATTATTTGAAGAAATCATTAGTAAGTTTGCCAAAAGATTTCTCTGAAATAGTGAAGGCAGAAAGCTAAATTTATAAATGTGGCTAGGGTAGGAATAGGACCAAAATACACTGATCTTACTAAACTTCTAGTGCTACCTTTAAAGATCCCTTTTGACTGATGCAGCCTAGAAGAGTACTATGCTCTGAGCATAATCTGAAATTTTTATTGCAGAGAGCTGACTTTTTTCTCCCTTTGCCATCAGTGCCATTTTTTAAAAGCAAAGTAACTACACTTCACATTCCTGCAGCACATACAGCTAGAAAGTAAAGTAAAGCTATTTCAAAATGAATTGCTTCACATGTTAAACTATTGCTTGAGGGCTTTGAAAGAAGAATTTAGAAATATTGATTTCTTCAGTTCATTCCTTTTTTTGTTCTTTCTTTTTTGCAATTGGTTTGGAGACCATGTAATTATACACACAGTCTTAATTAAGAATAAATATATTAAATTAATCAAATATTTAAAGATTGAAGTGTACAAAATAATAAACCTAATGAATATATGATAATGATGGACATTAACCAGATAGATTTTTTAAGAAGAGAGCTGGGAACAACAGATAAAAAGGCTCAAAATAAAGAAATTCTAAAATAAAAATCTACATTTTTGTAGGCTATAAATAGTTAAGCACCATTCTCTATTTTTATACTTTAGGTTATTTTAATAGATCTGGTTCTGAATCTAGACAGCATGGCTTAAATCCTGGTTTTACCAGTTATTAATTATGTACTTTGGGGCATGTTTCTTATCTGTGCATCCACTTCCTCATCTATAGAGTGGTAATGATTATAGTTTTGTTAAGGTTTTTATTATAATCAAATGAGTTAACACATATAATGTATTTAATCAGAACAGTGTTTGACACATAAGTATTCATAATGTGTGAGCTTTGCTACTACTTTGAGATATCAATTGTTGATACATGTTGATGTTAAGATATCAGAAATTGGCCTTTTAAACAAACATGTAATAGTAGAGAAAAAAGTCTTATTGGGTTTTACAAGAAGTAGAATCAGGCAATATTTAAGCTAAAAAGAAGCTAAAGGTCATCTGGTTGACTCCCTTATTTTACAGATGAAGAAACAAATGTTTGTGGGAGAAAGAGATGTCTACCATTATACAACATTTGTCTACCATTATACAACAAATTATTGCCACAGTATATTCTATACAACAAATTATACATTTGTTGTATATTCTATACAACAAATTATACAACATTTGTCTACCATTATACAACAAATTATTGCCACAGTATATTCTAGAACCTGAGCCATCAATAACCAAATCTAAGTCTTTCCAAAGCTCTACATGTCATAACAGAGGTGTCATTACACAACATTTCAAATGAAGACTGTGAATTGGTGAGGACACAACTCAAAATCTGAAATAAAAACCAAAACTAAACTTATTGCTTACTTAAGTAAGGAAGAACTAGACTGAACAGGCAAAGTCTTATTAAGCAAAGCAAATTGCTAATGTTATTCAGGGGCTTGGGAAAAGTTTGTTTAGGGTGTGTTGACTTCAGGGGCAAGAGTGAGTTGATGTCAGTCCAAGAGGCATGGTTGTGTTGCTTATACAGGAAAATGGATTTACAGTGTGTTGGCATCAGTTTTAGAAGCATGTATCCTAGAGTAAGTTGGTTACTGACTGGCTGACTTTCAAAGTGTGGGGGTGTCACTACTTGGTTGGCTTTCAGAACCTTCTTCACTGAAGCAAGTTGTCATTGATCGATTAGACAAGTTAAACCAGCTCTACTGTTTATTACCAAGGCTAAAGAATGATCAATCATTTCTTAGGAGTAGAAGGACATTTTTGTTCTTGAAACAGTCCTCTACTGAAAAATTGTTCAGGATGGTGAATAAGTAATTATGTAGATGATTTCAGTTTGTTTTATACCATATAGAAGCATCATGTAAGAGAAAAACAACAAAATAAATACACAGGAAAGAAGAGGAAAACCTAGAGAAAGGAAGATGCAATGTTTCCTTACAAGAGCAGCCATAGCTAAGCAAAGGGCTATTTTTCTTTCTCTTATATAGGCATATTATGCAGGAGACAGCAAATGGAGCATTTTTCCTTCATGGCTGGAGAGCTATAATTATTCCATGAGTGAACTTTTCTGACCTTAGGTGTATACTCTTCACCTGGCCCCTCTTACTGTGTTTCCTCCAGAGATGGGTATCCTACCTCCTCTTTGAAGGTTCCATCGCTGTTCCCAGGTCCTCTCTATAGCAGGACACTGAGCTGTAATATGTGTTTGATAAAACCACATCCCGTAAACAGGTGACACACAAATGTATCTATCTACTCCTACATTTGTTCTCCCGTCCTTACATACTTAACATAGATGTTAAACTAAATGTATCGTTATGTCATCATCATTAAAAATAAAAATAAGCAAGGAGAAGGAGTTTCTGCTCCTTTCTTTCACAACTAAATCATCTGAAGGGCTAGGCTAATGAATGAATGACTTTTTGAATCAAGAAAAAGCCTTACAAATGCGTCTTGGTCAGTGCATGTAATCTGTTGCAGATTATATCAGCACCGTGTCCCCTCTTCATAACAAGAAACTTAAATTGGACAAGTCTCACCTGAATTAAGGCCACCTGTCTCTCTCTGGACTGCCTGCCTTATCTGCCTTATCTATAAAACAAGCTGTCTTTATTGCTGGGTCTTTGTTGCAGCCACTCCTCTACACAGAGTTTTATATGAAGATCAGAAGCTTTAACTTCTAGTTCAAAGGCTTTTACCAAAGTATTTCAAGCTTTTGGTAGCCAGGGGACTCACTTTCCTACTTTGAAGCACAAAGCAAGGGGTAAGACATGGGCCAAACATGCTAGTGATTGCAGGCACATGGTAAATGATCAGGCATCTCACTATTACTATTTAATCTTTTTTTCAGGGTTTCTCTAGGGAGAGCAGGGCTGCAGGGCAAATACCGTAGGCTCAAGAACTTTCTCCAGTTCACAGCTACCAAGAGACCCATTGAGGATATCTAAAAGCATGCAATTCACTCAGCATACAAAAAGGAAGTACTGGAAGTTGCTTCTAAGGAAGGGCTAAGTACTATATAATAATTGTTATAGCCGGTGTTCACCTGCCAAAACTGTAGGAATGCTACATCTAAAATGAGAGATTGGAATAAAATTTTTATTGAATACTAACAATGTGCAAGATTCTTTACATATATTATTTAATACATAAAGTTCCACAAGACATGTACAGTAGTCCACCTTATCCAGAGGGGATATGTTCCAGGACTCACAGTGGATGCTTGAAACCACGGATAGTATCAAACCCTATGGTACTATACTTTTTTCTATATATACATAACAATTAAGACGTTTTATTTGTAAACCAGATATAGTAAGAGATTAATAGCAATAACTAATAATAAAATGGAACAATTATAAACATATACTATAATAAAAGTTATGTCAGTATGGACTCTCTGAAAATATCTTGTACTGTACTCATCCTTCTTGTGATGATGTAAGATAATAAAATGCCTATGTGATGAAATGAAGTCAGGTGAATGATGTAAGCATTGTTATATAGCGTTAGATTACTATTGAACTTCTGATGATATGTCAGAAGGAGGATTATCTTCTTTTGGACTAGGGTTGAGCATGGGTAACTGAAACCATGGAAAGCAAAACCATGGGTAAGGGAGAACTACTATATTATTACTCTATATTGTAATGTAGAGGGAGGACGATGAGGCTCAGAGAAGTTACCTGCTGTAGGTCAGTAAGAAAGAAGAACTGGAATTACACCCTCTAGTTTATTAGTCTGTAAAGTCCATCATCGTTTTACACCATGTTGACTTCTGAAAAAAAGTGATGCTTTTAAAGATTACTTGAATGAAAAAAAATTAAAAGATAACTTGAATAAAATTTTCTTTGTTCTATGGTAGATAACATGAAACAAAACTGTAAAGGAAAACATATTCAAAATAAAATTTTTATTTATTTTTAAAATTTTTATTTAAATTCTAGTTAGTTAACATACAGTACAATATTGGTTTTGGGAGTAGAATTCAGTGACTCATCACTTACATACAATACTAAGTGCTCATCATAACAAGTTAACTCCTTAATAACCATCACCTATTTAACCCATTTCCTACCCACCTCCCTCCAAGAACCCTCAGTTTGTTTTCAAACCCTCATGGTTTGTTTCCCTCTTTTGTCTCCTTTCCTATATGTTCATCTGTTTTGTTTCTTAAATTTCACATATGAGTAAAATCATATGATATTTGTATTCCTATGACTGACTTATTTTGCTTAACATAATACATACTAGCTCCAACCATGTCATTGCAAATGGCAAGATTTCATTCTTTTTGATGGCTGGGTAATATTCCACCACACACACACATGCACACACACACACACACCACATCCTCTTCATCCATTTATCAGTTGATGGACATTTGGGCTCTCTCCAAGCTTGGCTATTGTTGATAATACCACTGTAAACATTGGGTACATGTACCCTGTTGAGTCTGTATTTTTTTATCCTTTGGGTAAATATCTAGTAATATAATTGCTGGATCAAAGGGTAGTTCCATTTTTAACTTTCTGAGGAACCTCCATACTGTTCTCAGAGTGGCTGCCCCAGTTTGCATTCCAACCAACAGTGCAAGAGAATTCCCCTTTCTTCACAGCCTCACCAACACCTGTTGTTTCTTGTTAATTTTAGCCATTCTGATAGGTGTGAGGTGGTATCTTATCATGGTTTTGATTTGTATTTCCTTGATGATGAGTGATGTTGAGCATCTTTTCATGTGTCTGTTAGTCATCTGGATGTCTTCTTTTGAAAATGTCTATTCCCGTCTTCTGCTTATTTCTTCACTGGATTATTTGATTTTTGGGTGTTGAGTTTGATAAATTCATTATAGATTTTGGATACCAACCCTTTATCAGATATGTCATTTGCAAATATCTTCTCCCATTCCATCAGTTGCTTCTTAGTTTTGCTGATTGTATTCTTCACTGTGCAGAAGCTTTTTAATTTGATGAAGTCCTAATAGTTCATTTTTTGCTTTTGTTTCCCTTGCCTCTGGCAGTGTGTCTAGTAAGATGTAGTTGTGGCCAAGGTCAAAGAGGTTGCTGCCTGTGTTCTCCTCTATAGTTTTTTTTTTTCAACGTTTATTTATTTTTGGGACAGAGAGAGAGAGAGCATGAACGGGGGAGGGGCAGAGAGAGAGGGAGACACAGAATCAGAAACAGGCTCCAGGCTCTGAGCCATCAGCCCAGAGCCCGACACGGGGCTCGAACCCACGGACCGCGAGATCGTGACCTGGCTGAAGTCGGACGCTTAACCGACTGCGCCACCCAGGCGCCCCTCCTCTATAGTTTTGTAAAACGTTTATTTAAAAAAATATGTGAAAGAAGAAAAAAAGACAAATGTTTGGCTGAGGATGAGCATAAAAGAAACTACTGTTATGGTGAAAATCAGGGTTGGAAGTGAGAACAAATGGGATCCTGGTGCAAGTCCTGGAAGAATGTCACTTGTAGATGGATAACAGAAAAATGTAAGGGCTTATTGTGATGATTTTCTACTTTACCAACTTTTGCATCCTGCAACATCTATCAAAAATACATTATTAGTAAATGCTTTTTGAATTAATGAGCTAATTGTGGCAAGATTAGAGGTTGGTTTATCACAGTCTTCTACCCCAGGCTCTTAAGGAAAACTTGGAAGAAATTTTGACTTGCGTATTCTTTGTGACAGGTATATCTGAGCATTCTGATCATTCAGCTCTGAAAGATACTCACTGTGTCTACATAGCTGTTTGGAGATATGATGGAATAAGAGCAGAGAACCTTGGAGAACAGAAACCTCAGAGGCATATCCTGGGTGCTTCCAGGGCTCTGTAGCATAGAAACCCATGTATATCACCAAAGGTGGAACACTATTCTAGAGGCATTGTTCTTAAAGAGTGCTGTAAGGGTATTCATTATTATTTCATTTATTTGGATATTTATGTTATGTATGTCTCATAGTGACATGTAGCACTTTGGTTTATCAAACTTATATAGGTAAAGAAGAGAATGAAATATTGTCCTGTTGTAACAAATCCATCTTTTACTCTTAAATAATTGTATTTATCCTTTCTTTGCAGACAAAACTTTAAAATCCTTGGTTATCTTTCCACTAGGGATTAACAATCATCAGAGAGTTAGAAGAAAAGTAGAAGAGTATAACTATCATTTCAGGTCTCCAGCCTCTTTTAAAAAAGCTCTACTTTTATGGTTTGCAATAAAAAAAATGCCCTACTTTACAGATAGCCAACTGTTTCTTCTAAGAGGATTTTGCTAGGTAATACTCTTAGTAGAAGGGGTCATATATTATAGATGGGATTAAAGAGGCATATGTAGGATTCTGTTATATGATTAATGGGAGGTGCTATACTTTTTTAAATGTATAATTCATTGACTATGTAGATAATTATTGAAATTGGTACTTTTCATAAGGTTCTCTTGCAGAATCAATGATTCTTTAATGAACAATTGCTAGAAAATCTAATCAGAAAAGTCTAAATACAGTTAGAAAATAACAAATATCAGAGCAGAAATAAGTGAAATAGAGACTAAAAAGACAATAGAAAAAATCAGAGTAAGAGTTGATTCTTTGAAGAGATAAAACAAAATGGACAAACCTTTGCTAAACTCACCAAGAAAAACAGAGAGGGCCCAAAACTGGAAATGTAAGAGATGTTATAACTGATGCCTCAGAAATACAAAGGATCAAAAGAGACCTATGAAAAATTATATACCAACAAATTGCACAATGTAGAAGAAATGGATAAGTTTCTAGAAACATAACCTACCAGGAAATAGAAAATCTGAACAGACCAATTACTAGTAAGGAGTTTGAATCAGTGATCAAAAATCTCCCAAAAAATTAAAGTCCAGGACTGGATGGCTTCACTGATGAATTCTACCAAAAATTCAAAGGAAAATTAATACCAGTTTTCTCAAACTCTTGTAAGAAATAGAAGAGGAAGGAATGCTTCCAAACTCATTTTATGAGACCAGTCTTACCCTGACACCAAAACCAGACAAGGACACCACCACAACAAAATAATACAATGGAATATTACTCAGCCATAAAAACGAATGAAATCTTGCCATTTGCAATGACATGGATGGAGCCAGAGAGTATTATGCTAAGTGAAATAAGTCAGTCAGAGAAAGTCAAATAACTTTCACTAATATTTGGAATTTAAGAAACAAAACAAATGAACATAGGGGAAAAGAGAGGCAAACCATCAAACAGACTCTTAAGTGTAGAGAACAAACTGAGGGTTACTGGAGGGGATATGGGATGTGAGCAGGAGATGGATTAAATGGGTGATGGATATTAAGGAGGGCACTAATTGTGATGAGCATTGGGTGTTGTATGTATGTAATGAAACACTAAATTCTACACCTTAAAGTAATATTACACTATAAGTTAACTAACTAGAATTTAAATAAAAACTTGAAACTAAAAAAAAAATAATAAAGCAGATTGGTAAAAGTTTTTCATGTAAAGTGGACCATCAACTCCCAGGACCAGAAACATACATTCTGGCATTAACCGATCAGTGTTCGTTTTGTGCTTATATATAATATTAGGCTGAGAGCAAAGATGGCAGTGGGGAGTGGGTGCTTGGGAATAGTTAAAAATAAACGTATGATAAAGAGAAAAATATTATAGGCCAAGATTCCTTGTAAACTTGGATGCAAAAATCCTTAGTAAAATATGAGGAAACTAAATTCAATAATACATTAAAAGGATCATACATGATGATCAAATGGAATTTGTTCCAGAGATGTAAGGATCATTCAACATCTGCAGGGCAGTCAATGTCATATACCATATTAACAAAATGAAGGATAACAACCACATGAAAATTTCAGTAGATACATAAAAAGCATTTGACCCATTCAATGTCCATTTATAATAAAAAATATATCCAATTCAATATCCAAAATTCAACATCCATTTATGATTTAGAAAGTGGGCATAAAGAGCCATATATGATAAGCCTACATAATAAAAGCCATATATGATAAGCCTACATCTCACATACTCAACAATGAAAAGCTGGAAGCCTTTCCTTTAAGATTAGGAGCAAGACAAGGATGCCCATTCTCACCACTTCTATTCAACATAGTATTGGAAGTACTAGCCAGAACAATTAGGCAAGAAAAGGAAATAAGAGACATCCAAATTGGAAAGGAAGAAGTTAAACTGTGTTTGCAAATGTCATGATAGTGTATATAGAAAACTCAAAAGACTTCATCAAAAAACTGTAGTAACTAATAAACAAATTCAGTAAAGTTGCAGAATACAAAATTAATACACAAAATATAATGTTTTTCTATACACCAATAACTATATGAAAGAAAAATAAAAGAATCCCATTAATAATAGTATCAAAAAGAATAAAATATCTAGTAATAAATTTAACCAAGGATGTGAAAGACCTGTATATTGAAACCATAAGGTATTAATGAAAGAAATCGAAAGCAATACAAAGAAGTGAAAAGATAGCCCATGTTCATGGATTAAAAGAATCAACATTGTTAAAATGTTCATGTTACCCAAAGCATTTTTGAAATTCAGTGCAATTGCTATCAAAAAGCATTTTGCAAATAAATATAACAAGTAATCCTAAAATTTGTATGGAATCACAAAAAAAAACCCAAAGAGTCAAAATAACCCTGAGAAGAACAAAGCTGGAAGTATCACACTCCCTGGTTTCAAACTATATTACAAAGCCAAAGTAAGTAAAACAGTATGGTATTGACATAAAACAGACACATAGATCCATGAAACAGAATTGAGACCCCAGATATAAACCCATGTATATATAGTTAATTAATTTATATATTTTTAAGTTTATTTATTTTGAGAGAAAGAGAGAGAATACCAAACGGGCACTGTCAATGTGGAGCCTGTTGCAGGGCTTGAACTCATGAAACGTGAGATCATGACCTGAGCCAAAACCAAGAGTCCTATGCTTAACTAACTGAACTACCCAGGCACCCCATTATGGTCAATTAATTTACAACAAAAGAGCCAAAAATATACAATGGGGAAAGGATAATCTGTTCAATAAATGGTGTTGGGAAAATTTGACAGCTACATACAAAAGAATGAAACTTGATCTCTGTCTTAAGGGATACACAGAAATTAATAAAATGGATTAATGACTTGAATGTAAGACCCGAAATAATAAAACTTCTAAAAGAAAACATAGGCAGAAAGCTACTTGACATAGGTCATGGCAATGATTTTTTGGATCTGACACTAAAAGCAAAAGCAATACTAGCAAAATAAATAAGTTGGACTATATCATACTGAAAAGCTTCAACACAGAAGAAAAAATCAACAGAATGAAAAGGCTATTTTACTGAAGGGAAGAAAATATTGGCAAGTCGTATATCTGATAAGGGGCTAATATCCAAAATATATAAAAAATTCATATAACTCAATAACAACAACAAAATGTGGTTTAAAAAGTTGGCAGATTAGTTGAATAGATATGTTTCCAAAGAAGACATGCAGATGGTCAACAGGTACATGACAAAATTCTCAATATCATTAATCATTAGGGAAATGCAAGTCAAAACCACAATAAGATATCACCTTGCACCTGTTAGAATGGTTATTACCAAGTAGACAACAAAAGCTGGTAAGGATGTGAAGGAAAGGGAATCCTCATGCATTGTAGGAATGTATATTGGTGCAGCCACTATGGAAAACAGTATGGAGGTTTTCAAACAATTACAGATAGAACTACCACATGATCCAATAATTCCACTTTGGGTATTAACCCAAAGAAAGTGAAAACACTATCTTGAAAAGATATATGCACCCTTATGTTCATTGCAGAATTATTTATAATGGTTCAGATATGGAAACAACCTGTGTCCATTGATAAATGAATGGCTAGAGAAGGTGTGATGCACACACACACACTAGAATATTAGCCATCAAAAAGAGTGAAATGTTGCCATTTGCAACAATGTGCGTGGACCTTGAGGGCATTATGTTAAGTGAAATAAGTCAGACAGAGAAAGATAAATATCATATGATTTCTCTTATATGTAGAATCTAAAAACAAACCAACAAAAAAAATCAAGCTCAAAGATACAGAGGACAGATTGGTCCTTGCAAGAGGCAGGGAGTGGCAGGTGGGAGTATAAATTCATTACAAAAATTTTTTAAAAAGGACAACACATTCTCCTAGATAACCACCATTCCCTTACTGTACTTGATAGTAGTTTCATTGTATCATCTAGTATCCAGTCCATATTCAAATGGAAATTATAAGTAGTCAATTACAATTCAGCCAATAGCTTATTGTGGGATTATACACAGGACGATTGCCCTCTCTGTGTCTCTTTAGTTTCTTAATCTGTAAATTGAGGAGAATAACAGGAAAATGTGATACTTTTTGGCTTTATGATTCTATGACATGACTAGAGGTTAGGAGGGTTTAAAAACAAGACAAAGCGGGGTGCCTGGGTGGCTCAGTGGGTTAAGCGTCTGACTTCAGCTCAGGTCATGACTTTGTGGTTCGTGAGTTCGAGCCCCACATCGGGCTCTGTGCTGACAGCTCAGAGCCTGGATCCTGCTTCTCCCCCATTCATGCTCTCTCTCTGTCTCAAAAATAAATAAACGTTAAAAAAATTATTAAAAAACAGTAAACCAATAAAGCAAGCAAATAATACTTTCTTCACTTAAGGCTCCCTGGCTTTTTCTGGCTCCTGCATTTCTCTACTCCTAAAAAGCATGACAATGCTTCCAAAAAAAGTGGTCTGTAGGGCAGTCTTTACTCCATTGAAGATGTTCATTGCTTCCAATGACTGCCATGTTGACACATCCTGTGGTCATTTGGCTGCCTCCTAGCATCGTTTGATCATGCTCATCTTGAAATACTCTCTTCTCTTGGCTTCCATTGGACTACATTCTCCTTTCTGGCTTTTCTGCCTTTGTTGTTGTTCTTTTTAGTTCTTCCTTTTCTGCTTAACCTTCAAAAGTTTGAATATTTTAGAGTCCCAGTTATACTCTTCACTATCTACACCTTGGTTTTTAAGTGGGTCTTATCTATTCCTGTGGTTTTAAATGCTATTTGTATGTTGATGGATTTCAAAATTATACCCAATGTTGGCTTCTCCACATCAAATACATGGCTAACAGACATTTACAAATTCAATATAGGCAAAACAAAACAAAAATTTTAATGTTTTCACCTCTAACCTCTTCCCCTTCAGTATTCCCCAACTCAATTTGTGTACTATTTTTTAACCATGTTGAGGCCAAACATTTAAAACCTATCTATAATTCTTCTGTTTCTCCCACTCCAGATATCATCTGTTTCAGTGACATACCATGGCATAACAAACTACACAAAATATAGTAGCTTAAAAAAAAGAAAATCATTGTATCTCATAATTCTATGGGTTAGCTGAAAGTTTCTCTTTTTTATTTTTAATTTTTTTTTTAATTTTGGGGTGCCTGGGCAGCTCAGTTGAGTGCCAACTTTGGCTCAGGTCATGATCTCGTGGTTTGTGGGTTTGAGCCCCATGTCGGGCTTTGTGTTGACAGCTCAGAGCCTGGAGTCTGCTTTGGATTCTGTGTCTCCCTTTCTCTCTGGCCCTCCCCAACTTGCGCTCTAAACACGAGTGTTAAAATAAACATTAAAAAAATTAATAAAATTAAAAAAAAATTTAATTTCAGCGGAGCTCTAAACGAGTGTTAAAATAAACATTAAAAAATGAATAAATTTTTTAAAAATTTTAATTTCATTGGAGTTAATATACACTATTACATTAATTTCAAGAATGCAATATAATGATTCAGCAATTCCATATATTACTCAGTGTTCATAAAGTCAAGTGCACTCTTAATCCCTTCACCTATTTCACCCATCCCCCCATCTACCTACCCTTTGGTAGCCAATGGTTTGCTCTCTATAGTTAATAGTCTATTTTGGGATTCGTCTCTTTTTTTTCCCTCTTTGCTTTGCTTCTTAAATTCCACATATGAATGAAATTATATGGTATTTGTCTTTCTCTGACTGGCTTATTTCACTTAGCCTTATCCTCCTAGATCCATCTATGTTGTTGCAGAAGGCAAGATTTCATTCTTTTTATGGCTGAATAATATTCCAGTGTGTGTGTGTGTGTGTGTGTGTGTGTATTATATATACACACACCACTTCTTCTTTATCCATTAATCTATCAATAAACACTTGGGCTTCTTTCATAATATGCTATTGTAAACAATGCTGCAATAAACATAGTGTGTACTATCCTTTTGAATTGGTGTTTTTGTATTCTTTGGGTAAATACCTGGTAGGGCAATTACTGGATCATATATTAATTCTATTTAACATTTTTAAAGGAATCTCCATATTGTTTCCACAGCAGCTATGCCAGTTTGAATTCACTGTGCCCCAACAGTGAATGAGGGTTCCTTTTTATCCACATCCTTGCCCACACTTATTTCTTGTGTTTTTGATTTTAGCCATTCTGACAAGTGTGAGTTGATATCGCATTGTAGTTTTGATTTGTATTTCCCTGATTATTAGTGATGATGAGCATCTTTACATGTGTCTATTGGCCATCTATATGTCTTCTTTGGGGAAATGTCTGTTTATGTCTTCTACCCATTTTTATTTGGATTTTTTTGGATGTTGAGTTATATAAGTTATTTACATATTTTTGATACTAACCCCTTATTGGACATATCATTTGCAAATATCTTCTTCTATTCAATAGGTCGTGTTTTAGTTTTGTTCGTTGTTTCTTTTGCTGTGCAGAAGACTTTTATTTTGATGTAGTCTGATAGTTTATTTTTCTTTTATTTCCCTTGCCTCAGGAGACATATCTAGAAAGATGTTACAGCCAATGTCAGAGAAATTACTGCCTGTGCTCTCTTCTAGGATTTTTATGGTTTCAGGTTTCATATTTAGGTCCTTAATCCATTTTGAGTTTGTTTTTGTGTAAGGTGTAAGAAAACGATTGAGGTTTTTTCTTTTGCATGTAGCTGTCCAGTTATTCCAACATCATTTGTTGAAAAGACTATCTTTTTCCCATTGCATATTCTTGCCTGCTTTGAAGATTAATTGACAATATAATTGTGAGTGTATTTCTGGGCTTTCTATTCTGTTCCATTGACCTATGTGTCTATTTTTGTGCCAGTATCATACCACTTAGATTACTATAGCTTTGTAGTATATCTTGAATTCTGGGATTGTGATACTTCTAGCTTCGTTTTTCTTTTTCAAGACCTCTTTTACTATTCAACATCTTTTGTGGTTACATACAAATTTTAGGATAGTTTGTTCTAGTTATGTGAAAAAATGCTATTGGTATTTTGATAGGGATTGCATTAAATGTGTAGATAACTTTGGGTAGTATGGACATTTTGACAACATTTGTTATTCCAGTCTATGAACGTGGAATATCTTTCCATTTGTTTGGGTTGTCTTCAATTTCTTTCATCAGTATCTTACAGTTTTCAGAGTATAAGTCTTTTACCTGATTGGTTAAATTTATTCCTAGGTATTTTATTATCTTTGGTGCAGTTGTGAATGGGATTGTTTTCTTAATTTCTCTTTCTGCTGCTTCATTATTAGTGTATAACAATGCAATGGATTTCTGTACATTGATTTTTGTATCCTGACACCTTACTGAATTTACTAGTTCTAGTGTTTTTTTTTATGGCAGAGTCTTTAGGGTTTTCTATATGTAGTATTGTATCATCTGCAAATAATGAAAATTTTATGTCTTCTTATCCAATTTGGATGTAGTTATTTCTTTTTCTTGTCTGATTGCTGTGACTAAGACTTCTAGTACTATGTTGTAGCTGGGAGCTTCTCTTGCTAGTTTCATCTTGGTTCACTTATATGGCTAATTTAGCTGACAAGCTGGCTGAACTGCAAGCACCAACAAGGTTTTATTTACATGTCTGGGAGTTGATGCTAGTTGTCAGTTGAAGTACTTTGTCTCTTTTCCATAATTCCTCATTTAGTAATAAGCTAAATAGACTTTCTCATATAGGGTCTCGTGGAAACATTTCAAGTGAACCAAACTAGAATCTGCAGTGTCTGAGGCCTAGCCTTAAGTTTTGCATAAAGTTACTTTCTCTACATCTTATTGGTCAAACCAAGTCATAAACCAGCCCAGATTTAAGGAGGTGAATAGATACCTTTTCTGAATGGGAGGAGAAAAAAAATTCATCTTTCAAAGGTGTATGTATACTGGGATAAAAGAAGTTTGTGGCAACTAACTTATCACATAATCCATCTACATATCTTTTGAGGTCTAAATCCAAAATATATCCTAATACAGCTGCTTTTCCCCACCTTCTGCACAAAGGCTGTCCATGGCAATATTATCTGGTCTGCTGCAATAGCTCTTAGGAGCCCAACCTGCTCCACTCTTACTCGATACCACCTCCCTATCCACCCATACCCCTACACACACATGCACACATATTCTCTCTCTTTCATAGCAGCCTGGGTAGTTTTTTAAAAATGAAAATCAGACCTGGAGTTTCTCCTGTGAAAAAACTTTTAGTAGCTTTACACTGTTGTAGAACAGGAGGCCCTCCACAATTCAGCTCCCACTTATTACTCTGACTTTATCTCCTATCATGCTTCTTGATCACAGTATTCCTGGATAATACAGCTGGTACTCAGTGAAAAAGACATTCTAGCTTTTATTTATTTTTATTTTTTTAATTTTCAAACATGTTGAGATCTTTTTGTATATTTATGTCCTTGCCTTGAACAGTCTTTTCCCAGACATTTGCTTGGCTGGCTCTTCTCATTCAGATCCCACTTAGCTCAAACATCTCTTCAGAGAGTCCTTTCTCTGACTTTCTTACATGTGCCTGTTTTCTCTAGCCAGCCATTTTTTTTTGAAAATCGCTTTGTTAAGTAGGAAACACTTAACACGAGATCTACTCTCTTGACAAAATTTTAAGTGTAACACATTAGTGTTGACTAGGTACAATGTTGTGCAGCAGATCTATAGAACTTATTTATCTTACTTAACTGAAATTTTGTGTCCCTTGATTAGTATCTCCCATTTCCCTCTCTCTTTTAGTCCCTGGAAGCCACCATTACACTCTAATTCTATAAATTTGACTATTTTATATATTTTATATAAATTGATTCATGCATTATTTATCTTTATGTGATGGACTACTTTCACTTAGTATAATGTCCTCAAGTTCACCCATGTTGCCACATGTGACAGAATTTCCTGTTTTAAAAGGCTGAATCATATTCCATTTCATGTATACCACATATTTTATCTTTTCATCTGTCAATGGACATGTAGGTCATTTCCATATCTTAGCTATTATGAATAGTGCTGCTATGAACATGGAGTACTAATATTGCTTCAAAATCCTGATTTCAGTTCTTCTGGCTAAATACCAAAAGTGGGATTTTTAGATCAGGTGGTAGTTCTATTTTTAATTTTTTGAGGAATGTATATACTGTTTTCCATAGAAGTATATATAGCATTTTGCATTCCCAACAACAGCATGCAAGTGTTCTAATTTTTCTACATCCTTGTTAACACATTGTCTTTTTTTGGACAATAGCCATCTTGACAGATATGAGGTGATATCCCATTGTGGTTTTGATTACATTTCCCTGATGATTAGTGATGTTGGGCACCTCTTAATATATTTGCTGGACATTTTTCTGTCTTCTGTGGAGAAATCTGTTTGAGCCCTTAGCCCATTACTTAAGTTATTGACTTTTTGTTTTTTGACTTGTAGAAGTTCCTTGTATATTTTGGAGGTTAATCCATTGTTGAATATATACTTTGAAAATATTTTTTTCCCATCTGTACATTTTCATCTGTTGTTTGTTTCTTTTGCTATACAGACACTTTTAGTTTGATGTAGCTCAAGTTGTTTATTTTTTTTGTTGTTGTTGCCTGTACTTTCAATCTCATATTCAAGATACCATTGCCAACACCAATGTTGTGAAGCTTTCCCTCTATAGGTTATTCTGGGAATTTTTAAGTTTCAGGTCTTATATTTAAGTCTTTAATTCATTTTGAGTTTATTTCTGTGTATAAGGATCTGTTTCATTCTTTTGCATGTGGATATCTAGTTTTCTCAACACCATATGTTGAAGAGACTATCCTTTTTCCTTTATATATTGTCAAACCAGCTGACTGTGTATGTGTGTATTTATTGTGAGCTCTCTGTTCTGTTCCATTGGACTACGTGTCTTTCTTACACAAGTACACTTCTTTGATTACTATAACTTTGTAATGCATTTAAAATCAGGAAGTATGATAACTCCAGCTTTGTTCTTGTTTCTCAGAATTTATTTGGCTATTAGGGATCTTTTGTGATTCTGTGCATATTTTATTTTATTTTATTTTATTATTTTTTATTATTTTATTTATTTTTCTATTTTATTTTATTTCTTACTTTCTAATTTATTTAAATCAAATTTAGTTAACATATAGTGTAATACTTATTTAAGTAGTAGAATTTAGTGATTAATCACTTATACATAACACGCAATGCTCATCTCAACATGTGTCCTCCTTAGCGCCCATCACCCATTTAGCTCATCCTCTTACCAAATTCCCCTCCTGTTACCCTCAGTTTGTTCTCTGTATTTAAGAGTCGCACGGTTTATCTCCCTCTCTGTTTTTATCTTATTTTTATTTCCCTTCCTTTATGTTCATCTGTTTTGTTTCTTAAATTCCACGTGAGTGAAATCATATGATCTCTGTTTTTCTATGACTGACTTACTTTGCTTAGTATAATACACTCTTGTTCCACTTACTCCATTGAAAATGGCAAGATTTTATTATTGCCGAATAATATTCTATTGTATCTATATACCACCTCTTTATCCATTCTTCAGTCGACGGATATTTGGGCTCTTTCCATAATTTGGCTAATGTTGATACAGCTACTATGAACATTGGGGGTATGTGCCCCTTAGAATCAGCACTCCTGTATCCATTAGATATATAATTGTTGGGTTGTAGAGTAGTTTTATTTTTAACTTTTTGATGAACGTCCATACTGTTTTCCAGAGTGGCTGCACCAGTTTGCAATCCCACCAGCAGTGCAAAAGTGTTCCACTTTTTCCACCTCCTCACCAACATCTGTCATTGCCTACGTTATTAATTTTAGCCATTCTAACAGGTGTGAGGTGGTATCTCATTATGGTTTTGATATTTATTTCTATGATGATGAGCAATGTTGAGTGTCTTTTCATGTGTCTGCTTGCCATCTGGATGTCTTCTTTGGAAAAGTGTTTTTCATGTCTTTAACACATTTCTTCACTGGATATTTGGGTTTTTCTCAGTGTGTTGAGACTGATAAGTTCTCTATAGATTTTGGATACTAACCCTTTATCAGATATGTCATTTGCAAATATCTTTTCCCATTCCATCAATTGCCTTTTAGTTTTGTTGATTATTTCCTTTGCTGTGCAAAAGCTTTTTATCTTGATGAGGTCCCAATAGTTCATTTTTGCTTTTGTATCCCTTGCCTCAGGAGACATGTCAAGTAAGAAGTTGCTATGGCCAAGGTCAAAGAGGGTGCTGCCTGTATTCTCCTCTAGGATTTTGATGGTTCCCTGTCTTAGATTTAGGTCTTTCATCAATCTTGAGTTTATTTTTGTGTAGGGTGTAAGAAAGTGGTTGAGGTTTATTCTGAATATTGCTGTCCAGTTTTCTCAATGCCATTTGCTGAAGAGACTTTTTTTCCCATTGGATATTCTTTCCCGCTTTGTCAAAGATTAGTTAGCCATATATTTGTGAGTCCATTTCTGGGCTCTCTATTCTCTATTCTCTATTCTGGGCCTCTCTATTCTGTTCCATTGATCTATGTGTCTGTTTTTGTACCAGTACCATACCGTCTTGATGATTACAGCTTTGTAATACAGCTTGAAGTCTGGGGTTGTGATGCCTCCTGCTTTGGTTTTCATTTTAAGGATTGCTTTGGTATTCAGGTCTTTTCTGGTTCCATACAAATTTTAGGATTATTCTAGCTCTGTGAAGAATGCTGGTGTTATTGTGATAGGGATTGCATTGAATGTGTAGATTGCTTTGGGTAGTATAGATATTTTCACAATATTTGTTCTTCCAATCAGTGAACATGGAATGTTTTTCCATTTCTTTGTGTCTTATTCAATTGCTTTCATAAACTTTCTTAGTTTTCAGCATAAAGGTATTTACCTCTTTGGTTAAGTTTATTGCTGAATATCTTATGGTTTTTGGTGCAATTGTAAATGGAATCAATTCCTTGATTTCTCTTTCTGTTGCTTCACTGTTGATGCATAGAAATGCCATATATTTCTGTACATTGATTATATATCCTGCAACTATGCTGATTTCATGTATCAGTTCTAGCAGTTTTTTGCTGGAGTCTTTTGGATTTTCCATGCGGAATATCATGTCATCAGTGAAGAGTGAAAGTTTGACTTCTTCCTTGACAATTTGAACGTCTTTTATTTCTTTGTGTGGTCTGATTTCTGAGGCTAGGATTTCCAACACTGTGTGGAACAATAGTGGTGAGAGTGGACATCCCTGTCGTGTTCATGACCTTAAGGGAAAAGCTCTCAGTTTTTCCCCATTGAGGATAATATTAACTGTAGGCCTTTCATAAATGGCGTTATGATGTTTAGGTTTGTTCTTTCTACCCCTACTTTCTTGACGATTTTTTTTCAAGAAAGCATATTATGTTTTGTCAATATGCTTTTTTTTTTTGCATCTGTTAACAGGACCATGTGGCTCTTATCATTTCTTTTATTAATGTGATATATAATGTTGATTGATTTGTGAATACTGAACAAGCCCTACAGCCAAGAAATAAATCCCATTTGATCATGGTAAATAATTCTTTTAATGTATTGTTGGATTTGGTTTGCTTGTATATTATTGAGAATATTTCATCCATGTTCATCAGGGAAATTGGTCTGTAGTTCTCCTTTTAGGTGGGGCCTTTGTCTGGTTTTGGAATCAAGGTGATGCTGGCCTCTTAGAATTAAGTCTGGAAGTTTTCCTCCCACTTCTATATTTTAGAACAGCTTCAAAAGAATAGGTGTTAACTCTTTAACTGTTTGGTACAATTCCCCTGGAAAGCCATCCAGCCATGGACTCTTGTTTGTTGGGAGATTTTTGATAACTGATTCAATTTCTTTACTGGTTATGGGTCTGTTCAAATATTCTATTTATTCCTGTTTTAGTTTTGGTAGTTTGTATGTTTCTAGGAATTTGTCCTTTTTTCTCAGATTGCCCAATTTTTTGACATATAATTGCTCATAATATTCTCTTGTTATTTGTATTTCTGCAATGTTGGTTGTTATATCTCTTATTTCATTCGTGATTTTATTTATGTGAGTCCTTTACTTTTTTTTTTTTTTGATAAATCTGGCTAGGGGGTTATCGATTTTGTTAATTCTTTCAAAGAACCCACTCCTGGTTTCATTGATCTGTTCCACTGTTTTTTTTAAAATTTTGATATTGTTGATGTCAGGTCTAATCTTTATTATTTCCCTTTTTCTTCAAGTTTTTTTTTTCTACCTCCTTTAGGTATAAGGTTAGGTTTTGTATTTTTGACATTTCTTTCTTCTTTAGGAAGACCTGTATAGGGATATACTTCCTTATTATGACCACCTTTGCCATATCCAAGAGGTTTTGGACTGTTGTATTTTCATTTTCATTGGCTTCCATATGGTTTTTAATTTTCTCTGTAATGTCTTGGTTAACCCAGTCATTCTTTAGTAGGATGTTCTATTTCTTTTTCTTTTTTTTTTTTTTTTTAGTAGGATATTCGTTCATCTCCAAGTATTTGTGGTCTTTCCCAATTTTTTCTTGTGGTTGATTGCCACTTTCATAGAATTATGCTCTAAAAATATGCACAAGGGGTACCTGGATGACTCCATTGGTTGAGTGTCTGACTTCGGCTCAGATCATGATCTCATGGTTCATGGGTTTGGGCCCCACATCAGGTTCTGTGCTGAATGTTTTCACAAGGCCTGAAGTCTGTTTGGGATTCCGTGTCTCCTCTCTCTGCCCTTCCCCCACTTGTGCTTTGTCTCACTCTGTCTCTCAAAAATAAATAAATATTAAAAAAATAAAATAAAAAGATGTATGATATGATCTTGATCTTTTTGTACTTGTTGAGGAATGATTTGTGACCAAGTATGTGATCTATTCTGGAGAGTGTTCCATGTGCACTTGAGTAGAATGTATATTCTGCTTTAGGATGAAATGTTTTGCACACATTTGTTAAGTCCATCCTGTCCAATGTGTCATTCAAAGCCATTGTTTCCTTGTTGATTTTCTGTTTAGATTATCTCTCCATTGCTGTAGTGGGGTATTGAAACCCAATACTATTATAGTATTATCAATCAGTTTCTTTGTGATTAATTGATTTATATATTTGGGTGTTCAAGTTGGGGGCATAAATATTTACCATAGTTAGATCTTCTTGTTGGGTAGACCCCTTAATTATGATATAATCTCCTTCTTCATCTCTTGTTACATTCTTTATTCTAAAATCTAGTTTGATATAAGTATGGCTACTCTGGCTTTCTTTTGATGTCCATTAGCATGATAGATGCTTTCCCATCCCTGTACTTTCAATCTGCAGGTGTCTTTAGGTCTAAAATAAGTCTCTTGTAGGCATCATATATATGGGTCTTATTTTCTCATTAATTCTGATACTCTGTGTCTTTTGATTGGAACATTTAGTCCATTTACATTCAGAGTGATTATTGAAAGATACAAATTTAGTGCCTTTGTGAAACCTGTAGAGTTGGTGTTTCTGATGATGTTTTCTGGTCCTTTCTAGTCTTTGCTGCTTTTGGTCTTTTTTAATTTTATTTTTCTCTCATTTTTTTAAAGTTTATTTATTTATTTTGAGAGAGAGAGAAAGAACACAAGCTGGGATGGGGCAGAGAGAGGAAGAGAGAGACAATTCTAAGCAGGTTGCACACTATCAGTGCAGAGCTCAATGCAGGGCTTGAACTCACAAACCATGAGATCATGACCTGAGCCAAAGTCAGGAGTTGATGCTTAACCAACTGAGCCACTCAGGTGCCCCTATTATGTTTTTTCTATACTCAAAGAGTCCCCTTTAAAATTTCTTGCAGGGCTGATTTAGTGGTCACAAACTCCTTTAGTTTTCTGTTTGTTTGTTTGTTGTTTGTTTGTGTGAGAAGCTCTTTATCTCTCCTTCTATTTTTAATGACAGCCTTGCTGAATAAAGAATTATTGGCTGCATATTTTTCCCATTCAGCATGTTGAATATATCCTGACACTCCTTTCTGGCCTGCTATGTTTATGTGGACAGATCTACTGATGTGTCTTGACTTTTCTCCCCCATTTCTGCTTTCATAATTCTCTCCTTGTCTGTGCATTTTGTGAATTTGACTATGATATGTTTTGGTGATGGTTGGTTTTTGTTGAATTTGATGAGAGTTCTCTGTGCTTCTTTTTGATGTCTGTGTCCTTCCCACAGACAAGGGGGAAATTAGCAAAATTTTCATATATAATTTGCTCACATAAAACTTCTGTCCATTTTTCTCTCTTTTCATCTTTTGGAACTCCTATGATACAAATGATACTCTTTTTTAATAAGTCACTGAATTCTCTAAGTCTTGTGTTATGACTTTTTGCTTTTGTTTCCCTCTTTTTTTACTGCTTCATTATTTTCCATAATTTTATCTTCTGTATCACTTATTCACTGCTAAGCCTCATCCATCCTTGCCATCATGGCATCCATTTGAGATTGCATCTGAGTTATAGCATTTTTAACTTCTGCGTGACTACATTTGGTTCTTTTATCTCCACAGAAAGGGATTCTATGGTGTATTCTGTGCTTTTTCAACCTCAGTTAGTATTCTAATAATTGTGGTTTTAAATTCTAGTTCAGACATCTTACTTATATCTGTGTTGATTAAATGCCTGGCCGTCATTTCTTCCTCTTCTTTCGTTTTGGGTGAATTCCTCCATTTTTTCATTTTGAAAGAAGAAAAAAAAATTAATAAAGTAAAAAATAAAAATTAAAAACAAAACAAAATAAAATAAAGGAAGCTACGTCCTAGGTGTGTTTCAGTCTGCTTGTTGAAAGAAGCCTTATAGAATAGAGAAAAAGAGAGAAAGGAAAGGAAAAAAAAAGTTTAAAAAATGTAAAAATTTACAAAAATATAAATAGTAAAATAGAATAACATAAAAGAAAATAAAATAGATTAAAACAATTTTTAAAAATAAAAAAATTGCTCTTTCTGGTTCTAATAAAGAGGAAAGACAGAAAGGAATAAAAGAAAACAATTTAAGCAAAAATAGAAGGAAAGAAAATGAACAAATGAACCAGCAAGCAGAATGAAACCCAAATAAAGTTAATACAGTTTCCCCTAGAACTGAAACTTTGAAGCACACTGTAGTCTGTAGACTAAGCCGGTGGAGGGGTTTGTGCTGGTATTCTGGGTGATGTGTCTGGAGGGTGCAGTTGGGCTGGGCTTGGTGTAACAGCTCCATTCTCCACTTGGTAGTGCTGCTTACCTTACTGTGGTAGATCTGTTCATGTGTGCAGTAGAGGTGAAAATGGCTTCACCGAGTTTCCTAGTCTCTGGCCCAGGAACTTTGTGCTCTCATCAACCCGTGATCAAGCACCCAACCTTTGTTTCAGCCCTTTGTCCACTCCCTGCCTCTACCCTGTCCTTGTCCAAGCTGTCTGCCTGCCAGGTGGCACCTCTCTCTAGAGTTTTATTTTAGATGGGACTGTGTTTCAAAACCCCACACCTCAGAGACTCCCATGGCTTGAACCCATGCCGATTCTCTGGTGGAGGGTTTTGCTGAGCAATGGCTGAGCTCCAGCTCTCCCCAGAAAACAGTTCACACAGTTACACAGTAGCATAGGTGCAGAGTTTATGGTAAGTCACAACACATAGCCAGCACCAGGTTTTGCTGCACTCTGGTGTCTTTATCACAATACCAGCAAACGTGGCTGTTCTCTGGGGTCCACTGAGACCTGTGCCCTTGGGGAAGCTATATGGCCTCCACCAAGTGCACTTCAAGCAGAGGAACAGTCTCTCCCTGTGTGGTATATGGACCCCTCATACTGACCTGCCTGCTCCTGGGGATTCACACTACTTCCCCACAAGAGCACCACCTGGCACTGAGCTTTGAACCTCCAGACTCTGTGCTCCACTATTTATACACTGGTGGTATTGCAACCCTCTCTTTGTTCCTCATCAATAGTCTTGGGGAATAGATTTCTTGTCTGATCTTCTGTGAACGTCTTCACTCCTCTCTCTCTCTTCTCTCCAGCTATTTTCATGGAGAATTCATTTCTTATGGGATGCTGCACTCTCCTCTTCTCTTTCTCTGTCCTTTCTCCATGAACATGGCTCCCAACATTCCTCAGTTCTGTGGCTTTTCTCTCCCAATTCAACTCTCCATACTGCACACCTGCCAAGTTCGGTGGCTCAAGTTATTCAGATTGTTGCATTAGTCCTCAGATTAATTTCCTAGGTGTTCAAAATGGTTTGATCCTGACTCAGCCGCATTTCAGGGATGAGACAAGCTCAGGGTTCCCATACTGCTCCACCATTTTAATTCCTCCCCACATTGATACACATTTTAGAATTGTTTTTATTTCTGTAAAAAATGTCATTATGATTGTGGTAGATATTACATTGAGTCTATAGGTTGTTTGGGTAGTATGGACACTTACAAAATATTATGTCTTCCAATCCATGAACACCAGATGTCTTTCCATTTGTGTCTTTTTTAGTTTTTTTTTTTTTTAATCAACGTTTTGTAGATTTTGGTGTATAATTCTTTCCTCTCCTTAAGCCAAGTTATTACCAAAGTATTTTATTCTTTTTGGTAGCATTATAAATGAGATTAGTTTCTTAATTTCTTTTTCAGGTAATTTGTTGCTAGTATATAGAAAAGCAAGTGGATTTTTGTATATTGATTTTGTATCCTGCTACTTTACTGAATTCATTTATTAGTTCTAATAGATTTTGGTGGTGTCTTTAAAGTATACTACACATAAAATTCATTTCATTTACAAACTGAAATTTTTACTTCTGGTTTGGGTGACATATATTTCTTTTTCTTGACTAATTACTCCAGCTAGGACTTCCAGTATTATGTTGAATAGAAGTGATGAGAATGGGCATTCTTGCCTTGTTCCTGGTCTTAGAGGAAAAGCTTTCAGTTTTTCAATGTTGATGATAATGTTAATTGTGGGATTTTCATATATGTCTTTTATTTTGTTGAGATACTTTTCTTCTACTTCTAGTTTGTTGAGAGTTTTTATCATGAAAAAGTGTTGAATCTTTGTCAAGTGATTTTTTTTTTCTGCATTGAGATGACCATGTGATTTTAATCCCTTATTTTATTTTTTAAAAATTTATTTTTTTTTGAGAGAGACAGAGATAGAATGAGTGGGGGAGGGGCCAAGAGAGAAGGAAAGAAAGATTGTAAAGCTGGCTCTACATTGCTAGTGCAGAGCCCAACTTGGGGCTCAAACCCATGAAACCATACAATAATGACCTGAGCCAAAACCAAAAATCAGAGACTCAACTGACTGAGCCACCCAGGTGTCCCTAATCCTTTTTTTTAACGTGTAATACCACATTAATTAATTTTCATATGTTGAACTTCCTTGAATCCCAGGATAGATACCACTTGGTCATGGTGAATTATCCTTCTAACATACTATAGGATTCAGTTTGTTAATATTTTGTTAAGAATTTTTGCAGCTATGTTCATCAGGGATATTGGGATTCATTTTTCTTTACTCATGCAGTCTTTCTTTGGCTTTGGTATCATGGTAATTCTAGCTCATAAAATGATTTGGAAAGTATTCTGTTCTTTGCAGTTTTGGTGAAGAGTTTGGAAAAAAAAAGCATTAATTCTTTAAATGTCTGGTAGAAATTACCAGTGAAGCGATCTGGTCCTGAAGTTTTCTTTGGAAGTTTTTGATTACTGATCCAATCTCTATATTAGTGATAGGTCTGTTCAGATGTTCTATTTCTTCATTACTTAGTGTTGGCATGTTGTGTTTCTAGTAATTATCCATTTCTTCTAGGCTATCCAGTTTGTTGGGATGTACTTTGCTGCATCTCATAAGTTTTGGTATATTGTGTCCCCCCCCTTTTTTTTTGTCTTGAAGTATTTTCTACTTTCCATTTTGATTTCTTCTCTGACTCTATGGTTATTTAAGAGTGTGCTGTTTAATTTCCACATATTTCTGAATTTTCCAGTTTTCCTTCTGCTATTGATTTCTAGTTTCATTCTGTTGTGATTAAAAAAATACTTGATATAATTTTATTCTTAAGTTTGTTAAGAGGTGTTTTGGCCTTAACTTGTGATCTAGTCTATAGAAAGATATGTATACACATGAGAAGAATGTGTGTTCTGCTACCATTTGGTGGAATGTTCTATACATATATGTTATGTCCATATGGTTTATAGTATTGTTCCAGTCCTCTGTTTCCTTATTGATCTTCTGTCTGGATGTTCTATCCATTATTGAAAGTCAGATGTTGGGATTCCTGGGTGGCTCAGTAAGTACACTGTCTGACTCTTGATTTTGGCTCAGGTCATGATCTAATGGTTTGTGGCATTGAGCCCTGCATCAGGCTCTGTGCTGACAGCGTGGAGCCTATTTGGGATTCTCTCTCTCCCTCTCCTCTGCCCCTTCCCCACTTGCTCATTCTTTCTTTATCTCTCAAAATAAATAAAAATATATAAAAAAAAGAAAGTGAGATGTTGAAATCCCCTGTTGTTATTGTATTACTTTCTATTTATCCCTTTAGTTCTGTCCTGTTTGCTTTACATATTTAGGTGATTTGATATTAAGGCACATGTATTTAAAATTGTTATAACTTCGTGGTGAATTGATTCTTTTATCATCATATAATGTCCTCCTCTGCTTCTTGTGACAGTTTTTGACAATCTAGACATAAGTTCAGACTATTTTGTTTGATGCAATATAGCCACAAGTGCTGGTTTTTGGTTACTATTTTCATAATTATCTTTTCTTCCTCACCACTTCCCTTTAAGCTTATGTATGTCCTTAAACTTAAAGTAAGTTTCTTGTTGATGACATATAGTTAGGTCATTTTTTTTCTTTAAATCCCTTCAACCACTCCATGTCTTTTGATTGGGAATTTTAATACATTTGCATTTAATTATTGATAAAAAAGGATTTACTATTGCCATTTTAAAAATTGTTTTCCATTGGTCTTATAGTTCTTTTTCTGTCTTTTCCTGTCTTGATATATTCCTTTATGTTTTGTTGATTTTTTGGTGTTGTTATGCTTTGATACCCTTTTCTTTTTCTTTTGTGTAACTTACATAGTTTTTTTTTAATTTTTTAATTTTTTTTAATTTATTTTTTTTTTAATGTTTCATTTATTTTTGAGACAGAGAGAGACAGAGCATGAACAGGGCAGGGGCAGAGAGAGAGGGAGACACAGAATCGGAAGCAGGCTCCAGGCTCTGAGCCATCAGCCCAGAGCCTGACGCGGGGCTCGAACTCACGGACCGCGAGATGCTGACCTGAGCTGAAGTCGGACACTTAACCGACTGAGCCACCCAGGCGCCCCAACAGTGTTTTATTTTCATGTGAGTGGTTATCTAGGGGCTTACACAAAATATTTTATAGTTGCAACATTTTATTTTAAGCTAGGAACAAGTTCAATTGTATTAAAAAACTATACCTTAACTTCCTCTTCCCCCTTTATGGTTACTGTTATCACAGTTTACATCTTTTCATATTGTATATTTTAATAAATTTTTAGTTGTTATTTTTTAATATTTTTGAATTCTTTTATACTAGAATTAAAAGTGATTTACCTACTGCCATTACAATTATACAGCAGTCTATATTTGTGTATATATTTCACTTGTACCAGTAAGTTTCATACACTCTCATGCTATCATATTTATATTTAGTGTTTCTTCATTTCAACTTGAGCTTCCTTTAGCATTTATTATAAAGTAGTTCTACTGGTAATAAACTCCCTCAGCTTTTGTTTGTCCAGGAAAGTCTTTATCTTTCACTTTTGGAGGACAATTTTGTTCACTATAGCATTTTCATTTGGCAGTTTGTTCTTTTAGTACTTTGAAAATATTATCCCACTCTCTTCTGGCCTGAAAGGTTGCTGCTTAAGAATCCAATGGTAGTCTTATGGGGAGAGGGTTCCTTTGTAGAGAATAATACTCTTGCTGCTTTCAGAAATTTCTCTTTGTCTGTCATTTGACAGTTTGATTATAATGTCTTGGTGTAAATTTATTTGATGTATTATTTGGTGTGTTTTGAGATTCTTGCATCTGGATGTCCATTTTATTCCCCAGATTTAGGAAATTTTCAACCATTGTTTAAGTTTATTTATTTTGAGAGACAGAGACAGAGTGAGAGCGAGTGAGCAAGCATGAGCACAAGTGGGGGTGAGGCAGAGAGAGAGAATCCCACGTATATTCTGTGCTGTCAGTGAAGAGGCCAGTGTGGGGCTTGATGGCAGGCTTGATCTCACAAACCATGAGATCATGGCCTGAGCTGAGATCATAATCAGATGCTTAACTGACTGAGACATCTAGGTGCCCCAACCATTATTTCTTTGAATAAGGGTCCTTTCTCTTTCTCTTCTTTC
The DNA here is from genome assembly GCF_016509475.1 of Prionailurus bengalensis. Taxonomy (NCBI): domain Eukaryota; kingdom Metazoa; phylum Chordata; class Mammalia; order Carnivora; family Felidae; genus Prionailurus; species Prionailurus bengalensis. The sequence continues at coordinate 103,327,453 of NC_057344.1, forward strand.
TGAGAATCCCACAGTGCACATATTGATATGCATGATGGTGTCCTATAAATCTCTTACACTTCACTTTTTTCATTCTTCTTTTTCCCCTCTAATTGAATATTTCCAATTACCTATCTTTGATTTTCAGTTTCTTTTCTTTTCTTTTCTTTTTTTTTTGGCTTGATCTAGTCATCTAGTCTGATGTTGAACCCCTCTAGTGAATTTTAAAGTTTCATTATTGTACTCTTCAGCCCCATGATTTGTTTAGTACTTTTTAATGTTTTCTACCTCCCTGTGGAAATTCTCATTTAGCTCATGTAGTGTTCTCTTGGCCTTAGTGAACATCTTTATTACAATAATTTAAAATTTTCTGCCATGTAAATCATATAACTTTATTTCACTAGGGTCTGGAGTTTTATCTTGTTCCTGGAGATTTATCTTGTTCCTTTAGAGCATCTTTGTTTAATTCTTATTTGCTTTGACTGTTTGGTTTATGAAAGACAGAAGCCTGTCCTGTGGGGGAGCCCCTCATTATGACCAATTTCTTCCCTCCTATGGGGGAAGGTGAGACCTAAGGGATCTCTTCCTGATTATATGGTGCTGTACCAGGACCGCAACTCTGAACAGAGCATTTCCTGAATTTCTCTAATGGCTTCATTCTGGTTTTGTGTTTGCCAAGGGTGAAGGAAAATTTCAATTAGTTTCTGGATTTCTCTCGAAGGAAATGTGTCCATGAATTGTTGCTAAATTGGTATGTTCGTAGGAGGAATGGAGGTCCAGGGCTTCTTACTTTGCTGTCTTGCTGACATTATTCCTTTGCCAGCCACTCTGTGCTATATTGCCATGTTTTATTTTCTTCATAGCTATTTTCACCATCTCAAATTAACCTGCTCGTGCATGAATATACTTGGTTACTTTGTTGTTCTTCACTAAAAACTTATTAGCTCTACAAGAGCAGGGACCTAATTTGTTGAACCTTATGTTTCAAGTGTCTTAAGCTGTGCTTGGTGCATAGTAAAACTTCAGGAAATACTTATCTAGCAAATTAATTTATTTATTAATCAATGTTAGGTTATAATTGCATCTCTGTATTACAAAATGTTATTTTCAATGCCCTTGGTGGAGACAGAACAGTCTAATAGACGGAATGATGGTGGAGATCAGGTTCTGCCCATTATTTTTCAAGCATATTCAAAGCCATTTGGGCTCTCTGTAACTTGTGATTTGTCTCATATGAGATTAAGTTTGAAATTCTTCCTTCCCTATTTCAAAGGAATGATGTCAGTGTGAAATAAAATCGTTTTTGTAAACCTCTAACACCGAATTCACTGTAAACCAGACACTACGTAAGTACTTTCTCTCTGCTTTAGTCATGATTAGTTGGAAAAAATCTTTTATGGCCTAATAAATTGTCCTAGGGAACATGGTTTATAGTTCCTGAGTTATTATAGGTAAAATAAATTTAGTTAATAGGTATAAATATCATATATATGAATATATGATGTCAAGTGCCTGATATTCCTCCCAAGTCTTTCTATATCATTGCCAAATGTTTTAAGCAAGATAGTCCTTTATCATAGAATTGGGAAAATTGCAATAAAAAATAAAACCTTATGTTTAGATAAGGTTTTATCTAAAACCTAAAGGTTTTATAGAACCTTAAGTTTAGATAAGGTTTTATCTAAAACCTAAAGGTTTCATAAAACCTTTATCTTCTATCTTACAAATTATTTTAAAATCCTTGCCTTAATTTTAAAAGAAGATATAGTGAAAAATGGACAAGATGGGGACTAGGAAGATGGTGGCATAGGAGGATGCTGGGCTCACCGGGCCTCCTGCTGCTCCTTAGATTCCACCTACACCTGCCTAAATAACCCAGAAAACTGCCAGAGGATTAGCAGAACGGAGTCTCCGGAGCCAAGCGCAGACGAAAGGCCTATGGAAGAGGGTAGGAAGGGCGGCGAGGCGGTGCGCGCTCCAGGGACTGTCGGGAGGGAGCCAAGGCAGAGGGGCAGCCCGCCGGCCAAGCAGAGCCCTGAGTCTGGCTTGCAAAAGCAGAGGGGCCTGACGGAGTGTGTTCTGACAGCAAGCCGGACTTAGCATCTGGGATGTCATAAGTTAACAGCTCTGCTCAGAAAGCAGGAAGGCTGGAGGACAAAGGGAGGGAGAGTTGCTGAGCCCCGAACGACAGAGCTCAGCTTGGCGGGGAACAAAGGCGCTCACCAGTGCCATTTCCCTCGCCCATCCCCCAGCCAAAATCCCAAAGGGAACCAGTTCCTGCCAGGGAACTTGCTTGCTCCTCGAAAACACCCAACGCTGTGCTTCTGCAGAGCCACCCCTCCTGCAGCGGGTCTGCCTCCCTCCCGCTGCGACAGAGCCCCTCCTGAAGTGGATCACCTAAGGAGAAGCAAGCAAAGCCTGCCCCTCCTGCCCCCGTGCACCTTGCCTACCCACCCCAGCTAATACGCCAGATCCCCAGCACCACAAGCCTGGCAGTATGCAAGTAGCCCAGACAGGCCACACCACCCCACAGTGAATCCCGCCCCTAGGAGAGGGGAAGAGAAGGCACACACCAGTCTGACTGTGGCCCCAGCGGTGGGCTGGGGGCAGACATCAGGTCGGACTGCGGCCCCGCCCACCAACTCCAGTTATACACCACAGCACAGGGGAAGTGCCCTGCAGGTCCTCACCATGCCAGGGACTATCCAAAATGACCAAACGGAAGAATTCCCCTCAAAAGAATCTCCAGGAAATAACAACAGCTAATGAGCTGATCAAAAAGGATTTAAATGATATAACAGAAAGTGAATTTAGAATAATAGTCATAAAATTAATCGCTGGGCTTGAAAACAGTATAGAGAACAGCAGAGAATCTCTTGCTACAGAGATCAAGGGACTAAGGAACAGTCAGGAGGAGCTGAAAAACACTTTAAACGAGATGCAAAATAAAATGGAAACGTCCACGGCTCGGATTGAAGAAGCAGAGGAGAGAATAGGTGAACTAGAAGATAAAGTTATGGAAAAAGAGGAAGCTGAGAAAAAGATAAAAAAATCCAGGAGTATGAGGGGAAAATTAGAGAACTAAGTGATACACTAAAAAGAAATAATATACACATAATTGGTATCGCAGAGGAGGAAGAGAGAGGGAAAGGTGCCGAAGGTGTACTTGAAGAAATAATAGCTGAGAACTTCCCTGAACTGGGGAAGGAAAAAGGCATTGAAATCCAAGAGGCACAGAGAACTCCCTTCAGACGTAACTTGAATCGATCTTCTGCACGACATATCATAGTGAAACTGGCAAAATACAAGGATAAAGAGAAAATTCTGAAAGCAGCAAGGGATAAATGTGCCCTAACTTATAAAGGGAGACCTATAAAACTCGTGACCGATCTCTCTTTTGAAACTTGGTAGGCCAGAAAGGAATGGCACGAGATCTTCAATGTGATGAACAGAAAAAATATGCAGCTGAGAATCTTTTATCCAGCAAGTCTGTCATTTAGAATAGAAGGAGAGATAAAGGTCTTCCCAAACAAACAAAAACTGAAGGAATTTGTCACCACTAAACCAGCCCTACAAGAGATCCTAAGGGGGATCCTGTGAGACAAAGTACCAGAGACATTGCTACAAGCATAAAACATACAGATATCACAATGACACTAAACCTGTATCTTTCTATAATAACACTGAATGTAAATGGATTAAATGCGCCAACCAAAAGACATAGGGTATCAGAATGGATAAAAAAACACGAGCCATCTATTTGCTGTCTACAAGAGACTCATTTTAGACCTGAGGACACCTTTAGATTGAGAGTGACGGGATGGAGCAGTATTTATCATGCGACTGGAAGCCAAAAGAAAGCTGGAGTAGCCATACTTATATCAGACAAACTAGACTTTAAATTAAAGGCTGTAACAAGAGATGAAGAAGGGCATTATATAATAATCACAGGGTCTATCCATCAGGAAGAGCTAACAGTTATACATGTCTATGCGCCGAATACAGGATCCCCAAATATATAAAACAATTGCTCATAAACATAAACAACCTTATTGATAAGAATGTGGTAATTGCAGGGGACTTTAACACTCCACTTACAGAAATGGATAGATCATCTAGACACACGGTCAGTAAAGAAACAAGGGCCCTGAATGATACATTGGATAATATGGACTTGACAGATATATTTAGAACTCTGCATCCCAAAGCAACAGAATATACTTTCTTCTCGAGTGCACATGGAACATTCTCCAAGATACATCATATACTGGGTCACAAAACAGCCCTTCATAAGTTTACAAGAATTGAAATTATACCATGCATACTTTCAGACCACAATGCTATGAAGCTTGAGATCAACCACAGGAAAAAGTCTGGAAAACCTCCAAAAGCATGGAGGTTAAAGAACACCCTACTAACGAATGAGTGGGTCAACCAGGCAATTAGAGAAGAAATTAAAAAATATATGGAAACAAACGAAAATGAAAATGCAACAATACAAACGCTTTGGGACGCAGCGAAGGCAGTCCTGAGAGGAAAATACATTGCAATCCAGGCCTATCTCAAGAAACAAGAAAAAGCCCAAATACAAAATCTAACAGCACACCTAAAGGAAATAGAAGCAGAACAACAAAGGCAGCCTAAACCCAGCAGAAGAAGAGAAATAATAAAGATCAGAGCAGAAATAAACAATATAGAGTCTAAAAAAACTGTAGAGCAGATCAGCGAAACAAAGAGTTGGTTTTTTGAAAAAATAAACAAAATTGACAAACCTCTAGCCAGGCTTCTCAAAAAGAAAAGGGAGATGATCCAAATAGATAAAATCATGAATGAAAATGGAATTATTACAACCAATCCCTCAGAGATACAAACAATTATCAGGGAATACTATGAAAAATTATATGCCAACAAATTGGACAACCTGGAAGAAATGGACAAATTCCTAAACACCCACACTCTACCAAAACTCAATCAGGAGGAAATAGAAATCTTGAACAGACCCATAACCAGCGATGAAATTGAATCGGTTATCAAAAATCTCCCAACAAATAAGAGTCCAGGACCAGATGGCTTCCAAGGGAAGTTCTACCAGACTTTAAAGCAGAGATAATACCTATCCTTCTCAAGCTATTCCAAGAAATAGAAAGGGAAGGAAAACTTCCAGACTCATTCTATGAAGCCAGTATTACTTTGATTCCTAAACCAGAGACCCAGTAAAAAAAGAGAACTACAGGCCAATATCCCTGATGAATATGGATGCAAAAATTCTCAATAAGATACTAGCAAATCGAATTCAACGGCATATAAAAAGATTATTCACCATGATCAAGTGGGATTCATTCCTGGGATGCAGGCTGGTTCAACATTCGCAAATCAATCAATGTGATGCATCACATTAATAAAAGAAAAGAGAAGAACCATATGATCCTGTCAATCGATGCAGAAAAGGCCTTTGACAAAATTCAGCAACCTTTCTTTTTTTTTTTTTCTGAAATTTATTGACAAATTGGTTTCCATACAACACCCAGTGCTCATCCCAAAAGGTGCCCTCCTCAATACCCATCACCCACCCTCTCCTCCCTCCCACCCCCCATCAACCCTCAGTTTGTTCTCAGTTTTTAACAGTCTCTTATGCTTTGGCTCTCTCCCATTCTAACCTCTTTTTTTTTTTTTTCCTTCCCCTCCCCCATGGGTTCCTGTTAAGTTTCTCAGGATCCACATAAGAGTGAAACCATATGGTATCTGTCTTTCTCTGTATGGCTTATTTCACTTAGCATCACACTCTCCAGTTCCATCCACGTTGCTACAAAAGGCCATATTTCATTTTTTCTCATTGCCACGTAATATTCCATTGTGTATATAAACCGCAATTTCTTTATCCATTCATCAGTTGATGGACATTTAGGGTCTTTCCATAATTTGGCTATTGTTGAGAGTGCTGCTATGAACATTGGGGTACAAGTGCCCCTATGCATCAGTACTCCTGTATCCCTTGGATAAATTCCTAGCAGTGCTATTGCTGGGTCATAGGGTAGGTCTATTTTAATTTTCTGAGGAACCTCCACACTGCTTTCCAGAGCGGCTGCACCAATTTGCATTCCCACCAACAGTGCAAGAGGGTTCCCGTTTCTCTGCATCCTCTCCAGCATCTATAGTCTCCTGATTTGTTCATTTTGGCCACTCTGACTGGCGTGAGGTGATACCTGAGTGTGGTTTTGATTTGTATTTCCCTGATAAGGAGCGACGCTGAACATCTTTTCATGTGCCTGTTGGCCATCCGGATGTCTTCTTTAGAGAAGTGTCTATTCATGTTTTCTGCCCATTTCTTCACTGGGTTATTTGTTTTTCGGGTGTGGAGTTTGGTGAGCTCTTTATAGATTTTGAATACTAGCCCTTTGTCCGATATGTCATTTGCGAATATCTTTTCCCATTCCGTTGGTTGCCTTTTAGTTTTGTTGGTTGTTTCCTTTGCTGTGCAGAAGCTTTTTATCTTCATAAGGTCCCAGTAATTCACTTTTGCTTTTGATTCCCTTGCCTTTGGGGATGTGTCAAGTAAGAGATTGCTACGGCTGAGGTCAGAGAGGTCTTTTCCTACTTTCTCCTCTAAGGTTTTGATGGTTTCCTGTCTCACATTTAGGTCCTTTATCCATTTTGAGTTTATTGTTGTGAATGGTGTGAGAAAGTGGTCTAGTTTCAACCTTCTGCATGTTGCTTTCCAGTTCTCCCAGCACCATTTGTTAAAGAGACTGTCTTTTTTCCATTGGATGTTCTTTCCTGCTTTGTCAAAGATGAGTTGGCCATATGTTTGTGGGTCTAGTTCTGGGGTTTCTATTCTATTCCATTGGTCTATGTGTCTGTTTTGGTGCCAATACCATGCTGTCTTGATGATGACAGCTTTGTAGTAGAGGCTAAAGTCTGGGATTGTGATGCCTCCTGCTTTGGTCTTCTTCTTCAAAATTCCTTTGGCTATTCGGACCTTTTGTGGTTCCATATGAATTTTAGGATTGCTTGCTCTAGTTTTGAGAAGAATGCTGGTGCAATTTTGATTGGGATTGCATTGAATGTGTAGATAGCTTTGGGTAGTATTGACATTTTGACAATATTTATTTTTCCAATCCATGAGCAGGGTATGTCTTTCCATTTCTTTTTATCTTCTTCAACTACCTTCATAAGCTTTCTATAGTTTTCAGCATACAGATCCTTTACATCTTTGGTTAGATTTATTCCTAGGTATTTTATGCTTCTTGGTGCAATTGTGAATGGGATCAGTTTCTTGATTTGTCTTTCTGTTGCTTCATTGTTAGTGTATAAGAATGCAACTGATTTCTGTACATTGATTTTGTATTCTGCAACTTTGCTGAATTCATGTATCAGTTCTAGCAGACTTTTGGTGGAGTCTATCGGATTTTCCATGTATAATATCATGTCATCTGCAAAAAGTGAAAGCTTGATTCATCTTTGCCAATTTTGATGCCTTTGATTTCCTTTTGTTGTCTGATTGCTGATGCTAGAGCTTCCAGCACTATGTTAAACAGCAGCGGTGAGAGTGGGCATCCTTGTCGTGTTCCTGATCTCAGGGAAAAAGCTCTCAGTTTTTCCCCGTTGAGGATGATGTTAGCTGTGGGCTTTTCATAAATGGCTTTTATGATCTTTAAGTATGTTTCTTCTATCCCGACTTTCTCAAGGGTTTTTATTAAGAAAGGGTGCTGGATTTTGTCAAATGCTTTTTCTGCATCGATTGACAGGATCATATGGTTCTTCTCTTTTTTTTGTTAATGTGATGTATCACGTTGATTGATTTGCGAATGTTGAACCAGCCCTGCATCCCAGGAATGAATCCCACTTGATCATGGTGAATAATCTTTTTATATGCCGTTGAATTCGATTTGCTAGTATCTTATTGAGAATTTTTGCATCCATATTCATCAGGGATATTGGCCTGTAGTTCTCTTTTTTTACTGGGTCTCTGTCTGGTTTAGGAATCAAAGTAATACTGGCTTCATAGAATGAGTCTGGAAGTTTTCCTTCCCTTTCTATTTCTTGGAATAGCTTGAGAAGGATAGGTATTATCTCTGCTTTAAAATCTGGTAGAACTTCCCTTGGAAGCCATCTGGTCCTGGACTCTTATTTGTTGGGAGATTTTTGATAACCGATTCAATTTCATCGCTGGTTATGGGTCTGTTCAAGATTTCTATTTCCTCCTGATTGAGTTTTGGAAGAGTGTGGGTGTTCAGGAATTGTCCATTTCTTCCAGGTTGTCCAATTTGTTGGCATATAATTTTTCATGGTATTCCCTGATAATTGTTTGTATCTCTGAGGGATTGGTTGTAATAATTCCATTTTCATTCATGATTTTATCTATTTGGGTCATCTCCCTTTTCTTTTTGAGAAGCCTGGCTAGAGGTTTGTCAATTTTGTTTATTTTTTCAAAAAACCAACTCTTGGTTTCGCTGATCTGCTCTACAGTTTTTTTAGATTCTATATTGTTTATTTCTGCTCTGATCTTTATTATTTCTTTTCTTCTGCTGGGTTTAGGCTGCCTTTGCTGTTCTGCTTCTATTTCCTTTAGGTGTGCTGTTAGATTTTGTATTTGGGATTTTTCTTGTTTCTTGAGATAGGCCTGGATTGCAATGTATTTTCCTCTCAGGACTGCCTTCACTGCGTCCCAAAGCATTTGGATTGTTGCATTTTCATTTTTGTTTGTTTCCATATATTTTTTAATTTCTTCTCTAATTGCCTGGTTGACCCACTCATTTGTTAGTAGGGTGTTCTTTAACCTCCATGCTTTTGGAGGTTTTCCAGACTTTTTTCTGTGGTTGATTTCAAGCTTCATAGCATTGTAGTCTGAAAGTAAGCATGGTATAATTTCAATTCTTGTAAACTTATGAAGGGCTGTTTTGTGACCCAGTATATGATGTATCTTGGAGAATGTTCCATGTGCACTCGAGAAGAAAGTATATTCTGTTGCTTTGGGATGCAGAGTTCTAAATATATCTGTCAAGTCCATCTGATCCAATGTATCATTCAGGGCCCTTGTTCCTTTATTGACCGTGTGTCTAGATGATCTATCCATTTCTGTAAGTGGGGTGTTAAAGTCCCCTGCAATTACCACATTCTTATCAATAAGGTTGCTTATGTTTATGAGTAATTGTTTTATATATTTGGGGGCTCCGGTATTCGGCGCATCGACATTTATAATTGTTAGCTCTTCCTGATGGATAGACCCTGTAACTATCATATAATGTCCTTCTTCATCTCTTGTTACAGACTTTAATTTAAAGTCTAGTTTGTCTGATATAAGTATGGCTACTCCAGCTTTCTTTTGGCTTCCAGTCGCATGATAAATACTGCTCCATCCCGTCACTCTCAATCTAAAGGTGTCCTCAGGTCTAAAATGAGTCTCTTGTAGACAGCAAATAGATGGCTCGTGTTTTTTTATCCATTCTGATACCCTATGTCTTTTGGTTGGCGCATTTAATCCATTTACATTCAGTGTTATTATAGAAAGATACAGGTTTAGTGTCATTGTGATATCTGTATGTTTTATGCTTGTAGTGATGTCTCTGGGACTTTGTCTCCTAGGGTCCCCCTTCGGATCTCTTGTAGGGCTGGTTTAGTGGTGACAAATTCCTTCAGTTTTTGTTTGTTTGGGAAGACCTTTATCTCTCCTTCTATTCTAAATGACAGTCTTACTGGATAAAAGATTCTCGGCTGCATATTTTTTCTGTTCATCACATTGAAGGTCTCGTGCCATTCCTTTCTGGCCTACCAAGTTTTAAAAGAGAGATCGGTCACGAGTTTTATAGGTCTCCCTTTATAAGTTAGGGCACATTTATCCCTTGCTGCTTTCAGAATTTTCTCTTTATCCTTGTATTTTGCCAGTTTCACTATGATATGTCGTGCAGAAGATCGATTCAAGTTACGTCTGAAGGGAGTTCTCTGTGCCTCTTGGATTTCAATGCCTTTTTCCTTCCCCAGTTCAGGGAAGTTCTCAGCTATTATTTCTTCAAGTACCCCTTCAGCACCTTTCCCTCTCTCTTCCTCCTCTGCGATACCAATTATGCGTATATTATTTCTTTTTAGTGTATCACTTAGTTCTCTAATTTTCCCCTCATACTCCTGGATTTTTTTATCTCTCTTTTTTCTCAGCTTCCTCTTTTTCCATAACTTTATCTTCTAGTTCACCTATTCTCTCCTCTGCCTCTTCAAGCCGAGCTGTGGTGGTTTCCATTTCCAAGGAGCGTTTTTCAGCTCCTTGTGACTGTTCCTTAGTCCCTTGATCTCTGTAGCAAGAGATTCTCTGCTGTTCTCTATACTGTTTTCAAGCCCAGCGATTAATTTTATGACTATTATTCTAAATTCACTTTCTGTTATATTATTTAAATCCTTTTTGATCAGCTCATTAGCTGTTGTTATTTCCTGGAGATTCTTCTGAGGGGAATTCTTCCGCTTGGTCATTTTGGATAGTCCCTGGCGTGGTGAGAACCTGCAGGGCACTTCCCCTGTGCTGTGGTGTATAACTGGAGTTGGTGGGCGGGGCCGCAGTCCGACCTGATGTCTGCCCCCAGCCCACCGCTGGGGCCACAGTCAGACTGGTGTGTGCCTTCTCTTCCCCTCTCTTAGGGGCGGGATTCACTGTGGGGTGGTGTGGCCTGTCTGGGCTACTTGCACACTGCCAGGCTTGTGGTGCTGGGGATCTGGCGTATTAGCTGGGGTGGGTAGGCAAGGTGCACGGGGGCAGGAGGGGCAGGCTTAGATCGCTTCTCCTTAGGTGATCCACTTCAGGAGGGGCCCTGTGGCAGCGGGAGGGAGTCAGATCCGCTGCCGGAGGCTTGGCTCCGCAGAAGCGCAGAGTTGGTTGTTTGCGGGGAGCGAGCAAGTTCCCTGGCAGGAACTGGTTCTCTTTGGGATTTTGGCTGGGGGATGGGCGGGGGAGATGGCGCTGGGGAGCGCCTTGTTCCCCACCAAACTGAGCTCTGTTGTCAGGGGGCTCAGCAGCTCTCCCTCCCTTTGTCCTCCAGCCTTCCCGCTTTCCGAGCAGAGCTGTTAACTTATGACCTCCCAGACGCTAAGTCGCGCTTGTTGTGGGAACACAGTCCGTCAGGCCCCTCCGCTTTTGCCAGCCAGACTCGGGAGCTCTGCTTGGCTGGCGAGCCGCCCCTCCGCCCTGGCTCTCTCCTGACAGTCCATGGAGCGCGCTCGCCGCCCTTTCTACCCTCTTCCGTGGGCCTCTCGTCTGCGTTTGGCTTTGGCGACTCCGTTCTGCTAATCCTCTGGCGCTTTTCTGGGTTATTTAGGCAGGTGTAGATGGAATCTAAGTGATCAGCAGGACGTGCGGTGAGCCCAGCGTCCTCCTAAGCCGCCATCTTGCAAAAAAAAAAAAAAAAAACAAATTATTTTATTAATGGAGTGCCTGGGTGACTCAGTCTGTTAAGCGTCCGACTTTGGCTCAGGTCATGATCTCACAGTTCATGAATTTGAGCCCCGCATCTGGCTGTGTGCTGACAGCTCAGAGCCTGGAGGCTGCTTTGGATTCTGTGCCTCCCTCTCTCTCTGCCCCTCCCCCACTCATGCTCTGTCTCTCTCTCAAACATAAACAAACATTAAAAAATATTTTATTAATGATTTTACCCATTGTTTTTCAATTCTCTCTTTCTGGAAACTTTAGTTTATGTACCCACTAAACACTACCAGAACCTTCCCTTGACCACCTACCCTGGCAGAAGTCTGGAGTTCTATTCTTGGTGGAGTTCTTTTCTTGGGAAAGTATAAAAATATGGGCCTTTATATAGAGCGAATAAGTTTCATTCACAAAATTGAAGGATTAACTGACCTTATTATTAATTAATGCTGAATATAGAAATACCGCTCTACTCCCAGAAAGTTGCAAGCCATATTTTTACCCTCTAGGAAAGAGATTAAAAAAAAAAAACCCAAAAAATTCCCTTAGAAATTTGACCATCCCAAGAAAATATTTAAATATCTCAAATTCTTTTACAATAATAACCCATATCTACAAACACCATCCATGTGATTTCAGATTCCAAGCAGCATTTTAGTCTTGCACTCTTCATCATAAGAGAATTGCCATTGACTAACAGATACCTTGGAAAGGCTTTCAACATGGAAGATAAAAACCCAAACAAACAAACCAACAAAAGAAGCAACTTGGGAAGAAACAATTCAGCAAGAAGAAAGAAGCTTTAACAAATAGATAACAGAAGATATTACATGCATGAAACAAGAACAGAATGAAATATAAAAGAATAATTCAGAGAACAAGGAGAACTCATTGACAGTAAAAACAGGAGAAATAAACAACTAAATAAAAGGTTGGAAGATTATACTGAGAATATCTTTAAGAAGTAAGATTAAAAACAGACCAACAGGGGCGCCTGGGTGGCACAGTCAGTTAAGCGTCCGACTTCAGCCAGGTCACAATCTCGCGGTACGTGAGTTCGAGCCCTGCGTCAGGCTCTGGGCTGATGGCTCGGGGCCTGGAGCCTGTTTCCGATTTTGTGTTTCCCTCTCTCTCTGCCCCTCCCCCGTTCATGCTCTGTCTCTCTCTGTCCCAAAAATAAATAAACGTTGAAAAAAAAAAAAGACCAACAGATAGGAAATTGGGCATACAACATAAGGAAAGTAGAACTCAATCTAGAAAGTCTAAGATATGAATAATAGAAGTTCTAAAAAGAGAGGATAGTAAAACAATGGGTGATACCAGTAAGAAAACAATTCAAAAATTCTTCCAGAACTGAAACACATGAATTGCAGGAGTAAAAGATTCTACTAAAAGGCCAGAAAAGTGGATGAAAATGCACACATACCAAGGCCCATAGTTTTTAATTATTGAAACACTGAGAACAAAAAATAAAGAAATAAAGAAGATATTCTATAAACTTCCAAATTAAAAAGTCACATACAGAAGACCAGGAATCAAAATGATTTAGATATCGCCAAATGATTTGGATATCAGAAACACTGTAAGCATGCAGACAAAATTTGAAAAAAAAAAAAATTTCCAATACAGAATTTATAACCAAAATACTATTTCAAAATGAGGATAAAATAAAGACATTTTCATATATGCAAGTTCTTGAAAATGTACCTTTTACGTGTCTTTTATTAAGAAGCTAGAAAAGGATGTGCTTTATCTAAATAAGAGAGTAAACCAAGAAAGGGAATATGGAAAAGAGTCAGAAGGAATCTCTAGGAGGATCCTGAGATATTATGTATATGGTTGTATACCAGACATAGAGAGCAATCAGTCCACATTGAAACAGGGTGATCCAAGAGATGAACGTGTTCATTCCTTTATTCACCAACTCTACCCTAAGCCCTACTATTTACCATTCTTCTAGATACTTGGCATGCATCAGTGAACAAAGCAAAGATATGTGTACTCTCATGGGGCTTATGTTCTATTGTTTGGGAGAGGAAAATACAATAAACAGTAAGCAAGTAAATTATATAATGTGTTAGAAGGTGTTTCTGAAAAAATTTAAAAAGTAGCAGGACTGTGTAAAGAGATTGGGTGTCTGGAGTAGGAGGTAGGGGCATTGTAATATTAAGTAGGGTGGTCTGTGTTGGCCTCATTGAGAAGACAAAACTTGAGTAACAACTTGAAGGAGGTGAGGATTTGGCCAATAAGTTATTTGGGATAAAATTATATTGGCTGAAGAAATAGCCAGAACAATATCTTAAGTGGAAGCATGTCTACAATTATGGTACATTTAAGGAACTGCAAAAAGGCCATGGTGACTAGCATGACATGAACTGCAAGTATTTTGAGGATGCCAGAGAAGAAAAGGGAGAGACTGTGAGCCACTGTAAAGATATTAACTATTATCCTGTGTGAAATAGAAAGACTTTGGAAGCCTCTGGGCAGACAAGTCACATGATTTGACCTAAATTTTAAAAGGACTACATGTTACTATAATTTACTTGCTTATTGTTTATTGTTTGTTTTCCTCTCCCTGACAATAGAACATAAACTCCATGAGGGCACATATGTCTTTGTCTGTTTTGTTCACTGATACATGGCAAGTACCTAGCAGAGTGTACATAGTAGGGGCTCAGTGTACAGTTGGTGAATAAAGAAATAAACATGTCCATCTTTTTGATCATGCTGCTTCAATGTGAATGGTTGAGAATAGACTGTAAGGCACAAGGGGAAAACCAGAGAGACCAACTGGGAGACTTCAGCAATAATCCAGGTGAGAGACAATGTGTTCTGTACTAGGATGGTGGCTGTGAAGGTAGTAGAATTGGTTGGATTCTGGCATATTTTGAAGGTGGAGCCAAAAGGATTTCCTGATGACTTGGATGTAGTAGGTGAGGAAAAGGAATTAAGGATGAGTTCAAAGTTTTGTAAGAGCACCTGGAAGGATGGGGCTACTATACTTAAATGGAGAAAGCTGCATTTGGAGAAGATTCTGTGGGTGGGGAGGTGAGGTTAGAAATTTATCTTCAACGCTGATTTTCAGATATCCATTAGAAATCTAAGTTGCATTGCCAAGAAGGGTATGAGTCAGGAGTTTGAGAGAGGTCTGACCCAGAGATGAATTTATTGAAGGCTGTCATCATTGATATTCTCACTGCCATTGTATTACCTTAAAAATATTTTATTCATTGTATATCTCTTTAAGCTGAAGACAAAGTTCAGATGATCCTGACCCCACTTTTAATCTGTACTAGGTATGTCTTGAGCAGTGTAGATGTCATTTCTTTTCTTTGTCTTTTATTTTTTTTTTTATTGAAGAATAGTTGACATACAGTGTTCTATTAGTGTTCTATTTCAGGTGTACAACATATTGATTCAACAATTGTATACATTACTCAGTACTCACCATTAGTCACCATCAGTCATCATACAATGTTACTGCAATATTATTGACTGTATTCCCCATGCTGTACTTTTTATCTCTGCAATTTATTTATTTTACAACTAGAATTTTATACCTCTTAACCCCCTTCATCTATTTCAGCAATACCCCCATGCCATGGATATCATTCCTAGTAACCTCCTCATGTCTTATAACCTGGATCAGTTGACAAGAGGACACTCATTTCACTGAACAGAATTGTTGTGGCCTGACCTGCTGGGGGCTGGTGGTAGGCATAGTGTACCCGAAGGAATAAATATAGAGTAATCTACTCTTTTTCACCATCTTTAAGCCAGATGTCTAATCTTGGTTCTCATTATAATCCTGCCACATAACCCAAATGCAGAAGCCCAAGGATTCCCAGAACTCACTTTATCTTGCCCATTGTATTCCTCAGGGCTGATAAACTCTTAATAAAGCTGAAAAATATGTTTTAATTAAGGTATAATTGGCATACAACATTATATTAGTTTCAGGTGCACAACACAATCACTCAAAATTTGTATATATTGCAAAATAATTACCACAGTATGCTCAGTGAACATCTGCCATCATACAAAATTACAGAATTTTTTTCTTGGGATGAAAATTCTTGAGGTTTATGGTCTTAGCAGGGGTGCATGGATAGTTCAGTCAGTTGAGCATCTGAATTGATTTTAGCTCAGGTCATGATCTTGTGGTTTGTGGGTTTGAGCCCCATGACAGGCTCTGTGCAGCAATGGGCCTGCTTGCAATTCTTTGTTTCCCTTTTTCTCTGCCCTTCTTCTGCTTGTGCGTTCTCTTTCTCAAAAATAAACATTAAAAAATTTACAGTCTTAGCAACTTTTAAATATGTTAAAATTGTAGTAAAACTAAAATTTGATTACAATCTAGACACAGTTCAACTTATATATCTCCTGAGAGCTTTTATCCAATGGTGGCAATATTGTCCTTTTTTTACACAACTGGGTTTATCATTTTTATTCATTTTTTTAAAAAACTAAGCAATGTATTACTTAGAGATTCTTACATTGTTAGTAAAAGCCATAAGCAAAGGCAAGGGAATGATTAAGATAAAATCATATCGTGGTTATTTCCTAGGGGTGAGTGGAGTATACATTTAAGAGGCACATAGGGAGCCTCTAAGGTATTAGTAATCTTCTATTTCTTTACTTGGGTAATAGACTCATGGGTTTTTATTTTATTAGTCTTTAGCTGTATGTAAATATTTTTACCATCTTCTTTAGATGTGATATATTATCCAATATAAATTAAATTAAAATGGCAAAATAAATTCAAAAGAGAGCAAATTCCTAACAAAGTGAAGAGTAAAAGGGGATTTCTATTGTGAATTTGCATAACCAAGTCTGCTGTGGATATAAGAACTCATCTTCCTGATGGAATTCGAGTAAACGTTACTAAATTGGTATCAGTAGCCAGAAAATGAGTGAGGAGTGGAGAAAAAAAGTGGGTAGTAGATTGACAAAGTCCACCCCTGTTCCTCCCTACAATGTACAGAATGACTGGCAGTGTGGGAAGAAACCTGATTTCTAAAGAAATGGAAAGCTTTGTGTGCTGGAGTCTAGGGTTTTTGGCTTAGCCATTGGCATCTCATAATACTAACATTCTCGTTATTCTGGCATTTGGGGGTGAGTGGGAAAAGTATATCAGTTAAATATTGTTGTATAAAAAAATATTTCCAAATTTTTGGCTTAAAATGGCAACCATTTATTTAACTCATGGTTATGTGGTTTGATAATTTGAGATAGACTCAGCTGGATAGTTCTTCTCATTTTGACTGGGTGCATTTATACATCTACAGTTAGTTTTTATGTCTTTTGGTACATAGTGCATGAAGATGGCCTAGGCTGGGATGACTCATCAGTGGTCCTTTTGATCTCTTATCCTGAGTCAGGCTATTCTAGAATGTTCACAGGAAGTTGGCTAGGTTTCCAGGTGAATATGCAAAAGTTTGCATTGCCTTTAGAGGGCTAAGTTGCAATTGGCATCTCACTAAATCTGTTGAATTTTATTGGCCAAATTAAATTACAACTTCTGCCCAGATTCAGAGGGTAAATAAATTGACTTTGCTTCTTGGTGGGAAAAATTACAATGCCGTGTTACAAAGGGTGTAGGTACAAAAAGAGAAATGATTGCAGTAATTTTGGCAAATAATCTACTATGTGTCCATCTTCTCTGATTCTTCTTTACCTACCCATCATAAAGGGAAGCCTTTCAATCAATACGTCATGTCCATGTGCTTCAAGCCACAGTCACACTCCCATTCAAGGGAGAGTACTTTGGGGGTAGACACATTCAAACAATGGCAGAAGAAATCCACATCATTTACCTGTCTTAATTAGCATAGCTTTAATTTATACCTGTGAATAGACTACCAAGGAATATCAAATGTTGGAGGAAAATAAGCAGTACAAATGAGAGAGATCAAGATGAATGATGAAATACCTGATCCAACCACCAAAAGAAAAAAAAATCAAAGGACAAAACAAATAATTTAAATTAGGATTTTCAGAGAGATATTTATTGGATAATTAAAAAAATTAAGTAATATATATGCATAGTAAAATTTCAAACTGTACAGTAGTTTCCCTCCTATAACTAGGTCTGAGCTTTCCTTCCTGGAAACAAGTATTTTAACTGTGTCTTATTCTTTTGTTCAGAATTATGCCTCAGAATATTTGAGAAATAAAATAGTAACAGCCTACTATGAGTAAAGATCAGTTAATATAAATAAGTTTGGGAAATTAAAAAAAACAAATTATCCAAAATAAAATATAGATAAATATCAGTAGATATATCTATATATATACATAGATAGATAGATAGATAGATATAGATATAGTAGAGTCTAGAACAAAATTTGAAGTCTTATTGAATATGGAATTAGAGGCTTAAAAGATGGAAAATATGAGAAAATTTTTGAGGGCTACAGATGATCAACCCAGGAATTCTAATATTTTAAACTTTTTTAATGTTTATTTTTATTTTTGAGAGAGAGACACACACACACACAGAGTATGATCAGAGGAGGAACAGAGAGAGAGGGAGACACAGAATCTGAAGCAGGCTTCAGGTTCAGAGCTGTCAGCACAGAGCCCAATGTGGGGCTCAAACTCATGAACCGTGAAATCACGACCTGAGCTGAAGTTAGGTGCTTAACTGACTGAGCCACCCAGGCACCCCCAGGAGTTCTAATATTTTAAACCAATAATCCAAATTTCCTTACAAAAACTGATAAGAGAATAGAATAAAATGCATATTAAAATTATTTGAAATTTTCATGCATCAAAGACTGAGCAGGATGAATAAAAAAATGCTAGGATGAATTAAAAAATGCTATTTCTTTTTTTTTTTTTTTTTAATTTTTTTTTCAACGTTTATTTATTTTTGGGACAGAGAGAGACAGAGCATGAACGGGCGAGGGGCAGAGAGAGAGGGAGACACAGAATCGGAAACAGGCTCCAGGCTCGGAGCCATCAGCCCAGAGCCTGACGCGGGGCTCGAACTCCCGGACCGCGAGATCGTGACCTGGCTGAAGTCGGACGCTTAACCGACTACGCCACCCAGGCGCCCCACAAAAAAAAAAGCTATTTCTAAACAAACCTGTATCAATGTGAAAACATGACAGAAAACTAAAATTTTGCATGTTTCTGGAGTGAATAGAACAAGAGGTGTTTTTTTTTTTTCCATTTAGTCTTTTTTAAAATTTACATCCATATTAGTTAGTATATAGTGCAACAATGATTTCAGGAGTGGATTCCTTAATGCCCCTTACCCTTTTAGCCCATCTCCCCTCCCACAACCCCTCCAGGAACCCTCTGTTTGTTCTCCATATTTAAGAGTCTCTTATGTTTTGTTCTTCTCCGTGTTATCATATTATTTTTGCTTCCCTTTCCTTACATTCATCTGTTTTGTCTCTTAAAGTCCTCATATAAGTGAAGTCATATATTTGTCTTTCTCTGACTAATTTCGCTTAGCATAATACCCTCCAGTTCCATCTACATAGTTGCAAATGTCAAGATTTCATTCTTTTTGATTGCCAAGTAATACTCCATTGTATGTATATACCACATCTTCCTTATCCATTCATCCATCGGTGGCCATTTGGGCTTTTTCCATATTTGGCTATTGTTGATAGTGCTGCTATAAATATGGGGGTGCATGTGTCCCTTCGAAACAGCACACCTGTATCCCTTGGATAAATACCTAGTAGTGCAATTGCTGGGTGTGGGTAGTTCTATTTTTAATTTTTTGAGAAACTTCCATACTGTTTTCCAGAGTGGCTGCACCAGCTTTCATTTCCAGCAGCAATGCAAAAGAGATCCTCTTTCTCTGCATCCTCGCCAACATCTGTTGTTGCCTGAGTTGTTAATGTCAGCCATTCTGACAGGTGTAAGGTGGTATCTCAATATGGTTTTGATTTGTATTTCCCTGATGATGAGTGATGTGGAGCATTTTTTTCATGTGTCGGTGGCCATCTGGATGTCTTCTTTGGAGAAGTGTCTATTCATGACTTTTGCCCATTTCTTCACTGGGTTATTTGTTTTTTGGGTGTTGAGTTTGATAAGTTCTTTATAGATTTTGGATACTAACCCTTTATCTGATATGTCATTTGCAAATATCTTCTCCCATTCTGTTGGTTCCCTTTTAGTTTTGCTGATTTTTTTCCTTCACGTGCAGAAGCTTTTTATTTTGATGAGGTCCCAGTAGTTCATTTTTGCTTTTGTTTCCTTTGCCTCCAGAGATGTGTTGAGTAAGTTACTGCAACTGAGGTCAAAGAGGTTTTTACCTGCTTTCTCCTCAAGGATTTTGATGGCTTCCTGTGTTACACTTAGGTCTTTCACCCATTTTGAGTTTATTTTTGTGTATGGTGTAAGAAAGTGGTCCAGGTTCATTCATCTGTATGTGTCTGTCGAGTTTTTCCAACATCACTTGCTGAAGAGACTGTCTTGATTCCATTGGATATTCTTTCCTGCTTTGTCGAAGATTCTTTGGCCATATGCTTGTGGGTCCATTTCTGGTTTCTCTATTCTGTTCCATTGATCTGAATGTCTGTTCTTGTGGCCGTGCCATAGTGTCTTGAGGATTACACCTTTGTAGTATAGCTTGAAGTCTGGGATTGTGATGCCTCCTGCTTTGGTTTTCTTTTTCAAGATTGCTTTGGCTATTCAGGGTCTTTTCTGGTTCCATATAAATTTTAGGATTGTTTGTTCTAGCTCTGTGAAGAATGCTGGTGTTATTTTGATAGGGATTGCATTGAATATGTAGATTGCTTTGGGTAGTATCAACATTTTAACAATATTTGTTCTTCCTATCCAGGAGCGTGGAATCTTTTTCCATTTTTTTTGTGTCTTCTTCAATTTCTTTCATAAGCTTTCTATAGTTTTCAGTGTCTAGATTTTCCACCTCTTTGGTTAGATTTATTCCTAGGTATTTTATAGTTTTTTGTGCAATTGTAAATTGGATTGATTCCTTGATTTCTCTTTCTGTCGCTTCATTGTTGGTGTATAGGAATGCAACCGATTTCTGTGCATTGATTTTGTATCCTGCTACTTTGCTGAATTCATGAATCAGTTCTAGCAGGTTTTTGGTGGAATCTTTTGGGTTTTCCATGTAGAGTATATGTCGTCTGTGAGGAGTGGAAGTTTGACCTCTTCCTGGCCAATTTGGATGCCTTTTGTTTCTTTGTATTTTCTGATTGCAGAGGCTAAGACTTCCAATATAATGTTGAATAAGAGTGGTGAGAGTGGACATCCCTGTCTTGTCCCTGACCTTAGGGGGAAAGCTCTCAGTTTTTCCCCATTGAGTATGATAATAGCATTGGGTCTTTCATACATGGCTCTTATGATCTTGAGGTATAATACTTCTATCCCTAATTTCATGAGGATTTTTATCAAGAAAGGATGCTGTATTTTGTCAAATGCTTTCTCTGCATCTATTGAGAGGATCATATGGTTCTATTCCTTTCTTTTATTGATGTGATGAATCACATTGTTTGTTTTGTGGATATTGAACCAGGCCTGAATCCCAGGTATAAATCCCACTTGGTTGCAGTGAATAATTTTTTTAATGTACTGTTGGATCTGGTTGGCTAATATCTTGTTGGTGATTTTTGCATCCATGTTCATCCGGGAAATTGGTCTATATTTCTCCTCTTTTGTGAGGTCTCTGTTTGGTTTTGGAATCAAGGTAATGCTGGCCTCATAGAAAGAGTTTGGAAGTTTTCCTTCCATTTCTATTTTTTGGAACAGCTTCAAAAGAATAGGAGTTAACTCTTCCTTAAATGTTTAGTACAGTTTCCCTGGAAAGCCATCTGCTCCTGGACTCTTGTTATTTGGAACATTTTTTATTACTAATTCAATTTCTTTACTGATTATGGGTCTGTTCAAACTCTTTATTTCTTCCTGTTTCAGTTTTGGTAGTGTATATATTTCTAGGAATTTGTCCCTTTCTTCCAGCTTGCCCATTTTATTGGCATGTAATTGCTCATAATATTCTCTTATTATTGTTTTTATTTCTGCTGTGTTGGTTGTAATCTCTCCTCTTTCATTCTTGATTTTATTATTTTGGGCCCTTTCCTTTTTCTTCTTGATCAAACTGGCTAGTGGTTTTGTCAATTTTGTTAATTCTTTCAAAGAACCAGCTTCTGGTTTCATTGATCTGTTCTAGTGTCTTTTTTTTTGTTTGTTGTTTTTTCATTTCAATAGCATTAATTTCTGCTCTAATCTTTATTATCTCCTGTCTTCGGCTGGTTTTGGGTTTGATTTGCTGTTCTTGTTTCAGCTCTTTAAGGCGTAAGGTTAGGTTGTGTATCTGAGGTCTTTCTTCCTTCTTTAGGAAGCCCTGGATTGCAATATACTTTTCTCTTATGACTGCCTTTGCTGCGTCCCAGAGGTTTTGGGTGTGGTGTTTTAATTTTCATTGGCTTCCATGAACTTTTTAATTTCCTCTTTAACTTCTTGGTTAGCCCATTCATTCTTTAGTAGGATGTTCTTTAGTCTCCAAGTGTTTGCTGTCTTTCCAAATTTTTTTCTTGTGGTTGATTTCAAGTTTCATAGCATTGTGGTCTGAAAATATGCACGGGATGATATTGATCTTTTTGTACTTGCTGAGGGCTGATTTGTGTTCCAGTATGTGGTCTATTCTGGAGAACGTTCCATGTGCACTGGAAAAGAATGTATATTTTGTTGCTTTAGGATGAAATGTTCTGAATATATCTGTTAAGTCCATCTGGTCCAGTGTGTCATTCAAAGACATTATTTCCTTGTTAATTTTTTGATTAGATGATATGTCCACTGCTGTGAGTGGGGTGTTGAAGTCCCCCACTATTATTGTATTACTATTGATGAGTTTCTTTATGTTTGTGATTAATTGATTTATATATTTGTGTCCTTTCACATTTGGTGCATAAATGTTTACAATTGTTAGGTCTTCTTGGTGAGTAGACCCCTTAATTATGACATAACACTTTTTGATACTTCACCTCTTGATGCTATCTTTATTTAAAAGTCTAGGTTGTCTGATATAAGTATGGCTACTCCGTGTTTCTTTTGTTGACCATTAGCATGATAGATGTTTCCCCATCCCCTTTCAATCTGAAGGTGTCTTTCAGTCTAAAGTGGGTCTCTTGTAAACACAATATAGATGGGTCTTGTTCTCGTGCTCGCTTCGGCAGCACATATACTAGATGGGTCTTGTTCTCTTATCCATTCTGTTACCCTATGTCTTTTGATTGGAGCATTGAGTTCATTGACGTTTAGAGTGAGTACTGAGTGATATGAATTTATTGCCATTATGTTGCTTGTAATGTTGGAGTTTCTGGTGGTGTTCTCTGATCCTTTCTAGTCTTCGTTGCTTTTGCTATTTATTTATTTATTTATTTATTTAAATCTTTTCTCCTCAGAGAGTCCCCCTTAAAATTTCTTGCAGGGCTGGTTGAGTGGCCACAAACTCCATTAAATTTTGTTTGTCTGGGAAAATTTTTATCTCTCCTATTTTTTTTTAAATTTTTTTTTCAACGTTTATTTATTTTTGGGACAGAGAGAGACAGAGCATGAACGGGGGAGGGGTAGAGAGAGAGGGAGACACAGAATCGGAAACAGGCTCCAGGCTCTGAGCCATCAGCCCAGAGCCTGACACAGGGCTCGAACTCACGGACTGCGAGATCGTGACCTGGCTGAAGTCGGACGCTTAACCGTCTGTGCCACCCAGGCGCCCCTCTCCTTCTATTTTGAATGAGAGCCTTGCTGGATAGAGAATTCTTGGCTGCACAGTGAATATATCCTGCCACTCCTTTCTGGTCTGCCAAGTTTCTGTGGATAGGTCTGCTGTGAACCTGATCTGTCTTCCTTTGTAGGTTAAGGACTTTTTTTTCCCTTGCTGCTTTCATGATTCTCTTCTTGCCTGAGTATTTTGTGAATTTGACTATGATATGCCTTGATGATGGTCAGTTTTTATTGACTCCAATGGGAGTCCTCTGTGCTTCCTGGATTTTGATGTCTGTGTCTTTCTCCCAGGCTAGGAATGTTTTCTGCTATGATTTCCTCACGTAACCCTTCTATTCCTATTTCTCTCTCTTCCTCTTCTGGGACCCGTATATTTCTGATGTTGTTCCTTTTTAATGAGTCACTGATTTCTCTAATTCTTAAATTGTGTTCTTTTGCCTTAATCTCCTTTTTTCTTTCTGCTTCATTATTCTCCATAAGTTTGTCCCCTATATCACTCATTCTCTGTTCTGCCTCATCCATCCTTGCTGCCATGGCCTCCATTAGAGATTGCAGCTCAGTTATAGCATTTTTTAATTTTGTCCTGACTAGCTTTTACTTCTATCTCCACAGAAAGGGATTCTAATCTATTTTCGACTCCAGCTAGTATTCTTATTATCGTGATTCTAAATTCTGGTTCAGACATCTTGCTTGTATCCGTGTTGGTTAAGTCCCTGGCTGTCCTTTCTTCCTGCTCTTTCTTTTGGGGTAAATTTCTTCGTTTCATCATTTTGAAGGGAGAAAAGGAGCTAATGAGCTGGAAAAATTAAAATTAATAAATTAAAATTAAAAAATACTAAAATTAAAAAGTTAAAAACAAATACACATGTAGACAAAAATCGAATAAATGATGCTAGATCCCAGGTGTGTTTTGATCTGGGTGTTGAAAGTGGCTTGATAGATTAGAGAAAAAAAAGGGAAAAAAAGGAAAAAAAAGAAATTATATAAAAATTTGGAAAAATGAATACACTGAAGTAGACTAAAAAGAAATAAAGGAAGTAAAATAGAATTTAAAAAATTTACACAAAAGTAAAAAATATAGTAGGAAAAATTGAAGAAAAATATTTTTAATAAAGGTTAAAAATATGGACTACTTCATGAATTTTCATGTCATCCTTGCACAGGGGCCATGCTAATCTTCTCTGTATCATTCCAATTTTAGTGTATGTGCTGCCAAAGCACTGTTTGTTTGTTTTTTGCACAAAATTTCATGTCAGAAAACTATAAAATAGTGGGCTAATGCCTCCAAAGTACTGAGGAAAAATAATTTTGAATATTTCTTTTTTTGAAATTTCAGTATAGGTGATACACAATGTTATAATAGTTTCAAGTGTATGACATAGTGATTCAACAAGTGTATATGCTATGTGCACTACAGGTGTAACTACCATCTGTCCTGTTAAATTGCTATTACAATATCATTGACTGTATTCCTTATGCTGTGCCTTTTAGTCCTATGACTTATTCGTTCCATAACTGGAAGACTGTATCTCCCTCTCCCCTTCACTATTTGGCCCAACCCCACACTCCCCACCCTTCTGTCAACCATCTGTTTGTTGAATATATATTTCCATACTGAACTCCAAAGATTTTACCTGGGTACATGGGCTAATTAACAGTGTGGGAGAATAAAGTCCTAAGAGAAAACTTCAATCCCACCAGGTTAAAACGAAGAGGTTGGAGTTTGGTACTGTCAGAGTACATAGGACTTGAGGAGCAAAATCCTAATAAGGCTAGCAGCACAGGAAAGAGAGCCTCAAAGTATCTGTGGAGTCTTCTCTCAGAACATTCTCCAACTCTTAAATTGTGCAGGTGAAGGGCAAGACTCTAAGTAACTGCAGTAGAAAGTAGTAACTAAGAAGCTAAAGCCCCAGGCAAATATCTTAGCAGCCACATAGCGCTGGGGCAAGAGAACCCTAGGAAGGGTAACCTCCATAAAAACCTCAGGCTTTGATTTGATCTACTGAAGGGCAACCCATAGAAGTTAGGGCATGCATTCGTTTTGTAAGACTGCCATAACATATTACCACAAACTGGGTGGCTTGAAACAACAAAAATGTATTCTTTCACATTTCCAGATGTCAGAAGTCTAAAAACAAGGTGTCAGCAGGGCTAGGCTTTTTCAGAAGTGGGAGTATACTTTTTTGCTTCTTCTGGCTTTGGGTGGTTGCTGGCAATCCTCAGTGTTCCTTGGCCTAAAGACCAAAAATCCATCTCTGCCTCTGTTTTCACATAGCATTCCTCTCTGTGTGTCTGTATCTTTTTATGGCCTTCTTATAAGGACACAACTCATTTGATTTAGAGCCCACTATAGCCAAGTAAGATATCTTAATTAACTAAATCTGCAAAGATCTTATTTCTAAATAAACTCATATTCTGAGGTTCCAGGCAGACGTGAATTTGGTGGTGGGAAATGGGCAATATTCAACCCAGGGTTGGCACTAGTAAAATACACCTGTCCTAACAAAACAACAAGCCAGTCCTTAACAAAATTAGGGGAAATATGCTTATAATTTTTCTGCTTAATGGTAGAAAATGTAATCAAACTAATGAAATTTTTAATATACTATGTCTTGTATCAATTCATAAATTATAATGCATACATAAAAGGAATAGATCCAAAAACTTGGTAACCTAGAAAGAAACAATATAGATGTTTCAGATACTATGGTAATCAAGAAAATAGGGGGGAAAATAAGGAGAATATTAACAGAGACCCAGAAGCTATAAAACAGAATAAATAGAAATACTGGAATAAAACTATCAAAATTGAAATTAATAATTCAATATATAGATTCACTAACAGATTACACATAGCAGAAAAGAAGTTTCGTGAACTTAAAGAGAGGCCAGTGGAAGGAACCCAGACTTAAGCATAGAAAGTAAAAAGGGATATACAATTTAGGAAAGAGCACAAGAGATGTAGAAAACAGTGTCAAGGTCAACATGTAAAAGCAGGTCTTCTTAAGGAGAGGAGAGAGAAAATAGGACATAACAATGTTTAAGAGAAACTGGCCTAGAATTTTCCACATAAATATCAAATTAGCAAGAAGCTCTACAAATCCCAAGTATAAATTATGTAGGCAGGTACATCACAGTGTAACTTCTAAAAACAAAGAGAAAATCTCTGAAGCCAAAGGTAGAAGAAAAGATACCTTCAAAGAAGAAATAGTTAAGGAGCGCCTGGGTGGCTCATTTGGCTAAGCATCTGACTCTTGATTTCAGCTCAGGTCATGATCTCATGGTTTGTGAAATGGAGCCCCATGTGGGGCTCTTCACTGACAACACGGAACCTGCCTAAAATTCTCTCTCCCATTCTCTCTGCCCCTCCCCTGCTCGTGTACGCTCTCTCTCAAAACATATAAATAAACTTTAAAAAAACATTTAAGATGTCAACTGAATTTTAAACAGAGACAATTAAGCTAGAATACAATAAATTGTCATCTTTAGCATGTTGAAAATAACTGCCAACTTATAATTCTATTCCTTGTGAAAATACTTTTCAAAAGTGAGGTATATATAAAGAAAAAATATTTGTTTCTGGCTGACTTGCTCTTACAAGGAAGTTACTCAGGCAGAAGGAAAATATACTAGATGGAATCATAGAGATTCATGAAAGAAGGAAGAGCATCAAAAAGGGTAAGTATTTTTATAAATACAATGCTATGGATGGCTTTAAACAATAAGAATAATGTTTCATACATTTAACACATGTAGAAATACAATATATAATAATAGTACAAAAATCAAGGGTGGCAGTAAGTGGAGTTAAACTGTTTTAAGGTTCTTAAACTGTTTAGGAAGTGATAAAAGGACTTACTAATTTAGGGTTGAGTGTAATAAGATGAGGGTGTATGTTACAATCATTAAAGTATTATGAAAAGAATACTTAAAAGAACATAGCCAATAAGTGAATAGAATTTTAAGTGAGCTAATTCACATTTCACAGTAGGAAATCAACTAATATGTTTCAAAGTTGATATATCAATAAGCAGAAATATCAGTAACATTTTAGAGTTACTGAGAATCTACCAAAAAAACCTAAAACAGAAATAGTGTAAAGTGGTGACCTCTGGAAACTGAGTAGTATATAGGGCACCACATAACAACATTTTACTTTTTTTTTATGGTCTTATTTACTGCTTGCATTTTTACTATGTACATGAAATATTATGAGAACATGTTTTTAAACAAAATTTGTATATTGGAAAATTGTATACTTTACCTACTTCACTTAAAAATATTTTAACCTGAATAAATGAGAAGTTTTACACAGTTCTTCATCTCTATCATTCTGGTGAATTTCTGATTCGTTAAGAACAGTTCAACTATTGCTTTGAAACAGTCTTCACTCTTCTGGCAAAACTTCATTACTTTATTCTCTGAGTTGTTATGATGCTTTGCACTTACTGTATTTCTCTTAAAGTGGTGGTAGTGTCTTTCCTACTTCCATTCTGCAGGCAGAGGTTATTTTGTGATCTTGTTTCCACAGCACTTAGCAAAACTCTAATGCCTTTAGGTGATTAGTCCCTGAATGTTGAAAAGACATAGGGTCTTTCTATTACATTATTACAGGGTAAGAAATTCTATTTACCAAGGGCTTATTTATTCCAAGATCCTTGAACATCCTGTTCAGTCTCCTGTAGCCATCTTTTGTTCTTCTGCTTGGTATGTGTCTATGCTGCATTTTGCAGTGTATTTTGTCCTGTCTTGCCCTTCTCATCCTTTTTTTCACAGTAAGTTTCTCTATTTAACTATTTACTTTGGCACTAGTTTAAGCTGGTTCATGAAGTCCAAACATCTACAAAACTGACAAAGTCAACTGTGCATTGGGTCCCCCAAGTTCTATTGTTGAATTATGACCATTTCTTTTCTTATGACTAACTTTTAATATGGAAATTTCCAAACATATATAGAGGAGAGAACTGTATAGTGAACTGATGGTTTCATCATCCAGCTTCAGTAGCTACCAATAAATGGACAATTTTGTTTTAGCTGTACCCCACCCACAATCCTTCTAAATTATTTTGAAGCAAATTTAAGATGCGATATAATTTCATCTACAAATATGTTAGTTTTTAAAAAATTTAATTTCCTAATACTCTCAAATAGCCAATCAGTGTTCCTATTTCTCCAGTTATATATATGTATATATTGTGTAAATGTTTGAACTGGGATCCAAATTAGGTTCACATATATTTTGTTGATAAATATCTTAAGTCTCTTTTAATCTATGTTTTTCCTACATCTTGTTTTTTTTTTTACTTGCAATGTTTTTGTTTTTGAAGAAACTAAGTTTTTTGTTCCTAGAAGTTTCTCATGATCTGATGTTTATTGATTGCATCCACCTCATGTAGTTGAATATATTTCTTTGTCCCTTGAATTTCTCTAAACTGATTAGATTCAGATTCTGTTCCTTGTTCTTGCAAGGCTATGTTTCAGTTGGTGGTCTATCCTTCCTTCAGGAAGTATATAATATTTCATCACTCTTTTTGCAAATTTTAGCCATTAATGATCATATTCATTAGAGGTTCAAAATGATGATATTCAAGTTTTATTATTTAATCTTTATCAGTTGAAAGAGAAATTTTTATTAACTTTTTGGTTACTCTGATACTGGCATAACTTGGAGATGCTGCAGGTTTAGTTTCAGGCCACCGCAATAAAGCAAATACCACAATGTGTCAAGTGAATTTTTTGGTTTCCCAGTGCATATAAAAGCTATATGTACATTATACTGTTGCTTATTGGGTGTGCAACAGCATTATGTAAAAAAAAAAAAGAATGTACACACCTTAATTAAAAAATACTTTATTGCTGAAAAATGCTGATCATCATCTGAGCTTTCAGAAAGTCATAATCTTTTTGCTTGTGGAGAGTTTTGTCTTGATGTCGACGGTGGCTGACTAAGCAGGGTTGTTGCTGAAGGTCAGGGTGGCTGTGGAAATTTCTCAAAATGAGACAATAAAGTTTGCTACATTGATTAACTTTTCCTTTCACAAATAATTTCTCTGTGGCATATGATGATGTTTGATGCCATTTTATCTACAGAACTTTTTTCAAAATTGGAATCAATTCTCTCAAACCATGCTGCTACTTTGTCAATTAAGCTTATGTAATATTTTATATCCTTTGTTGTCATTCCAACAGTCTTCATAACCTCTTCTCCAGGAGTAGGTTCCATCTCAAGAAACCATTTCCTTTGCTCATTTATAAGAAGCAACTCCTCCTCTGTAGACATTTTACCATGAGCTTGCATCAATTCAGTCACATCTTCATACTCCATTTCTAATTCTTGTTCTTTTGCTATTTCCACAATATCTGCAGTTACTTTCTCTAGTGAAGTCTTGAATCCCTTAAAATCATCCATGAAAGTTAGAATCAACTTCTTCCAAACTCCTGCTAATGTTGATATTTTGACCTCTTCCCATGAATCACAAATGTTTTTAATGGCATCTAGAATGATGAATCCTTTCTAGAAGGTTTTCCATTTACTTTTTCCCAGACCCACCAGAGGAATCACTATCTCTGGCAGCTACAAACTTGTGAAATGTATTTCTTAAATAATAAGACTTTAAACTTAAAGTTACTCCTTATCCCTGGGTGCAGAATGGGTGGTTGTGTTAGCAGGCATGACAACACTAAACTCATTGTGCCTCTCCATCAGAGGAGTGACCAGGTGTATTGTCAGTAGTGGTCATATTTTGAAAGGACTTTTTTTTTTTTCCTGAGCAGTAGGTTTCAAAATGGGTGGGCTTAGAATATTCAGTAAACTATGTTGTATATAGATTTGTTGTCATCTAGGCTTTGTTGTTTCATTGGTAGAGCACAGGTAGAGTAGATTTAACATAATTCTCAAGAGCCCACGGATTTTTGAAATGTTAAATGAGCAACCAGTTGCATTAACCCCTAACAAAAAGTTAGCCTGTCCTTTGAAGCTTTGAAGACAGGCATTGACTTCTCTCTAATTATGAAAGTTCTAGATGGCATCATCTTCCAGTAGAACAGTTTCATGTACATTGAAAATCTGTTCTTTAGTGTAGCTACTTTAATTTATTATTTTGGCTAGATCTTCTGGATAACTTGCTGTAGCTTCTACATCACCACTTGTTGCTTCATCTTGCACTTTCTGTTATAGACATAGCTTCTTTCCTCAAATATCATGAACCAACCTCAGCAAGTCTCAGACTTTTCTTCTGCAGCTTTCTCACCTCAATCAGCATTCATAAAATTGGAGGGAGTTAGAGACGCTCTGGATTAGGCCTTAGTTTAAGGGAATGTTGTGACTGATTACATTCTCTATCCAGACCACTAAAACTCTCTCTGTATTAGCAGGAAGGCTGTTTTACTTCCTTATCATTAGAGTGTTTACTGGAGTAGCACTTCTAATTTCCTTTGAGAACCTTTCCTTTGCATCAACAACTTGGCTGACTGACACAGGAGGACTAGCTTTTAGTTTTTTTCAGCATTGGACATGCCTTCCTCACTAAGCTTAATCATTTCTAGCTTTTGATTTAAAGAAAAATGTGTGACTCTTTCTTTTAATTAAATAATTAGAGGCCATTATAGGGTTATTAATTAGTCTAATTTCAATATTGTGTCTCTAGGAAAAGAGAGGTTTAAGGATAGGGAGAGAAACAGGGAAGGATGGCTGATGAGCAGGCACAACACATATAACATTTGTCTAGTCAAGTCACCATGTTATATGGCCATATTTGTGGCACCCTAAAACAATTACAATAATAACATCAAAGATGTTATTTGATCACAAATCACCATAACAAATATAATAATAATGAAAAGGTTTAAATATTACCAAATAAGTACCAAAATGTGACACAGAGACACGAAGTGAGCAAAGATTGGAAAAATGGTGCCAAAAGACTTGCTTAATGCAGGGTTGTCACAAACCTTTAATTTATAAACAAAACAAAGCAAACACACACACAAACAATAAAATCTACAAAGTACAATAAAGTGAAGTGCAGTAAAATATGCTTGTATATGGGCTTTATATAAAAGACAAAGGTATATAAAAGAGAATGGTTGATTATTTCCTTTTATATACCTGTTTTCAAAATAATGAGGTGATTTTCTAGTATATATTTTAAATTTTTGTATTAATTTCAAATAAATACCAGATATGTTTCAATGCCTTGAAGTTTTTATTCTTATTAAAGAATGCTTACTGGTGCCTGGGTGGCTCAGTCATTTGAGCATAGGACTCTTGATTTGGGCTCAGGTTATGATCTGAGGGTCATGGGATCAAGTCCCATGTCAGGATCCATACTAAGCATGGAGCATGCTTAAGATTTTCAGAGGTGGGGCAAGATAGCAGAGCAGCATGGAAATTCTCTGCTTCTCTCATCTCTCAAATGCAGCTAGATCAGCATCAAGGCATTTTGCACACCTAGAAAATTGATCTGAGGATTAGCACAACAATCTGCATAACTTAAGCCACAGAACTCAGTAGGTACATGATGAGGAAATGTGAATTGGGGGAGAGAGAAGCCATGGAGGGTAGGGAGTGGTATTTGCAGAGAGAGGATAGAGAAAGGGGGAGAGTATAGGAAAAGCACTTGCCCTGAAAATGGCAGGAGAGAAAGAGAAAGAGTGGAAGTACCCACAAGTGCCTGAACAGTAAAGGGAGAAAGAAAAAAGGAGAGAGTTTCAATATAATTAGGACTCTACAAACAGCAGAGTGTCATCATAAATTCTGCAGTCTGATACCTGGCGGTGCTCTGGTGGGAAGGGCAAATCACCAGGAGCAAGCAGCAAAGTCTGAGGGGTGCTTGGGTCTGCGGGACCCACAGGGAGAAGCAGTTCCCCTGCCACCCTGTTAGGAGGGAATTTGGTAGAGGCCATAGGGCCTCCCCATGGGCAAAGGTCTCAGCAGGCCCCAGAGAACATGACTGCTGGTATTGGAACAAAAATTCCAGGGTGGGGTGAAACCTTACATGGGTTGTGTGTTGTGATTTACCATAATCCCTAAAACACTGCTGCTACATGATCAGATGAACTTATTCTGGTGCAAGTCAGCATCTAGTAACTTTCTCTGAGCCTCTACAACAGCATGATCACAGGAATGTTCCTGGGGGCAAGCTGGCATGTGGCCATAGCTTCGGGAGACCCTCCTCCAGAGGGTTGGGACAGATCCAAGCTGCAGGGCCCTCAGATGTGAGGGGTTTGGAAACAGCCCCACCTGGGATAAATTTGGTAGGGAGGTGCTACATGTCAGGTTGACAGCTTGGATGAGGACAGTGTAGAAGTGAGGAGTGGACAAAAGCCAGAGACAAAGGAGGAGTGCTTGATTTCCAGTTGTGTAGAGCAGAGTTCTGATGCTAGAGACTGGGAAGCTAGATGAAGCCATTTTCACCTCTCATGTGCATGCACAGATAAGCATATCCGCACCCCACCATTCCACCCCAGTAAGCTAAGCAGCACCACCGGGTGGAGAGCAGAGCCATTATACTAAGCCCTGTCCAACTGTGCCAACCAAGCCTTAGAGGAGGACCACAAGTCTCTCTGCCTCCTTAGTGTACAGATTCTAAAGTGCTTCATAGTTTGACTTCTAAGGGTTGCAATTTCATTTAGATTTCATTCTGTTTGCTGGTCCATCTATTAATTTTTTGTTTTCTTTTTTCTTTTCTTATTCTTGGATACAGAAAGAAAAAAATATTTTCCATTTTCATATAAAATTAAAAAATATTTTACTAATTTTTAATTTTTTTGGAAATGTATTTTTTATTCTATTTTAACTTCTTCAATTTATACTATTTATTGTATACATTTTCTTAATTTTTTTTGAAAATGAAATTTATTGTCAAATTGATTTATATACAACACTCAGTGCTCATCCCAACAGGTGCCCTCTCAACACCCCTCACCTACCCTCTCTTCTCTCCCATCCCCCCATCAACCCTCAGTTTGTTCTCCGTTTTTAAGAGTCTCTTATGTTTTGGCTCCCTCCCTCTCTAACCATTTTTTTTCCTTCCCCTCACACATGGTCTTCTGTTAACTTTCTCAGGATCCAGAGAGGAGTGAAAACATATGGTATCTGTCTTTCTTTGTATGACTTATTTCACATAGCATAACACTCTTCAGTTCCATCCACATTGCTACAAAAGGCCACATTTCATTCTTTCTCATTGCCATGTAGTATTCCATTGTGTATATAAACCACAATTTCTTTATCCATTCATCAGTTGATGGACATTTAGGCTCTTCCCATAATTTGACTATTGTTGAAAGTGCTGCTATAAACATTGGGGTACAAGTGCCCCTATGCATCAGTCCTCCTGTATCCCTTGGGTAAATTTCTAGCAGTGCTATTGCTGAGTCATAGGGTAGATCTATTTTTAATTTTTTGAGGAACCTCCACACTGTTTTCCAGAGCGGCTGCACCAGTTTGCATTCCCACCAACAGTGCAAGGGGTTCCTGTTTCTTCACATCCTTGCCAGCATCTATAGTCTCCTGATTTGTTCATTTTAGCCACTCTGACTGGCTTGAGGTGATATCTGAGCGTGGTTTTGATTTGTATTTCCTTGATGAGGAGCGCCTTTGAGCATCTTTTCATGTGCCTGTTGGCCATCTGGATGTCTTCTTTAGAGAAGTGTCTATTCATGTTTTCTGCCCATTTCTTCACTGGGTTATTTGTTTTTCGGGTGTGGAGTTTGGTGAGCTCTTTATAGATTTTGGATACTAGCCCTTTGTCCGATATGTCATTTGCAAATATCTTTTCCCATTTCGTTGGTTGCCTTTTAGTTTTGTTGACTGTTTCCTTTGCAGTGCAGAAGCTTTTTATCTTCATGAGGTCCCAATAGTTCATTTTTGCTTTTAATTCCCTTGCCTTTGGAGATATGTCAAGTAAGAAATTGCTATGGCTGAGGTCAGAGAGGTTTTTTCCTGCTTTCTCCTCTAGGGTTTTGATGGTTTCCTGTCTCACATTCAGGTCCTTTATCCATTTTGAGTTTGTTTTTGTGAATGGTGTAATAAGTGGTCTAGTTTCATCCTTCTGCATGTTGCTGTCCAGTTCTCTCAGCACCATTTGTAAAGGAGACTGTCTTTTTTCCATTGGATATTCTTTCCTGCTTTGTCAAAGATTAGTTGGCCATACATTTGTGGGTCTGGTTCTAAGGTTTCTATTGTATTCCATTGGTCTATGTGTCTGTTTTTGTGCCAATACCATGCTGTCTTGATGATGACAGCTTTGTAGTAGAGGCTAAAGTCTGGAATTGTGATGCCTCCTGCTTTGGTCTTCTTCAAAATCACTTTGGGTATTCGGGGCCTTTTGTGGTTCCATATGAATTTTAGGATTGCTTGCTCTAGTTTTGAGAAGAATGCTGGTGCAATTTTGATTGGGATTGCATTGAATGTGTAGATAGTTTTGGGTAGTATTGACATTTTGACAATATTTATTCTTCCAATCCATGAGCATGGAATTTTTTCCATTTCTTTATATCGTCTTCAATTTCCTTCATAAGCTTTCTATAGTTTTCAGCATACAGATCTTTTACATCTTTGGTTTATTCCTAGGTGTTTATGCTTCTTGGTGCAATTGTGAATGGGATCAGTTTCTTTATTTGTCTTTCTGTTGCTTCATTATTAGTGTATAAGAATGCAACTGATTTCTGTACATTGATTTTGTATCCTGCAACTTTGCTGAATTCCTGTATCAGTTCTAGCAGACTTTTGGTGGAGTCTATCGGATTTTCCATGTATAATATCATGTCATCTGCAAAAAGCGAAAGCTTGACTTCATCTTTGCCAATTTTGATGCCTTTGATTTCCTTTTGTTGTCTGATTGCTGATGCTAGCACTTCCAGCACTATGTTAAACCACAGAGGTGAGAGTGGACATCCCTGTCATGTTCCTGATCTCAGGGAGAAAGCTCTCAGTTTTTCCCCATTGAGGATGATATTAGTTCTGGGATTTTCATAAATGGCTTTTATGATCTTTAAGTATGTTCCTTCTATCCCGACTTTCTCAAGGGTTTTTATTAAGAAAGGATGCTGAATTTTGTCAAATGCTTTTTCTGCATCGATTGACAGGATCATATGGTTCTTATCTTTTCTTTTATTAATATGTATCACATTGATTGATTTGTGAATGTTGAACCAGTCCTGTAGCACAGGAATGAATCCCACTTGATTTTGGTGAATAATCTTTTTATATGCTGTTGAATTCTATTTGCTAGTATCTTATTGAGAATTTTTGCATCCATATTCATCAGGGATATTGGCCTGTAGTTCTCTTATTTACTGGGTCTATGTCTGGTTTAGGAATCAAAGTAATGCTGGCTTCATAGAATGAGTCTGGGAGTTTTCTTTCCCTTTCTATTTTTTGGAATAGCTTGAGAATGATAGGTATTAGTCAGCTTTAGATGTCTGGTAGAATTCCCCTGGGAAGCCATCTGGTCCTGGACTCTTATTTGTTGGGAG
Source organism: Prionailurus bengalensis (assembly GCF_016509475.1). NCBI lineage: Eukaryota > Metazoa > Chordata > Mammalia > Carnivora > Felidae > Prionailurus > Prionailurus bengalensis. The sequence goes on from NC_057344.1 coordinate 103,363,022, forward strand.
ATTTTTGATAACTGATTCAATTTCTTCGCTGGTTAAGGGTCTGTTCAAGCTTTCTATTTCTTCCTGTTTGAGTTTTGGAAGTGTGTGGGTACTTAGAAATTTGTCCATTTCCTCCAGGTTGTCCAGTTTGTTGGCATATAATTTTTCATAGTATTCCCTGATAATGGCTTGTATTTCTGAGGGCTTGGTTGTCATAATTCCATTTTCATTCATGATTTTATCTATTTGGATCCTCTCCCTTTTCTTTTTGAGAAAACTGGCTAGAGATTTGTCAATTTTGTTTATTTTTTTCAAAAAACCAACTCTTGGTTTTGTTGATCTGCTCTACAGTTTTTTTAGATTCTATATTGTTTATTTCTGCTCTGATCTTTATTATTTCTCTTCTTCTGCTGGGTTTGGGGTGTCTTTGCTGTTCACTAGTTCCTTTAGGTGTGCTGTTAGATTTTGTATTTGGGATTTTTTTTGTTTCTTGAAACAGGCTTGGATTGCAATGTATTTTCCTCTCAGGACTGCCTTGGCTACATCCCAAAGCGTTTGGATTGTTGTATTTTCATTTTCATTTGTTTCCATATATTTTTAATGTTCTTCTCTAATTGCCTGGTTGACCCATTCATTCTTTAGTAGGGTGTTCTTTAACCTCCATGCTTTTGGAGGTTTTCCAGAATCTTTCCTGTGGTTAATTTCAAGCCAATTCTTGTATACTTATGAAGGGCTGTTTTGTGACCCATTATGTGATCTATCTTGGAGAATGTTCCATGTGCACTCGATCCATTATGTTGCTTTGGGATGCAGAGTTCTAAATATATCTGTCAAGTCCATTTGACCCAATGTGTCATTCAGGGCCCTTGTTTCTTTATTGACTGTGTGTCTAGATGATCTATCCATTGTTGTAAGTGGAGTATTAAAGTCCCCTGCAATTATCACATTCTTATCAATAAGGTTGCTTATGTTTGTAATTGTTTTATATATTTGGGGCTCCCATATTCGGCACATAGACATTTATAATTGTTAGCTCTTCCTGATGGATAGACCCTGTAATCTAGTTGTATAACCCACATATGCCTTTTTTTTTTAAACCCAGCTTGGCAAACTTTGTCTTGGAGTTTTATTTCATTTGCATGTAATATGATTACTGATATATTTATATGCCTTTAATTTTGTTTAATATCAAATATTCATATTTATTTTAATTTTGACATGTGGTATATTTCAACTTAACAAATGTCACAAAATTTTCTCTGAAGAATCATTCTTGTGGACCAAAGGCAAAGTATGGACTGCATAATAGTTTTACTTTCTTCTTCAGAAATTATATCCAGCAAGTGTTGCACAAAAGAGCCTTCAAGTAGAAAGTCACTTGATATGTTCACCTGATGTACTGTATGATGTAAAGCTTGATGGAAGAGCTTCTTCTTCTTCTAAGTGATTTTGTCCTGAATTAGATGCATGCCCGCATAGAAGGGGCTCTTTACATTTCTATTTGCACTGGGTAGCACCCGGTACATTGTAGTTCTTTCCAAGCTTCTTTAAAACTCTTACTCTGCTACTTCAAGCTCTGTATCTCTGTGATAATGATCAAGCCAAGCAAGGATGCTTCCTAAGAGGGCACCACGATTATCAGCTACCAAGCTGTATCAAGTGCTTCAAGGTTGCCTGACACTGCCATTGCCAGTCCTTGCATATATAATTGGCTTTTCTTTCCTCTGGGGTGGTAGTAGTCACCCACTACAGGATTACCACAAAGAATCCTCTGAATGGGTCCTTGGAATTGGTTTAACTGGAAAAAGAAATGAACTTGAAGCAACTGTGATATGATCTATATTAGATATATGTTATTTATTGACATATCTGTATAGATATTTATACTAGATATATCTATCTAGTATATATCTCTATATAGATCAATTGGTGGGTATAGATAATATATAACTAGTATAGATCACATAGGTATTCCTACCTAGATCAATTGATATAGACATAAATATGTAAATCAGATATTTATATCAGCCTATAAGACAATACTACATGGTATTATCATCTTAAATTTTTTAACTGTAAGTAAGTAAGCCTAAAATTTCACATTGACGCAGGTTTCTATGTCTCAGTATATACTTTTCTGGGTTGTATTCCCACATAAAACATCCATTATTTATGAGCTACTGCTAACCTACAGATGAGTCCCAGCTGCCATTATGCATTATGAAACCCTATTTCTATGACCATAAATTATTGGACCAGAGATGAATGCCGGATGCTAGCTGCTTTATTGAATTCTATCACTAATGAATTTGAAATTGAAAGCGAAAGAAACTAGGTATCTCAGACATTTATGAGTCATAGAAGGTTCCCTCAGCATGTACATGAAAATAACAGAAAACTTCAATCCACAAAAGAAAAAAAACAATGAAACAGGTGGGTGGAAAGTTCAAGAGAAAGAGAAATTAAAAATTCCGTACCAAAAACAGCTAGAGAGGATAGGTTCCTTGGTTGGTAATGGCTGTGTAATTCCATGAGTAGCTCTTGGGGCTATTTTAATACCTGTACTTCATTTCAGTTAAATATTCATGTATATCTGAAGTAATTCCTTTCTAATGCTTAAGCCGGGAAGGGTTTCTATAATAGCGGAATATCTTTCTCTTGGAAGGGATATAGAATATGAATATGATTTGTTACTGGTTCCTTCTGCAGGATGTTTGCTGACATGGTTACCTAATGTATGAGGGTGGGAAGTGTACAGTTATGACTCAAGGCATCATCAGAATTGAACAGATGTGGAGTCAATCACAGCAGCTAGATCCTGTGAACAGGCCTCCATCAGATCTTTTATAGAATATCCTCTGTGTGAATACACACTCAGTGAGCAATCTGGCACTGAACACTAGCTGTTCTTGATCCTTCTTTCTTAGCTTTCCTATGGCTATGTTTTCCTAAAGACCTGGTGATATAGGAAGAGAGATTTAATTATTATTGACTTAACTGTTTTATTATCCTTAGTAAGATAAGTCAGATAAATTAGAACATTTAATGTGCTGAATTTTGTTAACCAGATTGGAGACCTCTACAATAACATGTTTTTTTTTAGAAATAGGTAAAAAAAAAAAAAAAGGTAAAATGTGTGAGGAGATAGCTAGTCAGAGTCTAGAGGCACTGATTTCAGATTTTTAAATTTTAAAAAATTTTAATTCCAGTATAGTTAACATAATGCTATATTAGTTCCAAGTGTACAATATAGTGATTCAACAATTCTAAATATTACTCAGTGCTCATCAAGAGAAGTGTACCCTTATTTCCCTTCACCTATTTTCACCCCCACCCACCTCCCCTCTGGTAACAACATGTTTGTTCTCTATACTTGAGTCTATTTTTTGGTTTGTCTCTTTTTCCCTTTGTTCATTTGTTTTTTCTCCTTAAATTCCAAATATGAGTGAAATCATATGGTATTTGTCTTTCTCTGACTTCTTTGCTTAACATTATACTCTCTAGATCCACCCATGTTATTGGAAATGGTAAGATTTCATTCTTTTTTATGGTTCAATATTCCATTGTGTGTGTGTGTGTGTGTATAATACCATATACATACCATATACACACACATACACCGCATCTTTTTCAATATTTTTGTAATGTTTTAATTTATTTTTGAGACAGAGAGACAGAGCATAAACGGGGGTGGGTCAGAGAGAGAGGGAGACACAGAATCTGAAACAGGCTCCAGGCTCTGAGCCGTCAGCACAGAGCCCAATGCAGGGCTCAAACTCACAGACTGCAAGATCATGACCCTAGCTGAAGTCGGACGCTTAACCGACTGAGCCACCCAGGTGCCCCGACCACGTCTTCTTTATCCGTTTGTCTACTAATGGAAACTTGGGATGCTTCCATATCTTGGCTGTTATAAGTAAGGCTACAATAAACACAGGGGTGCATATATCCTTTAGAATTAGTATTTTCATATTCTTTGGGAAAATACCCAGTAATGTTATTACTGAATAATATGGTAGTTCTATTTTTAATTTTTTGAGGAATATTCATGCTGCCTTCAACTGTGACTGTACCAGTTTGCATTCCCATCAACAGTGCATGAGGGTTCCTTTTTCTCCACATCCACACCAATACTTGTTTCTTATGTTTTTGATTCTAGCCATTCTGACAGGGTTGAGGTAATATATAATTGTGGTTTTGATTTATATTTCTCTGATAAGTGATATTGAGCATCTTTTCATGTATCTGTTGTCCATCCGTATATCTTCTTTAGAAAAATGTCTGTTCACATCTTCTGCCCATTTCTAAATTGGATTATTTGGTTTTCTTGATATTGATGTGTATAAGTTCTTCATATATATGGAATACTAACCCCTAATCAGATATGTCATTTACAAATATCTTCTCCCATTCAATAGCTTATCTTTTAGCTTTATGACTGTTTCCTTTGCTGTATAGAAGGTTTTTATTTTGACATAGTCCCAATAGTTTATTTTTGTTTTTGTCTCCCTTGCTTCAGGAAACATATCTAGACAAATGTGCTGTGCCTGATATCAGAGAAATTACTCCCTGTGGTCTTTTCCAGGACTTTTATGATTTCAGGCCTCACTGTAGGTCCTTAATACATTTTATTTTTGTGTACTATATAAGAAAGTGGTACAATTTCATTCTTTTGCATGTAACTGCAGTTTTCCAAATGTCGTTTGCTAAAGAGACTTTTTTTCCCATTGCATATTCTTTCCTTCTTTGTTGAAGATTAACTGACCATAGAATCATGGGTTTGTTTCTGGGCTCTCCATTCTGTTCCATCGATCTGTATCATTTCTTTTGCCAGTACTATACTGACTTGATTACTACAGCTTTGTAGTATAACTTGAAATCTGGAATTGTGATACCTCCTTCTTTTTCTTTTTCAAGATTGCTTTGGCTCTTTGGGTCTTTTGTGGTTCTATATGAATTGTAGGATTGTTTATTCTAGTTCCGTGAATAATGCTGTTGGTATTTTGATAGGGATTGCATTAAACCTATAGACTACTTTGTGTAGTACAAACATTTTAACAATATTTGTTCTTTCAATACAAGAGCATGGAATATCTTTCCATTTGTGTTATCTTTAATTTCTTTCATCAGTGTTTTATAGTTTTTAAAATAAAAGTCTTTCACCTCCTTGGCTAAGCTTATTCCTAGGTTTTTCTTTCCTTTTGGTGCAGGTATAAATTAAAATGTTTTCTTAGTTTCTCTTTCTGCTGCTTTATCAATAGTGTATAGACATGCAAAAGATTTCTGTACATTGATTTTGTATTCTGTAATCTTACTGAATTCATTTATCAGTTCTGTGTTTTCAGTGCAGTGTTTAGGATTTTCTATATATAGTATCATGTCATCTGCAAATAGGTAAAATTTTACTTTTTTCTTAGCAATTTGGATCACTTTTATTTCTTTTTGTTGTCTAATTGCTGTGGCTAGGACTTCCAGGGATATGTTGAGTAAAACTGGAGAGAATGGACATCCTTGCCTGTTCCTGAACTCAGGGGAAAAGCTCATTGTTTTCACCATTTGGTTTGATATTAACTGTGAGTTTTTCACAGATGGTCTTTATGATGTTGAGTTATATTCCCTCTAAACCTACTTTGTTGAGGTTTTGTCATGCAAAAATGTACTTTGTCAAATGCTTTTTATACATCTACTGAAATTATCATATAGTTTTTATCCTTTCTCTTATTGATGTGATGTACTATGCTGATTGATTTGCGAATATTGAAACACCCTTGCATCCCAGGAATAAATCTCACTTGATCGTGGTGGGTGATTTTTTAAATATATTTTTGGTTTTTGTTTGATAATATTTAGTTGAGGATTTTTGCATCTATGTTCATCAGATATATTGGCCTGTAGTTCTTTTTCTTTTTCTTTTTCTTTTTTTTTTTTTTCTTTTGTAGTGTCTTTACCAGGTTTTGGTACCAGGGTAATACTGGCCTCACAGAATGAATTTGGAACTTCCCTCCTCTACTATTTTTTGCAATAGTTTAAAAACAATATGTATTAACTCTTTTTTTTTTTTTTTTTTTTTTTTTGTAGAGAGAGAGTGCACAAATGGAAAGGGCCAGAGGGAGACACACACACACACACACACACACACGGAGGGAGGGACGGAGGGAGGGAGGGAGAGAGAGAGAGAGAGAGAGAGAATCTTAAGCATGCTCCAAGCTCAGCATGGAGTCTGACATGGGGCTTGATCCTATGACCCTGAGATCATAATCTGAGCTGAAATCAAGAGTCAGATGCTCAACTGACTGAGCCACCCAGGTGCCCCTTAACTCTTCTTTACATGTTAGGTAGAATTCATTTGTGAAACCATCTTGTCCTGGACTGTTGTTTGTTGAGAGTTTTTTGATTAGTAATTCAATTTTCTTGCTAGTAATCAGTCTATTCAAATTTTCTATTTTTTTCTGATTTGAGTTTTGGAGCTGATATGTTTCTAGGAATTTATCTATTATCTAAATTATCTATTTCTTCTAAGTTGTCCAATTTGTTGGCATATGATTTCTCCCAATTCTCTTCTTTCATTTCTGATTTGGTCTATTTGAGTTCTTTTTCTCCTTTTTTGATGAGCCTGGCTAAAGGTTATCAATTTGGTTGATCTTTTCAAAGAACCAGAACTCGGCTTTATTGATCCGTTTTATTGTTTTTATGTTTTTGTTTTAGTTTCTATATCATTTATTACTACTTAATTTTTTATTACTTCCTCCTACTGTTTTGGGTTTTATTTGTTCTTCTTTTTCTAGTCCTTTAGGTGTAAGGTAGGGTTGTTAAGATTTTTCATGCTTCTTGAGGTAAGCCTGCATTTCTATCAACTTTTCTTTTAGAACAGCTTTGGTTACATCCCAAAGATTTATATCATTGTGTTTTCATTTGTCTCCATGTATTTTTTTATTTCCTCTTTGATTTCTTGATTGGCCCATTAATTATTTAGTAGAATGTTATTTAATATCTGTGTATTTGTGCTCTTTTCATATATTTTCTTGTGGTTGGTTTCTAGTTCCACAATGTTGTGGTCAGAAAAGATATATAACTTAAATCTTTTTGATTTTGTTGAGAATTGTTCAGTGACCTAAAAATGTGATTGATTCTGGAGAATGTTCCATGTGCACTTGAAAAGAATGTGTATTGTGCTGTGTTAGGATGATATTTTCTAAATATATCTGTTAAACCCATCTGGTCCAATGTGTTGTTAAAAGGCACTGTTTCCTTGTTGACTTTCTGTTTGGATGATCTGTCTGTTGATGTAAGTAAGATGTTAAAGTTCCCTACTATTATTGTATCACTATCAATTACTTTATGTTTGCTATTAGGTACTTTATGTACTTGTTTTCTCCCATGTTGGGTAGATAAATATTTATAGGTCTTATATCTTTTTGTTGGGTTCTTTTTATTATTATATAGTGTCCTTCTTTGTCTCTTGTTACAGTGTTTGATTGAAAGTCTATTTTTTATGATATAAATATTGCTACCTGGCTTTCTTTTGACATCCATTTACATGATAAATGTTTCACCACCCCTTCACTTTCAATCTGCATGTGTCTTTAGGCCTGAAGTAAATCTGTTATAGGCAGCATATAGATGTTTTTTTTTTTTTATCCATTCCATCACCCTATGTCTTTTGATTGGATCAGTTTACTTATATTCAAATAAATTATTGATAGATATTTATTGACATTTTGTTACCTGTTTTGTGGTTGTATTTGTAGTTTTATTATATTCTTGCATTCCTTCCTCTTTATTTTTCCATGTCTATTACTTGTTTTTGATTTGTGGTCACTATCTAGTTTGTGTATTACATTTTTGGCATATAGAAATCTATATTAAGTTGATGGTAACTTAATTTTGAATCCATTTTTTATTCCTTTCCCCCCTCCCCCATTTTAGGTATATAGTGTCATGCCTTACATTCTTCTATTATGCGAGTTCCTTGGCTAATTTTTTACAGTTATACTTATTTTTACTGCTTTTGTGCTTCCTATTTTCTCTTAATTATGATATTACCTTTCTTTTTTTTTATTTTAGAGAAAGCAAGCAAGGGAGTGGGACAGACGAGGGAGAAGAGAGAGAGAATGTTAAGCAGACTCCATGTTAAACATGGAACCTGATGTTGGGCTTGATCCCACGACCCTGGGATCATGACCTAAGATGAAATCAAGAGTTGGACACTCATCAGACTAGGCCACCCAAATACCCCTGGCCTTTCCTTTCCAAAGAGTCCCCTTTAACATTTCTCTTAGGGCTGGTTTAGTGGTCATGAATTCCTTAAACTTTTGTTTGTTTGTGAAGCTATTTATATCTCCTATTCTTAATGACAGGCTAGCTGAATAGAATGTTCTTGGCTACAGTGTTTTTTTTTTTTTTTCTTCTTTCTCCTTTCCACCCTTTGAATACATCATACTTTTCTGGCTTATAAAGTTTTGCTAAAAAATTACCTGATAGCCTTATGGGGTTTCCTATGTATGTCACTTTTATTTTCTGTTGCTGCTTTAAAAATTCTCTATTACTACTTTTTGCCATTTTAATTGCTATGTTTCAGTGTGACCTCCTTGGGTTTTGTTGGGGCCTCTCTGTGCCTCTTAGGGCTGGAATTATTTCCTTCTACAGATTTAAGAAATTTTCCACTGTTATTAAACATTATGCCCCATCCCCCTTCTCTCTCTTCTCCTTCTGGAGCCCTTGTATTGCAAATGTTATGCTTGATGGAGTCACTTAGTTCCCTAAGTCCATTCTTATTTTGCATATTTCCCCCCTCTCAACTTGCTCAGCTTAATTGCTTTCCATTATTCTGTCTTCCAGGTCACTGATTCATTCTTCTGCTTTCTCTATGTATTATTTATTCCATCTAGTGTATTTTCAATTTCATTTATTGTTTTCTTCAACTCTGATTCTCCTAAAAAAATATCCTTAAGGATCTCACTGATGTCCTCTACTTTTTTCTCAAGTATACTATTTTTATGATCATTAAATTCCCCATCAGGCATATTACTTATGTCTATTTCATTTAGCTGTCTTGCTGTGATGTCCTGTTTTTTTTATGTTGTCTCTTCATTTTGTCTCTCTGTGTCTGTTTCTATGTGTTTCAAAAGTCAGCTACATCTCTTGCTCTTGAAAGTAGTGGATTAAAAAAAAACACTTATTTACTTAGAGAGAGAATCCAAAGCAGGCTCTACACTATCTGTGTGGGGCTCAATCTCACAAACTGTGGGATCATGACCTGAGCCAAAATCAAGAGCTGGATGCTCAACCGAGCCAACCAGGTGCCCTGTAGTCGCCTTGTAAAGAAGAGATCTTGTGGTGTCCTGCAGTGCAGTGTCCCCTGTTCACTGGAACCTTTTGATTCAGGGGTGTTTCCTATGTGTGTGGTATGTGCCCTGCTATTGTGGTTGGGCTGTGTTTTCCTTCAGTCCAGTTGTCTGCAGTGGCTCTCTGGCTTATTGTGAGAAGTGTTTGGTATTGGGCCAGTCTGGGTTTGCCTTGTTTTCAGTTGAGTCAGAGCAGGCGTTTTCCAGAGATGCAGTAGCACCAAAATGCAGGTCCCTTTCCCTCTGTTGTCCCTTGAGGGCCTGTATTCAGACCAGCTGTCTGCCTCCAACCCACTGCTGGGGCCACAGTATGACTGGTGTGTGTGATTATCTTTCCCTCTCCCCAAAGCAGGAGTCTCTTTGGAGTTGTACTGGCCCCTGTTGAGTCTGCTTGCACACTGCTAGGCTTGTGGCACCAGTTTGGATGGTCTCAGGTCAAGAGCGTATTACAGGGAGCAGATGTATGGTGGTGGGGTGTACAGTGTTAGCAAGGTTTGTGTGCTAGGCCTCTGCAAAAGGAGAACTTTTGCCACTGCTTCCAGGACTAAGACAAGCTCGGTTGGAGGGCTTGGATCTGCAAAGTTTGCAGGACAGGAGGTGTGGTGTTAGCAAGGTTTGTGCTGGTTTTCTTGGGGGAGGGGGCTTATAGCACTGGGACTAGGGCTGGCCTGGCTGGGCAGGGCATGTCTGCAGAAAGTTGGGAGGAAAGGATGTGCAGTGTTAACATGTTAGTGTGTGTTGGTTCATTGCTGGTTCCCACAAGTGATCATGCATTTATGCTGGTGGATGGAGGAGGGAAATGGTGCCTGCCAGTTTCTGTGTTCCTGGAGAAGTCTCCCAAAGATATCCATCCCTCCTGGATACACTCTGAGATTAATAAACTACTATCCCTCCTGTATGCCTCAGGCATTTTTCAAACTGCTGCTTCTATGCTTTATCTCTGTGGGCTGTGTATTGTACTGTCTCTTTAAGGGCAGGGATTCCATTTCCTCTAATTTCCTGGCTATCTCAGTGCTGAGCCTGCAGATTTCTAAAATTCCAGGTTTTAAGTCCCACTGGTTGTAAAACTCATGAAATTCAGCCCCTCTGGTTTTCAAAGCCAAATGTTATGTGGATTTATTTTCCCCATGTGGGCTTCTCAGTGTGAAGGTTTGTTTCTCTCCCCATTCCATGCCCATAGTGTCCCTCCCTCCTGCAGACAGTCCTGTAGATCCATTTAGCTCCCCTCTGTGACCTCTTCTCTACATTTAGTTATGAAGTTTGCATTTTTTTCCAGGTTATTTACACTGATGCAAGTGTTGTTTAGTTGTATCTATGGGGCAAGGTGAACTTAGGGTCCTTGTACTTTGCCGCCTTCCCCAGAAGTCCCTCAGATGGTATTTTAACATATTGCTTTGGAAACACTCTTCAGAAAATCAATATATTTGACATTCTTATAGGCTTTATATAAATTGATTTATTCAAATTTATGCTTTGCCTATTTCCACATAGATTTGAAACAGGCTTAAATAATTGTCTCATAATATCCATGAAACTTTTGTTTCCCAAATACATTCCCTATTTTTCTGTTAAAGGGAAAGAGCATTGATATGTTTAATTAAAATGATCAAAAAAAAATTCAGAGCGTACTAATTTACAATTTTCTTATTAAAAGGATTTGGGCTTATAACTCATATCAAAAGACAGCTAAGGAGAATCTCAGAGATATTAAAAATCATATAGCTATTTGGAATAGGTAGTCCTGGACTGTAATTCTCTACTGCCTATTACTACTGAATTTAGAGAAATAACTGGAATAGTCTTTAATTTTCTCAAATTGTCTGATGGAGTTATTTTTTGGGTACTTGAGCTATTAGTTTTTCCATTTACTTATTTTTCCCAAGTTTGCTTCTGAAAAGTCTTTGTTCTTCAAACAAAAGTAATTTCTAAGTTAAGAGTATAGCTATCATTAGATTATACTCCAAGAGTATAGCTATCATAGACAGAAAGAATGGTATTAGAAATCTTTCAGCTCCCTCTTATGATCTAAAGACTTACATTCCCTTTGGCATGATTTTTTTTAAAGTTTATTTTGAGAAAGAGTAGGAGAAAAAGAATGCACGTGTGTGTGAGCATGAGTGGGGGGGGGGAGGGAGGGTGGGTAGAGAGAGAATCCCAAGCAGGCTCTGCACCGTCATGACCTGAATTGAATCAAGAGTGGCGCGCCAGTCAGAGTGTCCAAAATGAACAAATCAGGAGACTATAGATGCTGGCGAGGATGTGGAGAAATGGGAACCCTCTTGCAGTGTTGGTGGGAATGCAAATTGGTGCAGCCACTCTGGAAAACAGTGTGGAGGTTCCTCAAAAAATTAAAAATAGACCTACCCTATGACCCAGCAATAGAATTGCTAGGAATTTACCCAAGGGATACAGGAGTACTGATGCATAGGGGCACTTGTACCCCAATGTTTATAGCAGCACTCTCAACAATAGCCAAATTATGGAAAGAGCTGAAATGTCCATCAACTGATGAATGGATAAAGAAATTGTGGTTTATATACAATGGAGTACTATGTGGCAATGAGAAAGAATGAAATATGGCCCTTTGTAGCAACGTGGATGGAACTGGAGAGTGTTATACTAAGTGAAATAAGCCATACAGAGAAAGATACCATATGTTTTCACTCTTATGTGGATCCTGAGAAACTTAACAGAAGCCCAGGGGGAGGGGAAGGAAAAAAAAAAAAAAAAGAGGTTAGAGTGGGAGAGAGCCAAAGCATAAGAGACTCTTAAAAACAGAGAACTGAGGGTTGATGGGGTGTGGGAGGAAGGGGAGGGTGGGTGATGGGTATTGAGGAGGGCACCTTTTGGGATGAGCACTGGGTGTTGTATGGAAACCAATTTGACAATAAATTTCATATATTGAAAAAAAAATAAAAGAAAATAAAGAAAAAAATGGAATCAAGAGTGGAAGGCTTAATCAATTGAACTACCCAGGCTGCCTCCCCTTTGGCATGATTTTAATCAGGCTTTTAAATTTTTTTATTTTTATTTTTATCATTTTACAAATTCTTTGTTTCTCAACTTATTTGCATCTATTTATATATAAATTCTAGGCTGGACGGTATGAGGGTTTGTTAGGAGGTAGTAGCTTGTTCCTTTTATTAGTGACTATTAGCAACTGAAATTAGGCCTTTGATAAAATTAATGTAGTCCGTTATTAGTTTCTTGTTGGGTCCAAGTTAGACTGAAGAGTTCCTTACTTAGAAAAGCAGAAAATAACATGTTTTTAATTTTATTTCCCAAGTTTCTGAAATATTATAGATTATATATCATCATGTTCAGGTTTTCTGCTGGTATTAACAATGTTGGTGAATTATTCACTGTGGGGGAGAAAAACTGAACTCATAAAATGCAGAAATCTTCTTAGTTTGGACTTGTTTGCCTGAGGTGTATTTACCTTGTTAAAAAGAAACAGCCAAAATGGAGTCACTTATGATAAACCCCATCAAGACTTAGTACCTTAGCTAATTGCGGTTTCAGCCTGTTCCAGATGGAACTTTAATCCAATCAATCCGAAATTTCCTGATCAGCACTAATAATATCATCTTCCTGAACCCACCACTTGCCTTCTCATGGCAGGTGAGTTTGCCTAAAGTCACTCTTAACTTCCTTGTCCCACCCTCCTTCTGTCTATAAAATCATTCCATTTTGTAGAGCTCTTTGTAGCTCTCTTCGGTTTGCTAGATGAGATGCTGCCAGATTCATGAATCATTGAATAAAGTCAATTAGATCTTTACATTTACTTAGTTGAATTTTAGTTTTTAACAACCTAAATGAAATCTTCAAGTGACTATGTATCAAAAATGCTATGTAACTGATTGAATATTCAAAGAAGTGGTGAATTTCCTTTTATTTGAAAATTCTAATAAAATTCAGATACATGAAAGCATACTTACTTTTTATTCTCTAAATAAAATAAAGTGAGCCTGTTTTCACAATTATTCACATAGGACTTTAGCCTGGACTGGAAAGATATAAAGAAGTCACTATCAGTTTTTCAGTGATTTTAAATTTTACTAAGGAATATAGGGCTTGAAGGCTAATTTGTTTAGTGATTAGGGTAATTTCTTTATCACTTGAAGAGAACAAGTTATTTGAAAGACTTGCTGCCTTGTTAACACAAGATAATCTTCAAAGCCTTGGAAGGTATAAAATATTTTTTCACAGCTTCCAAACAACTTTTTATTAAAAGTAAATTAGTAATTTAAAACATGTCAGCATTCCATGAAGAAAAAATATAAGAGTTAGACTTAATGTGATGACCAATAGTAAAAGTGGGATATAAAATAGTTCAAATAAGTTGAAGCAAACATCTTAGGTTTTTATTTTTTGTTGGAGTGACAACAATTTTGTGGACTTCTTTCATTGCTATGTGCTATGATAAAATTTTAAACCAAATGAAGAGAAATAATCCTGAGGTTTATTTGGTTTAGTCCTTTGAAATCTGATCTTGTATGCTTTCTTCTCAATTACATATTGTTGACAGATATTAATTTCACTCTTTGTACTATATCAATGTGTAAATATTCATTATATTTATTGAAACTGTAACATGTATAGGTCCTGTATCTTGGCTTAGGAGACACTCAAGAAACAGCAAATAATGTGTCATTTATGCTGAAGACATCTTTGGATCAATGTCTTCTGAGTTCCTAAATATTAAGATAAATGTGCATAAGTCAGGTTATTTTTGTAATAGAGAATGGGGGTGGGCACTATTAATACCTATACTGTTTTAGGGCCATCTAGGATTTTCTAAGAAGTCATACAACAGTATTATATTAAGTTACTGAGATCAGATGGCTAAATTCTTTGATTCTTGATTTTCTAATCTACAGAATGGGAAATAAATGTTAGGTAGAGAAGCATTCATAATATATTTTAGATATTATTACATAATTATTTTTATTTATTAACTGCTTTTGATGTAGTGAATTTTTTCCCTTATCCTAATTGTAACATTGGAGAATAGTAACCAAAGCACAGAAAGCTTAGGTATTTACACTGTCAGAACCAACAGTGCAGATCATGCTGCCTTGAGTTTGGAGCACATAATATTTTCATTACCCATGTTGCCTCACTGGCCAATATAACAAACAGACTTAATCTTTAATGTTAATAGTATAGTAAAGGCAGAACAACTATATGACAGCTAAAGAATTATTTTGGGAAGGAAGATTTCAAAATAGTATGAAATGGGCATCAAATTTACCCAAGACTTTTCTAATGAGATATACAGATGTTCAGAAAATAATAATACCTGAGATCTAGTTTTAAACAAATTTTAATATTTTGATAACTGGAATATCAGATTTTTGAAAGAAAAAAATGACATAGTTGAAGTTTTCTTTAAATCTTTTCCTGTTCTCCATCTCTCTCCAAGGGTAGTGACTATCCTGAAGTTGATGTATCTTTGTTATTCATTGGAGTAAAGATACAGCAATATATATATATATATATATATATATATATATATAATATTCAGAACTGTTTATTGTTTTTAAAACTTTAAAGGGTATCATACTTTAGCAATATGTTTTTTTCATACACTATGTTTTTGAGATTTGCATTAATTTGATTAAACTCAATTCATTTAACTTTCATATAGTATCACATTGCATAAATTTACTATAATGGATGTATCCATCCCTTTATTGATAATATCTAGATTTTTTATAATTTTTAGCTCTTACAAATAATACTTTAATAACAACCTTGTATGTATCTCTTTGTGCCCATGAATGAGAATTTTTCTAGGGTCTATAATTACAAGCAAAATCAGTAATTCATAAGATATATATATATCTTCTAATTACTACATAAGCTAAACTGATTTCAGAACTGATTGTATTAGTCAACTCTGCTAAATTATGCTGTAGCAACAATGCCTGCAAATTTCAGCATTCAGGAGGCAACTCACAATTCCCAGCTTCTCCCAAAGAGCAAAGGATTTGAACCCTATATCTGGCGCCTCAACTTTTAAGAACTATATGTAAGAGGTCTCCAAACATCCTAGTTGTAAAGCCAATGGAGCTTGTACCCACAAGACCCACAAGGTTATAATCAACTGAAAAACAGTCCTTAAAGGACTCATGTGGACTTACCATGGCTATACCCTCAGGGCACAATGGAGAGACAGCTAACTGAAACACCCCAAGTCTTTCTGTAGAAGAGGTTTATTTAATGACCGTAAAGATTCATCCTGAGGGACAGGCTTCTAAATTAACACACATCTAGAGACTTGGTGAAACATTTTTCAAAGATCAAGGAGGATCTAGCATGTGCCACCTTTGTGCTCTCTGCCTTACTCCAGGTTGCTGGTATGTCCTAGAAAGAAGCTTGTGTACATGCCTAATGCTCTGGTCTTTGTGGCTGCTACCTAGGGGATGCTCCTTGATCACCTGCTTCCAGTGTCTGGCGTGAGTTACATATGTAGGTGCCAAAGGACTTTAACATGGAGAAAGTGTTAACTAGATATGCCACAGGGCATAGCCTAGAGGCAGAACACAGAAATACTTAGTCCTTCTATGAAATAAACTAAATAGCCTATCTTCATAATCTGTGACTTGAAGGACAACCTTTTAATTGAGCACAGACTTCAAGGGGCCAACTCTAATTCTCTGTCAACCTTTATGTTATATATTTAAATAAATTTTTAAATGAATTTATTGTCAAATTGGCTTACATACAATAGCCAGTGTTCATCCCAACAAGTGCCCTCCTCAATGCACGTCATCCACTTTCCCCTCTCTGCCACCCCACCATCCAGCCTCAGTTTGTTCTCTGTATTTAAGAGTCTCTTGCAGTTTGCCTCCCTCCATTTGTAACTATTTTTTTTCTTTCCCTTCCCCCCATTGTCTTCTCTTCAGTTTCTCAAGATCCACATATGATATCTATCCTTCTCTGACTTATTTCACTCAGCATCACACCTTCCAGTTCCATCCATGTTGCCGCAAATGGAATGATTTCATTCTTTCTCATTGCCAAGGAATATTCCATTGTATATATAAAGCACATCTTCTTTATTCATTCATCAGTTGATGGACATTTAGGCTCTTTCCATAATTTGGCTCCTGTTGATAGTGCTGATATAAACATTGGGATACACATGCCCCTATGCATCAGCACCCCTGTATCCCTTTGGTAAATTCCCAGTGGTGCTATTGCTGGGTCATAGGGTAGCTCTATTTTTAGATTTTTGAGAAACCTCCGCACTATTTTCCAGAGCAGCTGCACCAGTTTGCATTCCCACCAACAGTGCAAGACAGTTCCTGTTTCTCCACATCCTCGACAGCATCTGTAGTTTCCTGATTTGTTCATTTTAGCCACTCTGACTGCTGTGAGGTGCTATCTCAGTGTGGCTTTGATTTGTGTTTCCCTGAAGATGAGTGACATTGAGCATCTTTTCATGTTGTCTGTTGGCCATCTGGATGTCTTCTTTGGAAAAGTGTCTATTCATGTCTTCTGCCCATTTCTTCACTGGATTACTTGTTTTTCAGGTGTTGACTTTTGTAAGTTCTTTATATTTTGGATACTAGCCCTTTGTCCTATATGTCATTTGCAAATATCTTTTCCCATTCCGTCAGTTGCCTTTTAGTTTTGTTGATTGTTTCCTTTGCAGTGCAGAGAAGCTTTGTATCTTTGTGAGGTCCCAATAGTTCATTTTTGTTTTTAATTCCCTTGCCTTTGGATATGTGTCGAGTAAGAAATTGCTGTGACTGAGGTCAAAGAGGTTGTTGTCTGCTTTCTCCATTAGGGTTTTGATGGTTTCCTGTCTCACATTTAGGTCTTTCATCCATTTTGAGTTTATTTTTGTGTATGGTGTAAGAAAGTGATCTAGTTTCATTCTTCTGCATGTTGCTGTCCTGTTCTCCCAGCACCATTTTCTAAAGAGACTTTTTCCATTGGATACTCTTTCCTGCTTTGTCAAAGATTAGTTGGCCATACATTTGTGAGTCCAATTTGGGTTCTCTATTCTATTCCATTGGTCTATGTGTCTATTTTTGTGCCAATACCATAGTGTCTTGATGATTGCAGCTTTGTAATAGAGACTAACATCTGGGATTGTGATGCCTCCTATTTTGGTTTTCTTCAACATTACTTTGGCTAATTGGGGTCTTTTGTGGTTCCATACATGTTTTAGGATTCTTTATTCTAGCTTTGAGAAGAATGTCGGTGCAATTTTGATTGTGATTGCTTTGAATGTGTAATTGCCTTGGGTAGTATTGACATTTTAATATTTGCTCTTCCAATCCATAAGCATGGAATATTTTTCCACTTCTTTGTGTCTTCTTCAATTTCCTTCGTAAGTTTTCCATAGTTTTCAGCATACAGGTCCTTTACATCTTTGGTTAGGTTTATTCCTAGGTATTTTATGGTTCTCGGTGCAATTGTAAATGAGGTCGATTTCTTGATTTCTCTTTCTGTTGCTTCATTATTGGTGTACAGGAATGCAACCGATTTCTTACATTAATTTTGTACCCTGAGACTCTGATGAATTCATGTATCAGTTCTAGGAATCTTTTGGTGGAGACTTTTGGGTGCTCTATGTAGAGTATCATGTCATCTGTAAAAAGTAAAAGTTTGACTTCTTTGCCAATTTGGATGACTTTTATTTCATTTTGTTGTCTGATTGCTAATGCTAAGACTTCCATCACTATGTTAAATAACAGTGGTGAGAGTGGACGTCCCTGTCATGTTCCCAATGTCGGGAAAAGCTCTCAGTTTTTGGGTTTGGGGTTTCTTTGATATTCTGCTTCTAGTTCTTTTAGGTGTGCTGTTAGATTTTGTATTTGGGATTTTTCTTGTTTCTTGAGATATGTTTGGACGCAATGCATTTTCCTCTTAGGACTACCTTTGTTATATCCCAAAGCGTTTGGATTGCTGTATTTTCATTTTAATTTATTTCCATACATTTTTTATTTTCTTTAACTGCCTGGTTGGCCCATTCATTCCTTTGTAGAATGTTCTTAAACTTCCATGCATTTGGAGGTTTTCCAAACTTTTTTCTGTGGTTGATTTCAAGTTTCATAGCATTGTGACCTGAAAGTGTGCATGGTATGATCTCAATTGTTTCGTATCTATTGAGGGCTGTTTTGTAAATCATTATGTAATATATCTTGGAGAATGTTCCATGTGCACATGAGAAGAATGTATATTCTGCTTTAGGATGAAAAGTTCTAAATATATTGGTCAAGTCCATCTGGTCCAGAGTATCATTCAGGACCATTGCTTCTTTAGTGTTTTTGTGTCTAGATGATCTGTCCATTGTTGTAAGTAGAGTATTAAAGTCCCCCACAATTATCACATTCTTACCAATAAGATTGCTTCTGTTTGTGATTGTTTTATATATTTGGGTGCTTCTGAATCTGGTGCATAAACATTTATAATTGTTAGCTCTTCTTGATTGATAGATCCTGTAATTATTATAAAATGCCCTTCTTCATCTCTTGTTGCAGACTTTAAAATCTAGTTTGTCTGATGGAAGTATGGCTACTCCAGCTTTCTTTTGACTTCCAGTAGCATGACAGATGGTTCTCCATCCTCTCACATTCAATATGAAGGTGTCCTCAGGTCTATAATGGGTCTCTTGTAGACAGCAAATAGATGGGTCTTTTTTTTTTAATCCAATCTGATACCCTGTCTTTTGATTGGAAGATCTAGTCCATTTACATCCAGTGTTATTATTGAAAGATATGGGTTTAGAGTCATTGTGATATCTGTAGGTTTCATGCTTGTACTGATATCTCTTGTCCTTTATGGTCCTTGAAACACTCACAGAGTCTCCCTTAGGATCTATTGTATGGCTGGTTTAGTCGTGATGAATTCCTTCAGTTTTTGTTTGTGAAAACTTTTATCTCTCCTATTCTGAGTGACAGGCTTTCCAGATAAAGGATTCTTGGCTGCATATTTTTCCTATTCATCACATTGAAAATTTCCTGCCACTCCTTTTCTGGCCTGCCAAGTTTTAGTGGATAGTTATGTCTACCCTGGTAGGTTAAGGCCTGTTTATCCCTAGTTGTTTTCAGAATTCTCTCTTTATGAACTTGTATTTTGCTAGTTTCACTATGATATGTCATGCAGAAGATCGATTCAAGTTACATCTGAAGGGAGTTCTCTCTGCCTCTTGGATTTCAATGTGTTTCCTTCCCCAGATTGTGGAAGTTCTCAGCTATGATTTGTTCAAGCTCACCTTCAGCCCCTTTCTCTCTCTCCTTCTCTGGAACACATATGATACAGATATTGTTCTGTTTCATTGAATCACTTATTTCTCTAATTCTCCCCTCATGATTCAGAATTTTTTATCTTTTTCTCAGCTTCATCTTTCTCCATAATTTTATCTTATGTTTCACCTATACTCCCATTTGCCTCTTGAATTCTTGCTGTGACCACCTCTAGTTTATTTTGCACCTCATTTACAGCATTTTTTAATTCATCATGACTATTTTTTAGTTCCTAGATCTCTGCAGCAATAGATTCTCTGCAGTTTTCTATGCTTTTTTTTTCAAGTCCAGCGATTAATCTTATGGTTATTATCTTAAATTCCTGTTCAGTTATATTGTTTATATATGTTTTGAGGAATTTTTTAGGTGTCATTTCTTCCTGGGATTTGAGGAGAATTCTGTTTCATCATTTTGGCTAGTTTTCTGTCCCTTAGGTCTCTTTTAAAAGCTTGTTATGTGCCCTGCACCTGTAAGTACTATTATATTCAAGAGGGGTCATATGATGTCCAGGGTCTGGCTTTCAGCAGGTGTTTTTTGGAGTTACTTGCTCTCTGTTGTTGTGACTTTGGTTACTTTATCTCCCTACTTATAGAGATGTTTGAACCCTCCACCAGGTGTGCTTTGATTTGTTCATTGAAGTAGCCTTAGAAAAGAAAACAAACACAAAACAGAAAACAAAAATACACAAACACACAAACAAAAGCTCCAAAACAAAACAAAACAAAAAAACAGAAACTCCAGCTACAAGTCAACAACAGAGTGGAGGTGGTGTTGATGGAAGAGGCCTTATCCCATACAAAGAGAGAAAATTCAGGGGTAGGGGGAAAAAGAAAAAATAAAAATTGACCAGAGAAACTATACAGCTTAATCCAGAAAGAGGAAAGGAAAATAAAGAAGGAGGTGGGGAAAAAGAAAAGAAAGCTGTCCAGACAGAGAAACTATATGGCTTAATCCAGGGAGAGAGAAAGGAGACTAAAGGAGGAGGTATGAAACACGTATCAAGAGAATGGATTGAATATGTCTGCTTAAACAAACCAACAACCAGAGTAACTAGACTGGAGGAGGGAAGAGATAAGAAGGATAAAGGAAGGAAGAATATATATATATATATATATATATATAATAAGAGTTCTCCAAGAATTAAACAAGGCAATGCAACAGTGCTGGTCTGGAGCAGGGGCTGTCTGGTTCGTCAGCATCAATCCCATTTCAGTAGGTACACACTTACCAGGCACAGAGGGTTTTGGTTTGGTGTACGCGGGTCCCACCTCCACTGTGGCTCATTGTCCATTCACCAAAGTCCCCCCTTGTTGGTGATAGGGAGAAAAATGGTAGGACACCCCAGTCTCTCCTCCACAGACTAGGTGTCCCCTACCACTCTGTTTGAGGAGTCCTCACTGTGCCATAGGTGCAAGTGAGGCAGTTTGTCCTGCTCTGCCAATTCCCATGTCCCGATGCTTGGCTGGGATTCAAACTCCCACTCTGTGTGCCTGGTACTGTGGGAGTGCCGTTCAGCGCTGCCTGATATATGGTCTCTGGCTGGCAGATGCAGGCAGTCTTTGTCCTGTCTCACAGCACTCCAGGGAGGGGATCACTTTCTCCTACTGTGGACTGAGCCCTTGACCTAGCCACCGAGACTGGGGCTGGCTCCCCTCCTCCCCAGGTGCATGATCGGTGCAGCTGGCCCCAGTCCAAAGAAAGCCCTTCAGTTAGAGATTGAATCTTTCTCCATCCTGGTCCATGGTTTTTCTCTTGTCTAGATATAGTCCTCTCCTTCCCTGCCGCTCTTTTTCTTCCCTTTGTCTCCCCACAGAAGGGGATCCATCCCCTCCATTCGTTTTATCTCTGCCAGTTTGCAATCATGCACCTATTGTCCATAAGGTTGTCCCTATGGGTCCCTGGAAATGACTCTGCCTCCTGGACTCCCAGAGTTCAAAGTCCTTTAGCTTCAACACTGCTTTGGGAGGGAACTTTGGATCTCCATACTTCTCTGCCATGTTTTTCCTCCCTATATTTAAATAAGTTTTTAAGTTCATATTAGTTTAGGGTTATTATATCTCTCAATAGATTGCTTCTTTTATCATGAAGTAATGACCTAATTCAGACTTATAGTAGACTCCTATTGCTGCATAACAAATTCTTACAACACATTTTTTTTTTTTTGACTCACAGCTTCTGTGGGTGAGAAGTTTGGCATGACTTAGTTGAGTTCTCTACTTAGGATCTCATGAGGCTGTAGTAAAGGTGTTAACTAGGATAAATTATCTTCTGGAGGCTTGATTGTGGAAAAATATGCTTCCAATTCCACTCATGTTGTTAGAAGAATTCATTCCTTTGTAGTTACAGGTATGATGAACTTGATTTCTTTCTGGCTGTTGGCTAGAGGCTGCCAGCAGTTCTTAAAGGCTGATCACAGTTCCTTGCCACGAAGACTTCCTACAGGGCTTCTTCCCCCACCTCCACCCCACATTTACATAGCTTCTTAATTTAGCAAGCTGGCAGAAAGAGTCTCTAGAATGAGTTAAATAGTATGTTGGAATCTTACATAATGATAATGATCAAGAGTATAATATCCCTTCACTCTTATTCTATTTATTAGAAGCAACTCACAGGTCCCATCTACATAGAAGGGAATGAATACACAAAGATGTAGACATTAGGAGGCAGGGATCATGGTAGGGGGGCATGTTGGAATCTGTTCACCCAAAATTCAATAATAGTTTTTTTCCTTAAAGACTATTTTGTTTAATATTAATTCACTAGCATATTTTGGTTAATAGTTGCCTACTACAGCTTTTCCATTTTTTTTTGTTCTTTCATTGTTCCCCCTCTATTTTAATTTAGGTGGGTCTCTCTTGTTTTACAAGATACCTTGTATCTTATCTTTTTTTTTCTTTGCAAAGTTCTATTCACATTTTTCCCTTTCCTGTGTACTATTAGCTAATATTTCCCCCCACAATTGTATAAAGTTATACAATTCCATTTTTTTATTTTTAGGAGCTACTCTGAGATTCTTTAGCATGCACATTTACCTAAAGTTTAAAATTAACCAATATCTATAGTCTCTTAAATAAGGACATTAGAAATTTTCAATTCAACTTTCTCTCCCATCTATGAGGCTATTGATGAATAATATTTTAGTTCTACCTTGTTTTAATGCCCTACCACTAGAATCATCATCTTCCAGTGGATGCTCACTTAGGCTTAATTAACATGTTTTAAAATGTCTTTGATCATTGTTGCTTCTTGTACATAGCTCCCTTCTTGCTTCATTTTCCATTTTACTAAAAAAAATCATTTATTTATAATTGTGGTGAAATTGGGTGAATGGTGAATGTTCTGAATTTTTGTCTGAAAACATCTTTGCCATTGTTCTTGGTTGATACTTTATCCAGGCATAGAATTCCAGATTGATGGCTATTTTTTTCAGTGCTTTAAAACTCTTCCACTGTTTTTGGACAACTATTGTTGCTGATAGCGAATTTGGTGACAGTCTAATAGTTATTTGTTAGTAATAAGACTTTTGTAGGTAACCAGATTTTTTTGGGGGGCTGTTTTTAAAATTTTTCTTGTTATGTTAGAGTTCTGCATTTTTACTGCAGTAAACCCAGATAAAATTGGTTATTATGTATCTTAATCTTATTTTAGGTTATCTTTCAGTAAGAAGATCCACACCTTTCTTCAATTCTAGAAAATTCGTGTGTATATGCATACACAAATATATGTTTGTATATATATGCACACATATGTGTATATATATATATATATATATACATATACCTGCATATATAGTTATATATGTATATATGTATTTATAGTATTGAATATGTATTTGGAATTATAGAGAATGGATAGAGGAAAAACAGTCAATGAGAACTCTTAGAATATTTTGTATTTTATTCTATGAGGCCAGCATTACCTTGATTCTAAAACAAGACAAAGACCCCACTAAAAACGGAGAACTACAGACAAATTTCCCTGATGAACATGGATGCAAAAATTCTCAACAGGATACTAGCAAATTGGATCCAACAATACATTGAGAGAATTATTTACCAGGATCAAGTGGGATTTATTCCTAGGATGCAGAGCTGGTTCAATATCCACAAATCAACCAATCTGATACATCCCATTAACAATAATAAAAAAAGAATGAAAACCACATGGTCCTCTCAATAAATTCAGAAAAAAATGTTTGACAAAATGTAGCATCCTTTCTTGATAAAAGCGCTCAAGAAAGTCAGGATATATTCAGAAGGAATATACCTTAACATCATAAAAGCCATATATGAAAAGCCCTCAGCTAGTATCATCTTCAATGAGGAAAAACTGGAGCTTTCCCTACTGAGATCAGGAACACAACAGGGATGTATGTCCACTCTCACCACTGTTATTTAACATAGTGTTGGAAACCCTAGCTTCAGCAATCAGACAGACAACAACAAAAACGAAAAAAAAGGCATCCAAATTGGCAAAGAATTAAACTTTCACTTTTTGCAGATGACATGATACTGTACATGGAACACCCAAAGACTCCACCAAAAGATTCCTAGAACTGATACATGAATTAAGCAAAGTCTCAGAGTACAAAATCAATGTGAGAAACCAGTTGCATTCCTATACACCAATGATGAGGCAACAGAAAGAGAAATCAAGAAATTGATTCCATTTACAATTGCACCAAGAACCATAAAATACCTAGGAATAAACCTAACCAAAGATGTAAAAGATGAAGATGACACAAAGAAGTGGAAAAAAATTCCATGTTCATGGATTGGAAGAGCAAATATTGTTAAAATGTCCATACTACCCAAAGCAATCTACACATTCAGTGCAATCCCAATCAAAATTGTACTGACATTCTTCTCAAAGCTAGAACAAATAATCCTAAAATTTGTATGGAACTGTAAAAGACCCCAAATAGCCAAAGTAATTTTGAAAAAGAAAACAAAAGCAGGAGGTATCACAAACCCAGACTTTAGATAGTATAGTATTGGCACAAAAATAGACACATAGACCAATGGAATAGAATAGAGAAACCAGAATTGGACCCACAGATGTATGGCCAACTAATATTGGACAAAGAAGGAAAGAGTATCCAATGGAAAAAGACAGTCTCTTTAGAAAATAGTGCTGGGAGAATAGGACTGCAACATGCAGAAGAATGAAACTTGACCACTTTCTTACACTATACACAAAAATAAACTCAAAATGGGTGAAAGACCTAAATGTGAGACAGGAAGCCATCAAAACCATAGAGAAGAAAACAGGTGACAACCTCTTTGACCTCAGCCACAGCAATTTAGTGCTTGACACCTCTCCAAAACAAGGGAAATAAAAACAAATTGAACTATTGGTATCTCATTAAAACAAAAGCTTCTTTACAGCAAAGGAAACAATCAACAAAACTAAAAGGCAACTGATGGAATGGGAAAAGATATTTGCAAATGGCATATCAGATACAGGGTTAGTATCCAAAATCTATAAAGAACTTACCAAACTCAACAGCCAAAAAACAAATAATCCAGTGAAGAAATGGGCTCAAGACATGAATAGACACTTTTCTAAAGAAGACATCCAGATGGCCAACAGACACATGAAAAAATGTTCAACATCACTCATCATCAGGGGAATATAAATCAAAACCACTGAGATAGCACCTCACACCAGTCAGAGTGGCTAAAATTAACTCAGAAACAACAGATGCTGGTGAGCATGTAGAGAAATGGGAACCCTCTTGCACTGCTGTGGGAATGCATGCTGGTGCATCCACTCTGGAAAACACTGTGGAGGTTCCTCAAAAAATTAAAAATGGAACTACCCTACAACCCAGCAATAGAATTACTAGGAATTTATTCAAAGGGTACAGGAGTGCTGCATTGGGGCACATGTACCCCAATGTTTATGGCAATAGCCCAATTATGGAAAGAGCCTAAATGTCCATCAACTGATGAATGGATAAAGAAGATGTGATTTATATATACAATGGACTACTACTTAGCAAAGAGAAAGAATGAAATCCTGCCATTTGCAGCAATGTGGATGGAACTGGAAGGTATTATGCTAAGTGAAATAAGTCAGTCAGAGAAAGACAGGTATCATATGTTTTCACTCATATGTGATAAAGTTAACAGAAGACCATGGGGGAAGGGAAGGGGAAAATAGTTTCAAACAGAGAGGGAGGCAAACCATAAGAGACTCTTAAATACAAAGAACAAACTGAAGGTTGATGGGGGGGTGGGGAGAGGGGAAAATGGGTGATGGGCATTGAGGATGGCACTTGTTGGGATGAGCACTGGGTGTTGTATATAAGCAGTGAATCACAGGAAACTACCCCCAAAATCAAGAGCACTCTGTACACTGTATGTTAGCCAACTTGACAACAAATTATATTATGAAAGTAAAAATAAATAAAAACAATATACTTGGAAAAATATTTTAATATATGTAGAACCAGAGAGTTAATATGTATATTATACATAATGCTTATTGCAAATTGATACATGAAATCTCCAAATAATATGAAGAAAAAAATAGGCAAACCATCCAGAACAGCTAATCAAAATGGCCAGGTTGTGTGTGTGTCTGTGTGTGAAAAATGATAGTTAGGAATATACAGAATAAATTGATAGCAAACTATCACTTTACATCCATCAGACTGATAAAAATTTAAATGTAATAAAGCTGCTAGTAGAGAGTTGGAAGAAAGATATCATCTTTAATTGCTGAGGAAATTGTGTTGTGATACTCTAAAAAAATTGTTTTTAATGTTTACTTTTAAGTGAGAGAGAGAGAGAGAGAGACAGAATCTGAAGCAGGCTTCAGTCTCTGAGCTGTCAGCACAGTCTGTCATGGGGTGAAACTCAGGAACTGCGAGATCATGACCTGAGCTGAAGTCGGATGATTGACTGAGCCACCCAAGTACCCTGTAAAAAAACCTTTTAAAAAGCCATTTAGCAATATCTGTTCTATTTAGACTCCATCTAGGTTTTGATTCAGCAATCCCATTCCTAGCACTCTACCTTATTTTAATCAACCAGTGTAAAAGCACATCTATATGTACAAAGATGTTTACTGAGGCATTGTACATCTTGACAAAAAAATGAGAAATAAAATGAATAACCACAAGTGGTTAAATAATTATCAGACACAGTATTATATAACATAGCCATTAAATATATAGATCTCATACAATTGTGTGTTTGGAGGATTGTCCATGAGTTACTGGTAAGCAAAGCAACATGTGCGAAGTTGTATGCAATGTGATCTCATCTTTTAAAAGAAAGGACGATAAAAATCACTGCATCCATAAACATAGAGAAAATGTGGAAAAGTTTAGAAGTTAATGTAGATTATAGGGATGGGAGAGACTTGTTAAAGGAGAGTGGAGGAAGTAGAAAGGAAAAATCAAAGTCAAACAGAACAGGTAGGAGGAGGCATTAAAATGTATGTTCAGTATGATCATATATATGCTTAGTGTAAAGTTCCAAATATGTGTGTACATCTTTAAGGATACTAACATATAAAATAATAGTAATGGAGAAATTCTAAATACTATATTTAAAGAAAGGAATAAAGTTCTTTTATTCCACCTTTTTTCTAGCACTTTTGTACACAATAGGATTTATAAGAGTTCCTTCTAAGCATGTTTTCTGTAGTTATTTTTAGCTCCATTTTAATGAAGATTAAAAAACATGAAAAGTTAGTAGAAGTGAACTGAGTGCCTGTTTGGCCCCTAAAGAAGCAAAATAGTGTTTGCAGAATTCCAAATTAGACATTGGAAAATTTTAATGGTGACTTTTCGTGTTAGCCACCTGTTTCGTACTCAAAGACTCCAAATTAGCTAGGAATGAGCAAAAAAATGATGTTATAACAACCCTCTAAAGGGATCAAATTTCAGAACCTTATTAAAAAGTTGCTAGTGAGTTCTGGTCCAAGACAGCAATGTAGGAAGGCCCTGCAATAAGCCTTCCATGGACATAGCAAATCTATAGAATAAATTCCTCCTGATGAACTGAGGGCTGACTGAGCAGTGTCCACACACACACACACACCACATAGATAATGGCAACACACACAAAAACATAGTAAGTAAGAGAACCCCCCACCCCCTCACAGTAAACTATAGTAGAGAGGCATACTACAGAGAAGCTGAGTAGATTCACCTGATCTAGGCCCAGAAAAAAAAAATCTGTGGCTTTAAAGGGCACCTAGAATATAAAGAAACCAATCCTAAAACCCTGACAAATTTCAGGGGAGCTGCTGGAACTCTCTGGGTTGGAGGGGCTGGCAAGCACCACTGTATACTTTCCCCCTTTCACCTTAATAGCATAGATGGGAGCAGACTGCAGTGCAATAGCCACTCAGCCACTTCAGTGAACACTGGGCCTGTAGCCACAAACACCCTATGACATAGGGAAAGAAACCCCATAGGTTAAAAGAGCAGTTAGGACATAAACCATACAGTCCTACAATTCCACCAAATAATGGGGGAACTGCTGTATCTCTGGGTTAGAGGGGCTAATGCCAAGTTTTACATTCCCCCTCCACCTTGATAGAATAAACAGGAACAGGGTTCAGGCACCCTGGCTGACCTACTTTATCAGTTCTGGGGCCATAGACCACACCAGCCCCAGCCATTCTAGCAAGATGCCCCTGGTGTGGCATACACTGGGACACCCTGGGTCATTGCTCACTACAGTGGAGCCATCTTGCTAAAGAATACTCCAAAACACCACAGAACACTCCAGATGTATACCACTTTGGTTCCAGTGGCTTGCTAAGGCACCCCTGGCCCATGCCTGCCTTTGCTTCAACTTTCCTGCCAGAGAACTCTCTGTGTGGAGAACCCTAGGATCCCTACTCCCAGCTTGCCTCCATTTCAGCATCATCTGTCCTGCCAGGGCACCCACTCTGTGGAGAGCCCAGGACCACCCAGCCTACACCCGCTTTAGATCAGGCCAGCCAATCATGGTGGGCCCAGTACAGAGCACCCTGGGACCCTCAGCCCATGAAAGACACAGATCCAGGCAGCCAGCCAAAGTCACCAGGCACACAATCTATACAGGGAACAACCGTACACAATACCATTCCTTCAAGTGTAGGAGAAGTAGTTGTTCTGATTCATCAAAATCAACACAAAGTCAAGCAAAATGAAAGAGGCATATGTTACAAATGAAAGACAAATCTCAACTAAATATCTTCAAAATTTGTTTCACAAAATAAAAAGATGAAAATATAACACATACATAAAACATGGAAAGAGTAAACATGAAGAGCTTTTAGAATGTGTTCAAACTTAAATGATCATTGACTTAATATAGACTGCTATATGCTTAGAATGTTATATATCATGTATCCACAAACCAAAAATGTATAACAGATACACAAAAAATAAGAAGAAAGCTAAACATAGCATTATAGAAAGTTATCAGCCACAAGGAAATAAAGCAAAAGAAGAAGAAAGGAACAGAGAACTACAAAACAGCCAGAAATCAATTAACAAAATGGCAGTAAGGACATACCTATCAATACTTACTCTTACTTGGTCTAATTGTTCCAATCAAAGGAGATAGGGCAACAGAATGGATGGAAAAACAAGACGCATCTATATGCTGCCTGCAAGAGATTCACTTTACATGTAAGGACACATAAAGACTGAAAGTGAAGGAATGGAAAGAGATGTTCCATGCCAACAAAACCCAGGATAAACCTCAAATTGCTATATTTATATTATATCTGAGCCTTTGTTTTTAAGTCTATTGTGACTAATGAGAGACAAAGGAAGGCCTTACATAATAATAAAGGGTTGACTCAATAAGAGTGTGTGTATCCAACATTAGAGCACCTAAATATATAAAGCAAATATTAACATATATAGGGAAATAAATTATAATAGCATGGAACTTAAGTACTCCATTTATATCATGGATAGATCAGGCAGAAGATTAATAAGGGACCAGTGTCTTTGAAATAAAACATCAAACAAGAAGGACTTAACAGATATATACAGTACATTCCATCCACAAACAACAATACACATTTTTTTCCAGTGCACATGGAATATTATCTAAGATAGATCACATGTTAGCTTGCAAAACAAGTCTCATTAAATTTTTTTTTAACATTTTATTTATTTTTGAGACAGGGAGAGACAGAGCATGAACAGGAGAGGGTCAGAGAGAGGGAGACACAGAATCTGAATCAGGCTCCAGGCTCTGAGCTGGCAGCACAGAGCCCGACGCGGGGCTTGAACTCACGTACCATGAGATCATGACCTGAGCCGAAGTCGGCCGCTTAACCAACTGAGCCACCCAGGCGCCCCACAAGTCTCATTAAATTTAAGAAGATTGAAATCCTATCAAACTTCTTTTCCACTACAAGGGTATAAAACTATAAATTAATTATAAGAAAAAACTTGAATACAAAGAGGTTAAACAACATGCTACTAAACAACTAAAAGGTCAATAAAGAAATCAAAGAGGAAATTTTCAAAAATACATGGAGCAAAATGAAAACATAAAGTCAAAATCTTTGGAACTCAGCAAAAGCAGTCCTCAGAGGAAAATTACTACCTCAAGAAAAAAAACCCTCAAATAAACAATCTAATCTCATAAAGGAATGAGAAAAAAATTAACCCCCAAAGTTAGTAGTTGAAGGAAGCAAAATAAGATCTGAGCAAGAATAAATGAAATAAAAACTATGAAAACAATAGAAAATAGGAGTGAAACCAATATCTAGTTCTTTAAAAATATCAACAGAGGCACCTGGGTGGCTCAGTTGATTAAGCATCTGACTTCGGCTCAGGTCATGATCTTGTGGTTTGTGAGTTCAACCCCCGCGTTGGGCTCTGTGTTGAGTGCTCAGATTCTGGATCCTGCTTCAGATTCTGTGTCTCCCACTCTCTCTGTCTCTCTCAAAAATAAATAATAAGTATAATAAAAATAAATAAATATCAACAAAATTGACAAATTTTAAGCAGACTCATCAAGAAAAAAAAGGGCGGTGGTGGGGTGACTCAAATAAAGTCAGAAATGAAAGAGGTAACAACCAAAATGACAGAAATACAAATGATTATGATACTACAATGAAAAATTATATGCCAACAAATTGGAAAACTTAGAAAAAATGGATAAATTCCTAGAAACGTACTATCTTCCAAAACTGCATTAGAAAGAAAATCTGAACAGACTAAATACTACTAACAAAATTGAATCAGTAATCAAAAAACTGCCAACAAATATCCAAGACCAGTTGGATTCACAGAAGAATTCTACCACACATTTAAAGAGGAATTAATTCCTATTCCTTTCAAACTATTCCAAAAATACAAGAGGAAGAAAAGTTTCCAAATACATTTCCACAAGGCCAGTGTTACCCGGATACCAAAACCAAAGACATTACAAAAAAAAAAAAAAAAAAAAAAAAAAAGAAAAAGAAAAATATGGGCCAATATCCCTCTTGAATGTAGGAACAAAAAAATCCTGAACAAAATATTAACAAACTGCATTCAATGGTACATTAAAAGTGTCATTCACCATGATCAAATGGGATTTATTGCAGGGATTTAATATCTGCAAATCAATAAACATGATACATCAAAACTTTTAAAATGAGGACTAAAAATCATGATCGTCTTGTTAGATGGAGAAAAATAATTTGACAAAGTACAACATCCATTTACGATAAAAAACTCTTAGGTCACCTGGATGGCTCACAGTTAAGCATGGGACTTCAGCTCCGGGCATGATCCTGAGGTTGGTGGGTTCGAGCCCCTCATTAGACTCTCAGCTGACATCTCAGAGCCTGGAGGTTGCTTTGGATTCTGTGTCTCCCTCTCTCTCTGCCCCTCCCCAGCTCGTGCTCTGTCTCTCCCTCTCTCAAAAACATAAACAAACATTTTAAAAAATACCCTCAACAAAGTGGTTTTAGAGGGAATATAGCTCAACATAATAAAGGCTATATATTTAAAACCCACAGCTAACATATACAATGGGGAAAAACAGCTTTTCCTCTAAGATCAGGAACAAGATAAGGATGTCCATTTTTGCCACTTGTATTCAACATATTACTGAAAGTCCTAGCCACAGCAATCAGACAAGGGGAAAAAAACCATCTGAATTGACAAGGAAGTAAAACTGTCTCTATTTACAGATGACATACTAAGAAAATCCTAAAGATGCCACAAAAAAAACTAGAACTGATAAATGGATTCATTAAAGTTGCAGGATAGAACATTAATATACAGAAATCAGTTGCACTTCTATATACAAGGGATAAAGTAAAAGAGAAGTAGATAATTTCATTTATAATTGCATCAAAAAGAATAAAATACCTAGGAATAAACTTAACCAAGATGGTGAAAGACCTGTACTCTGTGAACTATAAAACACTGATGAAAAAAAATCAAAGATGACACAAACAAATGGAAAGCTATCTCATGCTCATGGATTGGAGGACTTAAAATATCTATACTATCCAAAGTAATCTACAGATTTAATGTAATTTCTATCAAAACACTAATAGCATTTTTCACAGAACTAGAACAAATAATCCTAAAATTTTTATGTGACCAGAAAAGATTCTTTTTTTTATTAAAAAAAATTTAATGTTTTTATTTATTTTTGAGACAGAGAGAGAGAGCATGAGCAGGGGAGAGGCAGAGAGAGAGGGAGACACAGAATCTGAAGCAGGCTCCAGGCTCGGAGCTGTCAGCACAGAGCCCGATGCGGGGCTCGAACTCACAGACTGTGAGATCATGACCTGAGCCGGAAGTCAGACGCTCAGCTGACTGAGCCACCCAGGTGCCCCCAGAAAAGATTCTGAATAATCAAAGCAATCATGAGAAAGAACAAAGCTGGAGGTATCACATTTCCCAATTTCAAGGGAAATACATACTACAAAACTCTAATAATCTAAACAGTATGTTAGAGGCACAAAAAGAGACATATAGATCAATGGAAGAGAATAGAGAGCCCAGAAATACACCAATGTTTATATGGGCTATTAATCTGTGACAAACAAGGCAAGAATACGGAATGGAGAAAGGACAATCTTTTTCCATTAAAGGTGCTGAGAAAACTCGTTCTGAGAAGACTACATACAAAGGAACAAACTGGTCTACTTTCTTACACTGTACACAGCAGTAAACTCAAAATGAATTAAAGACTGAAATGTGAGACCTAAAACAATACAACTCCTAGAAGAAAACATAAAGGTAATCTCTTAGACATCAGCCTCAGAAAAATTTTTCTAGGTATGTTTACTCAGGCAAGGGAAACAAAAGCAAAGTAAATATATTAGGACTGTACCAAAATAAAAAGCTTATGCACAGTAAAGGAAACATCAACACAACAAAAAGGCAATGTAATAAATTAAGGAAAATATTTGAAAATGATATATACAATAAGAGGTTAATATCCATTATATACATATGTGTGTGTGTATAACCAAAAAACACCAAAAGACCCCACAAATACTATTAAAAATGGATAGAAGATATGAATGAACATTTTTCCCAAAGAAGACCTATATATGGCTAATAGACACCTGAAAAATCACTAATCACTAACATCACTAATCATCAGGGAAATGCAAATAAAAACCACAATGAGGGGCACCTGATGACTCAGCTAAACATCTGACTCTTGATTTCAGCTCAGGTCATGGTCTCAAGGTCATGAAATTGGGCCCATCATTGGGCTGAATGCATGGAATGGAGCCTGCTTAAGATTCCCTATTTCTCTCTTCCTCTGTTTTTAGGGAGAGTGTGCAGGAGAAGACCAAACAAACAACAACAACAACAAAACCCATAAGATTTCACCTCATATCTGTCAGAATGACTAATACCAGAAATGCAAAAAGAAAAAAATAACAATTGTTGGTGAGGATGTGGAGAAAAAGGAACCTTTGTGCACTGTTGGTGAGAATATAAATTGGTACAGCCTTTGTGGAAAACAGTATGGAGATTCCTCAAAAAAATTAAACATTGAAATATATGATCCAGTAATTTCACTACTGCTATTTATCCAAAGAAAACAAAAACATTAATTAAAAAAGTACAGGCATCCCTCTATTTATTGCAGTATTATTTATAATAGCCAAGATATGGAAGCAACCTAAGAGTTTATTAATAGGTGAATGGATAAGGAAGATGTGTTGTATACACATGATGGAATATTTTAAACATAAAGACAAATGAGATCTTGCCATCTGTAAAATCACGGATGGGCCTAAAGGATATTATGCTAAATAAAATAAATCAGAGAAAGACAAATGTCATATGATTTCACTTACATATGGAATGTAACAAATTAATGAACAAACCAAAACAGCAAAAAGAGTCCTACAAATACAGAGAACAAAGTGGTGATTGCCAGAGTAGAGGGGGTTGGGGATTGGCAAAAAGGGATGAATTGCAGTGAGAAGCATAGGTTTCTAGTTATGAAATGGATGTCACAGGGATGAAAGGTACAGCATAGGGAATATATAGTCAATGGTATTTTAATAGAATTGTATAGTGACAGATGGTAACTGTACTTGTGGTGAGAACATAGTATATAGAGTTGTTGAGTAACTATGTTGCACATCAAAACTAATATAACACTCAATGATAAAAAGTCACTGGTAATATTAAAAGTCTCATGTGTTATATTTTTCAAATATATAATTTTAACTCAAACTAATCCTGCTTTTTTGGTTGTCACTTTGTCAATTTCCAAGCAGACAGAATATGATTTTATGCGATGACACCACTAGAAAATTAAACTGTACAGCTACTTAGGATAGTAAAAATAATGCAAAACGAACATAGTAAAATATGAAGCTTCAGTACCACAGAAAATGATACAATAACTCATCTCACTAGTGCAAAGTTGTGTACAGATATTCTAAGTATTTGTAATTGCCTTATGAACTTTCATAAAATGAATATTCTATTTAGAAAGGCACTAATGTCTTCTCAAATGCCTGCTATTAATTCCCCCTCATCTTTCTACTACAAATTCTTCAGTTAATTTTTTAAAAAAATCTTAATTGTTTTTACTTTATAACCACATCTAAAAAAAAAAAGCTTTCTTACTAAATTTCTTCTCTATGTTTACACTGTTACACTTAATTTATTATTTGTGTGGTGCTATTATGCACACAGCCCCAACACCATGGATTTCTCTTTAGAAAAAAAAACAACATACAAACTGTGCAGTACTTTGCTCCATTCTGGCATCTAAAATGGATTAATTTTAGTGAAATAACTATGCATCAACGTCTTTCTTTCCCATTTTATGCCATTAAGATAAATTCTCAGAAATTAGGATCATCCTAATTATATAAAGAGACATTTTTGGGAGTATAGCTTTTATCAACTAAACAGCTCTCATTTTAAGAGATGAAAATAAAAAGAGAATAAAGGTATAGATATAGATATAGATATCTATATCTCTATATCTATATAGATATCTATATCTATATCTATATCTATATCTATATCTATATCTATATCTATAATCATGGAAAAAGCAGGTTTTTGCTATCTGAAGCTTCAAATAAAAATATAACAGAAGTCTAGGATGGCAGATAAACAAACATCACTTAAATACAGGTTAATATATTAACTCTAATTTTATTAGGCTTTCAGAGGTCCATATTTTATTGACTTACTAATTTTATTCCTTTAATTCCATTTATTCTTTCCTTCTCTGCTGGACATTATTTCTACATTCTAGAAGATGGTTTGTCCTTTTTAAAAAAAGTTTATTTACTTATTTTGAGAGAAATGGAGAGAGAAATAAAATCTGGTGGAAGGGCAGAAAGGGAGAGAGAATCCCAAACAGGGATTCTCAGCACTGACAGTACAGAGCCCAATATGGGGCTCAAACTCAAGAATTGCAAGATGATGACCTGAGCCAAAATCAAGAGTCAGATGCTTAACTGACTGAGCAGCACAGGTGCCCCTGCAAGATGGTTTTTCCTAACAGCTCAATGCCCTCAATTACTGCTGAGCTTTATAATCTAAGATAACAGTTATATGTCAGTGATGTATGTTAAAAAAGTTTCTCATTGCCCTATAAAATAGAAAAGGTACATCTACTGTTATGGTTTAAAATGTTCTCCCCAAAAGATATGTTGAAACTCTAATTTCCAGTATCTGTGAATGTGACCTTATTTGAAAATAGGGTCTTTGAACATGAAATCAATTAAGATGAAGTAATAGTGGATTAAGGTGGATTATAATCCAACAACTGGTGCCATTTAAGAAGAGAAAATTTGGCAGCCCCTCTGGAAAACATTTGGAGGTTACTCAAAAGATTAAAAATAGAACTACTACCCTATGACCCGGCAATAGCACTACTAGGAATTTATCCAAAGGATACAGGGGTGCTGATTCATAGGGTCATATGTACCTTGATGTCTATAGCAGTGCTTTCAACAATAGCCAAATTATGGAAAGAGCCTAAATGTCCAACTGATGAATAAATGTCCAACTGATGCTTTATATATACAATGGAATACTACTTGGCAATAAGAAAGAATGGAATCCTGCTATTTGCAACAATGTGTATGGAACTGGAGGGTATTATGCTAAGTGAAATAAGTCAGTCAGAGAAAGACAGGTATCTTATGTTTTCACTCATATGTGAGAAACTTAACAGAAGACCATGGGGGAGGGAAGGAGAAACATAGTTTCAAACAGAGGGAGGAAAACCATAAGAGACTCTTAAATACAGAGAACAGAGGGTTGATGGGCAAGATGGGGGAAAGGGGAAAATGGGTGATGAGCATTGAGAAGGGCACTTGTTGGGATGAACACTGGGTGTTGTATGTAAGCAACGAATCACAGGAATCTATCCCCGAAACCAAAAGCGCACTGTATACACTGTATGTTAGCTAAATTGACAATAAATTACATGTTAAAAAAAAAAAGAGAAAAAATTTGGACACAGAAAACAGGGAAGAATACCATAGGATGATGGAGGTAGAGATTGAAGTTCTGAATTTACAAGCCAAGCAACACCAAGAATAATTGGTAATTACCAGACACTAGATGAGTCATGGTGAGATTTCTTCCCTAGAGCCTTCAGAGAGAGCATGGCCCAGAGCAACCCCCAGAACTGAGGGACAATATATTATTGTTGTTTTAAGCCACTGACTTTATGGTACTTTGTTCTAGTAGCCTTAGGAGGAAAAATACTCTTTACTAAGGTATTCATTATTTCAAACAACATTTATAAGAAGAGCTTATGAGGCAGGGCTTCAACTGACTACAAACAGATACGTTGAAAATTTTTGAAAGAAAGCTCAATATTTAGCCAAGCTTCAGAAGAAGAAAAGACAAATCTCAGGGAAAAGAAAGGAAAAAGGGAACTCAAGCTAAAAATAAAATGACAGAGATTTGAAGCTGAGAATTTGAGAAAATGGTCAGGATTAAATACCGAAGATAAATATTAAAAAAAAGACATAAAACATTTACACAATAAAAATTTCATTAAAATTTAAAAATTCAATGAGTGGGTTAAAAAGACTCAACCGGAGAAAGACTTTGGATATGGAAAATAGGTCTGGAAAATATATCTCCCCATAGATTGTAGCACAGAGCGATATAGAATACAAAACATTTTAGTGTTAGTTAACATATAGTGTAATAATAATTTCAGGAATAGAATTTAGTGATATATCACTTATATATAACACCCAGTGCTCATCCCAATAAGTGCCCTCCTTAATGCTCATTGCCCATTTAGCCCATCCCCCCACTCAACACCCCACCAGCAACCCTCAAATTTGTTCTCTGTATTCAAGAGTCTCTTATGGTTTGATTACCTCTCTGTTTTTATCTTATTTTTCCTTCCCTTCCCCTATGTTCATCTGTTCTATTTCTTAACTTCCACATGAGTGAAATCATATGATATTTGTCTTTCTCTGACTGACTTATTTTGCTTAGCATAATATACTCTACTTCCATCCATGTTGCTGCAAATGGCAAGATTTCATTTTTGATTGCCAAGTAATATTCCATTGTATGTCTATACCATATCTTCTTTACCCATGCATCAGTAGATGGATGTTTGAGTTCTTTCCATACTTCAACTATTGTCGATAGTGCTTCTATAAATATTGTGGTGAATATGCCTCTTCAAATCAACATTTTTGTATCCTTTGGATAAATATGTAGTAATGCAATTGCCGGGTCATAGGGTAGTTCTGTTGTTAACTTTTTGAGGAAACTCCCTACTGTTTTCCAGAGTGGCTGCACCAGTTTGCATTCTCACCAACAGTGCAAGAGGGTTCCCATTTCTCCACATCCTTGCCAGTATGTGTTGTTTCCTGAGTTGTTAATTTTAGCCATTGTGACAGTTGTGATGTGGTATCTCATTGTGGTGTTTTGTATTTCCCTGACAATGAGTGATGTTGAGCATCTCTTCATGTGTCTCTTAGCCATCTGGATGTCTTCTTTGGAAAAGTGTGTATTCATGTCTTTTGCCCATTTCTTTATTGGATTATTCATTTTTTGGTTGTTGAGTTTGATAAGTTCTTATGTGCCAACAAACTAGACAACTTGGAAGAAATGGACAAATTCCTAGACACTGACACACTACCAAAAGTCAAACAGAAAGAAATGGAAAATCTGAACAGACCCATAACTAGTGAAGAAATTGAATCAGTTTTCAAAAATCTCCCAACAAATTAGAATCATGGGCCAGAAGGCTTCCCAAGGGAATTCTACCAGACATTTATTTTATTTATTTTTTTTTAAATTTTTTTAACGTTTATTTATTTTTGAGACAGAGAGAGACAGAGCATGAACGGGGGAGGGTCAGAGAGAGGGAGACAGAATCTGAAACAGGCTCCAGGCTCTGGGCTGTCAGCACAGAGCCCGACACGGGGCTCGAACTCACGGACCATGAGATCATGACCTGAGCCGAAGTCGGACGCTTAACCGACCAAGCCACCCAGGCGCCCCTCTACCAGACATTTAAATCAGAGCTAATACTTATCCCTCTCAGGCTGTTCCAAAAAAAAAAAAAAATACAAGCAGAAGGAAAGCTTCCAGACTCATTCTATGAAGTGAGAATTACCTTGATTCCCAAACCAGACAGAGACCCCAGAAAAAAAGAAACTGCAAGGCCCATCCAAAATTCCTACGTACAAGAGCACTTTAACAGAGAGCATAACCTGTAGCTTCCCTTGTCTGCAGAGCAAAACTGGTGGCCTCATCAGACCATGGAATTCGGTGCATACTTGGTCCTGATTCAGGGCCCTAAACATCAAGTTGTACAGGTTTTTTCCTGGGGCTGGGAACTTAATTTATAGCCCCATTGTCTATGGATATCTATACTCAGTTCCAACCATCTGGTAAGCCTGACCAGGGAATCCGGGCAACCATGGAGCCAATGTAGTCTCACTTCCGTAAGCCATAATATTAGGCTCCACTTGACTGGTAAAGAGCTGTCTCTCCTGAAGCAAACCTAAAAAGTCTAGAAGAGGATCCCTACTACTCAAAATGTGGAGATACCATTGCAATAAATCAACAATTATGAAAAACTAGGTCAAATATGAGAGCTAATAAAGCTCCAACAATTGACCCTAAAGCAGTGGAAATCTATGAACTTTCAGGCAAAGAATTCAGAATATTTATCTTTTTTAGGGAGTTACAAGAAAATAGGCAAAATTAGGAAAACAATGCATGAACAAAATAACTTTGACGAGGAAATAGCATCCAACAAGAAAATCCAATAGAATTCCTAGAGTTCTTTATATATATTGGATATTAACCCATTATCAGATACATAATTTGCAAATATTTTCTCCCATCTAATAGTTTTCCTTTTTATTCTGTTAATGATTTCCTTTGTTGTGCAGAAGTCTTTTTTTTTGTAGTTTCAAGTTTTTATTTAAATTACAGTTAACATAGTGTAATATTAGTTTCAAGTGTAGAATTTAGTGATTCATCACTTACATATAACACCCAGTTCTAATCAAAACAAGTGCCCTTAACACCCATTATTCACTTAACCTATACCTCACCCTGCCCACCTTCCCCTCCAGTAACCATCAGTTTGTTCTCTAAGAGTCTGTTTTGTGGTTTGCCTCTTTCCTTTTTCCCCTATGTTCATTTGTTTCTTAAATTCTAAATGTGTGAAATCATATGGTATTTGGCTTTCTCTGACTGACTTATTTTGCATATCATAATACTCTCTAGCTCCAACCAAGTCACAAAAATAGCAAGTAATATTCCATTGTAAATATATACCACATCTTCTTTATCCATTCATCAGTTAATGTCCATTGGGCTTTTTCCATTATGTGGCTATTATTGGTAATGCTGCTATAACCATTGGAGTGCATGTATCCCTTTGAATGAGTATGTTTGTATTCATTGGGTAAATACCTAGTAGTGCAATTACTGAATTGTAAGGTAGTTCTATTTTGTGAAGAACCTCCACACTGTTTTCCCAGAGTGGCTGCACCAGTTTGCATTTCCAGCCATAGTGTAAGAGAGATCCCTTTTCTGTACATCCTCACCCAAACCGGTTGTGTCTTGTGTTTCTGATTTTAGCCATTCTGACAGGTGTAAGGTGATATCTCATTGTAGTTTTGGTATTTCCCTGATGATGAGTGATATTGAGCATCTTTTCATGTGTCTGTTGGCCATCTGGATGTCTTCTTTGGAAAAATGTCTATTCATGTCTTCAGTTAATTTTTAATTGGATTATTCATTTTTTGGGTATTGAGTTTTGTAAGTTCTTTATATTTTGGATACTAATCCTTTTCAGATTTGTGATTTACAAATATCTTCTCCCATTCCTTTGGTTGTCTTTTAGTTTTATTGATTGTTTCCTTTGCTGTGCAAGAGCTTTTTATCTTGATGAAGTCCCAATAATTTATTTTTGCTTTTGTTTCCCTTGCTCAGGAGACATATCTAGAAAGAAGTTGCTCTGGCCAGTGTCAAAGGGGTTACTGCCTATGTTTTCCTCTGTCAATTTTATGATTTCAGGTCTTCCATTTAGGTCTTTCATTCATTTTGAGTTTATCTTTGTGTATGGTGTAAGAAAGTGGTCTGGTTTCATTCTTTTGCATGTTACTATCCTGTTTTTCCCTATACCATTTGTTGAAGAGACTCTTTTTTTCCATTGGATATCCTTTCCTGCTTTGTTGAAGATTAGTTGACCATATAGTTGTGTATTTGCCTTGAGAGTCTTTAATTGTCACTTTGGTTAAATGGATAACTAAGCATTGTTTCACAGTGATATCCTATTTAGTCAAAATTTTCAAGACCTTTGAAAATCTTTGATAACATTCTCTAAATTCAAATTCTAAATGAAGTCTTCTTGGTCTCAAAGTAACTTTAGGATATTCAGAAGGTCCCTGGAACACCCCAAAGGATTTGCTCTCTCTCCTTGTAAAAGAGAAACATTAAACTAGTTAGGCTTATTTGAAATATTATATTATATGGAAAGCATTGTCAAATAAGAAATCATATTAAACATGCATTTTATTTATTTTTTTTTTAATTTTTTTTTCAACATTTATTTATTTTTGGGACAGAGAGAGACAGAGCATGAATGGGGGAGGGGCAGAGAGAGAGGGAGACACAGAATCGGAAACAGGCTCCAGGCTCTGAGCCATCAGCCCAGAGCCCGACGAGGGACTCGAACTCACGGACCGCGAGATCGTGACCTGGCTGAAGTCGGACGCTTAACCGACTGCGCCACCCAGGCGCCCCTAAACATGCATTTTAAAATGTATGTCACATAAATAACCAAATTTCCTTGTAATTGCATTATCATGAACTCTCATCAGGTCCTTAACCATAGCTATTTTCAAGTAAGTCTGTTTTCATTTAAAGACAGTGCTTTACTTGGATACTTTTATAAAAGTGTTCCTGTATAAGTGTTTCATCCTCAGGGAGATTCATGAAAAACACTGACAAGTACAACTTTTATATAACTAAGATCATATCATTGAATACAATAAGAATTTACAGAACTCTAATGGAAAAAGTGATGAAATTATAAAACTGATACCAAAAGATCAAGATCAAGAATTAATTACATGAGACTAAGAACTCATGAAGACTTCTTTAAGAAACATAAGAGAACCAACAGTTTTTTTAAATTTTAAAATATTTTGTTGCTTAAATTAAAAAAAAACTACTTTATTGTTAAAGAATGCTACTATATTTGAGCTTTCAGTGAGTCATAATCTTTTTGCTGGTGGAGAATCTTACCTCCACGTCCACGGTTTCTTACTCATCAGGGTGGTGTTTGCTGAAGGTACTGGAAATTTCTTAAAATAAGACAACACTGAAGTCTGCTGCATCAACTTAGTGTTCTATTCATAAATGATTTCTCTATGATGCTGTTTAATAGCATTTTACCCACAGTAGAACTTCTTTCAAAATTGGAGTTAGCTGACAAGCAGTAGAATTTAAGAGGACTAAGTCTATGTAATACTCAAAATCTGTTGTTGTCATTTCAATAATCTTCACAGCATCTTTCCCAAGAGTAGATTCCATCTGAAGAAACTGCTTTCTTTGCCCATTGATGGAAGCAACTCCTAATCGCTTCAATTTTTAGCATGAGATTTCTTTAATCCAGTCCTATCCTCAAGCTCCACTTCTAATTCTAGTTCTATTGCTATTTCCACCACATCTGTAGTTAATTCCTCCACTGAAGTCTTAAATCCTTCAAAGTCACCCATGAGGGTTGCAATAAACTTCTTCCAAACTCCTGTTTTTGTTGATATTTTGACTTTTTCCCATGAATCTGAATGGCATCTATAACATCCATCAACTAATGAATGGATAAAGAAGATCTGGTATAGATATACAACGATATACTACTCAGCAATGAAGAAGGATGCAATCTTGCCATTTGCAACAACATGGATGGAACTAGAGATATTATGCTAAGCTAAATAAGTCAGTCAGAGAAGACAGATGATATATTATTTCAATCATGTGGAATTTTATAAAGACAACATATGAACATAGGGAAAGGGAAGAAAAAATAAGATAAAAAGAGACTTTTAAATAAAGAGAACAAATTGAGAATTGCTGGAGGAGAGGTGGGTGAGGGATGGGTTAAATGGGTAGTGGGCATTAAGGAGGGAACTTTTTGGGATGAGCACTGGGTGTCCTATGTAAGACATGAATTCCTGGGTTCTACTCCTGAAGCCATGACAACACTGTATCTTAACTAATGTGGATTTAAATTAAAAAAGAAAAAAAAGAAAAAAAATTCCATTCAAAATATTACTTCTTACTGACAATACATCTGGTCACCCAAGAGCTCTGATGGAGATGTGCAATGAGATTAATGTTTTCATTCCTGATAACACAACATCCATTCTGGAGCCCATGGCTCAAGGAATAATTTTTACTTACAGGTCTCATTTAAGAAATACATTTTGTAAAGCTATAACTGCCATAGATAGTCGTATTTCTGATGGATCTGGGAAAAATAAATAGAAAACATTTTGGAAAGCATCTTTTATTTTTGATTTTTCCTGACTCATGAACATATTTTTCTCTTTTGTTAAGCTATCAGCAATCTGTTAACATATACATTTGCAAACAAAAATGAAACATATCTTTTTCTCCCTATCTCATCTGTCCTGAATTTGGCTATTCTTAGTGAGTACTTTTACTTTTGTGGCAATATAGTTATTTTTATAGTTCAATAAGAATCTCTTCTCTTTCTAACAGGACACAATTGGAGACATTGGTTATACTACCAAAGCTTTGACTATAATGCCATATTTGAGAATGTGCATAGAATCAGATATGACCAGATATCTTGAAGAAACAGCCTATTGTAAAAGAACTTCTCTTCCTGTGAAGGTATGGTCTGAAAATATGTTCCATTGACTCACGTCTGCCATGGCTCAAACTCCCACTCTAAGTGGCATGCCTACTTGCAGCAGTAGCACTCTGTCTTCTAGTCCACTATGTCCAGAAATGTGGGTGTCACTAGGCTTTGAAACATATAGATCCTCCAAATACCCTCACTCCTGTTTCTGTGGTGGCTCCTGTGGCCTCTAGAAAGGGAGTAAAGGAAATTCTTGCTGATGCCTGGCATGCAGATGGGTCTAGTTAGCACAACCCACCCACAGGGACTGCAGTTGCTATTCTGCCCAACTCTGGCACCATTTGAATGGAGAAAGGAACAAACTGCAATAGCCAGTAGTCTGAACTCAGAGCAGTTTGGCTGGGAATAGCTTAGGAGTCCTGGTCATTATCCCTTCACACTGACAATTAGGCTGTACTGAAAGGATTAACCGTATGGCTTGGATAATGGGAAGAAAGAGATAATTATGAACAAACACTTATGGGGTCAGGATATATGAAAAGACATCTGGGTTGGCCTGCAAGAACCTAAGGCGGTCCTGTTTTTCACTTCCCAGCTAAGGTACTAACATAGCCCCTGACAATCGGGACATTGATGCCCTACAAGCATTGGATGTATATAAAGAGCAGTAATAGTAGTGCCTGGGTGGAATGGTGTATAGCCAAGAGTGCTGGATTGTTCTTGAAATACCATGACTTGCAAAACAACCAGAAAATAACAAAATGGCAGTAGGTCCTTACTAAACAATTACTTTAAAAGTAAACACATTCATTCTGTAATCAAAAGACAGAATGGATGAGCAGCTAAAAAAAAATGAAATCCAATAATATGCTACCTATAAGAGACTCACCTTAGCTTTAAAGACACAGACTAAGTAAAGGGATGGAAAAAGATATTTCAAGCAAATGGTAACTAATATAAAGAAGGAGTAGCTATATTTACACCAGACAAAATAGTCCTTAAAATAAAAAGACAAAGATCATTATATATTAATAAAAGGGTCAATTTATGAAGATGATATAACCATTGTGAAGACTTATGCACCTAACATGATATTATCTAAATACATAAAAACTAATAGAGCTAAAAAGGGAAATAAACAAGTAATACAATAAACAATGTTTGGGGACTTTACTACCT
Organism: Prionailurus bengalensis; assembly: GCF_016509475.1. Classification (NCBI taxonomy): domain Eukaryota; kingdom Metazoa; phylum Chordata; class Mammalia; order Carnivora; family Felidae; genus Prionailurus; species Prionailurus bengalensis. The sequence goes on from NC_057344.1 coordinate 103,407,596, forward strand.
CACTAGTAACAACAGATAGATCATCCACACAGCAAATCACTGAGAAAACAGTGATTTCAACAGCACTATAGCATAATGAACCTATGAGATATATACAGAACATTCTACTCAACAACAGAATACACATTTTTTTTCACGCTAATATTCTGTTTCTTTTTTTTTCAATATATGAAGTTTATTGTCAAATTGGTTTCCATACAACACCCAGTGCTCATCCCAAAAGGTGCCCTCCTCAATACCCATCACCCACCCTCCCCTCCCTCCCACCCCCCATCAACTCTCAGTTTGTTCTCAGTTTTTAAGAGTCTCTTATGCTTTGGCTCTCTTCCACTCTAACCTCTTTTTTTTTCCTTTCCCTCCCCCATGGGTTTCTGTTAAGTTTCTCAGGATCCACATTAGAGTGAAACCATATGGTATCTGTCTTTCTCTGTATGGCTTATTTCACTTAGCATCACACTCTCCAGTTCCATCCATGTTGCTACAAAGGGTCATATTTCATTCTTCCTCATTGCCATGTAGTACTCCATTGCAGAATACACATTTTTAAAGCACACACAAAACATTTTCCAGAATAGACCATATGTTAGACCACAAAACAAGTTTTAGCAAATTCAAGAAGACTAAAATCATGTGAAGTATCTTCTCAGACCATAATGGTATAAAATTAGAAATCAATAACAAGAGGAAAACTGAAAAATTCATGAATATATGGAAATTAAACAACACTCTCCAGGACAACCAATGGATCAAAGAAGAAACTAAATAGGAACTTTAAAAAAATAACTTGAGAAAAACAAGAATGGAAACACAATATACCAAAACTTACATGGTGCCACAAAAAGCAATTCTAAGAGGGAAGTTTATAGTAATAAATGTTACATTAAGTAACAAAAAAGATCTTAAGTAAACATGTAACTTTACCCTTAAGGAACTAGAAAAAGAAGAACAAACTGGGGCCAAAGTTATCATGAGAAAGAAACTAATAAAGATTAGAGAAAAAACAAATGACATAGAGAACAGGAAAACAATAGAAAAGATTAACAAACTGGGGTGCCTGGGTGACTCAGCTGGTTAAGTGGCAGACTCTTGATTTCAGCTCAGGCCATGATCTCACAGTTGTGAGATAGAGTCTCACATGGAGATTTGCACTGGAATGAAGCCTGCTTGGGTTTCTCTTTCTCCCTCTCTCTCTGTCCCATGCATGTGCATGCATATGCATATACAGACTCTCTCTCTAAAAATAAATAAACATTTAAAAAAAGATTAACAAGCCTTTAGCTAGACTAACAAAGGAAAAAAGAGGACCCCCCCAAAAAATATATATGTGTGTGTGTGTGTATGTGTATATATATATATATATATATATATATATATATATGAAAAAGAATACGTTACAGCTGACAGCACAAACACAAATGATTATAAGAAACTACAAAGAACATTAATAGGCCAACAAAGTGGACAACCTAGAAAAAATGGAAGAATTGTTAAGAGCATACAAACTAATAAGACTGACTCAGGAAGAAACAGAAAATCTGAATAGATCAATTACTAGTAGGAATATTAATCAGTAATAAAAATGTCCCATTTACAATAGCATCAATTTATGGTAGCATAAAAAACAATAAACTACCTAGAATAAAATTAACCATGGATTAAAAGTATCAATAGTATTAAAATGATCATACTACCAAGTGCTATCTATAGATTCAATTCAATTTCTATCTAGTTTCCAATGATTTTTTTTTACAGAAGTGAAATAGACAATTCTAAAATTTATATGGAACCACAAAAAACCCTGAATAGCCAAATCAATCCCCAAAAAAGAATAAAGCAGGAGGCATTGCAATTCCTGACTTCAAACTATATGGTTCTGGCATAAAAGCAAAAAAAAAAAAAAAGATCAAAGGAAGAGAATAAAAAACACAGAAATAAACCCAAGCATATATGGTCAACTAATATCTGACAAGGGAGCCAAGAATATTCAGTGGAGAAAAGGTATTCTTTTCAATAAATAGGCACTAAGAAAATTAGATATCCACATGTAAAAAATTAAAGCTAGGCCCCTATGAGGTCACCTAGATGGCTCAGTTGAGTGTCCAACTTCAGCGAGGTCATGATCTCACAGTTTGTGAGTATGATCCCCACATCTGGCTCCCTGCTGTCAGCGCAGGGCCTGGCTTTGGATCCTGTCTCCAGCTCTCTCTACCCCTCCCCTGCTAATGCATGTTCCCTCCTTAGCACACTCTCTCTCAAAATGAATAAACTTTTTTTTTTAAAAGCTGAACCCCCTATCATATACCACTCACAAAGATTAACTTAAAATATATTAAAGACTTAAGTGTAAGGCCTGAAATCATGAAACTCCTAGAAGATAGTACAGGACAAAATCTCTTTGACATGAGTGTTGATAAGGACACTTTGGACAGGACACCTGAAGCACAAGCAACAAAATAAAAAAATAAGCAAGGAGGACTATATCAAAGTAGAAAGCTTCTACATGGCAAAGAAAACAATTAACAAAATGAAAAAGCAAACCATATAATGGGAGGAAATTTTTCAGAAATGATTTATCTGATAAGAGATTAATATCCAAAGTATAAAGCTCATAATTCAGTAAGCAAAAAACCCCAAATAATCCAACTTAAAAATGGGCAAACATTAATAAACATTTTTCCAAAGAAGATATGCCAGAAGCAAACTGGTACATGACAAGATGCTTAACATCACTAGTCATGGAAATACAAATCACAACTGTAATGAAATTACCTCATAACTGTTATAATGGCTATCATCAAAAATATGTAACAAATGCTGGTGAGGATGTGGAAAATAGGAAATCTTTGTGCACTATTGCTGGAATTGTAAACTGGTACAGCACTATGGGAAACAGTGTGGAGAATCCAAAAAATTAAAAAAATATAACTACCATGTTACCCAGCAATTCCACTTCTGGGAATATATTCAAAGAAAACAAATACAAACTCAAAAATGACTCAGTGTTTATAGCAGAATTTTTTTACAATAACCAAGATATGGAAACAACCTAAGTGTCCATGAATGGATAAGTAAATATGCAACTTGTGGTATATATTATATACACACAGTAATATTTTTCAGCCATAAAAACTGAGGAAATCCTACCATTTGCAGTAACATGGATACTCCTTGAGGGCATTAATCGAAGTGAAATAAGGTAGACAGAGAAAGACAAATACTATATGGTCTCACATATGTGATATCCAGAAACAAACAAAAATACACTCATAGGAAAGGGGCTGATTTGTGATTACAAGAGATAGTGGGCAGGGGAGCGGGATGATAGGAGTTACGTGGTCAAAGATACTTCTAGTTACAAGGTAATTACTAGGGATATAATGTACAGCATGATGACTATAGTTAATACTGCTACATGATACACATACACACACACACACACACACACACACGGAAATTATTTAAAGAGTAAATCCTGAGTTTTCATTACAAGGAAAAAATATCTTTTTACATTTTTAGATTTATTTTTTTTTGTATTTATGAGATGATAAATGCTAATTATAGCAATAATCATTTTATAATATATGTAAGTCAAATCATTATGCTGTGTACCTTAAACTTAAATATAATTGACATACATCACTGTATAAGTAAAACTGGAAGAAAAATAAATCAGTTAAGGTGTTAAAAATAAAAGAAAACAGAAATATCATGACTTGATAATGCAGTAACATGTCCTATGTATTACAAACACCATCTAGGGTCACTGCCAAAGAAGTCTTGGGCCATTCTCCTGAGTTCCCATTTGGTGAGAAATCGGCAATTTTCTTACATTGGCCCCCTTACTTTTGAGCCTTCTAAAAATGCCTTGGTTTCTGTGAACACTTTGGTCCAACCCAAACCTTCCCTTGTTGTCACACATCCAGGAACCTGGCATTAAGGGAAGAGAAAACCTGAGTATCATGTATGCTTATTGAATAGACAGTGATCAGATGTTACATTTTTAAGTTATTATGTGAAAGACTGGGCAGAAAAATGAGGACATTGAATGGAAATTCTATGTCTCCTATAGTGCACAAGTAGCAGCATTGGTAGAGAGAGAAAGAAAGAATGAAATATTAAAGTACCAGATTACATTACTAACAAGTAAAACCAAATTGACTGGTTAGACTAAAGTATTACCCCAGGCTTTAATACATTGGAATGATGGACCAGTAGAGAAAGTTACCCCATATGAAAGCTTGGGGACCCCTGTCAAAACATCCAATTCCATAAAAGAATGGAATATGCAGGAGACAGCCATTGCCCTGATTCCCACAGTGGATCAATGTACTATGATGATAAGAACACCATGTCTGGGAACGATGCTACTTACTGGAATTTGCAGTGAAGTATCCCACTAGGATGACTGAGTTACTTCACACCCAGAAGTAAGAGGTGACTATCCAATCTTCACTGGGATCCCATTGTTTACTACAATCCAAACTGGTTGAAACACTATATGTGGAATGGAATACACACCACTGAAAGAGGGGAAAAAGTGAGAGTCCTGGTCTGGTATATCCCACCCTCCAGCCCATCTTCTTATGACTGACAATGCTGCCTCCCCAGCCAACATGTATGGAATGCACAACCAGGTGAAGCCTGGAAAAGATAAAAGCTTTCCTAAGGCTGAAGCCACATTAACATCTAAGGATCCGACAAGTGAAATTCCTAGAGAAGGGGAAGAGTTTTCCATACAAGCTCCTGTTAAATGTCTTTAGCTCAGGTCATGATTTCATGGCCCGTAGCTTCAAGCCCATGTTGGGCTCTGTGCTAACAGCCCAGAGCCTGGAGCCTACTTCAGATTCTGTGTCTCCCCCTCTCTCTCTGCCCCTATCCCACTTTTATTCTGTCTCTCTCTCTCTTAAAAATAAACATTAATTTTTTTGTAATAAAATTTAAAATAATGTCTTTTTGAACTCAGACTTCTGTGACACCTGTGGTGTCTGGTCATAGGATGGGCACCTGATGCAAATACCATTATATAGTGGGTCCACTTATGTGTCTGGCAAGGGAATCAATCCAAATGTTAGGAATGTGAGCATCTGCCTCTCTCTTTAGCTACTCAGGATTGCCATGGTGGTCATCAGCACTCCAGGGAGGAGACTGGAAGGCCCTAAAGCAGTATACTAAGGAACAACAAGATAAAACTAGTTCTCTTAATTCATCTCATGTTACCAAAACTGATCCCCAAACCTGGAGTGTAGCATACACTATCAGTAATAGTAGGCATAGGTACTCTTTCCATGAATTGAACTACACAGGCTGCTCATCAAACTGATGACTGGCAGCGTCCTAAGAATACCATCATCAGAGCCACGAGTGGTTACACTCATATTTAGGATGAACTCATGTGACTTACCTTGGGTAAATGGACATTTGAGCATTCATGGACCTCTCTCTGTACTGGCAACAGAAAAATCACTCTAAACAGAACCCAACTGAATTGTACCAGGGAAATAAGATGTGCATCACCAGAACTGTGTAGTCATTTTGTCACACTGAAGGATGACTGGTTTGGCACTGTCTGGTTGCACCACCCAGGTATTTTGTAGTCTCAAACAGGACTCAGTGGTTATGTGGCAAAAATCTTTGACTATGTCTTCTACCTGAGTAAATGGATTGTTGCACTCTGGGTTTTCCCAGGGTACAGAAAAGAATATACTCCATGGTAACAAAGTTGGCCAACAGTCCTACAAAATAGGACAAACTTGGATATTATTACCTCCTTGCAAGGAGGCACCTATGCCAGTAATCAAGCAGAATGCTCTGTTTTTGTACCTGATGAATCTGCTAATGTATCATCTTTATTGAATCACATGAAGACACAAATAAATACTCAGTGATCTAACCCTCAACCTAGGAAATTTAATAAATCAGTGGCTTGGACTGTGGGGCTTTTGAAAGAAAATAATTGTCACCTACTTTGGGGACTTTATGAATCAAAACCATAGTCCATGTTGTCTCTGACATGGGCCTACATTGTTGCTGAGGTATCAGCCTCTAGTGCAGCCATATAGCCACTAAATGAACCACCTCTATGCTAATGAAAATGCGTGTTGACTATTCAGGGCACATTGCAGAAGGGTAGGTTATATAAGATTGTAAGAGCCAGTTAAGAGATGTGGAGTGTTGGAGAAGGTCATCAAGAGGACATGATGACCCATGAGCTGGACCTGGGCAATCAGAAGTTCTTTATTTTCTCCCTGGTCCTTGGAACTGACTTGTTGCCCATTGTTCACCCACTCTGAGTCATTTCAAGGACACAGCCTTTAGAGAGTAATTTACTCTCGAGACCATCTGAATTGTATACATGATTGAATCCCATTAAGTCTTGTATATAAACTCAAGATTCTAGTGGGCAGATGTGGAGACCTGCTTATCTTGCAGCCACCCAAAATAAGGTTCTATATAGAAGTGTCCTTATTAAAGCTGCCACTTATTTTTTTTAATGTTTATTTCTTTGAGAAAGAAAGAGCATGTGCACGTGCGCGCGCGCGCGCACACACACACACACACACACACACACACACACAGGAGAGGGGCAGAGAGAGAGGAGAGAGAGAATTTCAAGCAGGCTATGTGCTGTCAGCAAAAAACCATGACAAGGGGCTCAATCACATGAACCATAAGATCATGACCTGAACTGAAACCAAACATCATACACTTAACCCACTGAGACACCCAAGTACCCTAAGCTGCCATTTATGAATCTGAAGTGATCCTTCTCTTTCTTTGGTCTCTCCTATCCCTTTGTGTATTGGGGGGGCGATTTTGAATTCACCAGGGATGAATTTTCATCACAATATTGTGAACCAATAACATAGGAGAGGGAATAAACCATTATATAATTCAAGAAAACTCTATGATTTGAAGGACAGGAATATCCATTTTGAAGAAATTAACAGGTTTCTACCAAATGGATGAGAATGAACCTACTCCTAAGAACATCATTATGAAATTTAACAGGACTGGTGATCAGAGTCTAAGCATGGCCTTAATTTTGTCATCTAAAAAATGATGTTTGAAAAATAAAAGAGTTACTGTATTTCTTTTATTGTGTTTTTTAGAAGATAAGTTAATATTGGTAAACAACAGAAATGCCTAATACAGTAAATAAGCAATAAATATTAGCTGCTTGATTCCAGTTCAAGATGGAAATGTAGGAAGATTCTGAACTCACTTCCTTCTGTGAACACACCAAATATACAGCAACATATGGAAAATTTTCCTCTGAAAAAAACTCCAAAACTAGCTCAGTGACATCTATGCACTGAGCAAATGACAGGAAATAAAAACATATTGCATCACGTAGGAGAGCCTGAGAAACAATCTCACGTAAATTCTTCCCCTGGCAAGGCAAACCACAACTGGAAGAGAACTCAAAACCCCAAGCTTCTCCTTGAGGAGCAAAGGGTTTGAGCCCTACATCTGGCATCCAAACTATTAACACCTGCAACTGAAAGAGGAATACCAAAAATATCTGCCTTTAATTTAAAAGTCAATGGAGCTTACATCCATGAGACCCACCAAGATAAAGTAAACTGAGTAATGGGGTGTGGACACCCAGACTCACCTGCCCCAAGCCCAGCACAAAGGTAGCTGACTACAAAGAACCAGACTTTATGTGAAAGTTACTTTTTTTGTTTATCTTAAAGTATGGGCCTGAGAGTCAGGCATTGAATTTGACATACACCTAGAGGGCTACTGAAAAGTATTTTCTGTCCAGGGACAGAGGCTTATGGGTACCATCTTTGCACTAACCCTTTGTCTCACTTTAGCTTATTTTTATCTTGTGGAAAGAAGCTTGTACTGTCATCTGGCACCTGAATTTTGTGGCTGCCATCTGAGTGATACCTCTAGGTCTCCTAGCTCTGGAAAACAGTAGGGCTTATGCACACAAATCTCACAGGACTATAACAGAGAAAAAGTCCTTAATTGGCTACCACCTTGCAGCTTGGGGCACCTAGTCTTTCTGTGAAAGAGGCCTCTTACCTTGCCTTCAGAGGTACAGCCTGAGAGCCAGGATTTTTTAATTTTTAATTTATTTTTATTTTTAATTTTTAACTTTTTAACTTTTTATTTTTGAGAGAGAGAGACAGCGTGTGAGCAGGGGAGGGGCAGAGAGAGAGGGAGACACAGAATCTGAGGCAGGCTCCAGGCTCTGAACTGTCCGCACAGAACCCAATGCAAGGCTTGAACTCATGAACCATGAGATCATAACCTGAGCCAAAGTTGGACCCTTAAATGACTGAGCTACCCAGGCACCCAAGCCAGGCTTTTTTAAAACACACATTTAAGGTCTGACCTTAGATGTGACCTTCTCTAGAGACCTTGTAGGGTGGGCACTATCTTTGTAGTCTCCCTTTTCCACAGTCCAAAGTGCCAGTATCTCCCAGAAGGGAGCTTGCGCACACATCTGTTACCCCAGTTTTTACATCTGGTGCCCCAGGTTTTGTGGTTTGCTGCCCTAGAAGGCCTAACTCTGATGGCCAGTGGGACTTGTAGTCCCAAAGGTCTGTACATATTTACATACTTTGAAAGCTTCTGTCTGATGTTCTGGCTTCCAATCAGCCCAAAACTAGCTGCTGAATGGAAATCCTCCCCTTTGGGACACTGGCAGGTTTTGGCACACCCTGAACTACTGGAAGCCAATTAAAAGAAAATCGGCTGTTTGGGCAAGGTTTTGAGAAACAACCAAGAGCTAGGGCAGGCTTGAATGTTAAGATTCATCTCTTATAAGAAGCCTTTCCTTCAAGACTGAAAGAGGTGATTGTTTTTTATCTTATGCATAAAAGATGCATAAGCATTTGTTGATATTTGTGCAACCAACATAGCAACACTTAAATGAAGCAAATATTAATAGACCTAAAGGCAGAAAAAGACATCAATACAACAATATAGGACTTCATACATTACATTCATCCATGGATAGATCATGTGGACAGAGAATCAGTAAGAAAACATTGGTCTTAAATGACACAATAGGCCAGATGGACTTAAAGACCTAGAGACAACATCCCATCCAAAAGCAACAGAATACACATTTTTCTCAAATGGAGCATGAACCTTCTCCAGGATCATACCTAAGGCCACAAAACAACTATTAATAATTTAAGATGACTGAAATCAAATGAAATCTTTTCTGACAATTATATGAAATTAAAAATCAATTTTGTGGTATAAAAGTAGAAATCTAGTTAAATCAGGAAGAAAACTGGAAAATTCAAATATGTGGAGATTTAACATGCTACTGAACAACCACTGGGCCAAAGATATCAAGATATAAATTTAAAAATAGCTTGAAAGAAATAAAAATGATAATAAAATATACCATTACTTATGAGAAGCAGCAAAAGCATTTATAAAATCTTATAGCAACAAATGCCTACTTTAACAAAAATAATTCCAACAAAACAATCTCACTTTACATCTCAATGAACTATAAAAAGAACAAATGAAGCCCAACATTAGTGGAAGGAAAAAAATTACAAAGATCAGAGTGATATATACATAATAAGTCAGACAAATACTGTATGATCTCACTTATATGTGGCATCACAAAAAAATGAGTTCTGGCCCAAGATGACCATGTAGAAAGATCCTGAACTCCCCTCCTCTACAGACACACCAAATCTACACCTATGACTATTTACAGAGCAATTCCTCCTGAATAATAACTAAGGGTTGGCCAAACAGGTTTCAGACAACAAAAGATAGACAAAACAGCAAGAGAGATGGAGACTTGGTAATAAAGGGAACCCCCATCTTTGACCCTGTGAAGTTAGTACCAAGGAACCATGAGCAGATTTTTCTGCCCTAGGGAACAGAAAAAAAAAGCCACAGTTTAAGAAAGTGACCAGTATATAGCAGATCCACCCCTAGGACACTGCCATACAGCAGGAGACCTGCTGAAACTTTCTGGGTTGGAGGGACTAGGAAGTGCCATGTTTGTTTCCCCTTCATCTTGATAGTGGAGTTTGAAGCAGGGTTGTTGGTGCCATAGCCATCCTGCCACTTCAGTGAGCCCCAGGCCCCAGCCCACTCCAACCTTGGATGCCCTTAGACACAGAAAATAGTAGTGGTTTTAAAAAGCAACTAGAATATAAAGAAACTAGCCCTAAAACCCTGCCAGATGGTGAGAAATTTGTTGGAACTCTCTCTGGGTCAGAAGGATTAGTGAGCACCACAGTTTCCATTCTCCCTCCACCTTGATAGCATGGATGTGAGCAGGGTTTGGGCCCTGTAACCATCCTATGCCTCGATGAGCCTCCGACTCCCACCCCACACCAGCCACAGCCATCCCCAGAACAGTACACACCAGACACCCTAGTGGGCACCTACTGCAGCTTCCAAATATAGTACCAAGGTGACACAGTCATGAGGCACCCCAGACCATTCCAGGACTGTACCTTCAGCTTCAGAAGGCTTGCCAGAGCACCCCCTGAGCAAATTGCACAGAGACCCCCATTCCATGCTCCAACCTAGACTCCAGATACTCTGCCAGTGTGGCTCTTTCATGGAGCACCACAGGACTTCCTTGCCCATACCCTGCCTTAGCTCTAGCCACACCACCAGGGCACCCTCTGCATGGATATCCCAGGGACCACAGTGGCCCATGTCCACTTCAGGTTTAACTGTTCTGCTAGAGCACCTTCTTTGTGGAGAGCCACACAAAACCCTAGCCTGTACCCAGTTCAACTTCAACTATCCTGCCAAGTCACTCTGTGCAGAGTACCCAAGGACTTTACCAACCTGTACCCATTTTAGCTTCAATTATCCTACAAGGGCACCCCATGTGTATAAGCCCAGGAAGCACACTGGCCGACACCCACTTCAGATTTAGCTGTCTCTCCAAGTTACCCACCGTACAGTTAGCCCCAGGATCTTCTGGCTTCCATAAACCTGAGCTGTCCTGCCAGGGGTCTTCTGCATGGAGAGCCTCAGGATCATCTGGACATGCCCAATTTAGCTGCAGCCATCCCAGTAGTGCAGTTACAGCATGGAGTGCCTCATGACCCTCAGCCTATGCCAGCCACAGCTCCAGCCTGCCAGCAAACATCACCATGTATACATAGTCTACACAGGGGATGACCATATACAAAAACATTAGCTGTTTTGCCCAACTCATAGAAACACAGAAAACCAAGAAAATGTGGAGATAGGCATACTCTCCAAACAAAAGAACACAAAATATCAGAAAAAGAACTAAATGTAATGGAAATAAGCAATATGCCTGATGAAAAGCAATATGCCTGATGAAGAGTTTAAAGTAATATTATAGAGATGCTCACTAGATTGGAGAGAATGGAAGAACTGCATGAGACTTCAACACAGAGATAAAAAATATAAAAAAGAACCAATCATGGTTGAGAATATAATAACTAAAATGAAAAATACACTAGAGGAAATCAACAGACTAGCAGATTCAAAAGAATGGGTCAGCAATCTGGAATACAGGGTAATGGAAAGCACCCAAGATGAACAGCAAAAAGAAAAAGAAAACAAAAAAAACAAAACTAAAAATGACAATAGGTTAAGGGATCTCTGGAACATCAACCAGACAAATATTTGCATTATAGGGGTTTCAGAAGGAAAAGAGAGAAAGAAAAGGGCAGGAAACTAATTTAAAGAAATAATAGCTGAAAACTATCCTAACATAGGGAAGTATATAAAGCTCCAGGTTCAGGAAGCACAATTTCAACAAGATGAACCCAAGGAGGTCCACACTAAAACACATAATAATTAAAATATCCAAGTTTAAAGTTAAAGAGGATTTAAAAGCATCAAGAGAGAAGCATACAATTATATACAAGGGAAACCACATAAGTCTAGAAGCTGATTTTTCAGCAGAAATTTTGTAGGCCAGAATGTAGTGGCATGATATATTTAAAGTGCTGAAACGAAAAAAAAATCTGCAACCAGTATTTTACCTGGAAAAGTTATCATTCAGAACTGAAGGAGAAATAGAATTTCCCAGACAATAAAGGAGATTATCACCACTAACCTGGCTTTATAAGAAAGGTTAAAGGGACTTCTTTAAGTGAAAAAGATGATGGCTAGTCATAAAATAATTATGAATGAAAAAATATAAAATATGACAACATATACATAAGATGTGTAAGAGGAAATAAAAAATAAGTTCTCTTAGCATGTGTTTGAACTTTAATGACCATCAACTTAATATAGACTGCTATATACTTAGGATGTTACGGGAAACTCATGGTAACCGCAAACCAAAAATTTATAAAAGATATACAAAAATAAAGAGAAAGAAAGCCAAACATAATATTACAGAAAGTCATTAACCACAAAGAAAAGCATGAGAGAAAAGAAACAAGAAGTTGTACAAAAAACAACCAGAATACAATGAACAAAATGGCAACGAGTACATACCTATCAATAATAAACTTTAAATGTGTAAATGGTCTCAAGCCCCAGTCAAAAAACATAGAGTGACAGAATGGATTTTTTTTAAGCCATCTAAATGCTGCCTATAAGATACACACCTCAGACCCAAAGACACATACAGACTGAAAGTGAAGCATGTAAAAAGATATATCAGAAAAAAAAATAGACTTTAAAACAAAAGCTACTAAAAAGGAGAAAGAAGAGCATTGTATAACGATAAAAGGGAAAATCCAACAAGAAGATACAATATTTTAAATATTGATGCACTCATACTGATGTACCTAAACACATTGTAAATATTTGTTAACAGATATAAAGAGGGAAATTCATAGTTGTACAATAAAGGTAGGGGACTTTAACACTGCCTTTACACCAAGAATATATCATCTGGGCAGAAAATCAATAAGGAAACAATGACTTTGAATGACACATTAGACTAGATGGACTTAATAGATATAAACAGAACATTCGACCCCAAAGGAGAACATATATTCATTTCAAGTGCACATGGAACATTCTCCAGGATAGATCACATGTTAGGACACAAAACAAGTCTCAATAAGTTTAAGATTGAAATCATCATGAATTTTTGGAGTGCACAATGGTATGAAAATAGCAATCAATTACAATAAAAAAACTGGAAAAACAAATATGTGGATGTTAAACAACACACTAGTAAATAACCAATGGATTTCTTCAATTGAGAAATCAAACAAGAAATAAAAAAATACATGGAGATAAATAAAAATGATGGGGCGCCTGGGTGGCGCAGTCGGTTAAGCGTCCGACTTCAGCCAGGTCACGATCTCGCGGTCCGTGAGTTCGAGCCCCGCGTCAGGTTCTGGGCTGATGGCTCAGAGCCTGGAGCCTGTTTCCGATTCTGTGTCTCCCTCTCTCTCTGCCCCTCCCCCGTTCATGCTCTGTCTCTCTCTGTTCCAAAAATAAACGTTGAAAAAAAAATAAAAAAAAAAAAAATGAAAACACAATGTCCCCAAGTCTTTGGGACACAGCAATAGTTGTTCTAAGAGGGATATTGATGGTAGTGCAGGTATACTGCTATAGTATAGTAGTATAGGAAGAAACTGTACAAGAAACAGGAAAAATCTCAAATAAACAATTTAACCTTACACCTAAAGGAACTAGAGAAAGAAGAACAAACAGAGCCCAAAGTGAGTAGAAGGAAGGAACAATAAAGATCAGAGCAGAAATAAACAAAATTGGTAAACCTTTAGCCGGACTCAACAAGAATTATAAAGAATTATTGATAAAATAAAGAATTTAATAAAGAATTAAAAAGAAAACCACATGACCTTATCCCTAATAAACAGATGCACAATTTCTGAACAAATATTAGCAAACTGAATTTGACAATACATAAGAAAGGTTCACCATTAAGTGGGATTTATTTATATGTGCAAATTAATCAACATGATATACCATATTAACAAAATGAAGGCTATAAATCATATGACCATCTTGATATATGCAGAAAAACAATTTGGCAAAATTGAACATCTATTTGTGAACAAAAATCTTAATAAAATGGGTTTGAAGGGAACATATCCCAACATAATAAAGGCCATATATGACAAACCCACAGCTATCATCATACTCAATGGTAAAAAATGAAGCTTTCCTCTAAGACTAGTGAGAAAACAGGAATGTCCACTCTTGACACTTTTATTCAACATATTACTAAAAGTCTTAGCCACAGAAATCAGACAAGAAAAAGAAAAGGCATTCATACTAGTGAGGAAGAAATTAAACTATAACTATTAGAAGCAATAAATGAGTTTAGTAAAGTTGCAGGATATAAAATTATACACAAAAATCTGTTGTGTTCCTATAGGTTAATAACAAAGTAGTAGAAAGAAATTAAGGTGACAATTCCATTTACCATCGCACTAAAAAGTATAAAATACCTATGAATAAATTTAACCAAGGAGTTGAAAGACCTGTACACAGAAAACTATAAAATAGTGATTAAGGAAATTGAAGATAACAAAGAAATAGAAAGATATTTCATGCTCATTGACTAGAAAAATCAAAATTGTTAAATGTCCATACTACCCAAAACAACCTAAAGATTCAATGCAATTCCTATCAAAATACCAAAACCATTTTTCACAGAACTAGAATACTACTAAAATTTGTGTGCAGCAAAAAATACCCCAAATAGCTAAAGCAATCTTGAGAAAGAACACACTTGGAGGTATTAAGGTCCCAGATTTCAAGATATACTAAGTCATGTCAATCAAAACAGTGTGGTACTGGCACAAAAATAGACACATAAATAAATAAATGGAGGGGCGCCTGGGTGGCGCAGTGGGTTAAGCGTCCGACTTCAGCCAGGTCACGATCTCGCGGTCCGTGAGTTTGAGCCCCGCGTCAGGCTCTAGGCTGATGGCTCGGAGCCTGGAGCCTGTTTCCGATTCTGTGTCTCCCTCTCTCTCTGCCCCACCCCCGTTCATGCTCTGTCTCTCTCTGTCCCAAAAATAAATAAATAAACGTTGAAAATAAATAAATAAATAAATAAATAAATAAATAAATAAATAAATAAATAAATGGAATAGAGCAGAGAGCTCAGCAATAAACCCATGCTTATTTGGTCAATTACTCTGTGACACTGGAGACAAGAATATACAATTGGGAAAAGGACAGTTTCTTCAATAGATGGTGCTGGAAAACTGGAAAGTTACATACAAAAGAATGAAACTAGATCACTTTCTTACACTATATACAAAAATAAATTCAAAATGGATTAATGACCTAAATGTGAGACATGAATCCATAAAACTCGTAGAAGAAAACATAGGCAGTAATTTGACATCAGCCTTAGAAACATTTTTCTAAACATGGCTCCTAAGACAAGGGAAATAAAAGCAAAAATACACCTTCTGCAAGATGAAGGAAACCAACAAAATGAAAAGGCAACATTAGTATATGGAAGACGTTTGCAAATAATATTCTGATAAGAAGTTGATATCCAAAATGTGTAAAGAACTCACAGAACTAAATACCAAGAAAACAAATAATCCAATTAAAAATGTGCAGAGGAACTGAATAGAGCTTTTTCCAAAGAGGACATACAGGTGGTCAGTAGACACATGAAAAGGCACTCAACATCATTCATTATCAGGGAAATGCAAATTAAACCCACAATGAGCTATCAGAATAGTTAGAATTAAAAAGAGAAGAGGGGTGCCTGTGTGGCTCAGTTGGTTGAGTGTCAGGCTCTTGATTTTGGCTCAGGTTATGATCTCACGGTTTTAAGATCCAACCCCAAGTTGGGCTGCCTGCCAGCCATGGATCCTGCTTTAGATTCTCTCTCGCTCTTGTTCTGCCCCTCCCCAACTCATGTGTGCACTCTCTCAAAACAATAAAAATAAAAGACAAGAAATAACAAGTACTGGCAAGGGTATAGAGAAAATGGAACCCTCATGCACTATTGGTAGAAATATAAATTGGTGCAGTCATTGTGGAAAACAGTATGGAAGTTTCTCAAAAAAATAAAACTAGATATATCATATGATCCAGTAATTCTACTACCGAGTATTTACCCCAAATAAATACATACTTATTCAAAAAAATATATACGCACCCCTATTTTTTTTGCAACATTATTTACAATAGCTAAGAATTGGAAGCAACCCAAGTGTCTACTAATAGGGGAATGGATAAAGATGATACACACACACACACACACACACACACACACACACACACTCAAACACAGTGGAGTATTATGCAGCCATAAAAAGATGAGATCTTACCATTAGCAACAACATGGATGGACCTGAAGGGTATTATGCTAAGTGAAATAAGTCAGGCAGAGAAAGATAAATACCAAATGACTTCACATATACGTGGAAGTTAAGAAAAAAACACACAGATGAATAAATAAACAAAAAGCAGAAACACACACAAAAACAGAGAACAAACTGATGTTGCCAAAGTGGGGGCAGGTGGGAATACAGGCAAAAAAGGTAAAGAGGAGTGGGAGATACAGACTTTCAGTCATATAATGAATAAGCAAAAGGTAAAGTACAGGGAATATTGTCAATGGTATTATAATAGCAATGGATATTGACAGACACACAAGTTATACTTGTGGTGAACATAGCATATCATACAGAGTTGTAAAATCACTATGTTGTAAATCTAAAATGTAATGTGTGTTAACTATCACAGTTTAATAAAATGAGCTGACAGATACAGATAACAGATTTGTGGTTGCCAGATGCATGAGGTAAAATGCATGAGGTAAAACGGGCAAAATGCATGAAGAGGAAGAAAGGTACAAAGTTTTAGTTATAAAATAATTAAGTCATGGGGATGTACTATATGGTGCGGTGAGTATGTATCTGTAGTTAATACTACTGTATTGCTTATTTGAAAGTTGTTAAGAGAATGGAGCTTAACATTTTCTTATAAAAATTATTGTGATGAATGTTAACTAGATTTACTCCTCTGATTATTTGCCACATATACAAATAGTGAATCAGTATATTGTACACATGAGGCTAATATAATGTTGTATGTCAATTACATCAAAAAATAAACATTAGCTCTTATTTCTATCATTCTTTTACAGATACTTGTTTTGCTCTTCAGCCTCCTTTATGATTTTTTTTGTCTTTGTGTTCAATTTCACTATGAAACCATAGGTTTGAATATACTTTTATTTATCTTACTTAAGGCTTTTCTTCCATATTTGGTGAAAGTATTAATTCCCTGATTTTTATAACTTTAATATGAGAAATATGAGAATGGCCTTGTTTGCACACTTAAAAGTACATTAGTAGAAAAGAAGCAACATGCCTCTAATACACTTTTACACAAACATTAAAAAAATTATATGTTCACATAAATACAATGAAAACACAGATGTAAAATGTTAACATCTTGGATATCTGGATGAAGGGAACATGAGAACTTTTTGCACTATTTTTGCAACTTTTCTATTAGCCAAAATACAAAAAGTTAATAGGAAAATGTCCACATGCCAAGGGGTGAACTTTTCTTGGTCCACACTTTTGTTACTTCCAGTCTTGTACTGGTACTTCAAGGCCTTCGATTTATGTAAGGACTCCCTGCCTTTTGTGGAGAAAAGGCCTTTTTTCCCCTTATGGTCATTAGAATTTGCATTTAATTACAAAGCATCTTAGGCAGAATAAGGGCCCCCAAAGATGTTCACATCCTAATGCCTGGAACCTATTAATATGTTAGAGCACCTGGCAAATGGAAATTAAAGTTCAAGATGGAATTAAAGTTGCTAATCAATTCATCTTAAAACAGGGAAATTATCCTGGATTATCTGGATGGCACCCATCGAATCACAACGTTTTCTTAGAAGTGGGAAGCAGGCAGAAGAGTGGAAAATCAGAGAAGTGTGATGATGGAAATAGGACCAGAGAATTTGTCGTTTTGAAGTGGAGGAAGGACTATGAGGCAAAGAATGCAGGTAGTCTCTAGAAGCTGGAAAAAACAAAGCAACAGATTCCTCACTCTTGGAGCCTCTGGAAAGGAAGGTACCCGAGGACACCTTGATTTGAGCCCAGTGAGATCCATTCAGACTTCTGACTTACAATAAATTTGTGTTGTTTCAGACCATCAAGTTTATGATAATTTGTTACAGTAGCAATTCAAAACTAATAGGTGAGGATTAGTAAATGCTGAGGAGTAGCTCACAACTTTTCGTGTTTTCTGCCTCTGGGATTTTCATTGCTTTCTCAGTGTTGGTTTTATTTGATTTAGAAATTCTTTTTTTTTTCAAATTATTTTTAATGTTTATTTATTTTTGTGAGAAAGCGAGCATATGAGTGGGGGAGGGGCAAACAGGGAAACACAGAATCCAAAGCAAGCTCCAGACTCTCAGCTGTCAGCACAGAGCCCAACGAGGGGTTCGAACCCACCAACCACCAGATCATGACCTCAGCCAAAGTCAGATCCCTAACCAACTGAACCACTCAGGTGCCCCTCAATTTAGAAATTCATAAGTGAAGGGACGCCTGGGTAGTTCAAGTTGGTTAAACATCCCACTTTGGCTCAATCAAGATCTGTCGGCTGGAGGGTTCATGGGTTTGAGCCCCGTTTTGGGCTGACAGCTCAGAGCCTGAAGCCTGCTTTGGGTTTTGTGTCTGCCCCTCCCCCGTTTGTGCTCTGTCTCGCTCTTTTTTCAAAAATAAACATTAAAAAAATTCTTAAGTGTGTAGCGTTTATATCAGAAAGTCTTTTTAAATAGATATCTAATACATATTGTAAGAAATGAAGTTCTAGGTGAACTAGTTTTTATTTTTCATTTTGAAATTTTAGACTTACAGAAGAGTTGCAAAAACAGTATAGAAAGTTCCTGTTTATTCTTTACCCAGCTCTTCCTAATGTTAACCTCTTAAATAACCATGGTACAATTACCATTACTAATAAATGAATATTGGTGTAATAAAGTATCTGACTCCATTTTTCATGCTGACACTGATAGTTTTCAAGACCACACATCCCTCTTTCCCTCTTGCTCCACATCTGGGTGAGCTGATAAGATAATCTGAGTACTTTTTTTTCTTTTTCTTTTTTTTTTTTCTTTTTGCACCAATAGGAAGTTTAAAAAGCACATAAGCCCTGGACACTGCAAGGGAATCCTCACCTCGGTCTCATCCCTAACCACCACAAAAACCAAAACCACTTGTTCCCCACTTGCTTAAACCACTTTAGACCAACTTGAGTGCCTGCCTTGCTCTCCCCAGAAAGCTCCAGTCCGTGAATAATAAACCTTTCATACCCTCTTGGTATATGTGGCATCATCATCCTCAATATCTGATTTTGTGTGGGAGAAAGTCAACTGTGCCTTCTCTGGGCAACCACAAAACAGCTGGTATGATACTATTAATTAAGCTATAGACTTTTCTTAGATTTCATAAATTTTTCACTAATACTCATTTTGTTTATTTGTTTCAAGAGAGAGTGAGCATGTGCACTGCACAAGCAGAATAGGGGCAGAGGGAGAAGGAGAGAATCTTAAGCATGGAGCCCAGCATGGAGCCCAACACAGAGCTCAGTCTCACATCCCTGTGAGCCAAAATCAAGAGTCAGATCCTCAACCAAATGAGCCATCCAGTCACACCTCCACTAATATTCTTTATTCGAAGATTCAATCCATTCAAATTCAAGTTTTCATTTCATTTCATTGCCTTCAATTCTTCTATATATATTAATTAGAATTCTTCTGTAAGGGATGCTTGTGCCTTCTCTCCCATTTATTCACTTATTTTAAAAATGTCTCGGGGTTGCGGCAAGATGGCGGCTTAGGAGGACGCTGGGCTCACCGCACGTCCTGCTGATCACTTAGATTCCATCTACACCTGCCTAAATAACCCAGAAAACCGCCAGAGGATTAGCAGAACAGAGTCGCCGGAGCCAAACGCAGACGAGAGGCCCACGGAAGAGGGTAGGAAGGGCGGCGAGGCGGTGCGCGCTCCACGGACTGGCGGGAGGGAGCCGGGGCGGAGGGGTGGCTTGCCGGCCAAGCAGAGCCCCTGAGTCGGGCTTGCAAAAGCGGAGGGGCCGGGCGGACTGTGTTCCGACAGCAAGCGCGACTTAGCGTCTGGGAGGTCAGAAATTAACAGCTCTGCTCGGAAAGCGGGAAGGCTGGAGGACAAAGGGAGGGAGAGCTGCTGAGCCCCCTGACAACAGAGCTCAGTTTGGTGGGGAACAAAGGCACTCGCCAGCGCCATTTCCCCCGCCCATCCCCCAGCCGAAATCCCAAAGGGAACCGGTTCCTGCCAGGGAACTTGCTCGCTCTGCGCAAACACCCAACTCTGCGCTTCGGCGGAGCCAAACCTCCGGCAGCGGATCTGACTCCCTCCCGCTGCCACAGGGCCCCTCCTGAAGTGGATCACCTAAGGAGAAGCGATCTAAGCCTGCCCCTCCTGCCCCCGAGCACCTTGCCTACCCACCCCAGCTAATACGCCAGATCCCCAGCATCACAAGCCTGGCAGGGTGCAAGTAGCCCAGACGAGCCACCCCACCCCACAGTGAATCCCGCCCCTAGGAGAGGGGAAGAGAAGGCACACACCAGTCTGACTGTGGCCCCAGCGGTGGGCTGGGGGCAGACATCAGGTCTGACTGCGGCCCCGCCCACCAACTCCAGATATACACCACAGCACAGGGGAAGTGCCCTGCAGGTCCTCACCACGCCAGGGACTATCCAAAATGACCAAGCGGAAGAACTCCCCTCAGAAGAATCTCCAGGAAATAACAACAGCTAATGAGCTGATCAAAAAGGATTTAAATAATATAACAGAAAGTGAATTTAGAATAATAGTCATAAAATTAATCGCTGGGCTTGAAAACAGTATACAGGACAGCAGAGAATCTCTTGCTACAGAGATCAAGGGACTAAGGAACAGTCACGAGGAGCTGAAAAACGCTTTAAACGAAATGCATAACAAAATGGAAACCACCACAGCTCGGCTTGAAGAGGCAGAGGAGAGAATAGGTGAACTAGAAGATAAAGTTATGGAAAAAGAGGAAGCTGAGAAAAAGAGAGATAAAAAAATCCAGGAGTATGAGGGGAAAATTAGAGAATTAAGTGATACACTAAAAAGAAATAATATACGCATAATTGGTATCCCAGAGGAGGAAGAGAGAGGGAAAGGTGCTGAAGGGGTACTTGAAGAAATCATAGCTGAGAACTTCCCTGAACTGGGGAAGGAAAAAGGCATTGAAATTCAAGAGGCACAGAGAACTCCCTTCAGACGTAACTTGAATCGATCTTCTGCACGACATATCATAGTGAAACTGGCAAAATACAAGGATAAAGAGAAAATTCTGAAAGCAGTAAGGGGTAAACGTGCCCTCACATATAAAGGGAGACCTATAAGACTCGTGACTGATCTCTCTTTTGAAACTTGGCAGGCCAGAAAGAATTGGCACGAGATTTTCAGGGTGCTAGACAGAAAAAATATGCAGCCAAGAATCCTTTATCCAGCAAGTCTGTCATTTAGAATAGAAGGAGAGATAAAGGTCTTCCCAAACAAACAAAAACTGAAGGAATTTGTCACCACTAAACCAGCCCTACAAGAGATCCTAAGGGGGACCCTGTGAGACAAAGTCCCAGAGACATCACTATAAGCATAAAACATACAGACATCACAATGACTCTAAACCCATATCTTTCTATAATAACACTGAATGTAAATGGATTAAATGCGCCAACCAAAAGACATAGGGTATCAGAATGGATAAAAAAACAAGACCCATCTCTTTGCTGTCTACAAGAGACTCATTTTAGACCTGAGGACACCTTTAGATTGAGAGTGAGGGGATGGAGAAGTATTTATCATGCGACTGGAAGCCAAAAGAAAGCTGGAGTAGCCATACTTATATCAGACAAACTAGACTTTAAATTAAAGGCTGTAACAAGAGATGAAGAAGGACATTATATAATAGTTACAGGGTCTATCCATCAGGAAGAGCTAACAATTATCAATGTCTATACACCGAATACCGGAGCCCCCAAATATATAAAACAATTACTCATAAACATAAGCAACCTTATTGATAAGAATGTGGTAATTGCAGGGGACTTTAATACACCACTTACAGAAATGGATAGATCATCTAGACACACAGTCAATAAAGAAACAAGGGCCCTGAATGAGACATTGGATGAGATGGACTTTACAGATATATTTAGAACTCTGCATCCCAAAGCAACAGAATATACTTTCTTCTCGAGTGCACATGGAACATTCTCCAAGATAGATCATATACTGGGTCACAAAACAGCCCTTCATAAGTTTACAAGAATTGAAATTATACCATGCTTACTTTCAGACCACAATGCCATGAAGCTTGAAATCAACCACAGGAAAAAGTCTGGAAAACCTCCAAAAGCATGGAGGTTAAAGAACACCCTACTAACGAATGAGTGGGTCAACCAGGCAATTAGAGAAGAAATTAAAAAATATATGGAAACAAACGAAAATGAAAATACAACAATCCAAACGCTTTGGGACGCAGCAAAGGCAGTCCTGAGAGGAAAATACATTGCAATCCAGGCCTATCTCAAGAAACAAGAAAAATCCCAAATACAAAATCTAACAGCACACCTAAAGGAACTAGAAGCAGAACAGCAAAGGCAGCCTAAGCCCAGCAGAAGAAGAGAAATAATAAAGATCAGAGCAGAAATAAACAATATAGAAACTAAAAAAACTGTAGAGCAGATCAACGAAACCAAGAGTTGTTTTTTTGAAAAAATAAACAAAATTGACAAACCTCTCGCCAGGCTTCTCAAAAAGAAAAGGGAGATGACCCAAATAGATAAAATCATGAATGAAAATGGAATTATTACAACCAATCCCTCAGAGATACAAACAATTATCAGGGAATACTATGAAAACTTATATGCCAACAAATTGGACAACCTGGAAGAAATGGACGAATTCCTGGACACCCACACGCTTCCAAAACTCAATCAGGAGGAAATAGAAAGCTTGAACAGACCCATAACCAGCGAAGAAATTGAATCGGTTATCAAAAATCTCCCAACAAATAAGAGTCCAGGACCAGATGGCTTCCCAGGGGAGTTCTACCAGACGTTTAAAGCAGACATAATACCTATCCTTCTCAAGCTATTCCAAGAAATAGAAAGGGAAGGAAAACTTCCAGACTCATTCTATGAAGCCAGTATTACTTTGATTCCTAAACCAGACAGAGACCCAGTAAAAAAAGAGAACTACAGGCCAATATCCCTGATGAATATGGATGCAAAAATTCTCAATAAGATACTAGCAAATCGAATTCAACGGCATATAAAAAGAATTATTCACCATGATCAAGTGGGATTCATTCCTGGGATGCAGGGCTGGTTCAACATTCACAAATCAATCAACATGATACATCACATTAACAAAAAAAGAGAGAAGAACCATATGATCCTGTCAATCGATGCAGAAAAGGCCTTCAACAAAATCCAGCACCCTTTCTTAATAAAAACCCTTGAGAAAGTCGGGATAGAAGGAACATACTTAAAGATCATAAAAGCCATTTACGAAAAGCCCACAGCTAACATCATCCTCAATGGGGAAAAACTGAAAGCTTTTTCCCTGAGATCAGGAACACGACAAGGATGCCCACTCTCACCGCTGCTGTTTAACATAGTGCTGGAAGTTCTAGCATCAGCAATCAGACAACAAAAGGAAATCAAAGGCATCAAAATTGGCAAAGATGAAGTCAAGCTTTCGCTTTTTGCAGATGACATGATATTATACATGGAAAATCCGATAGACTCCACCAAAAGTCTGCTAGAACTGATACAGGAATTCAGCAAAGTTGCAGGATACAAAATCAATGTACAGAAATCAGTTGCATTCTTATACACTAACAATGAAGCAACAGAAAGACAAATAAAGAAACTGATCCCATTCACAATTGCACCAAGAAGCATAAAATACCTAGGAATAAATCTAACCAAAGATGTAAAGGATCTGTATGCTGAAAACTATAGAAAGCTTCTGAAGGAAATTGAAGAAGATTTAAAGAAATGGAAAGACATTCCCTGCTCATGGATTGGAAAAATAAATATTGTCAAAATGTCAATACTACCCAAAGCTATCTACACATTCAATGCAATCACAATCAAAATTGCACCAGCATTCTTCTCGAAACTAGAACAAGCAATCCTAAAATTCATATGGAACCACAAAAGGCCCCGAATAGCCAAAGGAATTTTGAAGAAGAAGACCAAAGCAGGAGGCATCACAATCCCAGACTTTAGCCTCTACTACAAAGCTGTCATCATCAAGACAGCATGGTATTGGCACCAAAACAGACACATAGACCAATGGAATAGAATAGAAACCCCAGAACTAGACCCACAAACGTATGGCCAACTCATCTTTGACAAAGCAGGAAAGAACATCCAATGGAAAAAAGACAGTCTCTTTAACAAATGGTGCTGGGAGAACTGGACAGCAACATGCAGAAGGTTGAAACTAGACCACTTTCTCACACCATTCACAAAAATAAACTCAAAATGGATAAAGGACCTAAATGTGAGACAGGAAACCATCAAAACCTTAGAGGAGAAAGCAGGAAAAGACCTCTCTGACCTCAGCCGTAGCAATCTCTTCCTCGACACATCCCCAAAGGCAAGGGAATTAAAAGCAAAAGTGAATTACTGGGACCTTATGAAGATAAAAAGCTTCTGCACAGCAAAGGAAACAACCAACAAAACTAAAAGGCAACCAACGGAATGGGAAAAGATATTCGCAAATGACATATCGGACAAAGGGCTAGTATCCAAAATCTATAAAGAGCTCACCAAACTCCACACCCGAAAAACAAATAACCCAGTGAAGAAATGGGCAGAAAACATGAATAGACACTTCTCTAAAGAAGACATCCGGATGGCCAACAGGCACATGAAAAGATGTTCAGCGTCGCTCCTTATCAGGGAAATACAAATCAAAACCACACTCAGGTATCACCTCACGCCAGTCAGAGTGGCCAAAATGAACAAATCAGGAGACTATAGATGCTGGAGAGGATGTGGAGAAACGGGAACCCTCTTGCACTGTTGGTGGGAATGCAAATTGGTGCAGCCGCTCTGGAAAGCAGTGTGGAGGTTCCTCAGAAAATTAAAAATAGACCTACCCTATGACCCAGCAATAGCACTGCTAGGAATTTATCCAAGGGATACAGGAGCACTGATGCATAGGGCCACTTGTACCCCAATGTTCATAGCAGCACTCTCAACAATAGCCAAATTATGGAAAGAGCCTAAATGTCCATCAACTGATGAATGGATAAAGAAATTGTGGTTTATATACACAATGGAATATTACGTGGCAATGAGAAAAAATGAAATATGGCCTTTTGTAGCAACGTGGATGGAACTGGAGAGTGTGATGCTAAGTGAAATAAGCCATACAGAGAAAGACAGATACCATATGGTCTCACTCTTATGTGGATCCTGAGAAACTTAACAGGAACCCATGGGGGAGGGGAAGGAAAAAAAAAAAAAAAGAGGTTAGAATGGGAGAGAGCCAAAGCATAAGAGACTGTTAAAAACTGAGAACAAACTGAGGGTTGATGGGGGGTGGGAGGGAGGAGAGGGTGGGTGATGGGTATTGAGGAGGGCACCTTTTGGGATGAGCACTGGGTGTTGTATGGAAACCAATTTGTCAATAAATTTCAGAAAAAAAAAAACAAAAACAAAAATAAAAAAAAATTATGGGAAAAAAAAATAAAATAAAAATGTCTCATGAATATTTATTCTTTAGGTTAAATTCAAATGTATAATTTTTCTGCTGCTCAAATTCTAAGTGCACTATTCTTTCAAAGGTACTTTTTTAAATTTAAGTTTTCATTTATTTACTACAGAGTCCATATTTCATTAGCATGGAATTTGCTTTTATATGACCTTTTTCTTTCTGCTGGACCTCCTTGGATGGATTGTTATTTTTCATTTGGGCATATTGGGACTCAAGTCTGGCTGATGGAAAATATAATTGTTATGCAGATTATAGTTATTTTATATTAATAATTCTAAATTTTTACTTTAATGTTATGGTCCTAGTATTCATTTTTATTAGTATAATCAGAATATTATTAATATTTAAAATGAATAAATATGAGCCTAGGGACTCTGTATATAAACATATATGTTAAATCTAAGATAGGTGTATAATTATATTTTAATGCTAGATTCTAACCAACAGGCTGAATTAGTAGAACTTCTCACTCTCTCCCATTCTGAAGATCAACTGAAGACATACTATAAAGGAAAACACTAGGAAAACGGAAAAAAAACCCATAAGAATCCCCTGGGGTTACCAGTGTGAACTAGTTGTGGGGAGTAGAAGGAGGTCAGGCAGAGCTAGTAGAAAAACAGAACAAAAGTAGAATTGGAGATCTGTTCTTTCATCACCCCACCCCTGCCCCTACCATGGGACTAGTAGTACTTTCCTCCATACCTTCAACAAATCACACTCTAGCCCTATTTTCTTAAGAGTAAAATCAGCACACTACCAAAACTTCTTCCCCAAAGCTCCAAAAGATAACAGATAAACAATTTAGGGAGTCTCCTCTGCAAAGGGTGAGGCCTTTATCTGAGAAACTGTTTTATGGAATAAGACATAATTGGCTAGCATTTTCTGGTGGTTGAGACTCCACCTTAGAACTCATCCACACCATCCCATCCCCAAATATGTACATTGGGAACTCACTGATAAGGACTGAAGTTTGTCTCCCCCATCCACATTGCCTCACAGAGTAGCCCATTCTCCAGGGGGAAATGTACTTGGAGGCCAAAATAGCATGACTGCATCAAAAAAAAAAATGACATACTAGATTTCAGAAATAGAAATATTAAAAAATGGACCAAGAATTTACAATTATATTTAAAAACCTACTAGAAGAGATAAGGGGATATGTCATTAATATGAAATAAAAACAAGGAAACGGAAAAGAATGAAGTATAAATACTAGGTATATAAACAATATTTGAAGTAAAAGACATAATAGATGGACTAGATAGCAGAATGGATATGGTTGGGGAAAAATTAGCAAATTAGAAGATCAGAAAGATGAAATCTTTTTGAAGGACAAAGAAAAGTAGTTTCTTTTTTCATGGAGAAGTACTAATAATATCTGGCTAAAAGGAATCCCAGAAAAGGGAGAAATAAAAATGGAGAAGATATAACATTTGAACAGCTAATGGAGAAATTTTCCTGGAATTAAAAAACAAAATTAAGGCCCTCAGATTAAAGAGATCATAGAATTATAAAGAGAAAAGTCAAACCTATACAAATTGTAGTAATATGTAAAAACATCAAAGATAAAGAGTAAATTCTAAAAGCTGATAGAGAAAGAACCAGTTACATACAAAGGAACAAAGTATAAAGTTTCCAACAATGGGAGTAAGAAGACAATGTTGTCTTTTCAAAGAAGGAAACAATATTTGAACTTAGAATTGTATATCCAGCCAAACTGTCAGAGGTCAGAACATAATAGCAATTTTCTCAGGCCTAGTAAAGCATCAGAAATTTTGCCACACCAAGACTTCCATTGAAAATGGTTTTTGATGAAGTATTTACATCAAAGATGATTCAAATCCAGGAGAATGACAAGAGAAGATTATATAGTATGAATGTATTTTACCTGATAAATTATGTTATCTTTAGAAGAAGTATCTAAGACTAAGAAAAAGAAGAAATAAATCTGCAATAACTCAGACTTAAAAGTCTACAAAATATCAACATGATGAGGGTTGAGGAATAGGACAAAGAGACATAGGATTAAACTATTGCTCATCTTATTGTGTCAGTATAGCTATCACTTTTTTTGGGATAGATGTAAGAGCTATCACTTTTTTTTGTTTTAGATGTAAGAAAGGATTCAAAACAAACAAAATGGGTGCCTAAATAAATATGTCCATTTTTGATGCTCCTTTCCTTAAAGGGACACAATAAGGGTTCATTCCCTGAAGTTAGCCCTATAGCTTGTCAGGGCAGCAAAACAAGAATGGAAATGACATGCATAGCTCCTGGCCAAAAATATTTCATTTTCAGTGGGAGGCACTGCAACTTCCTTTTCCCTGCCTTAGTAATTGATGAAGTATATATGGAGATGGAGTCCTGGTCATCCTGGGAACCTGAAGAGCTATGATGAGCAGAGCCCACCACCAAAACTTGTTGGTAGCAAATGGACCCTGTATGTAGGGAATGACCCTGAACGTAGTCTTGGAATTGGTTGTCACTGCATTGTAATGGGTTTATTTCTAAGACCTCCCCCTTCCTCATTTATTTCTATTCCTTAAGGGCTAACCCTAGAAAATAAATATAAAGTCTTGCTAGGTCCTCTCCCTAATTACCTGACTTCAAAGTGTTGTTGGGTTATACCTAGCAACTTTTTAGATGCCTTTCCAGGGAGTATGTGAGTTCTCCCTAAGCCAAGGAATGCTGATAAACTTCTACTCTTAATAACTAAAGAGCAAAAAAGTTGTTGAGGAACAACTACAAACATGGTTATTGCATGCTTTAGGAGACGTAATACGTCTTTGAACAAGTTCCTCCAAAGGGCCAGGTGAAGTGCCCTCTCCGAACAAGAAACAGAATTGGGCTGTACTCAATCCTCCAAACTGAGCATGTGCTGAAGGCAGAACTGGAAGCATTCTTGGGAGCTGCTGGCCAGATAAATGCTGAAAGAAATGATCACCAGAAGATTCTGCAGCTAGTGAGGTTACTTGCCACTAAGAGGAATTTCTCAGAAGTGTTGCTGGAAACATCCAGCTAAGGCTGTGTGTCTCAAATCTGAATATGCAAATGAATCACCATGGGGTCTATAGACCAATTCTATCGATCTGGGGCTGGGGTTGGAGGCAAGACTGAATATTTCTAATAAGTTCCCAAATGACTCCACGGCTGCTGCTCCTCAGACTATACTAACTAGGAGCTAGCTAGCATACTTGTTCTATGCATATTAGAATCAGCTAGAGACCTTTGCAAACAATGATGCCATCCCTAGATATTCTGATTTAATTGGTCTGGGGGTAGTCTAGCATCAGGGTCTCTAGCCTCTCCTCAGGAGATTCTAATGTGCAGTCAAGGTTAAGAACCACTGAGTGAAAGCCTGGGGCTCCTTCTAATATAGCATCAAAAACATGTCAGACATCACTGATCTTATAATCCTTTCTTACAGTTTCCCTCACTGTCCTGTGCAAGGAGAGGTAGATACCTAGCACTTTAGAAATAATGATTATTACAGTTAGAGATAAAATTTTCTGAGCACTTCTTGTGTGCCAACAACTTTACAAATTACATTAATTCTCTCATTTAATCATGCCAAATGTTATAGGGTAGGTACCATTACTATCTCTATTTATAGATGAGAAAATTGGGGTTTTGGGAGACCAAGTAAAGTGCCTAAAGCAACATAGCAATTAAATTAAGAACCTGGAAATAACACCTGCAATCTAACACCAGAGGCTATATACTTAATCACTATACTGCTCAGTCCTTTGCAGGAAGGAAAAAGGCATAATAATTTTCTCCTTGAAACTCTGGAGAGACAGGCCTATAAACTGTAGGTGGGAACTCAAATATTCTATAGATGCTAAATACAAACAAAGCCAGGTGGGAAAGAATAAGTGATCTCATACAGTAAGCATCTGTTATGACCCAAATGTCTATCTTGTATGGATTATGTGTAATTAGCCTTTCTCCAGACACCTCCTCCCACCCCTTCTCTCTTCTTTCCAAGTGATTTTTCCAGAATCATCTCTCCTGAGTTATTTGGGGGGAAGAACATTTGCTTCTAGCACATACATGTGTGAGAACATGATGTAGGTTGCTTCTCTGGAGTCACTTGCTCCTACCATTTTCAGGCGTGTGCTCAATGTATAGCTTCTTCCTGTCTAAAACATTTCAATGTGCTATTTTGGGTGCCTGGTGGGCCCTGTGAGGATAGTACGGGGAGGGTACACTACTCTTTACTTAAATAGGCACAGTGCCCCTCCATTAATTTTCAAGGCACCACTGACCAACACAGGGTGGCACAGAAAATAGACTTTACCAGGCAACTACTGGACAATAACTAGAGGAAATTACAATAGAGGAGGAAACAACTTAATAGTTGATCTTAACTAAGATTGATTCTCACAATCCAAGGAAAACATAAGCCCCTCAGGGATGCCTTCTCATAAACATATCTATTTTGGGTCTTAGGGTCCTCTTTTTTGTCTCTCTTAAGAAAGATGATCTCTTGATTTTCACAGAATAAATTCTCAGCCAATTGCAGCAATATATTGTTGTTCTATGCTAGAATCCTTTTCCTGGAATCCACTCAATCTCCTCTTACTCCTGACCAGGACTATGGGATCCAATAACTTGCAAAACATTTCCCAGAGAATCTGGTTCCTATTTTGAAAACTTGTGGAGTCAGGTGCAAGCCTGGTGGGATTTGTAATATGTCACTGCCTGCTTCTATGGCCTTCTCAATCTGCTTCTGGCCTCTTGTGGTAATCCTTAAGTGGGTGTCCAGCTCTCTTTTCTTTTCTCCCACACTCTCATGATCACAGACATACCTCCAACCTCCCAAGGATGGACACCTCAAAAGACAGTATAAACAACAGTAAGATTAAACTGCCTTACTACAGGGCATGCTAACTACGAGTGGTAATATACAAAGATAGGGCACCTGGGTGGCTCAGTCAGTTAAGCATCTAACTTCAGTTCAGTCATGATCTCACCGTTCATGAGTTCAAGCCCCACATTGGGTTCTCCGTTGGCAGCTCAGAGCCTGCTTGTGATTCTCTCTCTCTCCCTTTCTCTCTGCCCTTCCACCATTTGCACACACACTCTCTCAAAGTGAATAAAACTTAAAAAAAATAGTAGTAATATATAAAGATTTCCATAACCCTGTGAAGAGAACCTTGTCCACAAAATGATCCTGAGCAGTTGCAGCTCCTTTTTACTCTCACCCTCCCGCTGCCTCCTCTTAAGGGCATGACAAACAAGGCTTATTACATGACTTAACCAAGAAGAAGCTCTTCTCTGAAAAGATGCTGCCTTTCCTAAGAAAATCAAATCATGCTATTTTATTTGATAATATTGCATTTTCGTGTTAGTACGTTGGCTTTGAGAATACAGCTTGAGGAAAGAAAACCCATTTAAAGTCTCTGTGCTATCATCACTGGAAGAGGATACACTGTAATTTTGGTAGGAAGCTGGGAGGCTGCATGATAAAAATAGAGGTTTTCATTTCAGAGAGACAATGATTGATGCTTCCTCCCATTATTAACTACCTCTGGGATCTTGAACAACTTCTTTAACCTTTCCACTTTCTTACCTAAAAGAGTGCTAAAAATTTTTGACTCATCAGTATGAGTGAAGTCACCAGAATGGCCAAATAACATGTCCACTGCATGTTTTCCTCACCAACAACAATTTAACACCTATCCATAGGAAAAGTGTTTTCCTTTGAGCTTTGGGATCCAAGTAGGAGATTCTGAAACCCTAGTACAGTACAAAATCAAGGAGTCATTTTGAGAAAGCAGGCATGCACTCAGGTGGCTGACTCATCAACTATGGTCCCAGCTACAGAAAGAGAAACAACTCCATACCCCTGAGGACTTGGCTATAATCCTATTTGGTGTGGTCCTGTCACTAGCACCATATTCCAAGGGATCCAGGAGGAATAATGCCTATTCAAACATTGGGTAATAAACATACAAATCTCATTCTCAGCTCTGGACCCTGAAGTAGCTCATGAAACAGCTCCAGGCTCTGTCAGCCATGGTCTGGGAGGCGCTAGAGGTAAGCCCATAATACTGGGTCAGACTGTAGACTCTGAAAGAGTTCTGTCACTGGGTAAAGGTCATGGATGATAAACTCACAGCTAACATCATACTCAATGGTGAAAGTTTGAAAACCTTGCCTCTAAGATCAGGAATAAGGTGACAGTGACCAATCTCACCACACCTATTCTACATATAACTGAAAGTCCTATGAAGAGCAATTAGGCAAGAAATAAAAAGGATCTAAATTGGAAAATAAAGAAGTAAAGTTATATCTATTTGCAGATGGTGATATTATATATAGAAAACCCTAAAAATCCATCAAAAAATCTTTTAGAACTAATAAATGAATTCAGTAAGGTTGCAAGATACAAAATCAACAAAATCAAAAGTCAGTTGCATTTCTAAATGTAAAAAAAATTGAAAAATAAAGAAAACAATTCCATTTACAATAGCATCCAAAACCAATAATATATTGATATATTTCAGAACAAAATGGTGATATGGGAAATCCTAGCTTTCCTGTTCCTCCCCCAAAGATGACCATTAGACAACTACCAATGAACAAAAACAGCTCCAGACAACTTAGTTTTAGCAACACTGTGGAACAAAAACAACAAAGCAAAAAATCAGTATAATCACAGAAGGAACACAAGTTCATTTCACCTGCATCATCCCATCACTCAAGCTGGCATTGCTCAGCACTAAGAAATTTCCCAGCCACTAGGAGTTTCTTTGCCAGGAAAGGAGATTGGGGTGAGCAGCCAATTTCTTTGGTCTCTCCTGGCACCCCATGAAGGTCCAGCTTCTGTTTCATCCTACTCAGATCAGCAAAGAGAGCCAGTTCAGAACAAGGAAGAAAAGCAGAGGCTATTATTAGCAAATCCATAGTGAACATGATTGCAGTTCACAAAAACCTGCTCTGCAGTCAAACTCAGTAGCTTCTACCACCAACAAAGTCACCAGCTGGAATGTGGATCTTGACAAACACCACATTTGTTAATACTAGCCACACCTCTGTCCCTCTTGCTCCCCCCCATTCCCACCCCTTATGCTTCCTCCAACCAACCACCAGTGCAAGAAACCAGCCTAGGCACCCTTGGCTGATCCCCACCAGTGTGTCCACGCTTGGGCTAGCCCCTGCAGCTGTGTACCTGCATGCCACCAGCCTGATGCTCACCACTGGCCTCCACTGTAGCACACATACATGGAGGGTAGAGTGTCTAGCCATGAGCAGATATACTGATATCCAGGAGCCCCTGCAGCTGCTTATAGATGTGAATCAGATCCTGCTGTCAATGGCCAGCAGCATGACACCCAACTGTGTACAGCCACTCCAGCTTTGCTCAAGCATATTCACTTGATCCCCATTGTTGGTCGCATATATCCAGAGGGAAGAGTGTGCAGTCACAGGAGAGCACATCTATATCTAGGAATCCTATAACTGCTTCTAGGTCCAGACCAGATCTTGCCTTCTGTAGCTGGCACCACTGTGTAACCTAGTCCTTATAGCTGTGGATCTGCATGCCCTCCAGCCTAAACCCCATCACTGGCCTCCACTGCAAATTCCATACCTGAGAATAGAGTATGAAGCCATAGGAGAATATACTAACACTCAGGTCCTCTGCAGACACCGAGTGAGCTCATAGTGGGCCCTGGCACTTGCTACATGCCCTTGCCCCCATGACTATAAGTTTGCCGGCAAGTGACCTCTGCCAACATATAGGTGCCTGTATCTGGCTACCGTAAATGAGCATGTGCACACCACTGGTTCCAGCCACCAATGCTGCCTGCCTTAGGTCCTAGCAACAAATCCTAGAGATGTCACATAGGAGCCTAATAACCCATGCAGCCACTGGAGTCCCCCCATAGTGCTCACCAAGGACCACACAAATTGTTGATATTGTGGACCTCTGTGGCCTGAGCTTAAGAGAAATCACACTCTGCTCTGACTCAGTGCTGTCATGTCTCCCCACCCTTGGCATCCTGCACCACTGGATCCAGGGTCAGAGGACAAGTCAATGTGCCCTCATCTTCAGGTAGAAGGCTTATTTTACCAAAATCAGCCCATAAATTCTGGAAGAAGTGGCTGTTTCCTCAAATGTGCAGACATTTAACAAGGCCACAAAAATCATGAAGAATCAGGTAAACATGTCTCCACCAAAAGAATACAGCAAACTTCCAGGAACTGGCCCCAAAGAAAAGGAGATACAGGATTTGCCTAAGATTTCAAAATAATTTTCCTACAGATGCTCCAAGAGTATAAGGGAACACAGACAAACAATTTAACAATACTAGGAAAACATTACAAGAACAAAATGAGAAGCTCAACAAAGATATAGAAAACATAAAAAAAAAAAGCACCAAAAGATATTTTGGAGTTGAAGAATACAACGGCTAAATAAAAAATTTAATAAAGAGTTGTAGCATCAGACTTGTACAACAAGAAGAGAGAATTAGAGAAGTAGAAAGCAGATTAATTGAAATTATACAAGTAGAAGAGCTAATAGAAAGTATAAAAAAGAAGAAAGCCTATGGGAGTTATAGAACCCCCCGTCCAAAGAAGAAATGTATGTAGTACTGGAGTTCAAGAAGTAAAAGATGAGGAGGAAGGAATAGAAAGCTTATTTAAGGAAACAATGGCTGATAATTTCCAAACACAGGGAGAGATTGGACATACAATTTCAAAAAACTAATAAATCACTTAAAACTTTCAATTTAAAATATTCTTCTTGAAGAAACATAATTGTCTAAAAAAGACAAAGACAGAATTTTGAAAAGATCAAAAGAAAAAATCTCACCTGTAAGGGAACCCCAATAAGCCTATTAGCAGTTATTCTTCAGAATCAAAGGCAAAATAAAGATTTCCCTAATAAAAACTGAAGAAAATCGCCCAGTAAACCTGCTTTAAAAGACATGTTGAAAAAATTCTTCAAGCCAAAACAAAAAGACGTTAATTAGTAAGTGAAAATATATAAAACACACTGGTCAAGGTAAACATAGACTCAAATTCAGAATACACGAATACTGTAATATGGTGATGAACTAACTATTTAATCATAGAATAAATGTTAAAAGACAAAAGCATACTGAACAACCAATGCTTCAAAAAGAAATCAAAAGGAAAGTTAAAAAAGTATCTTAAGGCAAATGAAAATGTAAATATAACAGGGCTCCTGGGTGGCTCAGTTGGTTAAGCATCTGACTTCAGCTCAGGGCATGATCTCATGGTTCGTAGGTTCGAGCCCCATGTCGGGCTCTGTGCTGACAGCCTGGAGCCTGCTTCGGATTCTGTGCCTCCCTCTCTCTCTACCCCTTCCCCTTCTCTCTCAAAAATGAATAAACATTAAAAAAATTTTAATGGAAATATAACATACAAAAACTTATGGGATTCAGCTGAAGAAGTTGTAAGATGGAAACTCATCGTGATAAATGTCTACATTAAGAAACAAGAATGATTTCAATAAATAACCTAACTTTGTACCTAAAGGGACAAATGAAGCCCAAGTTTATTACAAGGAAGGAAACATTAAAGACTGAAGCAGAAATAAATAAAGAGTAAAAATATAGAAAAAAATGAAACTAAGAGATAGGTTTTTTTAAGATAAACAAAATAGATAAATCATTAGCAAGACTCACCAAAAACTAGAGAAGACTCAAATAAAAACCAGATGAAAGAGAAGACATTACAAGTAATATGACAGAAATACAAAGGATAATAGCAGATTACTAGAACAATTATACATCAAAGTATTTGACAATCTAGAGGAAATGGATACATTTCTAGAAACATCAATCTACACACTGAATTTTGAAGAAATTGAAAATTGGAACATACTAATTATGAGTAAGGAGATTGAATCAGTATTCAACATTCTCCTAAGAAACATAAGTCTAGGACCAGATGGTTTCACTGGTAACTTCTACAAATATTTAAATAAGAATATTAATCCTCAAGCTTCCCCCCCCCCAAAAAAAAAACCCAGTAAAAAGGAGGGAACACTTCCAAACTCACTTAATAAAGCCAGAAGTACCCTGATACCAACCACAGAAAAGTACACCAAAAGAAAATTATAGGCCAACGTCCCTAGTAAACATAGATACAAAATTCCTCAACAAAATAATACCTAACTGATTTCAATACAAAAGGGATTATGAACCATGATGAAGTGGGATTTATTCCAGGGATATAAGGATGGTTCAATATCTGAGAATAAATCATTTATATACCACATTAACAAAATGAAGGATAAAACTCATGATCATCTAAAATAGATGCAGAAAAAACATTTGACAAAATTCAATGTCCATTTATGATAAAGTGTGTATAGAGGGAATATACCTCAACATTAAAAAGGTCATATTATGACAAGCCCACAACTAACATCATATTCAATGGTAAAAAGCTAAAAGCTTTTTCTCTAAAATCAAGAATAAGATAGAAATGCTTACTCTTACTACTTCTATTCAACATAGCATTGGAAGTTCTCACAGAGAAGTTAGGTAAGAAATAAAAAGCATATAATTAGAAAATAATAAGTAGAAATGTTACTGTTTGCAGATGACATTATATTATGTATAGAATCCATAAAGACTCCACCAGAAAACTGTTACACCTAATAAAGAAATTCAGTAAAATTGTAGGATACAAAAATCCGATGTGTTTCTATACACTAATAATTAACTGACAAAAATAGAAATTAAGAAAATAATCCCATTTACAATTGCATCCAAAAGAGTAAAATCTTCAAGAAAGTGAAAATTTCACCAAGGAAATGAAAATCCTGTACCCTGAAAACTAAAAGACATTGATAAAAAAAATTGAATAAGACACAAGTGGAAAGATATTCCATGGTCATTTATTGAAAGAATTAGTATTGTAAAAATGTCTATACTACCCAAAGTGAATTTCAGGTTCAGTGCAATCTCTATCAAAATTCCAATGGAAATTTTCACAGAGGGAAAGGATACAATTCTAAATTTTTATATAACCACAAAAGACGTTGAATAGCCAAAGCCATCCTGAAAAAGAAGAGAAAAGCGGAGGCATCATACTTCCTGATTTCATACTATATTACAAAGGTATAGTAACCAAAACTATGGTATTGGCATAAAACTAGAGATAGGAAAAAATTTAAAAATAAACACATAGGTCAATGGAACAGAATATAGAACCCATAAATAAATTTACAATTAATTTACAACAATGGAATCAACACTATACAATTGGAAAAGGTCAAATGGTGTTGGGGAAACGGGACAGTCACATGCAAAAAAATTAAACTGAACCACTATCTTATACCAGATACATAAAAAAACTTCAAAATAGATTAAAGAGTTGAATGTAAATCCTGAAACCATATAATTTTTAGAAGATAATGGGCAGTAAGCTCCTTGACACCAGTCTTGGTAATTTTTTTTATTTGATACCAAAAACACAAAACACAAAAGCTAAAATAAACAGGTGTGACCACATCAAACTTCAAAGCTCCTATACAGTAGAGGAGAAACCATTAACAAAATGAAAGGCAACCTCTGGCAGGGGGGAAAACATTTGCAAATTTTATATCTAATTAGGGGTTAATATCTAAAATAGAAAAAGAACTCCTCCAACTCAATAGCAAAACACAACCTAGTTAAAAATGGGTAAAATATCTGAATAAAAATGTTTCCAAATAAGACACAGATAGCCAACAGTCAATGAAAAGTGCTGCAATGAAAGGTGCTCAACTTCACTAATCTTTAGGGAAATGCAAGTCAGAATCACCAGATATCCCCTATTATTGTTAGAATGGCTATTATCAAAAAGATAAGTAATGAGAAGTGTTGGCAGGGATATTGAGAAAAGGAAACACTTGGGGCACCTGGCTGGCTCAATTGGAAGAGCATGTGACTCTTGATCTCTGGGTCATGGGTTTGACCCCCACACTGGGTGTAGAGATTACTAAAATAAACAAACTTAAAAAATAAAAAAAATAAACACTTATGCACTCCTGGTGAAAATGTAAAATAGTGCAACCACTATGGAAAACAATATGAAAGTTCCTCAAAAAATAAAAAAAAATAGAGCTACTATATGATACAGCAATTCTACTACTAGATATTTACTCAAAGGAAACAAAAACACTAACTGTAACACATGTGCACCCTTATTTTCATTACAGCACTTTTACAACAGCCAAGACATGGAAACAACCTAAGGGTTACTGATAGATGGATAAAGATAATGTGGAATATGTATAAAATATATATCTAATAATAACATATATAATACCATATTAGATATATTCCACATTATCTGCATATATTATATTATATACATAGGCATATATGTTATATTATATATAATACATAAAATTATACACACACACACACACAATAGAATATTATCCAGCCAGAACAAAAAGAGAAAATTTTGCTATTTGTGACACGAATGGAACTTGAAGATATTATGCTAAGTGAAATAATTCTGTCAGAGTGAGACAAATACTGTATCATCTCATTTATATATGGATACAAAAAAGTACCCCCCATAACCCCCCCGCCCAATCATAGATAGAAGTCATAGAAACAGAGTGATGGTTTCCAGAGGTGGGAAATAGGGAGTAGATAAAATGGGTAAAGGTTGTCAAAAGGTAACAAACACTCCTTATTATATGATAAATAAGTCCTGGGGATGTTATGTATAGCATGGTGACTATAGTTAATAATACTGTATTGTATATTTTGAAATGTCTCAGAGTAGATCTTAAAATTATCATCAAGAGAATTCTCAACAAAAATTTATAATTATATGTGGTGATGGATGTTAACTACACTTATTGTGATAATCATCTGCAATATGTGCAAATATTAAATCATTATGTTGCACATCTGAAATCATTGTAAAGTTAAATGTAACTATATTACAATAAAAAAAGACAAAGTGGATTATAAGAAAGATGGTAAAGTAGGAGGATCCTGAGATCAACTCCTCTGATAGACACACCAAGGCAACAATTACATGTATTTCTTCTCACTCAGAAAACAACCTGAAGACTAGAAGAACAGATCTTCTATAGCTAATCATAGACAGCCACAACAAAAAGGGCAGGGTGGGCAGAGACAAATTAAGAACCAAACACCCATCATGTCTACACACAAATGAGAGAGATGTCATTAGCATGGAAGAGTGAAGGGATCAGAAAACACACTGGGCAACTATAGGTCTGGGGACATTGCACTGGGAAGGCAAGCCCCCATAATTCCTGGCTTTAAAATCAATGGTACTTAACTCTGAAGAGCTATAAGGCTATAGGAAACTGAGTCCTATCCTTAAAGAGCCAGCATACTAAGTAATTTGGCTTGAGACACAGCACAGAATCAGTAGTTTAAAAACAAATGTTGTATACATGAAGGAGATTTATTGACTAATTTTAGGACATGTGCCAGCAGGACATAGATTTGCAAGAGCTTTTTCTGGGAACAAAAGTGCCAGTGATTGCCATTTTTCTTGCTCTTCCCATGCTAGATAGCCATAAGTCTTTAGGAGTCAGTTCTGATACTCTCCACCTACCTTGACAGCACCAAGTTCCCTGCCCCAGCATTCCCCTGTGGATCTGTCACATCCAATGCACCTGCTCTGGCAGGTATCTCCCCAAAGTGGCTTCCACACCACCATATCCAGAGGGCAGCCTCACCCAGAACCAGATCCCCTCCAAAGTGAATCCTTCCTTAGGAAGAGAAGAGACATGGCCCACCATTGCACCTGTAGCAGTCACAGTGGCTCATTGTAGACATCCAGGTGGACTGCCAGCCCTACCCACAAGGAAGCCCATAGTGGCAACAGCCAGACCCCTAAAACAGCAATTCAGAGAGTAAACCCTGCCAACCAGTATACCCAGAATGGCTACAACAGGTCCTCACAGCCAGCCAGAGAGAGAGCAAGCCCTGGCCACTATGGTACCCATAGCAGTTGTGGCTCATCTTCAACAAGAAGGCACATGCAGGCACACATAGGGGACATCCCTGGAGCACATGGTTCTGGTGGCAAGGGCAGGATTGTGCTACAGGACAGCACAGGACCTTTGCACACAAAGCTACTATTTTCAAGACCACGTGACACAACTTACCAACCTAACACATAGAAGAAAACATGAAGAGTTAGAGAAAGGAGACACAGGCATATGTCCCAAAGAGAACAAGACAAAAATCACAAAAAAGGGGCTAAGTGAAACAAAGAAATATGCCTGATAAAGAGTTCAAAGTAATGGTCATAAAGCTATTACTGGACTTGAGAGAAGAATTGATAAATTCAAGAGGAAATTCAACAAAGATTATAGAAAATTATGAATCAGAGCTGAAGAATAACTGAAATGAAAGATACACTAGAGGGAATAAACAGAAAGTTAGAGGGTGCAGGAGAACAGAACAGTGATCTGAAGCACAGGGTAGTGAACATCACCCAAACTAAACAGCAAAAAGAAGAAATAATAACAAAAAACAAGGATAGGTTAAGGGACCTCTGACATCATCAACTATAATAACATTTGCATTATAGAGGTTCCAGAAACAGAGAGAGGCAAGGAGGTAGAAGATTTATTTGAATAAATAGCTGAAAATTTCCCTAACCTGGGGAAAAAAACCCAGATACCCACGTCCAGAAATCACAGAGAACCCCCAAAAAATGAATCCTAGGAATCCACACCAAAACACATAGTAATTAAAATGGCAAAAATTAAAGATAGAGAATCATAAATGCAACAGGAGAAAAACAGTTACATACGAGGGAAACACCATAACGCTAACAGGTAATGTTTTAGAAGAAACTACAAGCCAGAAGGGAGTGGGATGGTATATTCAAAGTGCTAAAACAAAAAACAAACAAAAAATTACAACCAACTCCACTCTGCCAGGCAATGTTATCAGAATTAAAGGAGAGATGAAAAGTTTCC
Source organism: Prionailurus bengalensis (assembly GCF_016509475.1). Classification (NCBI taxonomy): domain Eukaryota; kingdom Metazoa; phylum Chordata; class Mammalia; order Carnivora; family Felidae; genus Prionailurus; species Prionailurus bengalensis. The sequence goes on from NC_057344.1 coordinate 103,448,276, forward strand.
CAAAGTTAAAGGAGTTTATTACTACTAAAACAGTCTTACAAAAAATGTTAAAGGGAACTCTTTAAATGGAAATAAAAGTCCATAACTAGAAGAAAATTATGAAAGAAATAATGTTACTTATAGAAATAAACATATAATAATATTAGTAGGCCAATCAATTACAAAGCTAGTAAGGAGGTTAGAACACAAAAATAGTAAAATCAATTATATCTCCAAAAATTAGTCAAGGGATACACAAAATACAAAGATATAATGTACCACATCATATACATAAAACATGGCGGAGGGAGTAAAACTTTAGTGCCTTTATATGTTTTAACTTAAGCAACCATCAACCTAAGAAACACAAGCATGTATATAGAATGTTATAGGGGCACCTGGGTGGGTCAGTTGGCTAAGGGTCTGACTTTGGCTCAGGTCATGATCTCACAGTTTGTGTTCACAAGCTGCGTGTTGGGCTCTGTGCTGATAGCTCAGAGCCTAGAGCCTGCTTCAGATTCTGTGTCTCCCTCTCTCTCTCTCTCTTCCCTTCCCCATTCATTCTGTTTCTGTCTCAAAAATAAATAAACATAAAAATTTAAAAAATAATGTTATATATGAACCCCATGGTAACCACAACTAAAAATCTATAATGGTACACACACCAAAAAATAAATAAATAAAAAGAAAGTAACCCAAATAAAACACTAAAGAAAGCCACCAAACCAAAAGGGAAGAGAGCAGAAAAAGAAAGGACAAAGAACTACAAAACAATAAAAAATTAACAAAATTGCAAAAGTACACATCTAACAATAATTACTTTAAATGTAAATGGACTAAAAACTACAATCAAAAGAGTAACTTAGTGTAAAAAAATGACTTGTCTATATGCTGCCTATAACAGACACTTCAGACCTATAAACACATGCAAATGGAAAGTGAAGAAATGGGAAACAGATATTCCATGCAAACGAAAGTGATAAAAAGAAAAAAAAAACCTGGGGTAGCAGTGCTCATTATCAGAAAAAAATAGAGTAAAACAAAGACTGTAACAAGAGATTAAAAAAGGTTATTACATATGATAAAGGGATCAATCCAACAAAAGGGTATAACAATTGTAAAAACTTATGCACCCAATATAGGAATATCTAAATATATAAAGCAAAATTTAACATATATAAAGGGGGAAATTGCCAATAATACTACAATAATAGGGGACTTTTACAACTCACATCAATGGATAGATCAGCCATATAGAAAATCAATAAGGAAACAATGGCTTTGAAAAACGCATATACATTCTGCCCCAAAAGAGCAGAATTTACATTCTTCTTAAGTGCGTGAGGAACATTCTCTAGGACAGATCACATGTTAGGCCACAAACAAACCTCAATAAATTTAAGACTGAAATTGTATCAGGTAACTTTTCTGACTACAGTGGTATGAAGCTAGAATGAAATTGAAATTTCATTTCAATGAAGTATAAGTAATGTTACAAATAAACCAATGAGTCAAGAGGAAATTAAAGAATACATGAAGACAAAGAAAAATGAAAACAATACAGTTCAAAATTTTTAGGAAGTAGACTTCTGGGGTAGATGGCAAAGTAGGAGAATCCTAAGCTCATTTCATCCCATGGACATACAAATCTACATATCATCCACATCAGTGCAAATACCCCAGGAAATGACACAAAGACAGGCAGAATAGACCCTCCAGAGCTAACTGTAGAGAAGAGGCCACATTGAAAACTGTGGAAAAGACAGAGACTTAGGAACTAAACTGACTTGTGAGACTGTAAGTGGGAGGGTAGGTTACACTGAAGGCATTGAAATGGGAGAAGAGCAGACATATCAGGCAACCCAAGTACAGAGTTCCCACACTGGGATGACAAATACCCATAACATTTGGCTTTGAAAAACAGAGGGATTTAGCTTTGTAAATGTTTACAATCAGCGGGGCTTAACACATGGAACTTTAAAAATCAGTGGGCTCAGTTCTGGGAGAGCTGGAGTGTCATAAGAAACTGAGTCTCTACCCTTAAAGATAGTACAACAAACAGCCTCACTGAGATACAGAATAGAAGCAGCAGTTTGAAAAATTCCCCAGGTATATGGGAAGGAAATTTATTTACTAATCTCAGAACATGTATTGGAGGGGCAGGGATCTTTAGGAGACTTCCCCCAAAATTAAAAGAGCGGGCAGGCACCATTTCCTGCCCCTGCAACTCAACCTAGATACATGGACACATACAAGAATCAATTGAGTGCAAACACTCCCCCTAGCTTTCCAACAGTACATCCAGCCCCAGTACTCTTCTGCAGACCCTCCTCCTCCAACATGCCCTTAAGCAGGGGTCCATCCAAATCAGCACCACAAGTGCTGGCAGTGTGCAAGCAGCCCCAATAGGGGCCAGCACCACTCCAAAGTGACTCCTGCCTTGGAAAGAAGGGGAAGATAATTACCCACAACAGTGGGCTGGGGTCAGACATCTGATCTGACTGTAGGTCCTGCCCAACAAAAGCTTCTCAGAGAGAGGGGGGTATACAGGGAGAGAACCTTGCAGAGTTCAGTGTGACTGAAACTCTGGCAAATGCCTGGTTTGACCTAACCAGAGCCCAAAGTGGCCCCATACTGGCCTAGTAACAAAATAGGAACCAAACCCTGACAATAATAGGCAAAAAACATTGCAAATAACTGAAGGCAAATATAGCTCAGCCACAAAAGTAGGGTGTATGCAACAGACATAGGAGACACCTCTGAAATGCCAGGTTCTGATGAACAGGGGACATTGCACTGCAGGGCACTCCAGGACCTCTTCTTCATAAGGCCACTACTCTCAAGAGGAGAAGACATAGCTGACTTTCCTAATACATATAAACATTCACAGAGAGTTAGACAAAATGACAAAACCGAGTAATATGTTCCAAATGATAGAACAGGACATCACAGCAAAGGAGCCAAAACAAAACAGAAATAATATACATGATAGAGAATTTAAAGCAATTGTAATGAAGAGTCTCACTGGATTTAAGAAAAAGAGTGGAGAACCTCAGTGAGACCCTCAAAAAAAAAGAGATAGAAAACAAAAATGAACCAATCATAGTTGAAGAACTCAATAACTGAAATTAAAAATACACTATATGGAAGAAATAGTGGAGTACAGAAAGCAGAACAATGGATCTTTGACCTACAGAGCAAAGTAATAGAAAACAAGCTGAACAGGAGAAAGAAAAAATAATCAATGAGGATAAATAAAAGTCACTTACCAACTAATAAAGCAAAACATTCACATGATAAGGATCCCAGAAAGAGAAGAGAGAGAAAAGGGGGCAGAAAATATATTTGAAGAAATAATAGCTGAAAATTTCCTAAATCCAGGAAAGGAAACAAATCCAGACTCAGGAGGTACAGACAGTCCCTAATAAAATCAACAAAATCCACACCAAGATACATAGCAATGAAAATAGAAAAAAGTAGTGATAAAGACAGAATTTTAAAAGCAGCAAGAGAAAAGAAGATAGTTACATCCAAGAGAAACTCCATAAAACTATAAGCTGAGTTTTCAGCAGAAAGTTTGCAGGCCAGAAGGGAATGGCATGCTGTATTCAAAACACTAAAAAGAAAAAGTCTGCAGCCAGAAATACTCTATTCAGCAAGGCTATCAATCAGAATAGAGCAAAAGATAGAGTTTCCCAAAGTTAAAGAATTCCATCACCACTAACACAGCCTTATGAGAAATGTTTAAAGGAGACTCTGAGTGGAAAGAAAAGACCATAGGAATGAGTAAAAAAGTAGAAAACACAAAAGCAGTAAAATTAAGTATATTTATAAATATTGGTCAAGGTCCCCACAAAATAAAAAGGATGTATGGAATGACACAATATACCTAAAACATGGGGAGGAAATTCTGTGCTTTTAGAATGGGTTCAAACTTAAGAAATCATCAACTTTATACAGACAGCTATCTGCATAAGATCTTATATTAAAAATTAATGGTAACCACAAATCAAAAAACCAGTAATAGAGATGCAAAAAAAAGAAATCTATGTATATCAGTAAAAAAACCTAGCCAACCATGAGAGAATACAGCAAGAGAAGAAATGAATAGAGAGCTACAAAAACAACCATAAAGCAAAATGGCAATACTTATTTATCAATAATCACTTTGAATGTAAATGGACTAAATGCTCCAATGAAAAGACAGGGGAACAGAATAGATTAAAAAAAAGAAAAAAGCAAGACCAAGCTATATGCTGTTTACAAGAGACTCATTTCATACCTAAAGACACATGCAGATTGACAACGAAGGGACAGAAGAGCATTTATTATGCAGATGGATGTGAAAAGAAAGCCAGGGTAGCAATATGTATAACAGACAAAATAAACTTTGAAACAAAGACTGTAACAAGAGACAGGACATTCATTATAAAGGGAACAAATCAATAAAAAGATATAACAATTGTAAATATTTATGCACCCAACATGAAAGAATCCAAATAAATAAAAGTTAGTGACAAACATAAAGGAGCTAACTGATAATACAGTAATAGTAGTGGACTTTAAGTCCACAAAATGTTAAACCCTACTTGCATCAAGGGACAGATCATCCAAACAGAAAATCAACACAGAAACAGTGACTTTGAATGACACGTTAGACCGGATGGATCTAACAGATATATTCAAAACATTCTATCCTAAAACTGAAGATTATACATTCTTTCCAAGTGCACATGAAACATTTTTCAGAATAGATCACATTAGGCCACATAAACAAGTCTTGACAAAGGACTGAAGTCATTCCATGTATCATTTCTGGCTACAACTCTAGAAAACTAGAAATTAACCACAAGGAAAAATCTGGAAAGAACACAAATACATGGAGACTAACATGCTGCTAAACAATCAACCAAGAAATCAAAGAGTAAATAAAAAAAATACAGAGACAAGCAAAAACTAGAAAAAGGAGAACAAACAAAAACCAAAACCAGTACAAAGAAGGGAATAATAAAGATTACAGCAGAAATAAGCAAAATGGAAACTGAAACAAAACAATAGATCAATGAAGCTAGGAGCAGGTCTTTGACAAGATCACCAAAATTGATAACCTTTAGCCAAATTCAGAGAGAAAGAGGACTCAAACAAAATCAGAAATAAAAGAGGAGAAATAACCAACACTATAGAAATACAAAGGATTATAAGAGAATGTTATGAAAAAACTATATTCCAAAAAATTAAACAACCTAGAACAAATAGATAAGTTCTTAGAAACACATAACCTCCTAAAATTGAATCAGGAAGAAATAGAAAATCTTAACAGACCAATCACCAGGAATAAAATTGAATAGAAAAAGAAAAAGAAAAAAAAAAAAACCTCCCAACAAACAAAAACCTGGAACCAGATAGCTTACAGGTGAATTCTCCCAACCATTTAAAAACAGTTAATACTTATTCTTTTCAAACTATTTTGAAAAATAGAAGATAAATGAAAGTTTCCAAATTCTTACAAAGCTGATACCGAAACCAGATAAAGACACTCAAAAAAAAAAAAAAAAAGAACAAAGAAAAAGAAATGAAAGAAAACTACAGGATAGTAGGCTTAATAAACATAGATACAAAAATCCTGACAAAATATTAGTAAACCATATCCAAATATACATTAAAAAATAATTCATTACAATCAAGTGGGATTTATCCTGGGGATGCAAGGATAATTTAGTATTCACAAATCAATGTGAAATGTCATATAACCAGAGAAAGGATAAAAACCATATAATCATTTCTATAGATGAAGAAAAAGCATTTGATAAAGTACAACACCCATTCATAATTAAAAAACTTCAACTGAGTAGGTTTAGAGTGAATATACCAACATAATAAAGACCATATATGAAAAACCCACAGCCAATATCATATCACATGGTAAAAAACTGAGAGCTTTTCCCCTAAGATAAGGAACAAGGATGTACATTCTTACCAGTTTTATTCAACATATTACTGGAAGTCCTAGCCATAGCAATCAGACAACAAAAAGAAATGAAAAGCATCCATATTGGTAAGAAAGAGGAAAAACTTCCACTATTTGCAGATGATAACATTACACTATATATAGAAAACCTTAAAGACTCCACAAAAACTACTAGAACTGATAAATGAATTAAGTTGCAAGATAGAAAAATCAATATACAGAAATTTGTTACATTTCTATACATTAATGATGAAATAACAGAAAGATAAATTAAGAAAACAATTCCATTTACAAATGCACCAGAAAGAATAAAATACCTAGGAATAAACTTAACCAGGGAGGTGAAAGGTCTGTACTCTGAAAATTATAAAACACTGATTAAACAAACTGAAGATGATACAAACAAATGGAAAGATATTCCATGCTCATTGATTGGGAGAATATTGTTAAAATGTCCATAACAGCCAAAGCAATCTGCAGATTTAATGTAGTCTATCAAAATACCAACAGCATTTCTCACAGAACTAGAATAATCCTAAAATTTGTATGAAACAAAAGACCCAAATAGCAAAAGCAATCCTGAAAAAGAAGAAAAAAAAACCTGGAGGCATCACAATCCCAGATTTCAAGATACACTACAAAGCTGTAGTAATCAAAACCGTATATAACACTGGCACAAAATAGACAAGTGAATGGTATAGAATAGAAATCCCAGAAATAAACCCATGATTTATATGGTTGATTAATCTATGACAAAGGAGGCATGAACATGCAATGATAAAAAGGCAGTATTTTTTAACAAATTTTGTTGGGAAAAGTAGACAGCTATATGCAAAAAAACATGACACTGGACCACTTTCCTACACAATACACAAAAATAAAGTCAAAATGGGTAGAAGACTTAATATGAGACCTGAAACCAAAAAATCTAGGAGACAGCACAGATAGTAATTTCTCTGACATTGGCAATAGCAATAATTTCTACATATGTCTCCTAAGCCATGAAAAACAAAAGTAAAAATAAACGGGAATACATCAAAAGAAAAAAATCTTCACAACAGCAGAATAAACCATCAGCTAAACAAAAAGGAAAACTACTGAGTGGGAGAAGATATTTGCAAATGGTATATCTGATAAAGGATTAGTATCCAAAATATTAAAAAATATATACAATTTAACACTAATAATAATAATAACATGTGCAGAAGACATGAAAAGATATTTTTACAAAGACATACAGATGGCCAAAAGACATATAAAAAGATGTTCAGCATTACTAATCACCAGGGAAATGTAAATAAAATCACAATGAGTTATCACCTTACACCTGTCATAATGACTAAAATCAAGTACAGAGAAAACAAGTGTTGGTGAACTTATGAAGAAAAAGGAAGCCTCATGCACTGTTTGTGGGAATACAGACTGATGCAACCTCTGTGGAAAACAGTATGGAGTTTCTTCAAAAAATTAAAAATAGAACTACTGTATGATCCAGTAATTACACTATTGGGTATTTACTCAAAAAATATGAAAACAATAATTCAAAAAGATATATGTCACCCAAGTTTATTGATTATTTACAATAGTCAAGTTATGGAAATAGTCCAAAGGTCCATCAATAATTGAATGGATAAAGAAGATATGGTATAGGTTGGAATCTCATTTATCAACCGAGACTGCAAATTCCTCAAGGGTATGTACACTCCCTAAGGTCTCTCTCCATCATGCTCCATAAATATTAATGGAATAGTCAAATGATTGTTTCCTCTTTTTTTTAAAGACAAGTAATTTACAGAGGAGTTAAGATGGCAGAGAAATAGGGAGATGAGAACCACATGATCCTTTCAACAGATGCAGAAAAAGCATGTGACAAATTACAGCACCTTTCTTGATAAAAACTTTCAAGAAAGGAGGGATGGAAGGAATATGCCCAAACATCACAAAAGCCATATATGAAATGCCCACAGCTAATATTATCCTCAATGGGGAAAAACTGAAAGCTGTCCCCCTAAGGTCAGAAACACAACAGGGATGTCCACTCTCACCACTATTTTTCAGGATAGCACTGGAAATCCAAGCCTCAGCAAGCCAACAACAAAAAGAAATAACAGGCATAAAAATTGCCAAAGGAGAAGTCAAACTTTCACTCTTCACAGATGACATTCACGGAAAACCCAAGACTCCACCAAAAAATTGCTAGAACTGATTCACGAATTCAGCAAAGTTGCAGGATATAAAATCAATGCACAGAAAACGGTTGCATTCCTATACACCAACAATGAAGCGACAGAAAGAGAAATCAAGGAATCAATCCAATTTACAATTGCACAAAAAACTATAAAATACCTAGGTATCAATCTAACCAAAGAGGTGGAAAATCTACACATTGAAAACTATAGAAAGCTTATGAAAGAAATTGAAGAAGACACACAAAAAAATGGAAAAATATTCCATGCTCCTGGATAGGAAGAACAAATATTGTTAAAATCTCAATACTACCCAAAGCAATCTACATATTCAATGCAATCCCTATCAAAATAACACCAGCATTCTTCACAGAGCTAGAACAAATAATCCTAAAATTAGTGTTGAACCAGAAAAGACCCCGAATAGCCAAAGCCATATTGAAAAAGAAAACCAAAGCAGGAGGCATCACAATCACGGACTTCAAGCTATACTACAAAGCTGTAATCATCAAGACAGTATGGTACTGGCACAAGAACAGACTCTCAGATCAATGGAACAGAATAGAAAACCTAGAAATAGACCCACAACCGTTTGGCCAACTAATCTTTGACAAAGCAGAAAAGAATATCCAATGGAATAAAGACAGTCTCTTCAGCAAGTGGTGCTGGGAAAATTGGACAGCGACGTGCAGAAGAATGAACCTGGACCACTTTCTTATACCATACACAAAAATAAACTCAAAATGGATAAAAGACCTAAATGTAAGACAGGAAGCCATCAAAATCCTTGGGAAGAAAGCAGGCAAAAACTTCTGTGATCTTGGTCGCAGCAACTTCTTCCTCAACACATCTCTGGAGGCAAGGGAAACAAAAGCAAAAATGAACTACTGGGAACTCATCAAAATAAAAAGCTTCTGCACAGTGAAGGAAACAATCAGCAAAACTAAAAGGCAACTGACAGAATGGGAGAAAATATTTGCAAACGACATGTCACATAAAGGGTTAGAATCCAAAATCTACAAAGAACTTATCACACTCAACACCCAAAACACAAATAATCCAGTGAAGAAATGGGAAAAAGACATGAGTAGACAGTTCTCCAAAGAAGCCATCCAGATGGCCAACCAACACATGAAAAAATGTTCCACATCACTCATCATCAGGGAAATACAAATCAAAACTACAATGAGATACCACCTTACACCTGTCAGAATGGCTAACATTAACAACTCAGGCAACAAAAGTTGTTGGCGAGGATGCGGAGAAAGAGGATCTCTTTTGCATTGTTGGTGGGAATGCAAGCTGGTGCAGCCACTCTGGAAAACAGTTTAGAGGTTCCTCAAAAAACTAAAAATAGAACTATCCCACACCCAGCAATTGCACTACTAGGTATTTATCCAAGGGATACAGGCATGCTGTTTCGAAGGGACACATGCACCCCCATCTTTATAGCAGCACTGTCAACAATAGCAAAAGTATGGAAAGAGCCCAAATGTCCATCGATGAATGAATGGATAAAGAAGATGTGGTATATGCATACAATGGAGTATTACCCGGCAATCAAAAAGAATGAAATCTTGCCATTTGCAACTATGTAGATGGAACTGGAGGGTATTATGCTAAGCGAAATTAGTCAGAGAAAGACAAATATCATATGACTTCACTCATATGAGGACTTTAAGAAACAAAACAGATGAATGTAAGGGAAGGGAAACAAAAATAATATAAAAACAGGGAGGGGGACAAAACATGAGAGACTCATAAATACGGAAAACAAACAGTGGGTTACTGGAAGGGTTGTGGGAAGGGGGATGGGCTAAAAGGGTAAGGGGCACTAAGGAATCTACTCCTGAAATCATTGTTGCACTATATGCTAACTAATTTGGATGTAAATTAAAAACAAATTTTAAAAATAAAATACTGTCAATCACTACTTAATTCTACAAAACAATAAGGTTGTTTTGCTACTTAAATGATGCTCAGTATGGGAAAGGTGTTTTGCAAATGTTCATAAGCACCATAAAATATTATTTAGTTATTAAAAAAACTGCTAGAACTGATACATGAAGTCGGCAAAGTTGCAGGATATAAAATCAACATACAGAAAACGGTTGCATTTCTATACACCAGTAATAAAGTGGCAAAAAGAGTAATCAAGGAATCAATTCCATTTACAATTGCACCAAAAACCATAAGATTCCTAGGAATCAACATAACCAAAGAGATAAAAGATCTGTATGCTGAAAACTATAGAAAGCTTATGAAAGAAATTGAAGAAGACATAAATGGGAAAACATTCCATTCTCATGGATAGGAAGAATATTGTGGAAATGTCGATACTACCTAAACCAATATACACATTCAATGGAATACCTATCAAAATAACACCAGCATTCTTCACAGAGCTAGAACAAACAATCCTAAATTTGTATGGAACCAGAAAAGACCCCGAATAGCCTAAGTAATGTTGAAAAAGAAAACCAAGCTGAAGGCATCACAATTCCAGATTTCAAGCTATATTACAAAGTTGTAGTCATCAAGCTAGTATGGTATTGGCACAAAAACAGACACATAGATCAATGAAACAGAATAGAGAACCCAGAAATGGTCTCACAAATGAATGGCCAACTAATCTTCAATGAAACATGAAAGAATATTCAGTGGAAAAAAAAGCTGTCTCTTCAGCAAATGGTGCTAGGAAAACTGGACAGCAACATGTAGAAGAATGAAACTGGACCACTTTCTTACATGATACACAAAAATAAGTTCAAAATGAATGAGAGACTAAATGTGAGACAGGAAACCATCAAAATCCTAGAGGAGAAAAAAAACAACAACCTCTTTGACCCCAGCTGGAGCAACTTCTTATTAGACATATCTCCCAACGCTAGGGAAATAAAAGCAAAAATGAACTATTTGGGACCTCATGAAGATAAAAAGCATCTGGACAGCAAAGGAAACAATCAACAAAACCAAAGGCAACTGATGGAATGGGAGAAATTGGTTGCAAATGACATATTGGATAAAGAGTCAGTATCCAAAATCTATAAATAACTTGTCAAACACAACACCCAAAATACAAATAGTCCAGTGAAGAAATGGGTAGAAGACATGAATAGACACTTTTTCAAAGAAGACATCCAAATGGTTAAGAGACACATGAAAATATGCTCAATATCAGTCATTAAGAAGGAAACACAAATCAAAACCACAATGAGATGTCATCTCACACTTGTCCGAATGGCTAACATTAACAAACACCTCAGGCAACAACAGAAGTTGGCAAGGATGCTGAGAAAGAGGAACCCTTTTGAAATATTGTTGGGAATGCAAACTGGTGCAACCACTCTAGAATACAGTAAGAAGTTTCCTCAAAAATTAACAATAGAGCTATACTAAGACACAGCAATTTTACCACGAGGCATTTATCCAATGGATAAAAAATTCTGATTTGAAGGGGTACATGCAGGACAGTGTTTATAGCATTAGTATCAACAATAGCCAAATTATGTGAAGTGCCCAAATGCCCATTGACTAATGCATGGATAAAGATGTGTTATATATAAACAATGGAATATTACTCAGTGATCTAAAAGAATGAAATCTTGCCATTTACAACAGCATGGATGAAACTAGAGTATATTATGCCAAGTGCATTAAGTCAGTCAGAGAAAGACAAATATCATATGATTTTACATAAGTGAAATTTAAGGAGAAAAACAAATGAACAAAAGGGAAACGAAGCAAAAATAAGATAAAAACAGAAGAAGGCAAACCATAAGAGACTCATAAATGTGGAAAACAAACTGAGGGTTGTCGGAGGCAAGGTAAGTGAGGGAAGGGCTAAATGGGTGATGGGCATTAAGGAGGGCACTTTTTGGGATAAGCACTGGGTGTTGTATGTAAGTGATAAATCACTTGGTTCTACTGAAACCTATACTACACTTTACATTAACTAACTTGAATTTAAATTAATTAAAAATAAATAATTAAAAATAAGATAAGATATGGTATATATACACAATGGAATATTATTCAGCCATAAGAAATAAAATCTTGCTGTTTGCTAAACATAAATGTTTCTGGATGGTATAATGCTAATTGAAACAAGTCAGTCAGAAAAAGACAAGTACCATATGTTTTCAGTTATATATGTAATTTAAGAAACAAAATAAATGAACAAGGGGAAAAAAAGACAAAAAACAGACTAAATATAGCGAGCTGGTCCTGTCAGAGGGGAGGTGTTGGGGAGAAGGGTGAAACCATTGAAGGGTATTAGGGGTACAGTTATTGTGATGAACAGTGAGTAATGTATAGAATTGTTGAATTACTCTAGTGTACATCTAAAACTAATAAGACTGTACATTAATTTTACTGGCATATAGAGGAAAAACTGACCAATTAAAAAAAAACAACTTTGGGAAGCAACAAAAGCAGTATTTAGTTATACAGTCCTACCTCAAGAAACAAAAATCTGAAACAATCTAACCTGACAGTTAAAGGAACTAAAATAGAACAAAATCCAATGATAGCAAAAGAAAGGAAATGTGAAAGATCAGGACAGAAAAACATAAAATAGAGACTTAAAAAAATAGAATAGATCAATGAGGATAAAAGGTGGTTCTTTATAAAGTTAAACAAAATTGATAAACCTTTAGTCAAACTCCTATCTAGAAAACATAGAGGATGAAAATAAAATCAGATATGAAATTTAGTTATAACTGACACCAGGGAAATATGGAAAGTTATTAAAGATTCCAAAATATTATATGTCAAAAAAATTGGACAACCCAGAAGAAATGGATAAATTCTTGAAATATACAATCTTCCAAGAGTAAGTTAAAAAGAAATACAGAATCTGAGTAGATCAGTCTAGTAAGGAAATTGATTACAAAAAATTTTTCCAACAAACAAAAGTTCAGAAATAGATGATTTCAAAGATGAATTCTACCAAAAATTTAAAGAGGAGTTAATACCCATTCTTCTCAAATTATTCCCAAAATAGGTTAGAAAGCTTACAAATTCATTCTATAAGGCCAGAATTACCCTGACACCCAAAATCAAAGACACTAGAGAGAAAATTGTGCACAATAACCAACATGAGCATAGATGTGAAAATTCTTGGTAAAATATTAGCAAGTTGAATTCAAAAATACATTAAAAAATCATTCACCACAATCAAAAGATATTTTTTCCAGGAATACAAGGATTGTTCAATATCTACAAATCAATGTGCTACAATACATTAATAAAATGAAAGGTAAATATCATATGATATTCTCATTAGATACAGAAAAAGCAGTTGAGAAAATTCAATAGAGGGGGACAAGATGGCAGAGCAGCATGGAAGTTGTTTTTGCCTCTCTTGTCCCTGAAATGCAACTAGATCTACACCAAACCATCATGCACACCTAGAAAATTGATCTGAGGATTAACACAATAATCTGCACAACTTGAACCACAGAACTCAGCAGGTATGCTATGAGGGGAGGAGAACTGGGGGAGAGTGAAGCCGCAGAGGATAGGGAGCTGTTTTCATTGTAGAGAGAGGACAGAGACAGAGGGAGAGTACAGGAAAAGCACAACCCCCTCCCCCAAAAAAAGCAGCTGGAGAAAAAAGAAAAAGTGGAAACACCCATAAGGTTCTTAACAAAAAAAGGAGAAAGGAGAAAGAAGACGGTTTGTATACTATTAAGTCACTATAAATATGGGAGTGCAGAGTCTGAAACTCTTTAGCTCAATACCTGGTGGAGTTCTGGTGGGAAAGGCAAATCCCCAGGAGCAGATGGGCCTTGTGGGGAGAGGTGGATTGCTTGCTGAGAGGGCATTTGGTAGAGGCTATGCTGCCTCCCCACAGGAAAAGGTCCCAGCAGCTCCTAGAGAACAGGCACATTTGCTGGTTTTTGAATAAGGACATTAAAAGGCAGTGAATCCTGGAGCCAGATGTGTATTTTGATTTACTATAATCCCTGAAATGCTTTTGCTACATGACCCTGCAAATGTTTTTGGGGACAAGCTGGCACCCAGTCACAGTCTCTGGGTATCTACAGCAGCAGATCATGAAAATATTCCTGGGGAATGGCAGGTACCCAACCATTGCTTGACAAGACCTTCCCCCAGAAGATTGGTCAAAGCCACAGGGCCCTCAGAAGTGATGGGTTTGAAAAAAAAGCCCCATCCGAGATAAAATTTGGGAGGGAGGTGCCACCTGGCAGGCTGACAGCTTGGAAGCGGGGAGTGGATGGAAACCAGAGACAAAGGAGGGGCACCTGATTGCCAGTTGGTGAGAATGCAGAGCTGATACCAGAGACTGGGTAGCTGAGGACACCATTTTCATCTCTCCCATGCATGCACATACATGCATACATGTGCCAAATGATCCACCCCTGTAGGCTAAGCAGCACCATCTAGTGGAGAACAGAGCCATTACACCAAGCCCTGCCCAACTGTGCCAACAGTGCTCTGGAGGAATACCATAAGTCTCTCTGCCTGCTTAGTGTACAGACTATTAAGTGCTTCATAGTTTGACTTCTAGGGGAAACTGGATGTAATTTCAATCGCATTCCATTATGTTCACTGGTGCATCTATTCAATTTTTTTTCTTTTCTTATTAATGAATACAAAAAGAAAAAAATTATTTTCTGTTTTTATAAAAGACTTTTAATATTTTTTACAATATTTTTTTATTTTTGTAAACTTATTTCATTTTATTTTACTTTCATCATTTCATTTTATACTATTTTATTATATTATTTTTTTTTTAATTTCAAACATTTTCCTGTTGTTTTTTTTTCTTTCCTTTTCTTTCCCTTATTTTCTCCATTCTATCAAGCTTCTTTCAACAACCAGACCAAAACACATTTAGGATCTAGCATCCTTTATTGGATTTTTTTGTGTGTTGTTTTTAATTTTTTAAGTTTTTATTTTATTAGTTCTTTTTCTTCTTCCAAAATGACAAAATGAAGGAATTCACCACAAAAGAAAGAACAGGAAGAAACGATAGCCAGGGACTTAATCAATACAGATACAAGCAAGATGTCTGAACCAGAATTTAGAATCATGATAATAAGAATACTAGCTGGGATTAAAAAAAACACACATAGAAATCCTTTCTGTGGAGATAAAAGTAGTAAAATCTAGTCAGGATGAAATTAAAAATGCTATAACTGAGATGCAATATCGAATGGCTGCCACAGAGGCAAGGATGAATGAGGCAGAGCAGTGAATCAGCAATATAGAGGAAAAACTTGTGGAGAATAAAAAAAGAGGGAAACTAAGGCAAAATAGTAGGATATAGGAATTAGAGAACTCAGTGACTCATCAAAAAGGAATAACATCTGAATCATAGGAGTCCAAGAAGATGAAGAGAGAGATAAAGGGGTAGAAGGTTTATGTGAGCAAATCATGGCAGAAAACTTTCCTAACCCAGGGAAAGACATAACCATGAAAATCCAGGAAGCACAGAGAACTCCTGTTAGGTTCAACAAAAATTGACAATCAACAAGGCATACCATAGTAAAATTCACAAAATACACAGACAAGGAAAGAATTATGAAAGTAGCTAGGGAAAAAAAGTCTTTAACTTACATGGGAATGAAGACAGATCAGGTTCACAGCAGACCTATCCACAGAAACTTGGCAGGCAAGAAAAGAGAGGCCAGATATATTCCATGTGCTAAATCAGAAAAATATGCAGCCAAGAATTCTTTATCCAGCAAGGCTCTTATTCAAAATAGAAGGAGAGATAAAAAGCTTCCCAGACAAACAAAAACTAAAGGAGTTCATGACCACTACACTAGCCCTGCAAGAAATTTTAAGGGGGACTCTCTGAGGGGAGAAAATATGAAAAAAAAAAAAAAAATAAACAAAATAGACCAAAAGCAAAAAGAGACTAGAAAGGACCAGAGAACACTGCTAGAAACTCAAACTTTACAGGCAACATAATGGCAAAAAATTCATATCTTTCAGTACTCACTCTAAATGTCAGTGGACTAAATGCTCCATTCAAAGGCATAGGGTAATGGAATGGATAAGAAAACAAGATCCATCTATATGCTGTTTCCAAGAGACAAATTTTAGACCTAAAGACATCTTTGGATTGATAGTAAGGTGATGGAGAACCATCTATCAAGCTAATGGGTGCCAAAAGAAAGCTGGAGAAGCTATATCAGACAATTTAGATTTTAAAATAAAAGACTGTAACAAGAGAAGAAGAAGAGCATTATGTCTTGATTAAGGGGTCTATCCACCAAGAAGATCTAACAATTGTAAAAATTTATGCTATAAGCAGTAAAGCACCCAAATATATAAATCAATTAATCACATACTGAAACTCACTCATAATAATACCATACTAGTAGGGTACTTCGACACCCCACTTATAACTATGAACAGATCATCTAAACAGAAAATCAACAAGGAAACAATGGCTTTGAATGACACACCGGATGGACTTAACAGATAAATTCAGAACATTTTGTTCTAAAGCAGCAGAATACACATTCTTCTCCAGTGCACATGAACATTCTCCAGAATAGATCACACAGTGGGACACAAATGAGCCCTCAACAAGTACAAAAGGAATGGGATCATACCATGGATATTTTCAGAATACAATGCTATGAAACTTGAAATCATCTACAAGAAAACATTTGAAAGACAGCAAACACTTGGAAACTAAAGAACATCCTACTAAAGAATAAATGGGTTAACCAAGAAGTTAAAGAGGAAATTAAAAAGTACATGGAAGTCAATGAAAATGGTAACACTATAATCCAAAACCTCTGGGATGCAGTAAAGATGGTCATAAGAGGGAAATATATAGCAATATATATTGCTTTAGGAATCCAGGGGGCGCCTGGGTGGCTCAGTTGGTTGAGCGTCTGACTTTGGCTCAGGTCATGATCTCACGGTCTGTGAGTTCGAGCCCCGCATTGGGCTCTGTGCTGACAGCTCAGAGCCTGGAGCCTGCTTCAGATTCTGTGTCTCCCTCTCTCTTTGCCCCTCCCCTGCTCATGCTCTGTCTCTCTCTGTCAAAAATAAATAACCATTAAAAAAAAAAAAAGGAATCCAGGGCTTCCTAAAGAAGGAAGAAAGATCTCAGATACACAACCTAATCTTACACCTTAAAGAGCTGGAAAAAGAACAGCAAATAAAACTCAAAACCAGCAGAAGATGGGGAATAATAAATATCAGAAATCAATGCTATCAAAAACAAAAACAAACAAACAAAAAACAGTAGAACAGATCAATGAAACCAGGATCTGGTTCTTTGAAAGTAGTAACAAAATTGATAAACCCCTAGCCAGATTTATCAAGAAGAAAAAGAAAAGGACAGAAATAAAATCAAGAATGAAAAAGGAGAGATCATAACACTGCAGAAATACAAACAATAATGAGAAAATATGAGCAATTATATTCCAATAAATTGGGCAATCTGGAAGAAATGGACAAATTCCTAGAAACATATATACCATCAAAACTGAAACAGGAAGAAATAGAAAATGTGAACAGATCCATAACGAGTAAAGAAATTGAAACAGTAATCAAAAATCTCCCAAAAAACAAGAGTCCAGGGCTGGATGGCTCTCCAGGGGAATTCTACTGAACATTGAAAGAAGACTTAACACCTATTCTTTTGAAGCTGTTACAAAAAATAGAAATGGAAGAAAAACTTTCAGATTCATCCTACGAAGCCAGCATTACCTTGATTCCAAAACCACACAAAGACCCCACTAAAAGGAGAACTAGAGACCAATTTCCCTGATGAACATGGATATAAAAATCCTCAACAAGATACCAGCCAACTGGATCCAAAAATACATTAAAAGAATTATTCACCATGACCAAGTATAATTCATACCTGGGATTGCAAGACTGGTTCAAAATCTGTGAAACAATCAATGTGATACATCACATGAGTAAAAGAAAGGACAAGAACTACATGATCCCCTCAATAGATGCAGAGAAAGTACTTGACAAAACACAACATCCTTTTTTTGATAAAAACCCTCAAGAAGGTAGGGATAGAAGTATCATACCTCATGATCATAAAAGCCATATATAAAAGACCCAATGCTAATATCATCCTCAATGGGGAAAAACTGACAGCTTTCTCCGTAAGATCAGGAACATGACAGGGATTTCCACTCTCACCACTGTTATTCAACATAGTATTGGAAGTCCTGGCCTCAGTAATCAGACAACACAAAGGTATAAAAAACATCCAAATTGACAAGGAGGAGTCAAACTTTCACTCTCTGCATTTGATGTGATACTCTATATGGAAAACCCAAAGGATTCTACCAAAAAGCTTCTAGAACTGATCCATGAATTCAGCAAAGTCACAGGGTATAAAATCAATGCACAGAAATTGATTGCATTGCTATACCCCAATAATGAAGCAACAGAAAGAGAAATCAAGGAATCAATATCATTTACAATTGCACCAAAACCCATAAAATACCTAGGAATAAACTGAACCAAAGAGGTGAAAAATCTATATACTGAAAAGTATAGAAAGCTTATGAAAGAAATTGAAGAAGACACACACAAAAAAATGGGAAAACATTCCATGCTAATGGATAGGAAGAACAAATATTGTGGAAATGTCAATAGTACCCCAAGCAATCTACACATTCAATGCAATCCCTATCAAAATAACACCAGCATTCTTCACAGAGCTAGAACAAACAATCCTAAAATTTGTATGGAACCAGAAAAGACCCCGAATAGCCAAAGTAATGTTGAAAAAGAAAACCAAAGCTAGAGGGATCAGAATCCCGGGACTTCAAGATGTATTACAAAGCTGTAATCATCAAAAAAGTATGGTACAGGCACAAAAACAGACACTCAGATCAATGGAACAGAATAGAGAACCCAGAAATGGACCCACAACCGTTTGGCCAACTTATCTTTGACAAAACAGGAAAGAATATCCAATTGAATAAAGACAGTCTCTTCAGCAAATGGCACTGGGAAAACTGGACAGTGACATGAAGAATGAAACTGGACCCCTTTATTACACCATACACAAAAATAAACTCAAAATGGATGAAAGACAAATGTAAGACAGGAAGCCATCAAAATCCTCAAGGAGAAACCGGGAAAAAACCTCTTTAACCTTGGCCACAGCAACTTCTTACTCAACATGTCTCTGGAGGCAAGGGCAACAAAAGCAAAAATGAACTACTGGGACCTCATCAAGATAGAAAACTTCTGCACAGCAAAGGAAACAATTAGCAAAACTAAAAGGCAACCAATGGAATGGGAGAGATATTTCCAAATGACATAACATAGAAAAAGGGTCACTGTCCAAGATCTATAATGAACTTATCAAACTCAACACCGAAAAAACAAATAATCCAGTGAAAAAATGGGCAAAAGATATGAACAGGCGCTTTTCCAAAGAAGACTTCCAGATGGCTAAGAGACACACGAAAAATGCTCAACATCACTCATCATTAGGAAAATAAAAATTAAAACCACAATGAGATACCACCTCACACCAGTCAGAATGGCTAAAATTAACAAGTCAGGCAACAATAGATGTTGATAAGGATGCGGAGAAAATGGTTCTCTTTTGTACTGCTGGTGGGAATGCAAACTTTGCAACTATCTGGAAAACAGTATGGAGGTTCCTCAAAAGATTAAAATACACATTATTAAGTTCAAGTGGTATATACTCAAGGAAATAGCACATGATAGGTCACAAAAGAAATCTTAGCAAATTTTAAAAGACTGATATACCAAGTATCTCTCTTGTTTTAAATGTTTTTATTTATTTTGAGAGAGACAGAGAGAGAGAGAGAGAGAGAGAGAGAGAGAGAGAGAGAGAGCGCATCCACAGGAGCAGGGCAGGGGCAGAGAGAAAAGGAGAGAGAGAGAAAGAATCCCAGGCAGGCACCACATTGTCAGCACAGAGCCTGATACAGGGCTCAATCCCAAGAACTGAGAAAGTGTGACCTGAGATGTAATCAAGAATTGGACGCTTAACTGACTGAGCCATTCAGGGGTGACTTCAGCACCCCTGAAGTATCTTTTCTAGCCACAATTATATAAATTAGAAATTTTTAGCAGGTAGAAAGCTGGAAAATTCACAAATATATAGATATTGGACAACATGTTCCTGAAAATCAAAAGGCCAAAGAAACCAAAAGGGAATCAAGAAATATTTTGAAACAAAATAAAATTGAATTATGATGTATCAAAACCTAAGGTATTCTATAAAAGCAGTTCTAAGAAGAAAGTTTGTAGCAAAAAATACACATCAAGAAAGGGGAGAGATCAACAACCTTACTTTACATCTCAAGAAACTAGAAAAGAAGAAATGAAGCCAAAAGTTAGTATAAAGAAGAACATAAGTGAATATAAATACATGAAAAATATAAAGATAAATAAAAAAATGAAGATCAGTAAAACAATATAAAAGCTCAATAAAACTAAGAGATTTTTTTTCAAAAATAAAAACAAAATTACAAATCTTTACCTGGACTAACTCAGAAAAACAGACAGGGTTCAGGGAAATAAAATTAGAAATGCAAGAGGATACACAATAGACATCATAGAAATACAAAGAATCATAAGAGGCTACTATAAATAACTATGTGTCAACAAACTGGATAACTAAAAGAAATGGATAAATTACTAAAAACAAACTACTTACCAAAACTGAATCATGAAGAAATATAAAATCTGAATAGGCCAATATCAAATAAAGAGATTGAATCTGCATTCCCAAACCTTTCAAAACAAAAAAGTCTAGGCTGAGATGGTTTCACTAGTGAATTCTACCAAATATTTAAAGAAGAATTAGTGTCAGTCCTTCACAAATGTTTTTCAAAAATTTGAAGAGAAGGAAACACTCTCAAGCTTATTTTATGACGTATTACCCTAACATCAAAGCTAAATGAAGACACTACAAGAAAGGGAATTATTCTCTGAAATTCCTATTATACATAGATGTAAAAATTCAACAAAATATTAACAAATTAAATTCAACAAAAGATTAAATAAATGATTCACCACAATCAGGTGGGATTTATCCTTGGGTTGCAAGGATGGCTCATAATAAACAAATCAATAAATGTGATACATAACATTGGCAAAATAAAAAAGTAATATGATTATCTCAATAAATACAGAAAAGGATTTGACAACGTACTCCTTTCTTTGATGATAAAAAACCAATAAATTGGGTGTAGAATAAACATATCTTAACATGATAAAGGCCATATATGACAAACCCATTGCCAACATCATACTCAATGATGAAAGGTTGAAATATTTTCATCTAAGATCAGGAATAAGATATCATGATACTACTGAAAATGCTAGTGAGAGCAATCAGGCAAGAAAAAGAAAGAAAACCCAGTAAAATAGGAAAGGAAGAAGGAAAGTTGTTTTTGTTTGGAGATGATATGATCTTGTATATAAAAATTCCTGGGGTGCCAGGTGCTCAGTCAGTTAAGCATCTGACTTTGGCTCAGGTCATGATCTCATAGCTCATGAGTTTGAGCCCCATGTTGGGCTCTGGGCTGACAGCTCAATGCCTGGGCCTGCTTCAGATTCTGTATCCCCTTCTCTCTCTGCCCCTCACTCATACTCTCTCTCTCTCAAAAATAAACATTAAAAAAATAAAAAATAAAATAAAGTAAAAATTCCTAAAGATCCCAATAAAAAAATAAATAAATGTTAGGAATAATCTCACAAAAATAGAAAAAACAATCCTAAAATTTGTATGGAGCTACAAAAGACCCTGAATAGCCAAAATAATCTTGAAAAGAAGAACAAAGCTGAACACATCACACTTCTTGATTTCAAGCTATACTATATAGCTATAGGAAAGAAAACAGCATGGCACTTGCATAAAACTAGAACAATGGAACAGAATTGAGATCAGATCTAAATACTTGTATATACAGTCAACTAATATCTGACAAGGGAGCCAAGAATACTCAATGGGGAAAAATAGTTTCTTCAATAAATGGTGTTGGGAGAACTGGATAACCACATGCAGAATAAAATTGGACTCCAATCTTTTACCACTCATATAAACAAAGTCAAAATAGATTGAAGACTTACATTTAAGACCTGAAACCATAGAATTCCTAGAAGAAAACAGGAAAAATTTCCTTGACAACATTATCGTTAGTGATTTCTTGGATATGACAGCAAAGCACAAACAATGAAAGCAAAATTAAACAAGTGGGACTCCATCAAGCTAAAATCTTCCACAGAGCAAAAAAAAAAAAAAAAAAAAAAAAAAAAAGAAACAATTAACAAAATGAAAATACAACCTACAGAATGAGAGAAATTACTTCAAATTATGTATCTGATAAGGGTTTAACACCTAAAATATGTAAAGGACTCATACAATAGCATAAATAATAAACAAAAACAAAAACTAACAACATGATTTTAAAAATGGGCAGAGAAACTGAGTAGTTTTCCAAGGAAGACATACAAGCAGCAACAGATACAAGAAAATTTGTTCAACACCATTAATCATCAGGAAAATGCAAATCAAAACTACCATGAGACTTCACCTCATGCTATTTGGTACAGTTTATTATCAAGACAAAACATAGGTTGGGGAGGGTGTGGAGAAAAGGGAATTCTAGGGCTCAGTTAGTGGGAATATAAATTGGTACAGTCACTATGGAAGGCAGGATGAAGTTTTTTTCAAAAAAATAAAAATAGAAATAGAACATGTGATTAAGCAATTCCACTTGTGGGTATATACAAAGGAAATGAAAACAAGAGATCAAAAAGATATCTGCACTCCCATGTTCACTGCAGCATTATTCACAATAGCCAAGATAATACCAACTATATAAGTGTTCACTGAGTGATGAATTAAAAATGTAGTATGTGCATATATATCCATTTATGTATACATACTCACACATATATGTATGTACATGAATATTATCCATTCATAAAAAAGAAGAAAATTCTGCCATTTGTAACAGCCCGGATGAACTTTGAGGGCATTGTGCTAAGTGAAGTAAGTCAGAGAAAGACAGATGCTGTATGATCTCACCTATATGTGAAATCTAAAAAAAATAAAAAAATAAGCCTAATTCATAAAACAGAATAAAATGAAGGTGTGTGGGGCTGAGCGAGAGAGTGGGGAAAATGGGGAGATGTTGGTCAAAATGTAGGAATTTCCAGGTAGCAGATGAATAAGTTCTGATAAGTTCTGGGAATCTAATGTATAGCATGGTGACTCTAGTTAACAACTATGTATTAAATACTTGGAAGTTGTGAAGAAAGTAGATCTTAAATAAAGATCTCACCATAAAAAAAAAGAGTTATATTTAAGTGAGGTGATGGATGTGTTAACTAGCCTTATTGTGGTAATCATTTTGGAACACATGTATTTGAAATCATCACGTTACGCACCTTAAATTTACACAATGTTATATGTCGCTTATATCTCAATACAGCTGGAAAAAATAATTTTACCTCATCAGATGTGCACAAAAAATCAGATGTGTATATAATTTGTCTGGAGTGTAGTTGACAAACATAAATATTAATGTCCTTCTTTGTCCCTTCTAATTTATGAAATATTTTTAAATATTTTCTGAGGTGTATATATGGAAATTTCTGATAGCAGCATCCTAATATGACATCAAGTCATGCTAAATGATGTTGTAAATATCATATTTAATTCTCACAATAACGCTATGGAATTGTTACTCTTATAATCCCCTTTTCACAGGTAAGAAAATGCATGTTAAAGTGGTATGCTCTAAGTTACTCAGATGGTGTGAGATTTTGCATATAGAACCCGGTAAAGGAAGTGAGTCACACAGCAAGTAACAGCAAAATAGAAAGTTTTAAAAGTTTGTGAAAGAAAAACAGTAGTCCTTTTAATTATGGGCTCCTTGAAGATGAGAAGATATATAGTATGGTTAAGTTCCTTAATTAGACTGGAGCAATATTAGTGTATATGCCCTTTGAAATGTAATGCTTGGGATTCAGTCACGTTCCTGGTCTGATAAAAGAACAAAAAAGATGACCTAGAAGGAGAATTTTAATGTAACTAAAGTTAATAGGGTGTATAAGTTGTGTAGGAAATATTTTGCACAGATGCCATGCTAAATATCCCCTCTTAATAAGCTATATTAAAATTTTGTTAATCTATGCTTTAATTTCGGATTTTTACTTCTAATGAAACAATCTGATTCTGATTTTAAATGCTCTTCAGAAAATCTATTTCACGCCAATTACCTAAGGACTGTGTGGCTCCAGCCCAGATTTCTGGCGGAGCACTAACCTGATAATGGCTTTTCCAGGGAAGATTCTAGTCATCTGGTCAAGAACTGTTCAGAAAAACGTCCTCACATTATGTCAGGATGAAATAATTATTATAAATACTGATTCTGCTGTTTTACCAAAGACAGGTATTTTAGAGTTGATTCCTCACAAGAGCTATTTAAAGAACAATAATGTACATCTTGTGAGTATTTGTATTTTCTCCATAGCTCTTTTTCTGTATGTATCTACAATAGAGAAATGTCTGTTCTATAAGGAAAGATTTGGCTCACAACTTGTTTTGATAATAGCCCTTGTTTGTTTTCATGGGGATCCTTTTATTTAATATTAACTTAGAAAGAGATAGGTCTCAACAGAACACACATTAGAGGACATGATTTATGGGAAGATCATCATCCTTTTATGGAAACATCCAGCACCTCCACACAGTTTGATCTATGAGGCTTTAATATAAACAGACTTGCTTTTCCTTCAAAGCTAAAATTGAGCTTTGGGAAAACCTATTAAACTGTGATCTACACATCACTGCTCATTCTGTTTTTTGTCTGTGAGATGGGAAGAGTTGATGCTTTCTGTATTGTTTATAGGGAGTATGCAAGCTTCCTATTGCTGCTCTAATACTTTATCACAAACTAGTGGCTTACAACACAAATCTATTATCATGTGAGTAAATGTCAAAAGGAATCTGGTGAACCATCAACTATATCCAAAAAGCAAAGAGACTAAATGTCATGGGGGCCACGTGGCTGTGTTTCATCACAGGTCAGACGTTTCCTTATGTTTGAAAAGGTTTGTACCCCTGTTGTTTGATTTGTTCTGTAGATTACACGTGTTAACTCACTGAATGTTTGCTCACTATACAGTCTGTGCCTTTAGACCTTAAGAGAGGGAAGAATTTTAGACATTCTTTTTAATCCAACCATGATAATATATAGATGAATAAACAAACACACAGAGTAACTAACCTGCCCAAAGTCACATAGGCATCATTTGATCTACAACCAGAATCTGGCTTGATACCCTACTCTAGTGCTCTAACTTCTAAGCCATGTTATGTCTGACTGACTTTACATATAATTTTTGCATTTAAATTGCAGGTAATTAAATTTGGATATTAGAACTTTACTTTCATAGTAAATAGATAGCAATTAGTGCTAGTTTCTAAAATTCAGGGACTCTTATTTAGGACTGATGAAATAATTGTTTAAAAGGCACATGATATTTTCACAGTTAAATTTATTCCACAGGTCTGACTTAGAAGAATCAATTATTCTTGAAATTATTATTACATCTACCATCCTTTGGTAAACTAGAAATTATTCTCTGTAATGATTCTTTTACCTAAATAATTTTATTTTTTTAATTTTGATAAAGTTCCACCTAGTTCTGTTAAAATCCAAACTTTCCTTAATTCATAAGGGAAACTTGCAGTATTCTATTGTTTAGTGAGAGAAATCATCAGTTCTTTAATATTCTTCTCAGAAATGTCAACTTCCTAGAATTTGAGATTATTTTAAGTACTTTATCTTTATAAAACCAGAATGTCCCCAGGCTTCCTCAAACAGAAGTTACAAATAAGGCCACATTAACATTATAGACCTGAATTTCCTTGGTTCATTAGTCTCCATCTACTGCCTAGGACTCCATCCTGTCTCTGTGGCCACCTCTGCATGACTTCTTGGTCTTTCTCCAGGGTGAGTCTCAGATGTGTTTCTCCACTGTGGCTTCCTCTCAGAGCAGAATGGGTGGGAAAGAGCCTCTCTTGCATCATCAAGTCTGTTGTATTTGTTTATTTTTTTAAGCCCCAAAGCAACACTTGATTTTTAAGTTTTCTAGAAGACTGTTAGCTTCTGCTCTTTCTCTAGCAAGCTCTCTTTTGTCCTGTGGTGTTGAAGAATAGAAATGGTCAGCTTTTTCTATTTCTCAGTCTCTCCAACATAGGAACAAGCACAGGCCTTGCCTGTATGCATATTAACAACTAATGTGGATAGGTATTGGGTGGGGTAGGCGCTGTCAGTCAGGCTCAGATGGGACCACCTTTCTACATTGAGATAAATAACTACCTGTTAATTTATATGTCAGGAATAACATGCCATTCCAACAGGTCCCCATTCTTTTTTTTTTTTTTTTCAACGTTTATTTATTTTTGGGACAGAGAGAGACAGAGCATGAACGGGGGAGGGGCAGAGAGAGAGGGAGACACAGAATCGGAAACAGGCTCCAGGCTCTGAGCCATCAGCCCAGAGCCCGACGCGGGGCTCGAACTCACGGACCGCGAGAACGTGACCTGGCTGAAGTCGGACGCTTAACCGACTGCGCCACCCAGGCGCCCCAACCAACAGGTCCCCATTCTTGTGAACATTGTTGTAGATTATTCAACTAACCTGTCAGAATTAAAATCTGTTAAGAGTAGGGAACATTAAAGCATAATGTTCTTTCTTGTTAAAAATATTACTCTGTTGAAAATACTTAAGAGGTTCTAGAGGGAGGCGGTCAACATGGCAGAGAAGTAGGGGGAATCCATACACCCGCCTCTCTCAAACAAAGTGTAGAAGCCAAAGGACTTTGAACACCAGATCCTGGGAGGAAAAGAGACTGAATCTACTAGGAAGAAAGTGGGAAAGCTGGAAAAAAGGTGGGTAACTGCAAACTGGGAGAGATAAAAAAAAAAAAAAGGCCACGTGGGCATGGAGGGGAGGGACCCTCTTTTGAGAGAGACAAAGGGAAGAGAAAGAGCAGCTAGGGAAGTGCAGGACCATATCTGGACAGGAGAAAGAGCTTGGACTGAGACTGAGAAGGATCTGATGATCTCTAACTGTGGGGCTTTCTTCAGACTGGAGCTGGGTGTCTGTTCATGCACCTGGGGAGGGGGGAGCCAGGTCTGGGTGAGGTTGTAGGTCAGGGGCTCAGTCTGCAGCTGGAGAAAGTGGTTCCCTCCTCTGCAGGGTGGCAGGATAGCACAGAACCTGCCTGCATCTGCCACCCCCAGGCACGGTGGCTGGGCAGAGAGCTCAGTCTGTAGGAGGATAAAGCTGCTATTTCCCTAGAGTGCTGTGGGAAAAGACAAAGCCTGCTTGCATCTGCCACCCCAGGGGCTCGCAGCAAGGGTGGTGGCCCAGTCTGCAGTAGGAGAAGGCGGTCCTCCCTGAAGTACAGCAGCACAAAGCCAGCTGGGAACACATACCACCACACTGAGAGGCGCTTCCCCAGAGCCAGAGCACATGGAGCAGGACTTTGAGTCCTAGCACAGTGCAGGGTTAGGGGAGTTGGCAGAGCTAGAAGGACCATCCTGTCTGCGCCCAAAGCACAGTGAGGATGACTAAAATTGAGTCTACTGGTCAGGCTCCATGGAGAAGAGACTGGGAGATCACCATTCCCCACCCCCCGCCCCCACCACCACCACCAAGGTGGGGCCTCAGGGATCACTCTGGGGCCCATAGTGGAGGTGGGTCCAGAAAACCCCAAACCACACCCCCTTGCACTGGGTAACTGCATATCCACCATAGTAGCACAGACCCTGCTGACAGCTACTCCTGACAAGTGACGCAGCATTGCCTGGATTAGCTCTAGGTCAATTCTGGATATATAGATATATTCTCCCCACCCCCCACCCCCATTTCTCCTACTTATCTCTTCCCTCCTCTAGGCTGGTTACTCTGGTTATTGGTCTGTCTAAACAGACGTTTTAATCCATTGTCTTGATACATGTTCTACACCTCCTTCTTTACACTCCTTGCTCTGTCTCTGGAATAATCAAGCCATAGAGTTTCTCTGTCTGGGTAATTTTATCTTCATTTCATTTTCCCCACCTCCTTATTTATTTTCCTTTCTCTCTCTCTGGATTAAGGCTTTTAGTCTCTCTGCCTAATCAATTTTATTCTCCACCCCCACGCCGCTCCTGTCATTTCTGTCTTTGTAGGTCTCTTCCATCAGCACTAATGCCACCATCTTCTTTACTTGTAGTCAGTGTTTTGGGTTTTTTTGTTTTTAGTCTTTAAGGTTTTTGTTTGTGTTATTTGTGTGTTTGCATGTTTTATCTCCTGTTTGTCTGTTTTCCTTTACAGGGCTACTCCAAGGAACAAATCAAAACCCACCTGGTGAAGAGTCCAAAATATTACTACAAGTAGGATAATAAAATAACCAAAGTCATACCAACAGAGAGCAAGTAACAATACCAGAAAAAAACACCTCCTGAAGGGCCAGGCCTTGGCTAGTGTATGACCCTCCTTTAATATAGCAGTGCTTGCAAGTGCAGAGCACACAAACTTTAAAGTGCATAAGGGACATGGGGCACCTGGGTGGCTCAGTCGGTTGAGTGTCTGACTTCAGCTCAGGTCACGATCTCACACTCTGTGAGTTCGAGCCCCACGTTGGGCTCTGTGCTGACGGCTCGGAGCCTGGAGGTTGCTTCAGATTCTGTGTCTCCCCGTCTCTCTGCCCCTCCCCTGTTCATGCTATATCTGTTTCAAAAGTAAATAAATTAAAAAAAAATTTAAAAAAATAAAACGCATAAGGACAGAAAACTAGCCAAAATGACAAAATGGAAGAATTCACCTCAAAAGAAACCCCAGAAGTAGTGATAGCTAACAAATTGATCAAAACAAATTTAAGCAATATAACAGAACAAGAATTTAGAATAATAGTCATAAAATTAATCGCTGAGCTTGAAAAAAGCATAGAGGACAGCAGAGAATCTATTGCTACAGAGATCAAGGGACTAAAAAATAGTCATGAAGAATTAAAAAATGCTATAAATGAGGTGCAAAATAAAATGGAGGCAGCCACAGCATGGATTGAAGAGGCAGAGGAGAGAATAGGTGAATTAGAAGATAAAATTATGGAAAAAGAGGAAGCTGAGAAAAGAGAGATAAAAAAATCCAGGAGTATGAGGGTAGAATTGGAGAACTAAGAGATGCAATCAAACAGAACAATATCTGTATCATAGGAATTCCAGAAGAATAAGAGAGAAAGGGGCTGAAGGTGTACTTGAACAAATCATAGCTGAGAACATCCCTGATCTGTAAGGAAACAGGCATTGAAATCCAAGAGGCACAGAGAACTGCCTTCAGATGTAACTTGAATCGATCTTCTCCATGACATATCATAATGAAACTGACAAAATACAAGGATAAAGAGAGAATTCTGAAAGCTGCTAGGGATAAATGGGCCCTAACATACAAAGGTAGACACATAAGGGTAGTAGCAGACCTATATACTGAAACTTGGCAGGCCAGAAAGGAATGGCAGGAAATCTTCAATGTGACAAACAGAAAAAAAATATGCAGCCACGAATCCTTTACTCAGCAAGTCTGTCATTCAGAATAGAAGGAGCGATAAAGGTTTTCCCAAACAAAAACTGAAAGGAATTCATCACCACTAAACCAGCCCTAGAAGAAATCTTAAGGGGGACTCTGGGAGTGAAATGTTGCAAGGACCACAAAGTACCAGAGACACCACTACAAGCATGAAACCTACAGACATCATAATGACTCTAAACCCATGTCTTTCAATAACAACACTGAATGTAAATGGACTAAATGCTCCAACCAAAAGACATAGGGTATCAGAATGGATAAAGAAACAAGACCCATCTATTTTCTGTCTACAAGAGACTCATTTAAGACCTGAGGACACCTTCAATTGAAAGTGAGGGGATAGGGAACTATCTATCGTGCTACTGGAAGTCAAAAGAAAGCTGGAGTAGCCATGCTTATATCAGACAAACTAGACTTGAAATTAAAGGCTGTAACAAGAGATGAAGAAGGGCATTATATGATAATTACAGGGTCTATCCATTAGGAAGAGCTAACAATTATAAATGTCTATGCACGGAATATAGGAACCCCTAAATGTATAAAATAATCAATCACAAACATAAGCAACCTTATTCATAAGAATGTGGTAATTGCAGGAGACTTTGATACTCCACTTACAACAATGGATAGAACATCTAGACAGAGAATAAATAAAGACACAAGGGCCCTGAATATATTGGATCAGATGGACTTGACAGATATATTTAGAACTCTGCATCCCAAAGCAACAGAATATACTTTCTTCTCGAGTGCACATGGAACATTCTCCAAGATAAATCACATACTGGGTCACAAAACAGCCCTTCATAAGTATACAAGAATTGAGATCATACCATGCACACTTTCAGACCACAATGCTATGAAACTTGAATTCAAGCACAGGAAAATTCTGGAAAACCTCCAAAAGCATGGAGGTTAAAGAATACCCTACTAAAGAATGACTGGGTCAACCAGGCAATTAGAGAAGAAATTAAAAAATATATGGAAACAAATGAAAATGAAAATACAACAATCCAAACGCTTTGGGATGCAGCCAAGGCAGTCCTGAGAGGAAAATACATTGCAATCCAGGCCTATCTCAAGAAACAAGAAAAAGCCCAAATACAAAATCTAACAGCACACTTAAAGGAACTAGTAGAACAGCAAAGACACCCCAAACCCAGCAGAGGAAGAGAAATAATAAAGATCAGAGCAGAAATAAACAATATAGAATCTAAGAAAAAAAAAACAGAGTAGATCAATGAAACCAAGAGTTGGTTTTTGAAAAAATAAACAAAACTGATAAACCTCTAGCCAGGCTTCTTAAAAAGAAAAGGGAGATGACCCAAATAAATAAAATCATGAATGAAAATGGAATTATGACAACCAACCCCTCAGAAATACAAGCCATTATCAGGGAATACTATGAAAAATTATATGCCAACAAACTGGACAACCTGGAAGAAATGGACAAATTCCTAAACACCCACACACTCCCAAAACTCAGGAAGAGTTTAGAAAGAAATAGAAAACTTGAACAAATCCATACCCAGTGAAGAAACTGAATCAGTTGTCAAAAATCTCCCAAGAAATAAGAGTCCAAGACCAGATGGCTTCCCTGGGGAATTCTACCAGACATTTAAAGCAGAGATAATACCTATCCTTCTCAAGCTGTTCCAAAAATAGAAAGGGAAGGAAAACTTCCAGATTCATTCTATGAAGCCAACATTACTTTGAATCCCAAACCAGACAGGGACCCACCAAAAAAAAAAAAAAAAAAGAGAACTACAGGCCAATATCCCTGATGAATATAGATGCAAAAATTCTCAACAAGATACTAGCAAATCGAATTCAACAGCATATAAAAAGACTTATTCACCATGATCAAGTGGGATTCATTCCTGGGCTGCAGGGCTTGTTCAACATTCACAAATCAATCAATGTGATACATCACGTTAATAAAAGAAAAGATAATCATATGATCTTGTCATTCGATGCAGAAAAAGTATTTGACAAAATTCAGCATCCTTTCTTAATAAAAACCCTCGAGAAAGTCTGGATAGAAGGAACATAATTACACATCATAAAAGCCATTTATGAAAAGCCCACAGCTAATATCATCCTCAATGGGGAAAAACTGAGAGCTTTCCCTCTGAGATCAGGAACCAACAGGGATGTCCACTCTCACCGCTGTTGTTTAACATAGTGTTGGAAGTTCTAGCACCAGCAGTCAGACAACAGAAGGAAATCAAAGGCATCAAAATTGGCAAAGATGAAGTCAAGCTTTCACTTTTTGCAGATGACATGATATTATACATGGAAAATCTGATAGACTCCACCAAAAGTCTGCTAGAACTGATACATGAATTTAGCAAAGTTGCAGGATACAAAATCAATGTGCAGAAATCAGTTGCATTCTTGTACACTAATAATGAAGCAACAGAAAGACAAATAAAGAAACTGATCCCGTTCACAATTGCACCAAGAAGCATAAAATGCCTAGGAATAAGCCTAACCAAAGATGTAAAGGATCTGTATGTTTAAAACTATAGAAAGCTTATGAAGGAAATTGAAGAAGATACAGAGAAATGGAAAAACATTCCACGCTCATGGATTGGAAGAATAAATATTGTCAAAATGTCAATACTACCCAAAGCTATCTACACATTCAATGCAATCCCAATCAAAATTGCACCAGCATTCTTCTCAAAACTAGAACAAGCAATTCTAAAATTCATATGGAAACACAAAAGGCCCCAAATAGCCAAAGTAATATTGAAGAAGAAAACTAAAGCAGGAGACATCACAATTCCAGACTTTAGCCTCTACTCCAAAGCTGTAATCATCAAGACAACATGGTATTGGCACAAAAACAGACACATAGACCAATGGAATATAATAGAAACCCCAGAATTGGACCCACAAATGTATGGCCAACTAATCTTTGACAAAGCAGTAAAGAGTATCCAATGGAAAAAGACAGTCTCTTTAACAAATGGTGCTGAGAGAACTGGACAGCATCATGCATAAGAATGAAACTAGACTACTTTCTTACACCATTCACAAAAATAAACTCAAAATGAAGGACCTGAATCTGAATGTGAGACAGGAAACCATCAAAACCCTAGAGGAGAAAGCAGGAAAAGACCTTTCTGACTTCAGCCACAGCAAATGAAATATCTCCAAAGGCAAGGGAATTAAAAGCAAAAATGAACTATTGGGACCTCATGAAGATAAAAATCTTCTGCACTGAAAAGGAAACAGTCAACAAAACTAAAAAGCAACTGATGGAATGGGAAAAGATATTTGCAAATGACATATCGGACAAAGGGCTAGTATCCAAAATCTATAAAGAACTTACCGAACTCAACACCTGAAAAACAAATAATCCAGTAAAGAAATGGGCAGAAGACATGAATAGACAGACACTCTTCCAAAGAAGACATCCAGATGGTCAATAGGCACATGAAAAGATGCTCAATGTCACTCCTCATTAGGGAAATACAAATCAAAACCACAATGAGATATCACCTCACACCAGTTAGAGTGGCTGAAATGAACAAAACAGGAGACCATCGATGCTGGCAAGGATGTGGAGAAACGGGAACCCTCTTGCACTGTTGGTGGGAATGCAAACTGGTGCAGCCGCTCTGGAAAACAGTGTGGAGGTTCCTCAAAAAATTAAAAATAGATCTACCCTATGACCCAGCAATAGCACTGCTAGGAATTTACCCAAGGGATACAGGAGTGCTGATGCATAAGGGCATATGTACCCCAATGTTTATAGCAGCACTTTCAACGATAGCTAAATTATGGAAAGAGACTAAATGTCCACCAACTGACAAATGGATAAACAAGTTCTGGTTTATATATACAATGGAATACTAATGAGAAAGAATGAAATCTGGCCTTTTGTAGCAAAGTGGATGGAACTGGAGAGTCTTATGTTAGTGAAATAAGTCAGGTAGAGAAACACAGATAC
This sequence comes from Prionailurus bengalensis, assembly GCF_016509475.1. Classification (NCBI taxonomy): domain Eukaryota; kingdom Metazoa; phylum Chordata; class Mammalia; order Carnivora; family Felidae; genus Prionailurus; species Prionailurus bengalensis. The sequence continues at coordinate 103,481,969 of NC_057344.1, forward strand.
CATATGTTTTCACTCCTATGTGGATCCTGAGAAACTCAGCAGAAGACCAGGGGAGAGGTGAAAGGGGGAAAAAAAGTTACAGAGAGGGAAGGAGGTAAACCATAAGAGACTCAAATGCTGAGGATAAACTGAGGGTTGATGGAGGGTTGGGGGGAGAAGAAAGTGGATGATGGGCATTGAGGAGGGCACATGTTGGGATGAGCACTGGGTGTTGTATGGAAACCAATTTGACAATAAATTTCATATTAAAAAAAAGTTGTTCTCTCCAGTCCAGAAACCAGGAAATAGATGTCATATCTCCAACCAGAAAGGGATGACAGATGGCAACATTACTGAGAGAAGTGAAAACAAAGCCAGGCAAGAACTCTTAACTGCCTGACAGTTTATATTTAAATTCTTGGTTCCTGGGGTTGGCCAATGGGAAAGAGACGCATGCCTAGTAACTCGCAGGAAATGTTGGCCACCATGGCCAAGGAAGAGGCATCTGTCTTACATCTGAAATCCAAGCTAAGAACCACATACTTACTTTCTGCGTTTCCACAGCCAAGGCTAAACTCAGGGCTGACATCCTATGGTTGCCATTATGGAATGATATTCTCCACATGTGTACACCTGTTAGTGTGCATTATCAACATGATTATATGAACTAGTGTAAACTCCTAGTTGTGATAATAATTCTATTATTGTTATTATTATTAGTAGTAATATTGATGAGGGAGCGTAAGTCAAGCGGAGGACAAAGCACCAGCTAACAACACCTGCCCTAAGTGGGACATGTGTGTGACATTCCTCTGGCACTCTTGGCTGCCCAAGAACACAGGAAAGAGGAAAACGAATGGTTAACTGATAGAAATCACAGTCCTGCAGGACATGAGTTTCCATCAGTTTACCAATGTCTTAGTAAATTACAAGAGAAAGGCAATCTTATCAATAGACTTGTCTCCAGAAACCTATAGACTCAGTTTCCTGGAGCCCCACCATCACCCTCCTCTCCATAGTGATGTGGGAACAAAGGCAAGAAGGAAATGGCAGGTAAGATTAAATTTCTTTATCACCTGCAGGCCATTGACAAATACTTGAGGCAAATAAGAGTCTAGCATTTCTCTAGGAACCCCCTATGGACCTAAAGTTAATGCCTCACTGGAGGGAAAACAACCTTAGCTTGACAATAGCTAGGTCTCTGGTATCTCAGGCATCCTCTTTAGCATATCAAAGTTCTTCTGGAGGCCTCCCTTTTGACTTTACCTCCTCCAACTCCATAGTTTGTAACCAGTCACTTGTCAGGACCCCAGTACAGCTCTTTCTGCCCATTGGTCCTGTACCTGTGCTTTAATAAAACCACCTTTTTGTACAAAACAAAACAAAACTTAAGGGAAATCTAGACCAAAATCGCCTGATATCTCATTCTAAGTTAAAAGCATTTTTTTTTTCATTTGCCCAGGTTAGCATCCAGTGCAGCTTTTAGTGCTTCTGTAATAGGTTATTAAACATGGAAAGAGGTGTGAAAGGAAGATGAAGATATGGATCAAGATGTGCTTTGATTAGAATATTAATTTGCATATTTATCTTCACATAGGATAATTTCTTTGGAGACTTTATCAAATTCTAGGTCTCAAAGATATGAAAGATACCTTTTGACATTTTTTAACCACCCATGAATAAATATTTTTCTCCATAATTATTCAGCCACACTTGTGAAGGAGTTGCCTGGGGCCAGACTCTGGCATTCAGGTCTCTTTTCAGTCTCTGAGCAGCCTCTCTGAGCCCTGGCTTTTCTTGGTTGTATAAAGGCTGGTCTTGGTGTAATAAGTGATATTTAAAGAGTGTTATGACCCCCTGTAGTTTCCTTCACTGTCTTCCTATAGTAAATGCTATTTTGAGATTCTGAACATATTTTCTGTGGCTGCTTCTCAGATTTTTTTCTATGTTCCTGTCAAGAAAACTTTTATCTACACGCTTCATAGGTCTCAGAGGGAGAAGTGACTACTTTGGTAACTGATTTGTCTCTGGTTTTGTTGTGATGTTCTATTTCTGCTTTTTTGAGATTAAATTCAAGTCTCTCAGACATTATTTTTTAAAATCAATGTGAATACAGTTTAGTAACTGGGAAGGGATGTGTAGGTTGTTTTAAAAACACAGACATATAACCAGGCTCTGGGAGTGAGAGATGGCTGCTCAGTGGGAATGACATGCAAGTGAAAACCCAACAGCTGAGTAGGGCCTCCCTGGAGGGAGTATGGGGTATAGTTATTTGTGGGATAGTGAGTAGGAGCTAGCTTGGTGAAGTCAAAAGGATTGTTCCAGAAGAAAGAGATTTGATGTGAGGCAGGACATGATGAACTCAAACTTGTTAATGAAGTGCAGTGAGATTGGAGCATAGGTTTTGAGGCTGGAGTAGAAAGCAAAGAAGGGTATCATAAGCAACTGTTCACAAAGTAGGACTTTTTCCTGAGGGAAAATAGTCTCTAATAAAAAGGGAAAGTATTATAAGTATGGAAGTGATAGGATCACTGGGTTATTGAACTGAGAATGGATATTGGGTGTGGGAGACAAAATAAGAAGCTGATTTAAATAATCTAGTTTAGAAGTGCTGGTTGTCTGAGCTGAAAAGATAGTAGTGATGTTGGGAAGCAGTGAGCATATTGGAGATATTTTAGTGGTAAGACTGACAGAACTAGTGACTAATTCTGCATGTACGTTATGGCTTCAACAAACAAGTAGTTGTTGATGCCTTTTATTGAGTCAGAACTACTGAGGAAAACTGGATTTTGAATTCAGTTTGAAAAATGTTCATGTTTATTTGTATGAAGGATGGAAGTAGAGATAAGTATATAAAGATCTGGATCTCAGAACTAGAAATAAAGATTTGGGAATTATCAATAATTGATACAGATCCACAAGTTCAAATCTCAAACTCTGAAAAACTGAAAGTGTTTTTATTTTGAAATTTCATGTAAATATATTTGTAAACAAACAAAGTTTTATTTATTTTGAGAGAGACAGAGAGAGAGGATCCCAAACAGGCTCCATGCTGTCAGAACAGAGCCTGATGTGGGGCTTGATCTCACTAACTGGGGTTCATGACCTGAGCTGAAATCCAGACTCAGGCACTCAACCAACTGAGCCACCCCCTAAATTGACAACCTTTTTTATCTTTATCCCATTAGTATTATTTATACCTTTTGCTGTAGAAATGTTAGTGTCTTCAGTTATGAGGTGCTGCCCAAATCCTGCTATTGGTGTTAATATATAGTATATGAAAATGTTTCAGATTTCTAAGATCCAAAAAGAACATCTAAATTCTTATCTGTCTTAAGTGTTTGTGGACTATATTTCAAGTCTTATGAGTACATAACATCCCTGAGAGAGTTTGAAAGTTCTGTGATGGATATTGTGAAATATCACTCCATATACATTCCAAACTCCATCCTACTCTACAGAAACTTGAAAGTTAAAAACTATTTTCTCTTAAGTGTACTGTCTTAAGTGTACTTAAGAGCATGCTTATTGTGATGAGCATTGAGTAATGTATAAAACTGTTGAATCATTATATTGTACATCTGAAAATAATATAACGCTGTATGAAGAATAAACCTATTTTCTCCTTAGGAGCTGCCCTGGGATATAATTTCATAAAGTAGAAGCATTTCTGTAAAATTTAGAAGATGAAAGTGAAGTGGAGACTACACTCCTGCAGTTGGTTCTGGTGACCATGCTAACAGAGGGTGGGCAGAGTCTGGCTTCCACGTTAGTGCCTTGAATATGTTGTTCCCCATCACAGGAACTCCTGACTATGGTGGTGGAAAGTTAAAATATCAACTAGAACCTTGTAAACAGTTGTAGAATTAAGAACGGTGGTAGTGACTCAATATACAATTAAACACAATAAAGTATAAAACATACGTTATATATATATTATTTCTTACGTTCTTTTTTAATACTACTCTCATTTAATACAAATATAATTTTTCCCATTGGTACAGGATATTAAAATAGTACTTTGAACTAAAAATGGATTAAGAATCACCCCAGGATTGATACAGTTACGCATGGGACTTTGGGTCTCCCCTTTGTGAGGAAAAATAAACTTGCTTTCATGTGTATGAAGCAGAGGACATTTTGATATACACTGTGAACTGATTACTGCAATCAAGTTAATTAACATATCCATCACCTCAGGACCTTTTGTGTGTATGTGTGGTGAGAACATTTCAGATCTACTCGCTGAGCAAATTTTAAGTATATAATACAGCATTAACTCTAGTCAACATGGTATGCAGAATAAGTTCTGGGGCCCTAATGCACAACTAAAAGTTTATACACTTTAACCAACATCTCCCCATTTCTCCTATTCCCTGCCATAGTCTACTCTCTGCTTCTGTAAGGCTGACCTTTTTATATTTCACAATGTAAGTGGGATTGTGCAGTATTTGTCTACCTGTGCCTGGCTTATTTCACTTAACATAATGTCCTCTAGGTTCATCAACTTGTCACAAATAACAAGAATTGACAGGATGTCTTTTTTGAGGCTGAATAAAGTTATATTCTGTATATATACCCCTATTTTCTTTATTCATCTGTCAATCGGCACTTAGATTGATTCCATATCTTGGTGGTTATAGATAATGCTGCAATGAATATGAAAATGCAGATATCTGTCTTTAAGATATTGATTTCTTTTGAATATATACTCAGAAGGGGTATATACTGCTGGATCATTTGGTAGTTCTATTTTTTAATTTTTTTGAGGAACCTCCATGCTGTTTTCCATAACGGTTGTTATGTTAGTTTACATTTCCACCAACAGTGCACAAGGGTTCCCTTCTCTCCATCATCCTCCACCTTCCCAATATTTTTATCTTTTGTCTTTTTAATAATAGCCATTCTAACAATAGTGAGGTGCTATCTCATTGTGGTTTTGATTTACATTTTCCTGATGGTTAGGGATGTTGAAACATTTTTCATGTACGTGTTGGCCATTTATAAGTCTTCTTTTGAGAAATGTGTATTCAGATCTTCTGCCCATTTTTTAAATCAGGTTATCTCTTTCTTTTCTATTTTACTGGTTCTAGTGTTAAGTGTGGATAGAAGAATGTGTCTGGGTGTGGAGTAGCCAATGGAATATAGATCCCAGTTCAATATGCTGCCCTTACTTCAGAGGCTGAAGTGCAAAGGCCAAAAGTACATTTCCCTTTTCTCTGTGTAATTAGGAATTTGGATATGATTTAGGTTACACCAATTGGATGCCCTTCTGTGATATTTAGAAAGGAGAAGATGAGGACAGTTCTATTGCTGTGTTGTGGTTTCAGTTTTAAGCACTATCTGGCAGTGCAATCTTTCCTATCAAGCCCCTTTATGTGTCATTTGTATCATTAACTTCTTGACTGTGGTCGTGGGGCTTAATTCTGGAGCCAGCAGATGGAGGGACACCTTAATTTGAAAAATGGTTTTATAGTTTTAAGAGACAGTGTTTCCTTTTGTGTCCTTGAGTCAGTTCCTAAAAACTCAAACTTGAGTGTCTCTTGAACTTTCACAATAATTCTGTAGGTAATTTAATGCCCTGTAATAAATCTTTTCCTGTTTATGCTGGCTAGAGAAAATTGTTTTCTGCAATGAATTCTGACCGACAAAGTTGCCTAGGGCAAACCCTGAGGGAAAACAATTTATGATGCTTCAGAGCAGAAAACTACTAAAAATGAAATGGAGTGAACAGAGTGCTGAAAAGGAGGGAAATGTGCAATATCACAGAAGGCAATAGGAAAGAGATTAGGAGCAGCTTCAAAATAGGCCATGGCCTGGGAAGATGGCTGAAAAGGAGGACCCTAAACTCACATCCTCCAATAGACACCTATATACCAGTCACATCAGTGTAACTCACCCAGAAAATGACCTGAAGATTGGCAGAACAGACTCTCCATAGTTAATCATATAGAAGAGGCCACATCAAAAATATTAGGAAGGATGGAGACATGGTCAAGAACCAAACTAACCACAGATGATAGAGATGCCTCAAGAATAGAGAAGGGAAAGGAAGACACCCACAGGTACCCCTGACATAGAATACCTGCAGTAGGAATATGAGTCCTCATAACATTTGACTTTAAAAAACAGAGAGGCTCAATTTCATGAGTTTTTATAATCAGTAGGACTTAACAGTGAGAACTTAAAAATCAGTGGGCTTGGCTCTAGGAGAGCCTGAGGTAATAGCAAACAGTTCTTGCTCTTAAAGAGACATGATAATGAATAACTCCAAGATACAGCATAGAAGCAGAAGTTCGAAAATACCTGTGGTATACTGGAAGGAGATTTATTTACTAATTTCACAATGTACACTGGAGGGACAGGGATCATTGGGAGACTTCTCCAAGAATGAAAGAGCTGTTGGGCAGCATGTCTCACCCGTCTCCAAGCCTAGATACCCAGACACCTGCAGGAGCCAGTATGAATTCTTGCCATCTGGCTTGCAAACACCGCACCCTCTCTCCCACCAACCCCCTCACCATGTTCTCCTGAAAATTGCCCCATCAAACCCACCACACTCATCAGGAGTCTCTTCACAGCTGTGGCAGATTAATTTCATTCTGCAAGCAGTCCCAGCAGTGTCTAAAACCACTCCAAAGTGACTCTTGCCCTGGGAAGAGGGGAAGATAACCACAGACACCAGCTCCATTGCAGCCCCAGCAGTGGACTGGAGGCAGACATCTGATCTGACTGATGGACATGCCCACTAACAGAAACTTCACAGGGGCCAGCAAACCCAACGGTCGGACGGGGCAGATATCTGGTCTGGCCAATAGCCTTGTCTACCAATGAAAGCCTCTCAGTGAATAATGCAGGGAGAGCACCATACAGTTCAATGAAACTGCAGTTCTGGCAGATGAGCTGAGGGAAGACATCTTGCCTGACCCAACTCAGGCCCAAGACAGCCTAGTTTATTTCCTTAACAGCAGAGGGACCAAGCCCTGCCCTCAACAGGCAAAGATGGCCATTGTAAATGATTGTACTGAAGGCAAATGAGGCTAAACCACAACACTAGGGTGTATACATACACAGAGGGGACATTCCTGAAGCTCCAGGTTCTGGTAAACAGGGGACATTGCCCCATAGGCCTCTCCTTCATAAGGCCGCTATTTTCAAGATGTAACTAACTTTCCTAATACACAGAAACAGACACAGAGAGCAAGACAAAAATAAAGATTCAGAGTAATATGTCCCCAATGAAAGAATAGGACAATAACCCAGCAAAAGAGCTACATGAAACAGAGATCAGCAATATGCCTGATAGAAATTTCAAAGTAATGGTCATAAAAATACTCACTAGATGAGAAAAAAAACAGAGGGTCTCATTGAAACTTTCAACAAAAAGACAGAAAACAAAGAGTGAATCAGAGATGAAGAACTCAATAGTAACTGAAATTAAAAACACACTAGAGGGAATTAATTAATAGTAAATTAGAAGAAGCAGAAAAATGGATCAGTAAGCTGGAAGACAATATTGGAAAGCAACCAAACTGAATAAGAAAGTAAGAAAAATGGAAGGGAGTTAAGATAGAGAAATAGGGGGACCGGGATTTTCCTCATCCCTTGAACACAGCTATATTGAGGTCAAATCACTTGGAACACCCAGGAAGTCAATCTGTGGAATGGAAGAAAGATCTCCACAGTTGGAAGGAGACAGTTTTGCCAGAATCACGGTGCATATATGTGAATTGGGGAGATAAAATGGCATAGGCACAGAGGGGAGGGAACCCTTCCTGTGCAGAGACAAAAGGGAAAGAAAGAAAGAGGGCTGGTAAAGTCAGCATTAAGTTAGCAGAAGAGGAAAACCTCTCCACACCATGGACTGGGGAATGAGAACTATGGAGAGTGCCGGTTTCTATTTTGCAAACAGCCTTAGGAGCTGAAACTTGGAGGTTTTTGAAACTTTTGGTTTCAAAAGTGGGTGACTTTCTCTGGAGTGAAGCTAGGAGCTGTGTTACGTGCTCCTGGGGAGGAGAGAGTCGGCTCTGGAATGCATAGTGCAATGTAGCAATCTCAAGGGCACACTGGGAGAGAACAGTCTCCTTCCTTGAGTACTGTGGGAAGAGGGTTTATTGTCTCTCCAAGGACAAAAGGTCCTGCAGGTGCCAGCCAAAGGCCTTTTATCATCAGAGCAGAGTGGCTCTATATAAGAACAGGGTCCGCACAGAGCCGGGTCCTTTAAGACATGGGGTTTTGAATCCCAGATGAGTGCCTAGAAGGTCTGGGATACTGAAGCAGGGCAAGTTGACCACTGTCATTATTCTGTGGGTGCTGCCTGAACAGCATGGTATGAGACACATAGTCCAGTGAGGAGAGATTGGGGTGTCGCCATTTTTTCTCCCCAACATCAACATGGTGGGACTTCAGAGAGCAGAACATTGGCCCCCAGTTGAGGTAGGACCCGCTTACACCAAACCCTGCCCCTCCAATGCCTAGCAATTGTTTATCCACTGGAGCAAGTCTGACTGACCCAATGCAGCCAGACTCTCCTCCAGACCAGCACAGTCACTGGTCCCAACCATGAGCAGACAACTATTTTGTTTGTTTTCTTTTCTTTTTTCTTTCTATCTTCTTTTTTTTTCTTTTAGAATCAGGTTCATATATATTTGTTTGATCAGGCATTTTTATTATATTCTTTTTATACCTTTTCTATTTCTTCTTTATTTCCTTTCTCTTTCTTTAGATTTAACCTTATAGTTTTGATTTCTGTTTGGTCTTCTTTTGTCTCATTTTTATCTTTTTATGGGATCAGGCTTGTCTCCCCACTTTTCCTTTTTTTCCAGGATTATTTCAACAAATAAATCATAGAACATCTGGTTGAAAATCCAAACACTTTACCACTGCAAGCAAGGAGGAGCTTTTCAGAGGACTGACCAGTGGGATAGAGTAGCCAAAATGCAAAAACAGAGCGGATCCAATGTACACCATAAACACTTCCTGAAGAGCCAGGCCCTTGAAAGTGTATGACCCTTTTTTGATTTAGTAGTACTTGCAGGTACAGGACAATAACAAGCTTTCAAAACATGTAAAAGACAGAAACTTAGCCAAAATGACAAAATGGAAGAATTCACCCCAAATGAAAATCCAGGAAGAAATTGCAGCCAGAGAATTCCTCAGAAAAAGATATAAACAATATATCTGAACAATAATTTAGAATAAAAGTAATAAGTTTAAAAGCTGAGCTTTAAAAAAGCATAGAAGAAACCAGAGAATCTCTTGCTGCAGGGATCAAAGACCTAAGAAATAGTCACAATGAATTAAAAAATGCTATAACTGAGATGCAAAATAAACTAGATACAGTGAGGGTGAAAGAAGAAGAGGAGAGAATAGTTGAAATAGAAAATAGAATTATGGAAAATAATGAAGCTGAAAAAAAGAGGGAAAGGAAATTACTAGATTGGGAGGGCAGCCTTAGAGAAAAAAGTGTTTCCATGAAAGGAAACAATATCCAAATTTTAAGAGTTCCAGAAGAGGAAGAGTGAAAGGGGCAGGTTTATTTGAGTTAATTTTAGCTGAGAACTTCCATAATCTAGGGAAGGAAACAGGCATCCAAGTCCAAGAGGCACAGAGAACTCCCTTCAAAATCAACAAAAACAGGTCAACACCATGACATATCATAGTGAAACTGGCAAAAAACAAAGATAAAGAAAGAATTCTGAAAGCAGCTAGGGACAAATGGTCCTTAACCCATAAGGATAGGCACATAAGGGTAGTAGCAGACCTGCCCACTGAAACTTGGAAGGCCAGAAGGGAGTGGCAGGAAATATATTCAATGTGCTGAATAGGAAAAGTATGTAGCCAAAAATCTTTTATCCAGCAAGGCTGTAATTTCAGAATAGGAGAGATAAAGACTTTCCCAGACAAACAAAAACTGAAGGAGGTCCTGATCACTAAGCCAGCCCTGCAAGAGATCCTGAGGGGACTCTGAGAGGAAAGCAGTAAAGACTATAAAGGAGCAGAGATATTACAACAAACGTGAAATCTAAAGATAACACAATGGCTCTAAACTCATACCTTTCAATAATTGCCCCGAATGTAAATGGACTAAATGCCCCACCAAAAGACATAGGGTATCAGAATGGATAAAAAAGAAAAAAAGCCAAGATACATGTATGTGCTACCTACAAGAGACTCATTTTAGACCTAAAGACACCTGCATATTGAAAGTGAGGGGATGGATAACCATCTATCATGCTAATGGAGGTCAAAAGAAAGAGTAGTCATACTTATATCAGACAAACTAGATTTTAAAAATAAGACTGTAATAAGATGAAGAAGGGCATTATATCATAATTAAGGGGCCTATTCATCAAGAAGGGCTAACAATTATAAATATTTATGGCCCCAACTTGAAGGAACCCAAATATATAAATCAATTAATCACAAACATAAAGAAACTCATTGATAATATTATAACAGAAGGAGACTATAATACCCCACTTACAACAATGGACAGATCATCTAAGCAGAAAATCAACAAGGAAACAATGGCTTTTAATTACACTTTGGACCAGATGGACTTAACAGATATATTCAGGACATTTTATCCTAAAACAGCAGAATACACATTCTTGTTGGGTGCACATGGAACATTCTCCAGAATAGATCCCATATTGGGTCAAAATCAGCCTTATCGGGTAGAAAAAGATCGAGATCATACCATGCATATTTTCATATCACAACACCATGAAAACTGAAATCAACCGCAAGAAAAACTTTGGAAATCCACAAGTACCTGGAGGTTAAAGAACATCCTACTAAAGAATGAATGGGTTAACCAGGAAACTAAAGAAAGAATTTAAAAAAATACATGGAAGAAAATGAAAATGAAAACAATAGTCCAAAGATGTTAGGATGCAGCAAAGGCAGTCCTAAGAGGAAAATACATTGCAATTCAGGCCTATCTCAAGAAGCAAGAAAAGTCCCAAATACACAACCTAACCTTACACCTCAAGGAACTAGAAAAGCGGCAGCAAATAAAGTCCAAAGCCAGCAGCATGGGGGAAATAGTAAAGGTTAGAGCAGAAACAAACAATATAGAACAAAGAACAACAACAATAACAACAAAGATCAATGAAACTAAGAGCTGAATTTTTGAAAGAATAAACAAAATTGATCCCTTAGCCAGACTTCTCAAAAAGAAAAGATAGGGGATTCAAGTAGATAACATCACAGATGAAAGAGGAGAGATCACAACCAACACCACAGATATACAAACAATTATTAGGGAATACAATTAAAAATTATATGCCAACAAACTGGATAATCTGGAAGAAATGGAAAAATTGCTAGACACCCACACACTACCAAAACTCAAACAGGAATAAATAGAAGATTTGAACATGCCCATAACCAACAGAGAAATTGAATCATTAATCAAAAATCCCCCAACAAATAAGAGTCTGGGGCCAGATGGCTTCCCAGGGGAATTCCACCAGACATTTAAGTAAGAGTTAATACCTATTCTTCTTAAAGTATTCAAAAAAATAGAAATGGAAGGAAAGCTTCCAAACTCATTCTATGAAGCCAGCGTTACCTTGATTCCAAAACCAAAGATCCCACGAAAAAGGAGAATTATAGGCCAATATCCTTGATGAAACTGGATGTAAAAATTCTCAACAAAATACTAGGAAATCGAATTCAATGGTACATTAAAAGAAATATTCACCATGACCAAGTAGGATTAATTCCAGGGCTGCAGGGCTGGTTCAATATTTGCAGATCAATCAACATGATATACCACATTAATAGAAGGATGAGACCCATATGATCTTGCCAATAGATGCAGAAAAAGATTTTGACAAAATACAGAATCTTTCTTGATGAAAAACCTCAAGAAAGTTGGGTTAGAAGGAACATACCTTAACAGCATAAAAGCCATATATGAAAGACCCACAGATAATATCATTCTCAATGGGAAAAACTGAGAGCTTGGCCCCTAAGATCAGGAACATGACAGGGATGTCTGCGCTCACCAGTGTTATTCAACATAGTGTTGGAAGTCCTAGCCTCAGCAATCAGAAAAGAAAATGAAATAAAAGACATCCAAATTGGCAAAGAAGTTGTTGAACTTTCGCTCTTAGGAGATGACATGATATGCTACATGGAAACCTGAAAGACTCAACCAAAAAATTGCTAGAACTGATATACAAACTCAGCAAAATTGCAGGATATAAAATCAACATACAGAAATCGGTTGCATTTCTATACACCATTAATAAAGTAGCAAAAAAAGAAATCAAGGAATCAATTCCATTTACAATTGCACCCAAAACATAGAATATCTAGGAATATACTTAACTAAAGAGGTAAAAGTCTGTATACTGAAAACAAGAAAGCTTATGAGAGAAATTGAGGAAGACACAAATAAATGGAACAACACTCCACGGTGATGGATTGGAAGAAAAATATTGTGGAAATGTCAATGCTACCTAAAGTAATCTATGCATTCAATTCAATCCCTATAAAAATAACACCAGCATTATGCACAGAGCTAGAACAAGCAATCCTAAAATTTGTATGGAATAAGAAAAGACCCTGAATAGCCAAAGTAATGTTGAAAAAGAAAACCAAAGATGGAGGCATTACAATTCCAGACTTCAACCTGTATTACAAAACTGTAATCATCAAGACAATATATAATACTGTCACAAAAGCAGACACATAGAATGGAATGGAATAGAATAGAGAACCCAGGAATGGACCCACAAATATATGGCTGACTAATCCTTGGCAAAGCAGGAAAGAGTATCCAACTTGAAAAAGACAGTTTCTTAGCAAATGGTGCTGGGAGAACCAGACAGAAACGTGAAGAATAAAACTGGACCACTTTCGTACACCATACACAAAAATAAATTAAAAATGGATGTAAGACCTAAATGTGATACAGGAAACCATCGAAATCCTAGAGGAGAACACAGGCAACAACCTCTTTGACTTCAGCCACAGCAACTTCTTACTTGACGTGTCTCTGGAGGCAAGGGAAATAAAAAACAAAGATAACGTCCTGGGACCTCATCAAGATAAAAAGCTTCTGCGCAGCAAAGGAAACAATCAACAAAACTAAAAGGGAGAATGGGAGAAGATGTTTGCAAATGACATATCAGATAAAGGTTTAGTATCCAAAATATATAAAGAACTTATCAATCTCAACACCCAGAAAAAAAATAATCCAGTGAAGAAATGGGAAGAAGACATGAATAGACACTTTTCCAAAGGAGTTATCCAGATGGCTAAGAGACACATGAAAATGTGTTCAACATCACTCATCATCAGGGAAATACAAATCAAAATCACAATGAGATATCACCTCACACTTGTCAGAATGGCTAAAATTAACTCAGTAAACAACAGATGTTGGTGAGGATGTGGAGAAAGAGGAACTCTTTTGCACCATTTATGGGAATGCAAACTGGTGCAGCCACTCTGGAAAATAGTAGGGAGGTACCTCAAAAATTTAAAAATAGAACTACCCTATGACCTGGCAATTGCACTACTAGGAATTTATCCAAATTATACAAAAATGCTGATTTGAAAGGTCACCTGTACCTCAATGTTTATAGCAGCACTATCAACAATAGCCAAATTATGGAAAGAGTCCAAATGTCCATAAACTGATGAATGGATTAAGAAGATGTGGTTTATATCTATAATGGAATACTACTCAGTGATGAGAAAGAATGAAATCTTGCCATTTGAGACAACATAGAAAACAAAAGGAAAAATAAAACAAAAAGAGAGAGGAGGCAAAACATAAGAGACTCTTAAATACATAAAACAAACTGGGGGTTGTTGGAGGGGGCGGTGTAGGGGGAGACTGGGTTAAATGGGTGGTGAGCATTAAGGAGGGCACCTTTTGGGATGAGCACTAGGTGTCACATGTAAGAGATGATTCACTGGGTTCTACTCCTGGAGCCAAGACTACACTGTATGTTAAATAACTTTAAAATAAATTAAAAAAAAAAAGAAAGAAAAGAAAAATGAAGAATGAGAATAAAGGGAACTCAGTGACATCATCAAGTGTAAAATCATTCACACTAGAGAGATTCCAGGAAGAGAACAGAGAGAAAAGAGGACAGGAGATTTGAAGAAATAATGATAGAAAACTTCCCCAATCTTAGAAAGGAAACATAAATCCAGACCCATTATACACAAAGAGTCCCAAACAAAATCAACCCAAGGAGACCTACATCTAAGACACATATAATTTAAGTGATAAAAAGTAACACCATTTTAAAAGCAGTTACAAAAAGGGAAACAATTACACACATGGGAAACCCCATATGGCTATCAACTGATTTTCAGAAGAAACTTTGTAAGTCAACAAGGAGTGGCATGATATCTTCAATATGCTGAAAAAAACCCTGGAACCAAGGATACCCTATTCAGCAACGGTATCATTCAGGATAGGAAAGATAAAATTTCTCAGAAAAACAAAAGTTAAAGAAATTCATCACTACTAAGACAGCCATACAAGAAATGGTAAAGGGAATTCTTTGAGAGGAAAGGAAAGGCTATAATTAGAGGAGTAAGAAAAATAAGAAAGGAAAAAATGTCACAGGTACATACAAACATAATAAAAGTAGCAGATTAATCAGTTATAAACCAATATGGAGGTTAAAGCACAAAAGTGTTAAAATTATATCTATAAAAATCAGTTAAGGAATTCACAAAATAAAAGTATGACATCATATATATAAGATGTTTATATGTGTGGGAGGTGAGTAAAAATTTAGTGCTTTTAGAAGGGGTTCAAACTTAATCAACCATCAACTTAATATAGACTTCTATATGCTTAGGATGTTCTATATAAACCTAGTGGTAACTGCAAATCAAAAAGCAGTAATTGATATGCAAAAAAATAAAGAGAAAAATCTAAGCATATCATTAAAGAAAGCCATCAAGCCATTAGGGAAAAGAGTAAGAGAAGAAAGGAGTGGAGGAATAACAGAAACAACTGTAAAATAAGTAACAAAATGGCAATTATACCTATCAATAATTACTGTGAATGTAAATGGACTAAATGTTACAATCAAAAGGTGTAGTGACTGAATGGATAAAAAACAAGAGCTATCTATAACCTGTCTACAGGAGACTAATACTAAGCCTAAAGATACATGCAGATTAAAAGTGAAGGGATGGAAAAACTATCATGCAAAGGGAAGTGAAAAGAAAGCTGGGTAACAATACTTAGATCAGTCAAAATAGACTTTAAAACAAAAACCGTAACAAGAGACAAAAAAGCCACTAATAATATAGGGGTGAATCCAACAAGAAGATACAATTGTAAATATTTACACACCCAACATGAAACACCCATATACATAAAGAAACTATTAACAGACATAAAATAATCAATAGTAATACAACAGTAGTAGGGGAATTTAACACCCCAATTATATCAATGGAGAGATCATTTGAACAGAAAAATCAATAAGGAAACAGTGGATTTGAATGACACATTGGACTAGGTGGATTTAATAGATATACTCAGTACATTCCATCCCAAACAATGAAATATACATTCCTTTCAAATTAACATGGAATGTTCTCCAAACTTGATCCCATTTCAGGCCGCAAAACAAGTCTTAACAGATTCAATAAAGATTTGGGGCGCCTGGGTGGCTCAGTCGGTTGAGTGTCCGACTTCAGCTCAGGTCATGATCTCACACTCTGTGAGTTCAAGCCCCGCATTGGGCTCTGTGCTGACAGCTCAGAGACTGGAGCCTGCTTCAGATTCTGTGTCTCCTCCTCTCTCTGCCCCTCCCCTGCTCATGCTCTGTCTCTGTCTCAAAAATAAAAATAAAAACATTTAAAAAAATTTAAAAAAGAAACCTATCATATCATACATCTTTTCTGACCACAAAGTATGAAACTAGAAATCAGAAGAAAAAATCTGGAAAGAACACAAATACATGGATATTAAATAACCTGCTACTAAACAATGAATGGGTCAACCAAGAAATCAAAGAGGAAATTAAAAATACATGGAGACAAATGAAAATGAGAATGCTACAGTCCAAAATCTTTGAGATTCAGCAAAAGCTGTTTTAAGAGGGAAGATTATACAATACATGCCTGCTTCAAGAACAAAAATTTCAAATAAACAACTTACCCTTACACTTGAAGGAGTGAAAAAAAGAACAAAAACCAAAGCCAGAAGAAGAAAGTAAATAATAAAGAGTAGAGATAAATGAAATAGAGACTAAAAAATATAGAACAGATCAATGAAACCAGGAGCTGGTTCTTGAAAAAGATCAACAAAATTGATAAATCTTTAGCCAAAGCAAAAACAAAGAAAAAGGACTCAAATAAATAAAATCAGAAATGAAAGAGGAGAACTGACACTACAGAAATACACAGGATTTTTAAATAATGTTATGAAAAATTATATGCCAAAAAATTAAACCTAGAATGAATGAATTCCGAGAAGCATATAACCTCCTCAAACTGAATCATGAAAATATAGAAAATTTGCACAGACTAATTACTAGCAATGCAATTGTATCAGTAATGAAAAAAAAAAAAAACTCCCAACAAAAGCTCATGACCAGGTGGCTTCACAGGTGAGTTCTATCAAACATTTAAAGAAGAGTCAATACCTACTCTTCTCAAACTATTTCAAAAAGTATAAGAAATCTTCCAAATTCATTCTATGAGGCCAGCCAGCATTGTCCTGATACCAAAACGAGATAAAGCCATCACAGAAAAGAAAACTATAGACCAATAGCTTTAACCAAATCCTTGACCAAATTCAGCAAACCAAATCCAAATGCCCCTATATTTACACATCTTTTAAATTGTGTCTTTCCAGTGAATTTACATCGCAGGTGGGGACTTGGAATGTTGTCTTTCTCTACTCCACCCCCCAATGGCCAAATATTCTTGTACATTTCTATGAAAGTATAGGAACAGCTTAGAAAACAAACTTATACACTGAGGTATAAATAGGAGTTAAATACTCTTCATGGATACTTTCTAATTATTTAGCATAGTTTTTAGCTGCTAGAGGAAACTAAGCAACACAACAACAGTTAGGCAGAAATAGGATATTCTTTTAAGAACTGGTCTTTTAAGAACCTGGTAAGAACTGGTCTTGCCAGGTATCATTTATAGGGAAAGATTGAAAACTTTGTAATAAACTAAAGAGACTACTGGATATCCTTTCAGTAGCACACTGGAGCCTCCAGCAGATTATCAGATTCTTAAATAACTCTGCACCTTTTGTTGCCTTTGAACTATTTTAAAGCTCTCTAAATTGTAGATAGAATTACAAAAATTATTGTATTGCTATCAGCTATCTGGCGGAGAGAGCTACTTTTGAGTCCATTTGTAAATTCATTACAACATTTTCTTCCTCTATATAAATTAATGTTTCTTTGACTTCTTTCTCTATTTAATGAGTTAAAATCTTTGATATGTTCATCTTATATCTCTGGGAGAGTTGTGATTTTATTAGCCTTTAAAAATTTTTCTCTTTTTACAGTATGGAAAATTTAGATCACATTTGAAAAACCTATCAATATGAGCGTTTTCTATCTTGAACTGCAATAATATGAAAGCACAGCTACTAACATCTACTTAATACCATATAATATATTACTCTGATTAAGCAGACACATACAAAACTCTGATTTGACCTGCTGAGAACCAAAGAAAAAATTCATAATTAAAATAGCTTGTTACTATTTGAGAAATATAGTGGGTAAAACGATTTTATACATCTATCTTTGTTGATATTTTATACATAGAAAACCTACCTAGACCAAACTCTGTTCCAAATGTGTCGGAGATGATTGAAGACCACTTAAGGCAAAATCATGAGGTGAAGTTAAAATTCACACATGTTGTTTTTATGCACCACTTGATTATCTCTTTTCCTTTTATTGAAGCCACTTCCTTAAGTCCATTATCTGCCTAGGAAAAGTGGAAATCAGAAAGAGATTGGGCTTTCAAGTTATGTGGACCTGGTTCAACTTCCTGCCATGTCACTAGTGATGTGACCTGGACTGGTAATAAAAGTTCAGTTGATGAGGCAGCAGCCATGAGATGAACATGGTATTAGGTACTACGTAAATGATGTCTAATTCAGTTTGTGTACATTCTTATCATCCATGTTGTTCAGTTATATCCAGTAAACTTTTTTTGTTTTATATATGTAAGCCTATAGGGAAATTCTTGTGAATACTCAAGTTTGAAAAACCTGATGGATTAGAGAAAGGAACAAAAGGAATGGAAGTGGGTTTATAAGGTGTTAAGTCAAACAGGATTGCCTGGTTAATAATCCCATAGACAAGGAGTTAGAACTAGATGGGTCAGTGTCTCCCCATCCCTCACCCCTTCATGGCCAGTGGAAGGGGTTGCACATGGATCTCAATTTCTCTTAGGTCCCCAGATGTTGGGCTGTTCACACGCAAACCTAAGTTGTTTATTCCCTATCTACATGACCATTTTCAGGCCTTTTTGTTGTTGTTTACAAAATGGGAAAAAGAAAAATTCTAGGGTTCTTCACTGGGGCCTAGCTCCATGATATGCCCAGCTGCTCCCAGCTCAGATAGGTCTCTCTGAATAGTGGGAAAAGGATGAAAAACTTATGCACTTGCAGTTTTCTTTTTTTTTTTTTTTAATTTTTTAAAAATGTTTTTATTTTTGAGACACAGCATGAGTAAGGGAGGGACAGAGAGAGAGGGAGACACAGAATCTGAAGCAGGCTCCAGGCTCTCAGCTGTCAGCACAGGGCTCGATGCGGGGCTCGAACTCAGAATGTGAGATCATGACCTGAGCTGAAGTCGGATGCTCAACCAACTGAGCCACCCAGGCGCCACTGCACTTGCAATTTTCTGTATATGACTGTTAGCCTACATCTTGTGATGTGCTGGTATTCCCCAAGACCTTTCCTGGACATCTTGGAATTCTTACGTTTTGGGCTTGAAGAAAATGATCAAATTCCTAACTTGCTTGCAGTTTTACACATTCTACTTTACTGTTAAACTGCTATCACCTTTATACATGTTCAAATATTTCTTATAAAAAATATAGGATATAATGTATTTGAAAGTGCTAGGTAAATCTTGCTTTGTTTATTAGGTCCACAAAGATACTATTTTTTAAAACAAGTGGAGTAAAACATGGCTAAATTCTTCCTGAATTTCCAGCTTGGCCATTTTCCACCATGGCCCTTTTGAATAGCCATCACATACACTTGGGCTTCAGTCTCTAGATCTCTGTCTTGCTCTTAGCATAGCAGATATTGGTCAACCACTAGCTGTCAGTAAGGTATTAAAAATACTGCTAATATGTGCTTCTTTTCAGGTATCTCTGATCTTAAGTGGTCAAAGAGGAAGATCTGGTCCTTACTCCACCCTTTAGAGCTGAGAACCAAAGAAGCTCCTCTCAGTCAGCCTCTTAGGTTGGAAAATAGTGAGATGAACAAAACACACACGAAGGAATAAAATTAAAAGATGTACAGATCCCAGACACTAATGAGCTACTAGTTAGACAGAAGTTCTTTTTTGAGGCAAAAAATACTGAAAACATTCTTAGTTTAAATTGTTGACCTTAATACTTTTGACTTTTATGAAAGACATTCTAAACGTCTCAGATCAGATGGAGAAATAGGGATATATAATTATTCTTTTTAGTACAAAACAAACTAAGCTGAAGGATGAGAGGTTGCTTTAAAGATATTATTTTGACTTATTTCACGTCTTTACACAGTGCATTCCAGCAAATCATCACATACTAAAGTTTTTTTTTTACCAAAGTATACAAAACTGAACTAATGTGTCAGCTATTTTCCTTTGCTTTTTAGGCTCAAAAGATATTAATTGTTCCTATAATAATTCAGGGAGAAGGGGTTTTAATAGACCTTGGTATTGTTTTTGGATTCTCAAATATGTGGAACTGTTAATCAGAATTTTATTGTATGTAAGCTTCCTATGTGAGAAAATCAGAGGCTATGTAATCACACCTGTTAAAATTATTCCCACAGAGAAGTCACTGTATTTAATATCTGATTGCTCTTTTAATATTCCCCATAGTTCCAAGGACATTAAAAACAGAATGGAACCTTGATTAATAGATCTTTTAGGAATTAAATTCATTTATCAAAAAAGTTTTAAAAACAGCTCAACTCAAAAGGAACATACTACTGAAGCAAAGTTGCATAATCTATAGCCCTGAATGGTCAAGCCCCTGTGTAAGTTCCAGTAGCCATCCCCAGCTGAACATTCACCAGTTTGAACTAGACAAAAGTGTAATTTTTTAAAGCTTGTTTATTTATTTATTTATCTATTTATTTATTTATTTAGAGGGAGAGCATGAGCAGGGGAGGGGCAGAGAGAGAGAAAGAGGTAGAGAGAATCCCAAGCAGGCTGTGTGCTGTTAGCACAGAGCCCACCGCAGGGCTCCATCTCATAAACTGTTGAGATCGTGACTTTAGCCAAAACCAAAAGTCAGGAACTTAACTACTGAGCCACTCAGGTGCCCCCAACTATAATTTTTAAATTTTATTTTGTAACTTTTGTCTCAAAGTTTTTCTTTTTTAATGTTTATTTTTGAGACACACACACACACACACACACACACACACACACCAGGAGAGGGGAAGAAAGAGAGGGAGACAAAGAATCTGAAGCAGGCTCCAGCCTCTGAGTTGTCAGCCCAGAGCCCAATGCAGGGCTCCAACTCATAAGCCATAAGGTCATGGCCTGAGCCAAAAGCAAGACTTGGACGCTTAATCAACTGAGCCACCCAGGAACCCCTTCATCTTTAATTTTTAATTCTGTACAGTCTATGTTGGAAATCTATAAGCATGTAGGGAGACACTTGGAGGGGCAGGTGAAATTCACTGAATAACTTCTGCACTGTTAGAAATCAGTTCCCAGGAGACCTTATGAAGATAAAAAGCTTCTGCACAGCAAAGGAAACCACCAACAAAACTAAAAGGCAACCAATGGAATGGGAAAAGATATTTGCAAATGACATATCGGACAAAGGGCTAGTATCCAAAATCTATAAAGAGCTCACCAAACTCCACACCAAAAAACAAATAACCCAGTGAAGAAATGGGCAGAAAACATGAATAGACACTTCTCTAAAGAAGACATCCGGATGGCCAACAGGCACATGAAAAGATGCTCAATGTCGCTCCTCATCAGGGAAATACAAATCAAAACCACAATCAGATATCAGCTCACACCAGTCAGAGTGGCCAAAATGAACAAATCAGGAGACTATAGATGCTGGCAAGGATGTGGAGAAACGGGAACCCTCTTGCGCTGTTGGTGGGAATGCAAATTGGTGCAGCCACTCTGGAAAACAGTGTGGAGGTTCCTCAGAAAATTAAAAATAGACCTACCCTATGACCCAGTAATAGCACTGCTAGGAATTTACCCAAGGGATACAGGAGTGCTGATGCATAGGGGCACTTGTACCCCAATGTTTATAGCAGCACTCTCAACAATAGCCAAATTATGGAAACAGCCTAAATGTCCATCAACTGATGAATGGATAAAGAAATTGTGGTTTATATACACAATGGAATACTATGTGGCAATGAGAAAGAATGAAATATGGCCCTTTGTAGCAACATGGATGGAACTGGAGAGTGTGATGCTAAGTGAAATAAGCCATACAGAGAAAGACAGATACCATATGGTTTCCCTCTAATGTGGATCCTGAGAAACTTAACAGAAACCCATGGGGGAGGGTAAGGAAAAAAAAAAGAGGTTAGAGTGGAAGAGAGCCAAAGCATAAGAGACTTTGAAAACTGAGGGTTGATGGGAGGTGGGAGGGAGGGGAGGGTGGGTGATGGGTATTGAGGAAGGCACCTTTTGGGATGAGCACTGGGTGTTGTATGGAAACCAATTTGACAATAAACTTCATATATTGAAAAAAAATAATGAAGCAAATCAAAACCACAATGAAAAAAAAAAAAGAAAAGAAATCAGTTCCCAGGAAGCACATAGAGTGAAGCTGTCTGCTTCCTTTGGCTTTTGAAATTTGGAGGCTTCTGTCTCCACCATAGCTCTTTCTTCCCTCTTTCTAGATTTCCTCCAGCCTCTTTCCCATTTTACCTCTGAGCAGGGGAAGCACTATCCTAAGGTGGGAAGAGCTTTGGAGACCACACAGACCTGGGCTTGAGCTAGGATATGAGACTTTGTTTTCTCAGCTAAAAAGAAAATATACTTTCTGGCTTGAGAGAGACAGGGAATGTATATAAAGCCTCTGATAGGTTATAGATAATACATGTCAGCTGTTAGTATTGCACATAATGCAGACCCTCCTTTACTCAGTGCAACTCCTCTTTCCTCCCCAAGATTGCCAGCTCAGATTTGTTCTTTCCTCAAACATTTGACATCCAGTTAGTATTTAATGCAACTTTTTTTGACCCCTTGGAATATAGTATCACTAGTGGTATTTTACTTCTAGTAATTATATTTCAGATCAATAAATGTGTATTTAGGGTGATCTTTTTCATAAACAGAAGTATGAGTATACTCACTGATAAAAGAAAAATAAAGTGAAACATTGCTAAGAAAGTCACTTAAAATGGAGTCTGAAGGACATTAAGGAGGTAGGACCTATGCATGTCTCCTGTCTCAATTCTTGGAACAACACTGAATATGGCTTGTTGCCAAACTGCAAACATCCTTAATGAACATGTGCTGCCTGAAAGAATGGACTTAAATGGACTTTCTGCCTAACACTAACTTTAGCAACCAGTCATGTAGAAGAAGTGTTACTGTAACCCTGCCAATACCAACCATAATGCTTTAAAAACAATGTACCTTACACAACTAAACAATGTATAACATGACTAAAATTTCTCCTTTGCCTTTAAAAACCGCAAGTCCCTTTGTCTCTTGAGAGCATGCTCTGGATTACTATTGGAGTTTGTCTCCCAAACTGCAATTCCTAAGACCCCAAATAAAAGTTGTATTTTACAGCCTTGCCCTTCCTTGTTCAACATCACTATTCTTGAACATTGATTATTTGACCTCAGTAAAGAATAGATTTTACTCTTCTGAACCAAAAGATAATAAATTATCTTTGGGAAAAAGAAAAGATTCTTTTTTTTTCTCCTTATAGTTTCTAGAACTGTAAGAGATGTTTTTGGAATCTTTTTTGCCCTCAGATGTAAAAATGGAAGCCCAGGGAACTCATCTGCCTTAATTGGCAAAACTAGCTAGTGACAGTTACCTGCTAGACCCAAGTGACTAGAGTCTTGATTTGGTCCCAGTACTGGGGCAGACCACGAATATCACCCTGTCTACTGAAGGTGGTTCTTTCCTGTTTAATTGCTAGAAGACAAATTCCAAAGTGTGACTTAGGGAACAGGATGAGGGTAGGCTCTAGTCCACCTCTGATCCTGATATTTGCTACATGCTTCAAAATTCTACATAGGCACCGTCCAATTCTTTGAGAATTAGTGATTAATTTCTCTAAATTTGGGAAACCAAAGAACTCATTGGTGTCTTTTTGCTCCTTCAAAGCAGTGTTTTTTGTTTTTTTTAGCCTTCTTTTATCCCTAGCTGCCTTTTTTTTTTCTTTCTCCGAATATTTATTTAAATTCCAGTTAGTTGGTGCAGCCACTCTGGAAAACAGTATGGAAGTTCCTCAAAAAATTAAAAATAGAGGAGCACCTGAGTGGCCAGTCAGTTAAGCATCTGACTTCGGCTCAGGTCATGATCTCACGGTTTGTGAGTTCAAGCCCCATGATGGGCTCTGTGCTGACAGCTTAGAGCCTGGAGCCTGCTTCAGATTCTGTGTCTCCCTCTCTCTCTGTCCCTCCCCTGCTCATGCTCTGTCTCTCTCTGTCTCAATAAATAAATAAATAAATAAATAAATAAATAAATAAATAAAAATAGAACTATCCTATAATCCAGCAATTGCACTACTAGGAATTTATCCAAAGGATACAGGTGTGCTGTTTCAAAGGGGCACATGCACCCCAATGTTTATCAACAATATCAACAATAGCAAAAGTATGGAAAAAGCCCAAATGTCCATCGACAGATGAATGGATAAAGAAGATGTGGTATATATATGCAATGGAATATTACTTGGCAATGAAAAAGAATGAAATCTTGTCATTTGCAACAATGTGTATGGAACTAGAGGGTATTATGCTAAGTGAAAGTAGTCAGAGAAAGAAATATCATAAGACTTCACTCATGTGGAATTTAAGATACAAAGCAGATAAACATAAGAGAAAGGAAGCAAGAATAATATAAAAACAGGGAGGGAAACAAAACACAAGAGACCCTCAAATACAGAGAACAAACTGAGGATTGCTGGAGGGGTTTGGATGGGCGTATGGGCTAAATGTGCAAGAGGCATTAAGGAGGACATTTGTGGGGATGAACACTGAGTGCTGTATGTAGGGGATGGATCACAGGATTCTACTTCTGAAATCATTATTGCACTATATGCTAACTAACTTGGATGTAAATTAGAAAGAATAAAGTGTTTGTTATTTAAATAAATAAATTCCAGTTAGCATGTAGTATAATATTAGTTTCAGGTGTAGAATTTAGTGATTCATCACTTACATATATCACCCAGTGCTCATCACAGCAAGTTCCCTCCTTAATCCCTATCACCTATTTAACCCATCCTCTCCACTTCCCCTCTAGAAACCACCAGTTTGTTCTCTACAGTTAGGAGTCTGTTTCTTGGTTTGCCTCTCTTCCTCTCCCCCACATTCATTTTGTTTCTTAAATTCCACATATAACTAAAATCATATGGCATTTGTCTTTCTCTGACTGACTTATTTCACTTAGCATAATACTCTCTAGGTCCATCCACATTGCTGCAAATGGCAAGATTTTATTCTTTTTTTTTATGGTTGAGTAATATTCCCCTTATATATGTATATATATATTTTTGGGTGCTGGGTTTGATAAGTTCTTTATAGATTTTTGATATTAACCCTTTATCAGATATATCATTTGCAAATATCTTCTCCCATTCAATCGGTTGCCTTTTAGTTTTGTTAGCTGTTTCCTTTACTGGGCAGAAGTTTATTTTGATGATGTCCTAATAGTTTATTTTTGCTTTTGCTTCCCTTGCCTGAGGAGACAGTTCTAGAAAGAAGTCACTATGGCCAATGTCCAAGAGGTTGCTTCCTGGGTTCTCTAGGATTTTGATAGTTTCTGGTCTCACATTTGTGTCTTTAACCCATTTTGAAATCATTTTTGTGTGTGCTATAAGAAAATGGTCCAGTTTCATTCTTTTGCATATTGCCATCCAGTTTCCCCAAAACCATTTATTGAAGAGATGGTATTTTTCCAATTGGATATTCTTTACTGCTTTGTCAAAAATTAATTGACCACATAGTTGTGTGTCCATTTCTGGACTTTCTATTCTGTTTATCATTGGCTGTCTTGATTATTCGTTTAGTCAGATGTCATGCCGTGTGTGCGTAGTTGCAAGTGTGACCATGTTCTTTTCTTCTTGTGTCCACAAATGGTTATATTTGCTATATTTTGAAGTCTAAAAAAGATCTAAGCTGTGCTGACTTTTTTAAGTTATAAGTTCAGCAGAAAAAGCACAACCGTTTTTTTGTGGCAAATGTAGCTGCGTTTTTGTCTCCCACTTTTTATACACAAAAGGCTATAATGCACTGTAAGTTTGAAATCTAGCATAAGAAATAAAAAGTATTCCAGAAAAATAAGTGCAATGAAGAATTATTACTAGGTGTAAGACACAGATTGTTATTATTGACCTTATTTCTGTAACATCTGGGTTAATCATAAAACGAGGTGACTGGACTTGGTAAGTTGTTCTCAAAATTTCATACAGCAGAGTTTATGGAGATCAGTGTAATTATGTAGAATAAGGATTTAATTCCATTAAACTAATGGGTACCAAATTTATAATTAGGTTATATAATAAATCACAAACACTAAAAGCAATTTAATATGCCCAATTAGTTGTAGGATAATACTTAACAGTGGATGAAAAAATAACATAACCAAAAATTTATGAAAAAAATGGTTGGCAAAAAGCTTAAAATTCCAAGTATTTATCCTCTGACTAAATATTTTCTTTACATTGAAGGAAATGCCAGTGTCCAACATTAGACTTAAACCCTTTTGTCTAATATATTGAAGACTGGGATTCTAAAGAAGCACAGTTTAAGAACCTCTGGATTGTATCTCCAAGCTCTAAAATATCTAAAATGCCTCATGATCAAATGTTTCTTGTTCTAATTCTGATTGGTTTTCAGTTTACAGATGCCAGGTAGGTATTTTACAACTTTCTGTAAATACTAACTTAAAGCTTTTAATGAGATAGTCATTCAAAGTGGAAATTCAGGTACAAATTATGCTCTGGACCAAAGCTTCTGGAACATAGTGATTGCTGGACCAAAGCTTCTGGAACATAGTGATTGCTCTGGACCAAAGCTTCTGGAACATAGTGATTCCAGTGTTGCTCAAATGTCTCCATGGAAACACTACTTCTCACAGAGAAAAGTGTATCTCAGCATATGGCTACTCTGAGGCCCATTACATGTGCACGATATCTTCGAAATATGGATTCTGTCTTTAAGAATTCCTAAAACTTCTTGTAAAATTTTTAAGGTACTTATCACTAGAAGAAAAAAATAAAACCCTGAAGACGGAATGGAGTTCAGATGGCTGTACTCTTCCTCCTGAGACCTGTTACTCTATGAGTGGTGGGAGGTAGGGATGCACATTCTCAAATGCATAAGCCTCATCTTAGTTCACAGCCCCATTTTATCCACCTAGCACAGACCTATCATCAAAATACCACTGTGAGGACAAAGAATTTTAATTCACCCACAATAAGGACACTGGTAGCCCTGTTATAGACTAATTGCAGGGAAAATGAAAAATAAGACTTTGTTAAATGTCAGGATTTGTGTCCACATTACCATTAGGCTATCTGCATTTATGTGTCGACTCCATTCCTAAGTGACTCATAATGTAACCTTGGGATCATTGCTTTTAGTGAGAATGGAAATATAAGTCAATTTTTCTAAACAGAGATGAGCCTCTCTTTTGCAATGCCTGAATCCTGCATGAAAGGAAACTGGTAAAAAGGCAGAAGTAGATGAAAGAGCATATTAATTAATGTGTGTTCTCTTTTTCTAAGGTGGCATTTTAAGCCAATCTGAGCCACTATTGAAATATTTTAAGCTTCTCTAAAACACTCCTGAATATTCAGATAGTTTATATGACATATATACCCATACTTTGGATTACTTAATTACTTCAAGTTTTTCATTTTACTTTCATTGTTCAGATCAACAGTAAATGTCTAAGGCATTGTCTTATTCACAAACAAAAATAAAGGGAACAGGGAAGGAAATTACCTGTTTTGCAAGTTCAAGATTAAATAGACACAAAGAAAGTAGGTCTTGCAACACGACCTCAAAATCTCTTGCTTCTTTGGCTTTTATGGGAACCATTCTTTCATTCATTTATTCAACAAGTAATTTTAAAGTTTCTATAATCTTTCAGAGACTGCTGCAGTACTGAGAAACAGGTATACAACATAAAGCTCCAGTCCTTGAAGAGTGGACATACAAGAGGCAGGAAAGGGCACATACAATGCCAGGTAATGATCAGTGCTCCACAAAAAAATAAAGCAGGGTAAGGTAATAAAGAGTGCCCACACAATGCTATTAGAGTGCTCTGAGAGAGCCTCTTTAAGAGGCTGTCCTTGATGTGGGTCTTGGCAATGATTTCATAAATGTGACACCACAACCAAAGGCAATAAAAGCAAAAATAAGTAGGACTACATCAAACCACAAAGCTTCTATGTAGCAAACCACTGACAAAATGAAAAGGTAACATACAGAATGGGAGAAAATATTTGCAAATCATATTCTGATAAGGGGTTAATATCCAAAATATGAAGAACTTCTATAATTTAATAGCAAAAAATCAAATCTGGTTAAAAAATGGGCAAAGGTTCTGAACAGACATTTTTCCAAAGACAACACACAGATGGGACAACAGGTACATAAAAAGATGTTCAATATCACTAATCATCAGGGAAATACAAGTTAAAACCACAATGAGATATCATCCTATACCATTTAAAATAGTTACCATACAAAAGAAATAATAAGAGTGTTGGTGAAGATGGGGAGAAAGGGAACTGTTGTGCACTGTTGGTAGGAATATGAACTGGTACAGCCACTGTGGAAAAAAAAGTATGGAGGTTTCTCCAAATATTAAAAAAAATGGAACTACGTTATGATCCAGCAATTCTACTTCTGGATATTTATCCAAAGAAAACAAAATCATTCTTGAAACTATATGCACACCTACAGATTCATCATAGCATCATTCACGATAGCCAAGAAGGAAACTATGTGTCCATTGATAGACAAATGGATAAAGAAAATGTACACACACATACAGAATATTTGGCCATAAAATTTTTTAAAAGACTTTTAATGTTAATTTGTTTTGAGAGAGAGAAAGTGCACGTAAGCAGGGGAGGGGCAGAGAGAGAGAGAGAGAGAGAGAGAATCCTAACCAGGTTCTGTGCCGTCTTCTGTGCTGTCAGGTTCTGTGCTGAGCCCTACATAGGGCCCAAACACACGAACTGTGAGATCATGACCTGAGCCAAGATCAAGAGCCAGACGTTTAACTAACTGAGCCACCTAGGCACTCTGCCATTAAAAAAAATAAATTAAAAAAAAATAAGATTTTTTTGGTGACAGTATTGATGAACCTTAAGAGCATTATGCTAAATAAGTTAGAGGAAGACAAATACTATACAATCTCATTTATATGTGAAATCTAAAAAGACAAAAAAAAACAGACAAAAACAAAAACTTACCAAACTCTTAGATACCGAGAATAGACTGGTGGTTGCTAGAGGCAGGGGCCAGATAGGGTGGGTGGGTGCACAAAATGGGTAAGGTGGTCAAAATGTACAAACTTCTAGTTGTAAGTCCTGGATATATAATGTAAAATATATATGAGAGAAGGAGAGAGGGAGGGAGGGATAGGGACGGGGGGGGGGGAGAGAGAGAGAGAGAGAGAGAGAGAGCGCGAGAGAGATGCTATGTGAACGGCAATCTGAAAGAAGTAAGGGAGAGAACATGGTAGAAATCTGGAGGAAAGATGCTCCTTCCTTCAGGGGAATAGTTGGTGTAGTGAAGGAAGAGCAAGAAAGCACTGTGACTGAAGCAGAGTGATCAAAGAGACTTGTAGTAGGAGAGGAGCTTGGAGGGATGGGCAGAGCCAGACCCTGTAGGGCCTTGGAGACTTTGGTAAGGACTTTGGATTTTTGTTCTTCTTAATATGATGGGAAAGTACTTGAAAATTTGAAGAGGGAAAAGATACATAAAAATAAAATAAAAATTTTAGTATTATATAAATACATACATACATATATAATTTTTTTTTGAGAGAAGGAGAGGGAGCATGTGGGCAGGGAAAGAACAGAGAGAGAAAGAGAATCTCAGGCAAATTTCATACTCAGGGCAGAGCCTGATGTAGGGCTTGATCTCACCACTGTGAGAACAAGACCTGAGCCAAAAACTGAGAGTCAGATACTTAACTGAGTAAACCACCCATATTTGAAAGTAGAGCCCACAGATGAGTTGTTTAGTGGGCTGAATGGTGGCTGCTGAAATGTATATTTTAGATAGATAGATAGATCTACCTGGATCTATCTATCTATATAGAAAGAGAGAATATATATAGATATGTATTTATGTACATCCTAACCCCTGGAACCTGGAAATAGGACTTTATTTGGGGTGGAGAGGGGGGCAGGGTCTTTGCAGACATAATTAAGGATCCCTAGATGAAATCACTCTGGATTATCCAGGAATGCCCTAAACCCAATGTAGGTGTCGTGAGAAGATAAAATACACGAGGTGGGGAGGGGGTGAGCCACATGATGATTAAAGCAGAGATTTGAGTTACATGGCCACAAGCCAAGGAAGGCTTGGAGTCACCAGCAGCTGAAAAAGATGAGGAAGGACTCTACCTTATGGCCTTTGGAGAGGACACAGCCCTACCAATACACCTTGAGTTCAGACTTGAGGCCTGTAGAGCAGTGACAAAATTTTTGTTGTAAACCACCAAGTCTGTGGTAATTTGGTACAGCAGCCCTAAAAAATTGGATATGCTCTATAAGAGGGGTCTGTAGCTCAGGGGAGAGAGCAGGGGTAGAGTTGGACACTTGGTAGTTGTCTGTATATAATTACATTGAAAGCCAGGGCTCTGAAAGTAATCCACAGGGAAACACTGTAGATAAAGGAGAAAGAAAGGGTGCCTAACCTGGGAGTAGTTCAACATGGAGAGGTTAAAATTTAAAAGGAAGTAACAGTACTCACAAGAGAATGATAGAAGGAGAACCAAGGGAAAGAGTGATGCCACTGCAGCTAAAAAGAGTTAACCAGCTTTATAAAATGATGCCAAAAGGTTGAGTGAAATGAGGGGGAAGACTTAACCATTGGATTTGTTGAGGTGAAGATTGCTTGTGATCCATCAAGAATGGGGTCAGTAGTGAGACAGGACATAATTTTAAGAGACTTCCCAAAGTCATCCAGCTAAAGAAGTCAGACTTCTAAGACACAGAAAAGTTTAAATATTGTCGAGTCTTATAGGTTCTGTTCTGCTTTGTTATGCAGATTCAAAAGGGGGATCATTCAGTAGAATAAATGCTACTTATGAAATTTATTGGCATAATCATAATATTTTGATCATAGTGATTGTTTATTGAATGTTTATTATGTGCTAGACCCTACATGGAAGCATATAAAAACATAATAGGTAGTCCTATCCTTCCATCAACTTTAAGAAATAGGCTTTATTCCCATTTTACTGATGAGAAAATGAAATCTTTGGGGCTTAATACTTTAGCATACTTAGAACCTCTAACATTAAAGGATTCCATAATCTAAAGTCTGAGGCTTTTTGCATTTGGATAGGGAAATTGATACAATATCTTTTGTTGGATGATCAAGATATATTCTCTACTGACCTTCCTTTTCCACTTGGAATTTCTAGAACTCTAGAGCACAGATAAAGATTAAAGTATATCTTAAATATTCACTGCTCTGACAAGATGCAAAATCCACAAGAAAATAATGTTATGAAGTAATTATTATATATCAGGAATTGTGCTAAATGTTCTATGTGCATGAATTAATACAACCAATACACAATAAGGCCCAGAGTGCTTAAGTGATTTAACCAAAGACCACATCTAACAGGGAAAACTAAAATTTGGTCAGTCTACTTTTAAAAGCCATTCCCAGAGACCTGGGAAAGATGAATAGTAGGGGGACATTAAGCTCACCTCATCCCATGGATACACCTAGATAGTACTTGCACCAGTGTAAATAACCCAGAAAATGACTAAAAGACTGGCACAACAAACTCCACAACTAAATGTACAAAAGAGGCCACAATGAAGAGGGTAGGAAGGGTGGAGACATTATGGGGAGCTAAATGGACCTGCACATATTTCCACAGAAGGGAAAGGGCCACAGGGTGTGGAGAGGGGAATGAAACAGACCTTCACACTAGAGAGCCGCACAGAGGAGAAAAAACCCTAAAACATTTGGCTTTGAAAATAAGAGGGTCAGAATTTTGTGAATTCTTACAACTAGTGGAACTTAAGGAATAGAATTTCAAAAGACAATGGGCTTGGTTCTGGGAGAGCCTGAAGGGCAATAGAAAGCTGAGTCTTCACACAACACAACAAATAGCCTGCACATATACCATGGAAGTAATAGTCTGAAAAATGTCTGAGATGTGTGGAAGGAGAGTAATTACCTCATCTCAGAGGTGTCCAGAAAAACAGATTTCTCGGAGACTCCCCAGGAACAAAGAAGCTGGAAGGCACAATTTCCCTCCCGTATCCCCCAGCATAAACACACAACCACTTGCAAGAGCCAGCGCTGCACCCACATTCACTAACTTACTTACACCAACCACCACCCCCTGGGCTTTGGCAGATCTGCCTTTTCTAGTCACACATGTCTCAGTCCATGTGCTAGAGATCCCTTCACCCAGAAGACCAGCACAAACTTTGCCAACATGGGGACTCCCCAGTGACACACTTTACAGGGCCTCAGTCCCAATAGTGGTGGCAGCAGCAGGCACTGTGGAAGACTAGCACAAGCCTTGTTAAAAGTGTGTGCCCTGCTCTAGCCAGCCCAGTCCCTATGGCAGTGGTAGGTTTCCTCTCATGAACACATAAAACATGTGGGCACTATGCACCTCACCCCTTCCAGTACAATCTTGGCCAAAATCCATTCAAACTGAGGCCACCAGCCTGGCAGTATGCAAGCAGCCCTGATGCACTAGCACCACTCCAAACTGACTCCTCTCCTGGGATGGGTGGAAGATAACCTCACACACCCCTCAGATGGCACACCCAGCAGTGGGCAGGGACAGACAGGGAAAGCACCCTGCAATTTGGTGCTATGGAAGCTCTGGAAAATGCCTGTTCTGACTTAACTCAAGCCTAAGGTGGTCCCAGACAGGAACACTAACCACACAGGGACCAAAAACTGGCCACAATAGTCCAAGAGAGCCACTACAGACAATCGGACTGAAGGGAAAAGCATCCAAAACTCAAGAACGGGGCATGTGCAACATGAACAAGGGACACCCCTGAAGCACAAGTTTATAGTGAACAGAGGACATTACACTGCAGGGCACTACAGGACTTCTTCATAAGGTTACTACTTTCAAGAGCAGGAGATACATCTGGGTTTCCCAACAAACAGAAACAGACACAGAGTTAGACAAAATGAGGAAAGAAAAGAATATGTTATAAATGAAAGAACCAGACAAAAATCAAACCAAGAGACCCAAGCAAAATTGAGATAAGTAATATGCCTAATAGAGAATCTAAGGTAATGATGGTAAAGATCCTCACTGGACTTGAGAAAAAGGTGCAGGACATCAATGAGACCTTTAACAAAGAGATAAAAAAAAGAACCAGAGATGAGGAAGCCAATAAATAATATTAAAAATACACTAGATTGAATAAATAGCAGGCCAGAGGAAGCAGAATAATTAGTGAAGAGAGGAAAGAGGCCATAATTTATTTGAAGAAATAATAGCTAAAAACAATCTTTATCTGGGGAAGGAAACAGATATCCAGACCCAAGATGCAGAGATCCTTCAACAAAAACAACCCAAGAAGGTCTGTACCAAGTTATATAGCAATGAAAATGGCAGAGAGTAATGATAGAGAATGTTAAAAGCAGCAAGAGAAAAGAAAACAGTTATATACAAGGGAAACCCCAAAAAACTATCAGCTAATTTTTTTTTCAGAAACTTTGTGGGCCAGAAGGGAGTGGCATGATATATTCAAAGGGCTGAAAGGAAAAAAAAAATGCAGCTATTCAGCAATGCTATTATTCAGAATAGGATGAGAGATAAACAGTTTCCAACACAAACAAAAAATGAAGGAATTCAGCACCACGAAAGCAGCCTTACAAAAAGTGTTAAAGGACTCGGAGTGGAAGGGAAAGACCATAAGCATGCATAAAAATGTAATAAGCACAAAAGCAGTAAAATTAAATATATCTATAAAAAAATCAGTCAAGGCACTCACAAAATAAAGGTTGTAAAGAATGACACCATATACCTAAAACAAGGGAGGAGGAATAAAGAATGTGTTCAAATATAAGTTCTCATCAATGTAATGTGGACCGCTATATTAACCACAAATCAAAACGCATAATACATGTACAAAAGAGAAAGGAATCCAAGTATTTAAAGAATTCCAGTAAACCATGAGAGCAGACAGCAAGAGAACAGAAAGGAACTAGAACAATCACAAAATAAGGAACAAAATGGCAATAAGTGCATATCAACAAGTGCTTTGAATATAAATGGACTAAATGCTCTAATCAAATGCATAGAGTAAGTGGATTAAAAAAAAGACCCATCTATATGCTGCCTATCAGAGACCCATTTCAGACCTAAAGACACTTGCAGATTGAGTGTGAGGGGATGGAGAAACATTTATCACACAAATGCATATGAAAAGAAAGCCAGGGTAGCAATAATTATATTGGACAAAATAGACCTTAAAACAAAGACTATAATAAGAGACAGTGATATTATATATATATGCATTAATTATTTATTATTAATTATTATATATATGCATTAATAACAAAGGGGACAAACAAGAAGATGTAACAACTGTAAATATACATCTAACATGGGAGCACCCAAATACATAAAGCAGCTAACAAATATAAAGGAAGAAATAAAAAGAAATACAACAGTAATATGGGACTTTAAGACCCTGGTTTCATCAATAGACAAATGATCTATATAGAAAATCAACAAGGAAGCCATGGCTTTCCATGAGACATTGGACCAGATGATCTAACACATATGTTGAGAACATTTCATCCTATAACAGTGAAATACACATTCTTTTCAAGGGCACATGGACATTTTCCAGAATAGATTCATATAAGGTCACAAGTATCAACAAATAAAAAAGATTAAAGTCATACCATGAATCTTTTCTGACCACAATGTTATGGAACTAGAAGTCAACCACAAGAAAAAATCTGTAAAGACCACAAATACGTGGAGATTAAATAATATGGTACTAAATAAAGAGACACATTCTTCTTGAGTGCATATGGAACATTCTCCAGAATAGATAACATACTTGGTCACAAATCAACCCTCAACAAGTACAAAAAGATCAAGATCATACCATGCATATTTTCAGATCACAAAACTATGAAACTTGAAATCAGCCACAAGAAAAAAAAATAGAAATACCATGAATACTTGGATATTGAAGAACATCCTACCAAAGAATGAATGGGTTAACCAAGAAATTAAAGAGGAAATTAAAAAGTACACTGAAGCCAATGAAAATGAAAACACAACAGTACAAAACCTCTGTGATGCAAAAAGGCGATCAGAAGGGAGATGTAATCCAGCAATCCAGGCCTTCCTAAAGAAGGAAGAAAGGTCTCAAATACACAACCTAAACTTACACCTAAAGGAGCTGGAAAAAGATCAAATAAAGCCCAAAACTAGCAAATAAAGCCCCAAAATAGCAGAAGAAGGGAAATAATAAAGGTTAGATCAGAAATCAATGATATTGAAATTAAAAAAAAAACAGATTAATGAAACCAGGAGCCGATTTTTTGAAATATTAACAAAATTTATAAACCCCTTGCCAGACTGATCAAAAAGAAAAAGGGGAGAACCCAATAAATAAAATTATTAATCAAAGAGCAAAGATCAAAACAAAACTGCAGATATACAAGCAATCATAAGGGAATGAGCAATTCTGTGCCAACAAATTGGACAATCTGGAAGAAAGAGACAAGTTCCTAGAAACAAACTACCAAAACTGAAACAGGAAGAAATAGAAAATTTGAAAAGACCCCTAACCAGTAAAGAAATGGAAATAGTAATAAAAAATCTCCCAACAAACAACAGCCCAGGGCCAGATGGCTTTCCAGGGGAATTCTACCAAACATCTAAAGAAGAGTTAACACCTATTCTTTGAAGCTGTTCCAAAATATAGAAATGAAAGAAAAACTTCCAAACTGATTCTATGAGACCAGCCATTACCTTGATTCTAAAATGAGACAAAAATCCCACTAAAAAGGAGAATTATAGGCCAATTCCCTTGATGAACATGGATGCAAAAACTCTCAACATGATACTAGAAAACCAGATCAAACAATATATTAAAAGTGTTATTCACCACCAAGTGGGATTTATTCATGGGGTCAGGGCTGGTTCATTAACCACAAATCAATCAATGTGATACATCACATTAATAAAAGAGAGGATAAGGTCATGATCCTTTCAATAGATGCAGAAAAAGCATTTGACGAAATACAGCATCATTCTTGATAAAACAAACCCAAGAAAGTAGGGATAGAAGGATCATACCTGAAGATCATAGAGGCCATATATGAAAGGCCCACAGCTAATATCATCCTCAATAGGGAAAACTGATAGTTTTCCCCCTTAGGTCAAAAATACAACAGGGATGTCCACTGTCACCACTGTTTTTCAAGATAGTACTGGAAGTCTGAGCCATCCCAATCAGCAGGGAGGAAGTCAAACTTTCACTCTTCACAGATGACATGATACTCTATGTGGAAAACCCAAAGGACTCCGGAACACTGACAGAACAGATATGAACTCAGCAAAGTTGCAGGCTATAAAATCAATGGACAGAAATCAGTTGCATTTCTATACACAGATAATGAAGCAGCAGAAAGAGAAATCAAAGAATTAATCACATTTACAATTGCACCAAAAACCATAACATACCGAGGAATAAACCTAACCAAAGAGGTAAAATATCTATGCACTGAAAAATATAGAAAGCTATGAAATAAAGAAGACACAAAGAAATGGAAAAACATTCCATGGTGATGTATTGGAAGGACAAATATTGTTGAAATGCTGATAATACCCAAAGCAATCTACACATTCAATTCAATCCCTGTCAAAAGAGCACTAGCATTTTGCAAAGGGCTAGAACAAACAATTCTATAACATGTATAGAACCAGAAAGACTCTGATAGCCAAAGTAATGTTGAAAAATGCCCCAAAGCTGTAAGGGTCAAAATTCTGGACTTCAACCTGTATTACAAAGCTTCAGTCATCAAGACGGTATGGTACTGGCACAAAAACAGACACATATATCAGTGGAATAGAATAGAGAATCCAGAAATGGACCTACAAACGTATGGCCAACTAATCTTTGACAAAGCAGGAAAGAATATCCAATGGAAAAAAAGACAGTCTCTTCAGCAAATGGTGCTAGGAAACTGGACAGCGACATGCAGAAGAATAAAGCTGGATCACTTTCTTACACCATACACAAAAATAAACTAAAAATGGATGAAAGATCTGACCTGAATATGAGACAGAAAACCATCGAAATCCTAGAGAAGAAAACAGGCAGCAACTCTTTGACCTCAGGCACAGCAACTTCATACTTGGCATATCTCTGGAAACAAGGTAAAAAAAAAAAAGCAAAAATAAACTATTGGGACCTCATCAAGATAAAAAGCTTCTGTAGAGCAAAGGAAACAATCAACAAAACTAAATGACAACTGATGGAATGGGAGAAGATAGATGAAAATAACATATTAGATAAAAGGTCCATATCCAAAATCTATAAGTAACTTATCAGGCTCAACACCCAAAAAAACAAATAATCCAATGGAGGAATGGGCAGAAGACATGAATAGACACTTTTCCAAAGTAGATATCCAGATGGCTAACAGACACATGAAAAGATGGTCAACATCACTCATCATCAGGGAAATACAAATCAAAGCCACAATGAGATATCACCTCACACATGTCAGAATGGCTAAAATTAACAACTCAGGCAACAACAGATGTTGGCAAGGATTTGGAGAAAGAGGAACCCTTTTGTACTATTGTTGGGAATGCAAACTGGTACAGCCACTCTGGAAAACAGTATAGAAGTACCTCAAAAAATAAAAAAAATAGAGCTACCTTATGACCCAGCAATTTCATTACCAGGTATTCATCCAAAGGACACAAAAATGCTTATTTGAAGGGGCACATGAAACCCAATGATATAGCAGCATTATCAACAATATCCAAATTATGGAGAGAGCCCAAATGCCCATCAACCGACGTATGGATAAACAAGGTGTGATATATATGAAATGAAATATTTGGCAATCAAAAAGAAATCTTGCCATTTTCAACAATGTGGATGGAACTAGAGTGTATTATGCTAAGCAAAATAAGTCAAAGACAAATATGAAATCATATGATTTTACTCATATGTGGAACTTAAGAAACAAAACAGTTGAACATAGGGTAAAAGAAGCAAAAATGAGATAAAAATGGAGAGGGAGGCAAACCATAAGAGACCCTTAAATATAGAGAACAAACTGAGGATTGCTAGAGGGGAGGTGAGTGGGGTAATGGGCTAAATGGGTTTTGGGTATTAAAGTGGATGCTTATTGGAATGAACCCTGGGTATTATATGTAAGTAATAAACCACTAATTCTACTCCTGAAATCATTATCACACTGTATCTTAATTAACTTTGATTCAAATTAAAAAAAAGGAAAAAATAACATGGAGACAAATAACCAGGAAAACACAGTGGTGTAAAATCTTTGAGATGCAAGGTAAGCAGTTCTAAGAGGAAAGTTTGTAACAATACAGAACTGCCTTAAGAAGCAAGAAAAGTTTCAAATACCCTAAACTTACACCTATAGGAGCTAGAAAAAGAACAAAGAAAACACAAAATCAGTTGAAAAAAGGAAACAGTAAAGAACAGAAATGAATAAAATAGAAACAAAATGTTAGATCAATGAAACCAGGAGCTGGTTCTTTGAAATGATGAAAAAATTGATAATCTTCTAGCCTGATTCATCAAAAACAACAAAAGAAAGAGAGAGAGAGAGAGAGAGAGAGAGAGAGAGAGGGAGAACTCAAAGCAAATCAGACATGAGGGGGGAGAAATTACAAGTGACATCACAGAAATACAAAAGATTGTAACAATGTTATGAAAAAATACATTCCCCAAATTGGACAACCTAGAAGAAATGGATAAATTCCGACAAACATATTACCTACCAAAAATTAAGTAGGAAGAAAATTTAAATAGAGTGATTGTTGCAATGAAATTGAATCAATAATCAAAAAAAACCTCTCAAAAAACCCAAAACGGAAGCCTTAGACCAGATGGTTTCTCAAGTGATTTTACAAAGCGTTAAAAGAGTTAGTATCTATTCTTCTCAAACTTTTCCAAAATTGAAGATGAAAGAGATCAAAATTTATGAGGCCATCATTACTGATTCCAAAACCAGATAAAGATACCACCAAAAAAAAAAAATACAAGCCAAGATCTCTAATAAACATAGATACAAAAACCCTCAACAAAAATTAGTGAACTGAATCCAACAATATATTAAAAAAATAATTTACCATGATCAAATGGAATTAACTCCCAGGATGCAAGTGTGGTTCAATATTTGCAAATCAATCAATGTGATACATCACATCAACAAAAGAAAGGATAAAAACCATATTATCATTTCAATAAATGTAGAAAAAGCATTTTACAAAGTACAATGCCCATTCATGATAAAAGCCCTCAACAAAGTAGGTTTAGAGGTCCAGACCTCAACATTATAAGGGCCATGAATGAAAAACCCACAGAAAACATCACTCTCTGGTGAAAAACTGAAGCTTTTCTCCTTAGGTCAGGAACAAGACAGGGATGTCCACTCTCACCGCTTTTATGCAATGTAGTACTGGAAGTCCTAACTGCAATCAAACGACAACAAATAAATAAAAGACATCCAAACTGGTAAGAAGTAAAACTCCCACTATTTGCAGGTGACATAATACTATATTTAGAAAACCATAAAGACTCCATCAAAAAAACCCTGAAAATAATAAATGAATTAGTAAGGTCAGAGAATACAAAAATCAATATACAGAAACTGTTGAATTTCTATACACTAATAATTAATCAGCAGAAAAAGAAAATAATCCCACTTATAATTGTGCCGAAGAGAATGAAAAACCTAGAAATAAACTTAACCAAGGAGGTGAAAGACTTGTATTCTGAAAACTATGCAACGTTAATGAAAGAAATTGAAAACAACACAAGGAAATGGAAAGATATTCCATGTTCATGAATTGGAAGAATATCCTTAACATGTCCATACTACCCAAAGCAATCTACAGATTCAGTGCAATCCCTATCAAAATACCAACAGCATTTT
This sequence comes from Prionailurus bengalensis, assembly GCF_016509475.1. Taxonomy (NCBI): domain Eukaryota; kingdom Metazoa; phylum Chordata; class Mammalia; order Carnivora; family Felidae; genus Prionailurus; species Prionailurus bengalensis. The sequence continues at coordinate 103,521,744 of NC_057344.1, forward strand.
TCACAGAACTAGAACAAATAATCCTAAAATTTATATGGAAATACAAAAGACACCAAATAGCCAAAGAAATCTTTAAAAAAGTAGTACAAAGCTGTAAGTATCATGATGCCATTTGAAGTTATATTACAAAGTTGAAGTAATAAAAACAGTATAAAACATGAAATGGTATAAAGCATAAAAGTGCACACATAGATCAAGGCAACAGAATAGAGAGCCCAGAGATAAACCTATGGTCATAGGGTCAATCTTCAACAAAGGAGTCAAGAATATGCAATGGGGAAAATCTTTTCAACAAATAGTGCTGGGAAAAACTGTGCACCCACATGTAAAAGAATGAAAATGGACCCCTCTGTCACACCATACATAAAACTAAATTCAAAATGGATTAAGGACATAACTGTGATATTTGAAACCATAAAAATCTTAGTAGCGAGCACAGGCAGAAATTCCTTTGACATCAGCCATAGCAACTTCTTTCTAGATAAGTTGTCTGAGGCAAGAGAAATAACAAAAATAAATAATTGGGACTACATCAAAATAAAAAGTTTCTGCACAAAGGAAATAAGCAACATAACTAAAAGACAACCTACTGAATGGGAAAAGATATTTGCAAATGACCTGTCCAATAAAGGGTTAGCATCCAAAATATATAAAGAAATTATACAACTGAACACCACAAAATTGAATAATCCAATTAAAAAACAGACAAAAGACATGAACTGATGTTCTTTGAAGAAGACAGCAGATGGCAAACAGCATGAAAAGATGTTCAGCATTACTTACCATTAGGGAAATGCAAATCAAAGCCCTAATGAGATATCACTTTACACCTGTCAAAATGACTAAAAAAACAAAAACAAAAACAAAAAGAAACAAAAACACCAAAAAAACCCCAAAACAAACAAACAAAAAAGAAAAGGAGAAGTACTGGCAAGGTTGTGGAGAAAAAAGAACCTTCGTGCATTGCTGGTAGAAAGGCAAATTGGTGCATCCATTGTGAAAACAAGTACAGAGTTTCCTCAAAAAATGAAAAAAAACACTGCCACATGATCCAGTAATTTTAGTAATAGGTATTAACCCCCAAAATATTAAAAAAACCCACTAATTCAAAAAGATATATGTACATGTAATATATGCAGTAAAGCAATATTATTTACAAAAGCCAAATTATGGAAGCAGTTCAAATGTCCATTGACAGATGAATGGATAAAGAAGTGGTGTGTGTGTATGTGTGTGTGTATACATATGTATATATTACTGAATGAAGTCTTGCTATTTGCAACAACATGGATGGAACTAGAGAGTATAATTCTAAGTTAAATAAGTCAGTCAGAGAAATATAAATACCATAGGATTTCACTCATATGTGGATTTAAGAAACAGATGATCAAAGGAGAAAGACAAAAAAATCAGACTGTTAACTATAGAGAACAAACTGATGGTTGCCAGATGGGAAGTTGGTGAGGGGGATGGGTGAAATAAATGAAGAGGGTTAACAGTACACTTAATTTTTTTTAAAAGAGTACACTTATTCTTGATGAGCACTGAATATTGTTAAATCACTACATTGTACACCTGAAACTAATATAACACTCTACATTAACTATACTGGATTAAAAAGGTAAAATATATTTAATAATATAAATAAAAAGTATATATATTTAATACATATAATATATACATTTAATACATATAATATACCTAATATACATATATATACCTAATGTACTAAACATCATAGTTTACCCTTACCCTTAAACATGCTCAGAAGACTTATATTAGCCTATAGTTGAGCAAAATTGTCTAATAAAAAAAAAGCTTATAATTAAGTGTTGAATGTTTTATGTAATTTCTTGAACATTCTATTAAAAGTGAAAAAGAATAATTGTGTTTGTATCAGTTGTTTACCCTTATGGTCATGTGGTTGACGGGAGCTGTGACTTGCTGCCCCTGCTCACTGTCAGGGGAGGGTATTGTACTTATATCCCTAGCCCAGGAAGAGATCAAAATTCGAGATTTGAAGTACAGTATCTACTGAACATGTATTGCTTTTGCACCATCGTGAAGTTGAAAATTTTTAAGTCGAACCATTCTAAGTTGGGGACAGCATGTACATCAAGATGATTACAGACAAAAGAACATTCCTGCTATGGCTATCTAGTCAAAGTAGAAGCAAACTTTAGGTCCTTGAGATTTGTTCCTTACAAAGCAGTTTGGTTGTTCTGCTAAAGACAGGTCTTATTAACCAGACCACATAAATGCTGTGTATATGGTTTATTAGTAGTATTCATTGCTGGGTGAGACTGGCTGGCTCAGACAGGTTATTTTGCCTTATCTTAGAAATAAGACCATGGGAGTTTTCTACTAAAACTTAAACTCCAGATGAACTATAAATGAAAACAAGATATGTTGAGGCTAAGAAATCACCATAGTACTATTTAAAATGTTTGTACCATTTCAATAATATACTATTATTTAAGTTGGAAACATCTATCTGCAGAAGGAATTTTAAAGCAGTGATAGGGATCAAGTCAGGAAACACGTAGAACTGGGTTTTCCTGCTTTGCTGGGCTCTAATTTTTTCTTGATTGTTTCAGGCACTCTGCAAGGCCAATAGAAGTGGGCTCTCTGAGAGTGCTTAGAAATACAGAAAACAGGGGCGCCTGGGTGGCGCAGTCGGTTAAGCGTCCGACTTCAGCCAGGTCACGATCTTGCGGTCTGCAAGTTCGAGCCCCGCGTCAGGCTCTGGGCTGATGGCTCAGAGCCTGGAGCCTGTTTCCGATTCTGTGTCTCCCTCTCTCTCTGCCCCTCCCCCGTTCATGCTCTGTCTCTCTCTGTCCCAAAAATAAATAAACTTTGAAAAAAAAATTAAAAAAAAAAAAAAAAGAAATACAGAAAACATTGGAAATGTTCGCAAAATCTAGTTTCTATGCAGTCCTTATTCTCCTCATGCTCATGAAGTTACTCAAAATTCTCTTCTCAAATTAGAAATGTACTATGTTCAGAATCAATTTCAACCATAAACCAGTATAGATAGAAGTTAAGTAACTTCAGGGGTGCCTGGGTGGCCCAGTCAGTTAATTTAAGTGTCTGACTTCAGCTCAGGTCATGATCTCATGGCTCATGAGTTCAAGCCCTGTGTGGGGCGCTGTGCTGACAGCTCGCAGCCTGGAGCCTGCTTTGGATTCTGTGTCTCCCTCTCTCTGCCCCTCCCCCACTTGTGCTTTGTTTTTCTCTCTCTCTTCCTAGGTTTCTTTCTCTCTCAAAAATAAATAAACCTTAAAAAAAAAGTTAAATAAATTCAATCCAATACATCCAGTTATCTCCTTTACACAAGGAGATCTTTTAGGGGCAGAAAGGAGGCTGGAGAACAGATGTTGTTTAGATCACAGGGCCTGATCCTACCTTTCCCACTCACTCCAAGAATCCCATGCTGATTAGAACCATCTGAGTTGATTCCACTAAATCTCAGGAGAACAGACAGCTAGTTGGGGTGACTTGAAGGACCAGTCTCAGGTGAGTAACTGGAAATAGAAGAGAAGGTTGAGAATGGAAGCAGAGTGAGTTCACAGAGCTCTTAGGCTTGTCAGCATCAAACTCGCGGGCATCCTCAGTGAGTGGAGGTCTCCAGTGCTGAGGATTGGACACCAGATGCTAAGAAAACTTATAGAAATAGTAACATAACAGGATTAGCAAGAATACGTTTTACTATAATAGAAATTAAGATATCTTAATTTTCCCCCGTGTTTTCTTACTTTTTATTAAAAAGGAGCTCAAAACTCTGGTGATTTTGTGGGTGAGGATGTACGTTTAGGTGTATTATTGCATGAAGGTTTTCTTAAGAATCCAAACCTGGCCATGCTTTGACTTTCCATATTGGACATCAAGAAATGTGAATTTTTCTCATGATTTGTGTTCATCTTGGGAGATCCACTGGCCTGGACCCAGAACAATTCAAAGACTGGTATCTTGGTGATACAGAAATACTGGTCCCTTAGGTCTATGTGGCCCTAGTCACAATTTATTTTTCTTGGTGGCAGACACTGGCCAAAATCTGTAATTGAAAGAATAATCTCTGCCCAGAGAATTCCCAACCCCAGAAAACTCTGAGCAGCAGAGGCTTCTACAATTTCATGTCTCTTGTCCAGACTGTAAAAAAGCTACACAATAAATACAAAAAAAACCCAGCAAGAAAGCTAGCAAACCAACAAATCACTGAATAGAATTTTAAGAATGAATGCATGAATCATATGTGCGGTTTGGTACTCTAGAAACTCAAGGGAGTTTATTTTACAGCCCATTCCCTGATAGGAGAGTAATAGACAAATTATGCCCTCAGATTCATAAATTATATCACTTACATCCCAATACCCTCTGAGTGGCTGTTGTAATACAGTCTTCATTCAGATAGAAATAATCCTGGCAAAACAAGCTGAAAGAAGCACTGCTTAACTTATTTTCTCTACTTCTGAATGCCAGAGTTGGGACTTTTTATCAGATAGAGTGTTCTTGATTCAGGTGTCTAAACATACACTCAGAAGGTAATTTCTAATTTGAGGCTTAATGAAGATTTACTTATTCCAGAAGCAAACATCTATAGCAGCTTGAAGGCATTTTTCTAGGTGGTTAACAAAATGAATTTCCCTAATATTCATAACAGCTTTTTGACAAAAGGTACTTCCGTGGTTTCTTTTACAGATGAAGGAATTGCCCATGTTTCCCCAGCGGGTACATGGCAGAGTCAGGGTTCAAAACTGGGAAGCCTGATTAGTAGTACTTCATTGTGCTGCCTCACATGGACTTGCCTAGACTGCATGTAGACGTGTTCTGTGGTAGGAATTACACATTTAATCATGTAGGTGACATACCAGAAGGTTACACAGTACGTGTGGATGACCTCCACCCCTCACTAAAGACCACAGCCTTTGACCAATGTAGTGCTGAAGGGCTTTTGTCAGTACCGGTCCTGTGTACTTCAGAATTCTCAGTACAAATCAGAGAACTTGGTCCTTAAGCAGTAGGCAATCAGTTTCTTCAGGAAGTTTTGCTTCCTTCCAAACACTGCACAAAATTCTGGCTAGCTGCCTTGCTTTACCAACTTCAGGCATTCTGTGGCTTGCTAAGTCTCTAACCTGAGCATCCCACGTCCACCTGCTATTTCGTGGCTGTGGTTGCTCTACAATCATCAGATTCTGCTGTGCTAATGGGCGATGAAAACACTTTGATCTCCCTTTGGCCAAAAGAACTACTTATTATTCAGACTTTGAGATAAAAAACTGATTTCCCATTCTACGACATGCTCACATTTCCTAGAAAATGTAGCATTGGTAACTATTTTTTTGTAGAAGTGACTCAGAAGTGGTTTGGGGGAGAATTTCTGTTTAAACCAGTGGCATGTGGGCTACATTGTCATGACAGTATCATGAGAACATCAGCAATTAGGTGTTACCCTCGTCATAAAACAACCCACAGGAATAATAAAGGATTCTGAGTATAGTCTTTGTATAAAAACTTTGCAGGGGTACATACACATGAGAGGGGACATTTCCCCTTTGTGGCTCCTTGAGAAAGCATCTGGCTCAATTAATCTCTTGCTCCATCATTTTGACAATTTATTGGTTTGCATGGGTTTTATGGTCATTATCCTAGTATAAGAATCTATAAAATCAGCATTATGAACTCAATGCTATCACTTCCAAAATTTGGGCCACAAAGCTGGTACTTTCCAGTTGGTTCTATATCTGCCATTTGATTAGCTGTCATTCATGAATAGATTAGACTCACTTATTATAAGAATGATCTATTTAATTAAACAAAACTCCCATTACTTAAAGCAAGGGAGTTACTTATATTAGCGATTCTTCAAACTTGACTAGCCATTAGAATCATCTAGGGAGGTTTAACCCGAAGACCCAAGCTGTATCCAAATCAGTTACATCAGTAGCTCAGGGGGTGGGATCCATTTGTCCTGCATTTTGAAGTACCCCCCAGGAGATTCCAATAAGTAGCTGAGTTCGGGAACTACTGAATTAGGAGATTTTAAAATATATTATTTAATAAAACTTACCATAATAGAGAACACTTGTTATATTTTTACCTGCTACATTCTAGGTACTGCTGTAAGCATTTTATGAATATAAACCCAATTAATTCTCACTATGACCCTATGGTACTATCGTTACCTCGGTGTTACAGTTGATGGAAACAGCAGACAGAAATTAAGTGACTTGTTCAAAATCACCCACGTGAAAAAGCAGCAGAGTAATGCTTTTTGCTCCGTCATTTTGGCTCTTAACCCTTATATTATTCTGCCTATTAAGTTTTTATGTTTTTAAATAGACCAGTTGTGCAGCAGCAGCAGCAGGCACACTTCTGGGTGCTTTCTACATATAGAAATACATTGCTGGTAATGAAAACTTCCTCAATAAATGCTAGTCTTATTGGTAACTGCTTGATCTATTGCTTATTGTTCTGGTCTCAGAATAAACCTCTTTTCAAATGTTTATAGAACTGACATTGAACCTGTATCATGTACAGGAACTTTAGCTTAAAATCATTTGTTAATATTGGCAATGTGCATTGCTATGAAAATCTCATTAATATAGTTGTACTGCCTTTCATTCTCTTAAACAAACAAGTGATTCTTCCCCCTTCTAAACAAAGAAAGGAGTCTCTTGCTGTCCCCCGAGTGCCACTGTTACAGAACATGAGGAGTGTTCCCCAGTAGCCCTCTCCTATGTTGTGAACATTCTTACCCCATGCTAATAGTCTCTCCCACGTTCCTGATTTACCTCCTTTCAGCTTTCTGGACACCCAAGTTCAGTACAGAAACAAACTGCTCACGAACCCACAAGATCCAGGGAGAACTTACCTTCCTCTGATGTGCAGCTGGAGGAAGAAGAGAGGTGTTCTCCCAGCCCTAGGCCCCAAGAAGCGGGGGAAGCCTCCATTACCTTCTCCCTAGAACCTATTTCCACTCTGCCTTATAATGATCATCAGAGCCTTGCTTATATGGGGCACATTTGAGGACATGCAGCTGGAGCCACTTAACTGTAGCTAATGCCACTTGAGCCTAGCTGGAGGCTCTGAATCTTTCCTCCATGAGGAGCATCAAAAGATCATTGTAAAGTTGGCATATCCATAGTCATTGGTCAGATAGACTGTTGACTTACTTCTGTGATCACATCTTTCTTTATATTTTAGTTTTAAGAACTGTGTCTCTATTTTTCTCTTCTATACACTTACCTTCACATTATAGCCTCTGGTGCAGTCCCCAAACTAAGATAATGGCACTTTCTTATTCGCTTTCACCCCCCTGGGGTCTGTACTCAAAGCCCCTAACTAGAGCCCCCAGCCTGGACTGTCCACCAGCAGCCAGATCTCGCTGATGCTGTCAGGCTTTCATGGCCCTCAGGCTCTCAGAATCTATTTGCCAATCTCCCCAGATGTTTTGTTGTTGTTGTTGTTGTTGGTGGTGGTGGTGGTGGTGGTGGTGTTTTCTTTATTGCCAGCTGCTGAGACTTGTCCCAGTGACCTTTTGTGCCTCTTCAATTCTGGTGTGCTTCTGCTCTTTGGTCTTTTTTAGCCTGATCCATCCCATGTGCCATATAAGCCCGGGGTTTGGCAGCCTTCTCTCCACTGGAGAATGGGGTTTGTGATAAATTATATGCACATGGAATTTTGTTTTTACTGAGCTATGTCACAGGATTCTAGCATTTTTTTTCCCCACCTGTCTCAGGATGGCTGGCAAAGATGTATCCTTTATTAAAGGGGCCAGGTTCTTTTCAGTAAAACATTTTAAACATCATTGTCCATCTGACCTCCACCCCAAGCTCATCCTCCCTTCACCCCTGCACATCCCTCCTCATATCCACTATCTATCAATTTCAATTCCTATTCCTCAGGATGTGGCTGCATATTAGATTCACCTGAATCACTTTTTAATTAAATCAGGATCTCTGCAGACAGGGCCTTGGCAGTGGTGGTATTATGGGCTCTTCAGATGATTCTAATGTACCTCTAAGCCTGACTTAGGAAAATAGGTTTCTGTTCTTTTATATGAAGGCCAAAAGGCTCTGTCACCCAGAATTGCACTGTATCCAATTTATCATTTTATCCCTAATATATAACATAGCATGTAGCATATCTTTGAAACAATGTATATTTGATGAATAAATAAATATTCTGAAATGTGTTTGACTTTTTCCTGAGGCTAAAGGCCATGATTCCTGTTCACTAAACCTAACTGGATAGAAAATTGAAACAAATACATTCCAAGTGTGTTTACATCCAATTATAAACAATTTAGATTTTGACATTTTGACATTCCTGATTGTCCCACTTGTTAAATTTTAAAATATTTCCCACATATATGGATATATATATACACATATATATTTTTTTCATTGTAGGAAAAAAATACTTATAACCAAAACAAAGTAAAAAGACATCTGTACTTGGTACCACCCAGAAATAACCATTGTTAATCCTTTATCATGTCTCCATTTAATATGTACACACATTCCTGCATGTATTAGATCAAATCATACCTTGCTTAATCCCTAATATACTGTGTGCAATCTTAGTTTTATTAAAGTATAACTTATAGACAAGTCAGCTAAACATTAGGGAGGTTAAAACATAAATGTCAAAGTTCCCTAGAAGGACCCTAACACTTTTCTAACATTCAGCTACAATATTAGTCTTGTGTTCCACTAGCGGTCAAATCCATATCATTTGTGTTTGTAAAAATGAACCCAGGACAGTATAAAATATAAAAAGTTACTCCTCAGTGACTACAGATTGGGACAAAAAAGTATTTTAATGAAAAGTAAAACATTTCCTGAGGGGTTTGAGTCTTAAATTTATAACATTCTTTCAAACCTGTTCTTACTTTAAAAATTTTGACAGAAAAAAAAAATCACAATAACTAAAACTTATCTACCACTCTTTTTTAGGAATTGTACTAAACATTTTACATGAGTTATTTTGTTTACTGCTTCTCCGTAGAAGCGTTCAGTAGTTATTAAAATCCCCAGATTATAGTCTAGGAAACTGAGGCTTAGATAGGTTAAGAAAGTCATCTGACTTCTGCAGTTAGTAACAGAGCTGAGATTCATGGGTAAATAGGTTATGCCCTGACCAGTGTTCTGCTGTTAGTCTAGCAACACAAAAAAATATGTAGTGTTTGGACAAAACTTGTTTTTACTAAAAATCTATGTTGCTTATCTCCCTTCCTTTATTACATCACTCTAGAATTTAACTGGCCTCAAATTTAAGGCTTAAAATCCCCATTTTCCTTCTTGGGGAAGTTAAGAATTTACCCATGTCTAATCTATACTGTTTGTCTTCTTATTTCCTAAAGATTTTCAGTAGCAGTTCCTCTACCACACCAGTTGTTGTCCTCCTCATACTATAAGCTTACCAATCTGTTGCTGACTCCATGCACAATTGGAGGGGTTCACTTGAACAGTAGGACAACGCAGTTGAGCCCCTTAACTTGTCTCCATGGTTAAGTATATCCTTAAGTATTTTATTCTTCTTGATGATATTGTAAATCAATTTTTTTATTGTTTTCTTAATTTCCTTTTCAGATTGTTCATTACTAGTGCTTAGAAGCACAACATAATTGGTTTTTGTGTGTTTATTTTGTATACTGCAACTTTGCTGAAATGTTCAGTCTTACTTTTTTTTGGTGTAGAATCGTTAAATATAATTTTTTAAAGGCATAAGGTATCTCCAATTTTCTTTTATGGTAATTAAGATGAATATAAAAATATCAAATATACACAGTTACATGATCTCATTTCCAAATTAGTGGATCTAGCTTTTACTTGTTCAACTTCTTGCTCTCAAAATAGAAAAAAAAATTATTTCTGTCTCTATCTTTCTGTTGCTCTTTTTTTTTCTTTTTGGCTATAAGAACTTTTCACAAAAATTAGTTTATTATAGGCCTTCCCCAAGACCACTCTTGTTAGATATAATCAAATGAAATTTCTGCTTATAATCAAATGAATTTCTGCTCTATAGTGGAGTTCAGAATATTGATATTATGCAACCTTATAATATTCTGTGCCTGCTTCTTTTTGTTTTTTTCTCATGTGATACCTAATGCTATGTTGTGGGAAACTTAAATTTTGGGGCTTCTCATCCCACTTTAGCCAGTTTCTATTTTAAAAATTCAGACCAGATCATATGGACATTTCTAAACATCATTAACCGGGTTTCTGGAAGCTTAGGATTCCCACCTAACTGTATGTCGCATGTCCTACCTCACCTCATAGTCAGAGTTGACAACAGTAATATTCTCAAGCTTTCTGTCACTCCCACCCTCACCATCAAGTCTTTCCATATTGGCCAGAATTAAGAACAGAATACCAGTTCTACCAGATACCTCTTCCTTCTGAGTGACAGAATTCTCAGCCAGGTGAAGAAAACATGTACTATATATTATGCTTTCAGACTATTTATACCTTTAGCTGATGTCTAGTTAATCCCTCATCTCTGACAATTTTGCAATATTTTCTAAGAAAGACTTGGTTATTACACCCTCTCTGGCAAGATAAACTCTAGAACGTTCCCATAGAAGCATTGCTTAGCTCTTCTTTTACATGTATCCATTACTTTCTGTTGTGGTTCCTACCCTAAAGGGTAGAGAGCTCTTCAATGTTCCTGCTTCACTTAGTCAGCGTGTGTTTTTGTTTGTTTGTTTAATTTTTTAATGTTTATTTTTGAGAGACAAAGCATGAGCAGGGGAGGGGCAGAGAGAGGGAGACACAGATCGGAAGCAAGCTCCAGGCTCTGAGCTGTCAGCACAGAGCCCAACACAGGGTCTGAACTCATGAACCATGAGATCATGACCTGAGCTGAGTCAGACACTTAATCGACTGAGCCACCCAGGCCCCCCTTTGTTTGTTTTTTAAAGGGACCCTCTTTCAATGCTGTCTTCTAGTCATGAGTATTGGCAACAAGTATCAGAGCCAACCCTACCTTCCCCACTTTGTATTTCTCAGCAGTCCCTATCTCTAGGATAACCATTCCTACCACAGCCTCAGTGCCTTTGGAGAGGCTATTCCCTCAGTGTGAAATAAGTAGTCTTTTTTCATCTCTAACCTTTCTTCTAGGCCTAAGTCACACTCTACTTTCTCTATTCAGCATTTGTGGATCTGCCTTGCTTGAATTTTTAGAAAATGTCTTTTCTGTGTATGGATGTGGCTTTTACCGTCTTGCTTTGGGCTATGGATATTTGTGTCCATTCTGTCTCTTTAACAAGATCAGAGTTTGGCAAACTCTTTTCTGCAAAGGATCAGTTGGTAATAGTTTCTTCTTTGAGGGCCATACAGTCTCTGTTGCAAATATGCAATTCTGCCATTATAACATGAAAGAAACCATAGACAATATGTCAACAATGAGCATGATTCTGTTCCAGTCAAACACTTTTATTTTTCCAGACACTGAAATTTAAATTTCATACAGTTTTCATGTGTCATGAAATATGTTCTTATGATTATCTTTCAACCATCTAAAAATGTAAAAAACATTCTGTGTTAATGGGCTGTACAAAAGCAAGCACTAAACCGTCTTCAGCACAGGCTGTAATTGGCCGACTTTGGAACTAGATGATGAGGTGCCTAAAGTCTAGCTATATTTTATGCCTCTGTGTACAAGCTACAGTGTTATGCCTATCAGAAGTTGTCTCTTAGGCGTTGGGATAGTAGGGGACTTTAATATCCCACTTACAACAATGGACAGATCATCTAAGCAGACAATCAACAAGGAAACAATGGCTTTGAGTGACACACTGGACCAGATTGATTTAACAGATATATTCAGAACATTTCATCCTAAAGCATCAGAATACACATTATTCTCAAGTACACATAGAGCATTCTCCAGAACAGATCACATGTGGGGCACAAACCATCCCTCAAAAGGTACAAAAAGATTGAGATCATACCATGCATATTTTCAGATCACAGAGCTATGAAAATTGAAATCAACCACAAGAAAAAAATTTGGAAAGCCCTCAAATACATGGAAATTAAGGAACATCCTATTAAAGAATGAATTGGTTACCCAGGAATTGAAAGAAGAAAAAATTGCATTGAAGCAAATGAAAATGAAAACATGACAGTCTAAACTCTTTGGGATGGAGTAAAGGCAGTCATAAGAGGAAAGTACATTGCAATTCAGGCCTATCTCAAGAAGCAAGAAAGATCCCAAATACACAAACTAACCTTACACCTCAAGGAGCTAGAAATGCAGCAAATAAAGCCCAAAGCCAGGAGAAGGAGGAAAATAATAAAGATTAGAGCAGAAACAAACATTATAGAGACAAACAAACAAAAACCAGAAGAACAGATAAATAAAACTAAGAGTTGGTTTTTTGAAAGAATAAACAAAATTGATAAACTCCTAGCCAGACCTCTCAAAAAGAAAGGAAAGTGGGCCCATATAGATAAAATCAGGAGTGAAAAAGGAGAGATCACAACCAACACCACAGAAATACAAACAATTATAAAGGAATGCTATAAAAAATTATATGTCAAAAAACTGATCAATTTGGAAGAAATGGACAAATTCATAGAAACTCAGACATTAACAAAACTGAAAAAGGAAGAAATAGAAAATTTGAACAGACCCATAACCAGCAGAAAAATTGAATCATTAATCAAAAATCCCCCAACAAATAAGAGTCCTGGACCAGATGGCTTCCCAGGGGAATTCTACCAGACAGCTAAAGAAGAGTTAATACGTATTCTTGCCAAACTGTTCTGAAAAATAGAAATGTAAGGAAAGCTTCCAAACTCATTCTATGAAGCCAGCATCACCTTGATTCCAAAACCAGATAAAGACCCTACTAAAAAGGAGAATTATAGGACAATATCCCTGATGAACCTGGATACAAAAAATTGTCAACAAGGTACTAGCAAATTGAATTCAATAATATATTAAAAGAATTATTCACCATGATCAAGTGGGATTCATTTCTGAGCTGTAGGGCTGGTTCAATATTTGAAATCAATCAATTGATGCATCATATTAATAAAAGAAAGGATAAAAACCATATGATCTTTTCAATAGATGAAGAAAAAGCATTTGACAAAATACAACATCCTTTCTTGATAAAAACCCTCAAGAAAGTAGGAGTAGAAGGAACATACCTCAACATCATAAAGGCATATATGAAAGGCCCACAACTGATACCATCCTTAATGGAAAAAACTGAGAGCTTTCCCCCTATGGTTGGGAACATGACAGGGATGTCCATTCTCACCACTGCTGTTTAACACAGTGTTGGAAGTCCTAGCCTCAGCAATCAGACAACAACAACAACAAACAACAGCAAGTTAAATAAACCTTCAAAAAGAAGTCAAACTTTCACTCCTCACATGGAAAACCTGAAAGACTCCACCAAAACCTGCTAAAACTGATCCAAAGTTCAGCAAAGTTGCAGGATATAAAATCAGTGTACAAAAATTGGTTGCATTTCTATACACCAATAATGAAGAAGCAGGAAGAGAAATCAAGGAATCAATCCCATTTACAATTGCATCAAAAACTATAAAATACCAGGGGAGATGGAGGCGTAGGAGGACGCTGGGCTCACCGTGCGTCCTGCTGATCACTTAGATTCCACCTACACCTGCCTAAATAACCCAGAAAACCGTCAGAGGATTAGCAGAACGGAGTCTCCAGAGCCAAGCGCAGACGAGAGGCCCACGGAAGAGGGTAGGAAGGGCGGCAAGGCGGTGCGCGCTCCACGGACTGGCGGGAGGGAGCCGGGGCGGAGGGGGCCCGCCGGCCAAGCAGAGCCCCCGAGTCTGGCTTGCAAAAGCGGAGGGGCTGGACGGAGTGTGTTCCCACGGCAAGCAGGACTTGACATCTGGAAGGTTATAAGCTAATAGCTCTGCTCAGAGACCGGGAGGGCTGGACGACAACAGGAGGGAGAGTTGTTGAGCCCTGGAGGACAGAGCTCAGCTTGGCGGGGAACAAAGGCACTCGCCAGTGCCATCTCCCTCGCCCATCCCCCAGCCAAAATCCCAAAGGGAACCTATTCCTGCCAGGGAACTTGCTTGCACCGCGCAAACACCCAATGCTGTGCTTCTGCGGATCCATCCCTCTGGCGGCAGCTCTGACTCCCTCCCGGTGCAGCAGGGCCCCTCCCGAAGTGGATTACCAAAGGAAAAGGGAGCTGGAAAAGCAAGCTGAGCCTGCCCCTCCCGCCCCTGTGCACCTTGCCAATCCAGACCAGCTAATATGCCAGATCCCCAGCACCACAAGCCTGGCAGTGTGCAAGTAGCCCAGACTGCCATGCCAACCCACAGTGATTCCTGAGCCTAGGAGAGGGGAAGAGAAGGCACACACCAGTCTGACTGTGGCCCCAGCGGTGGGCTGGGGGCAGACATCAGCTCTGACTGCGGTCCCACCCACCAACACAAGTTATTCAAGACAGCACAGGGGAAGTGCTCTGCAGTCCCACACCACTACAGGGACTATCCAAAATGACGAAACAGAAGGATTCCCCTCAGAAAAATGTCCAGGAAATAACAAGAGCTAACGAACTGATCAAAAATGATTTAAACAATGTAACAGAGAGTGAATTTAGAATAATAGTCATAAAATTAATTGCTGGGCTTGAAAACAGTATAAAGGACAGCAGAGAATCTCTGGCTACAGAGATCAAGGGACTAAGGAACAGCCAGGGGAGCTTAAAAAAATGCTGTCAATGAGCTGCAAAATAAAATGGAGACAACTACGGCTCAGATGGAAGAGGCAGAGGAGAGAGTAGGTGAACTAGAAGATAAAATTATGGAAAAAGAAGAAGCTGAGAAAAAGAGAGATAAAAAAATCCAGGAGTATGAGGGGAGATTTAGAGAACTAAGTGATGCACTTAAGAGAAATAATATACGCATAATTGGTATTCCAGAGAAGGAAGAGAGAGGGAAAGGTGCTGAAGGTGAACTTGAAGAAATAATAGCTGAGAACTTCCCGGATCTGGGGAAGGAAAAGGGCATTGAAATCCAAGAGGCACAGAGAACTCCCTTCAGACGTAACTTGAATCGATCTTCTGCATGACATATCATAGTGAAACTGGCAAAATACAAGGAAAAAGAGAAAATTCTGAAAGCAGCTAGAGATAAACGTGCTCTAACATATACAGGGAGACCTATAAGACTTGTGACCGATCTCTCTACTGAAACTTGGCAGGCCAGAAAGGAATGGCAGGAAATCTTCGTTGTGACAAACAGAAAAAAATATGCAGCTGAGAACCCTTTATCCAGCAAGTCTGTCATTTAGACTAGAAGGAGAGATAAAGGTCTTCCCACACAAACAAAAACTGAAGGAATTTGTCACCACTAAACAAGCCCTACAAGAGATCCTAAGGGGGATCCTGTGAGACAAAGTACCAGAGACATCACTACAAGCATGAAACCTATGGACATCACAATGACTCTAAACCCATATCTTTCTATAATAACACTGAATGTAAATGGACTAAATGTGCCAACCAAAATACATAGGGTATCAGGATGGATAAAAAAACAAGACATATCTATTGGCTGTCTACAAGAGACTCATTTTAGACCTGAGGACACCTTCAGATTGAGAGTGAGGGGATGGAGAACTATTTATCACGCCATTAGAAGTAAAAAGAAAGCTGGAGTAGCCATACTTATATCAGACAAACTAGACTTTAAATTAAAGGCTGTAACAAGAGATGAAGAAGGGCATTATATAATAATCACAAGGTCTATCCATCAGGAAGAGCTAACAATTATAAATGTCTATGCGCCGAATACCAGAGCCCCCAAATATATAAAACAATTATTCACAAACATAAGCAACCTTATTGATAAGAATGTGGTAATTGCAGGGGACTTTAACACTCCACTTACAGAAATGGATAGATCATCTAGACACACGGTCAATAAAGAAACAAGGGCCGTGAATGATACATTGGATCAGATGGACTTGACAGATATATTTAGAACTCTACATCCCAAAGCAACAGAATATACTTTCTTCTCGAGTGCACATGGAACATTCTCCAAGATAGATCATATACTGGGTCACAAAACAGCCCTTCATAAGTATACAAGAATTGAGATCATACCATGCTTACTTTCAGACCACAATGCTATGAAGCTTGAAATCAACCATAGGAAAAAAGTCTGGAAAACCTCCAAAAGCATGGAAGTTAAAGAACACCCTACTAAAGAATGAATGGGTCAACCAGGCAATTAGAGAAGAAATTAAAAAATATATGGAAACAAATGAAAATGAAAATACAACAATCCAATGCTTTGGGATGCAGCCAAGGCAGTCCTGAGAGGAAAATGCATTGCAATCCAGGCCTATCTAAAGAAACATAAAAAATCCCCAATACTTGGGGCGCCTGGGTGGCGTAGTCGATTAAGCATCCGACTTCAGCCAGGTCACGATCTCACGGTCCGTGAGTTCGAGCCCCGCGTCAGGCTCTGGGCTGATGGCTCAGAGCCTGGAGCCTGTTTCCGTTTCTGTGTCTCCCTCTCTCTCTGCCCTTCGCCCGTTCATGCTCTGTCTCTCTCTGTCCCAAAAATAAATAAACGTTGAAAAAAAAATTTTAATAAAAAAAATCCCCAATACAAAATCTAACAGCACACCTAAAGGAAATAGAAGCAGAACAACAAAGACAGCCTAAATCCAGTAGAAGGAGACAAATAATAAAGATCAGAGCAGAAATAAACAATATAGAATCTTAAAAAACTGTAGAGCAGATCAACGAAACCAAGAGTTGGTTTTTTGAAAAAATAAACAAAATTGATAAACCTCTAGCCAGGCTTCTCAAAAAGAAAAGGGAGATGACCCAAATAGATAAAATCATGAATGAAAATGGAATTATTACAACCAATCCCTCAGATATACAAATAATTATCAGGGAATACTATGAAAAATTATATGCCAACAAACTGGACAACCTGGAAGAAATGGACAAATTCCTAAACACCCACACTCTTCCAAAACTCAATCAGGAGGAAATAGAAAGCTTGGACAGACCCATAACCAGTGAAGAAATTGAATCAGTCATCAAAAATCTCCCAACAAATAAGAGTCCAGGACCAGATGGCTTCCCAGGGGAGTTCTACCAGACGTTTAAAGCAGAGATAATACCTATCCTTCTCAAGCTATTCCAAGAAATATAAAGTGAAGGAAAACTTCCAGACTCATTCTATGAAGCCAGTATTACTTTGATTCCTAAACCAGACAGAGACCCAGTAAAAAAAGAGAGATACAGGCCAATGTCCCTGATGAATATGGATGCAAAAATTCTCAATAAGATACTAGCAAATCGAATTCAATGGCATATAAAAAGAATTATTCACCATGATCAAGTGGGATTCATTCCTGTAATGCAGGGCTGGTTCAACATTCGCAAATCAATCAACGTGATACATCACGTTAATAAAAGAGAAGATAAGAACCATATGATCCTGTCAATCGATGCAGAAAAGGCCTTTGACAAAATCCAGCACACTTTCTTAATAAAAACCCTCGAGAAAGTCAGGATAGAAGGAACATACTTAAACATCATAAAAGCCATTTATGAAAAGCCCACAGCTAACATCATCCTCAATGGGGAAAAACTGAGAGCTTTTTCCCTGAGATCAGGAACACGACAGGGATGTCCACTCTCACCGCTGTTGTTTAACATAGTGTTGGAAGTGCTAGCATCAGCAATCAGACAACAAAAGGAAATCAAAGGCATCAAAATTGGCAAAGATGAAGTCAAGCTTTCACTTTTTGCAGATGACATGATATTATACGTGGAAAATCCAATAGACTCCACCAGAAGTCTGCTAGAACTGATATGTGAATTTAGCAAAGTTGCAGGATACAAAATCAATGTACAGAAATCAGTTGCATTCTTATACACTAAAAATGAAGCAACAGAAAGACAAATAAAGAAACTGATCCCATTCACAATTGCACCAAGAAGCATAAAATACCTAGGAATAAATCTAACCAAAGATGTAAAAGATCTGTATGCTGAAAACTATAGAAAGCTTATGAAGGAAATTGAAGAAGATATAAAGAAATGGAAAAACATTCTGTGCTCATGGATTGGAAGAATAAATATTGTTAAAATGTCAATACTACCCAAAGCTATCTACACATTCAATGCAATCCCAATCAAAACTGCACCAGCATTCTTCTTGAAACTAGAACAAGCAATCCTAAAATTCATATGGAACCACAAAAGGCCCCGAATAGCCAAAGTAATTTTGAAGAAGAAGACCAAAGCAGGAGGCATCACAATCCCAGACTTTAGCCTCTACTACAAAGCTGTAATCATCAAGACATGGTATCGGCACATGGTATCGGCACAAAAACAGACACATAGACCAATGGAATAGAAAAAAAAACCCAGAACTAGACCCACAAACGTATGGCCAACTAATCTTTGACAAAGCAGGAAAGAATATCCAATGGAAAAAAGATAGTCTCTTTAACAAATGGTGCTGGGAGAACTGGACAGCAACATGCAGAAGATTGAAACTAGACCACTTTCTCACACCATTCACAAAAATAAACTCAAAATGGATAAAGGACCTGAATGTGAGACAGGAAACCATCAAAACCTTAGAGGAAAAAGCAGGAAAAGACCTCTCTGACCTCAGCCGTAGCAATTTCTTACTTGACACATCCCCCAAGGCAAGGGAATTAAAAGCAAAAATAAACTACTGGGACCTTATGAAGATAAAAAGCTTCTGCACAGCAAAGGAAACAACCAACAAAACTAAAAGGCAACCAACGGAATGGGAAAAGATATTTGCAAATGATATATCAGACAAAGGGCTAGTATCCAAAATCTATAAAGAGCTCACCAAACTACACACCCGAAAAACAAATAACCCAGTGAAGAAATGGGCAGAAAACATGAATAGACACTTCTCTAAAGAAGACATCCGCCTGGCCAACAGGCACATGAAAAGATGCTCAACGTCGCTCCTCATCAGGGAAATACAAATCAAAACCACACTCAGATATCACCTCACGCCAGTCAGAGTGGCCAAGATGAACAAATCAGGAGACTATAGATGCTGGAGAGGATGTGGAGAAACAGGAACCCTCTTGCGCTGTTGGTGGGAATGCAAATTGGTGCAGCCACTCTGGAAAACAGTGTGGAGGTTCCTCAGAAAATTAAAAATAGACCTACCCTATGACCCAGCAATAGCACTGCTAGGAATTTACCCAAGGGATACAGGAGTACTGATGCATAGGGGCACTTGTACCCCAATGTTTATAGCAGCACTCTCAACAATAGCCAAATTATGGAAACAGCCTAAATATCCATCAACTGATGAATGGATAAAGAAATTGTGGTTTATATACACAATGGAGTACTACGTGGCAATGAGAAAGAATGAAATATGGCCCTTTGTAGCAACATGGATGGAACTGGAGAGTGTGATGCTAAGTGAAATAAGCCATACAGAGAAAGACAGATACCATATGGTTTCCCTCTAATGTGGATCCTGAGAAACTTAACAGAAACCCATGGGGGAGGGGAAGGCAAAAAAAAGAGGTTAGAGTGGGAGAGAGCCAAAGCATAAGAGACTCTTAAAAACTGAGAACAAACTGAGGGTTGATGGGGGGTGGGAGGGAGGGGAGGGTGGGTGATGGGTATTGAGGAGGGCGTCTTTTGGGATGAGCACTGGGTGTTGTATGGACAGCAATTTGACAGTAAACTTCATATATTGAAAAAAAAAATAAAACAGAGGTTATCATTACTCATCCTGCAAACATCAAAAAGATAACAAAAGAATACTATTAACAACCTTATACACATAAATTTGATAAATAAAATTTATCAATTCCTCAAAAAACACAAACTACTACAATTCAGTATAAAATAATTTGAACATCCTTATACTATTAAGTGAATTAAATTCATATTTGAAATATTCTAAAAAAAGAAACTCTCAGACCCAGAAGTCTTCATTTGAGAATTTAATCAAACTTTTAAAGAAGAATTAATACCAATCCTACACAATCTCTTACAGAAAATAGAACAGAAATGAACACTTTCCAATCCATTCCATGAAGCCAGTATACCTGGATATCTGTAAAGGAAAAACACACTTTGTATATCTCTCCTTTATACTCACACTATTACTACCTGCACATTTTTGATACCAGGTGTGTGGGTTTTCCACACATTATGCAATTCTCTGACACAAGCTGGGTGCCCTCCAATTTAACTAAATTCTGACACTATCTACCTAGAGATAATGTCAGATCATACAGCTTAAGGATTCTATTAAACAAGACACCCACCCCTGCACACACACACACACACACGTACCATTTCAGATGACAATTGCAAGTCTCAGGTTGTCCCCTGACACTAACTCCCCTAACACCCCTCAACACTAACAGCAAATAACCCACAAACCATGAGATCATGACCTGAAGTCAGATGCTTAACTGACTTACCAGCTAAACATCAGGATTCCCATCACCCCCTCCTTGAGCTTGATAATTTGAATGGCTCATGGAATTCAGGGCAATACTTTCATTTACTGGTTTATTATACAAAATATGGTAAAGAATGAATATGAACATCAAGATGGAATAGATGAATAGGGAAAGTATGAGGGAAGGGGCACAGAGCATCCATGCCCTTGCCAGGAATGTTACCCACCCAGTACCTTTATGTGTTCAACAACCTCGAAGTTCTTAAACCCTTTACTCTGAGATTGTTATGGAGACTTCATCATATAAGCGTGATTAACTATTAACTCCATTTCTACTTACAGAGAATGGGTGATGAGACTGAAAATTCCAAGTTTCTGGTCATGGCTTGGTCTTTCGGGTGACAAGTTCCTGTCTAGAAGCTCACCAAGAGTCACCTCAAGTGAAAAAAGATATTCCTATCAACCAGGAAATTCCAAGGGATCTAAATGCTCTGTTTCAGGAACTGGAATCAAATACCAAATGTTAGAACAAAAGATGCTCCCAGTGCTCTTACCACTTAGAAAATTTTAAGAATTTCAGAAGATCTCTGCTAGGAACTGGAGGCAGAGACCAATAAATCTTTCCTGTTATTAGACAAAGATAGTACAAAAAGAGAAACTCATAGACCAGTATCATTCTTGAATATTGACATGAATATCCTTTAAAAATAGTAGAATTCAGCAATATATAAAAATAACTATATACCATGCCCAAATAGGGTTTATTTCAGATATTCAAGTCTGGTTCAATATTCATAAGTGAATCAATGCAATCCACATTAACAGGTTGAAGGAAAAATAACCCATACGATTGTATTAATTGATGTAGAAAAAGTATTTGAAAAAATTCAACATCATTTATGATAAAGTCTCTCAACATGTTAAGAATAGAAAGAGTATCGTCAAACTGATAAAGAACCTGTAGCTGACATCGTCCTTAGTGGTGAAAGACTTAGTGGTTCCCCCAAGACTGAAGATAAGGCAAGGATGCTCATTCTCATCTCTGTGATTTAATATAGTCATTGAAGCTCTAGCCATTGCAATAAGGCAACAAAAAGAAATACAAGACACACAAATCAGAAAGGAAGAAGTAAAACTGCCCCTCTTCTCAAATGATATGATTGTCTATGTAGACAATCCCAAGAAATTTACACAGCAAAATCTCCTAAAACTAATAAGTGAATTCAGCAACGTGGTAGGTTTCAAGATCTACATACAAAATAAATCACACTTCTTTTGTAATGAATACATGGAACTGAAAATTAGTAATAAAATACCACACACAAATGCTTTAAAGAAAAGATATGCTTAAGTGCAAATCTGACAAAATATATACAGGACTTATATGCTAAAAACTGAAAAAATGCTAATGGGAGAAATTAAAGAAGACCTAAATAGTGGCGAGACATACCCTATTCACAGATTGGAAGACTCAGCATAGTAAAGATGTCAATTTCTATCAAAATCCCAGCAAGGCTTTATTGAGGACATAGATAAATTTATTGTAAAATTTATATGAAAAGTCACAGGCTCTACGATATCTAAAATGCTTCTGAAAAAGAAAAATATAGTGGGTGAAATCACTCTAACTGATTTCAATACTTACATAACTACAGTATTTATGACTGTGTGGTATTGGAGAAGTTAGACACTTAGATCAACACCTAAAATAGAATGGAAGGCCTAAAATGAAAAATGAAAAATTTTAAATCAAAATTTGGAGGACATAGGATGTGGTGAAGAATTGTTAGGCTGTACATCAAAAGTATAATCAATAAAAGAAAAATTGATAAATAGTACTGATTAAAAGCTTTGATCTGTGAGAGACCCTGTTAAAAGGGTAAATAACAAAACATAGACTAGAAGAAAATATTTTCAAACCATTTATTTAACAGAAAAATGGTATCTAGAATATAAAAAGACCTCTAGGGGCGCCTGGGTGGCGCAGTCGGTTAGCGTCCGACTTCAGCCAGGTCACGATCTCGCGGTCCGTGAGTTCGAGCCCCGCGTCGGGCTCTGGGCTGACGGCTCAGAGCCTGGAGCCTGTTTCCGATTCTGTGTCTCCCTCTCTCTCTGCCCCTCCCCCGTTCATGCTCTGTCTCTCTCTGTCTCAAAAATAAATAAACATTAAAAAAAAAATTAAAAAAAAAGCTTAAAAAAAAAAAAAGACCTCTCAACACTAACAGCAAATAAGTGAAACAATTCAATTTGAAAATGGGAAAAATAGAGGTTTTGAGGGGAGAGTTAAGATGGCAGAGCAGCATGGAAACCCTGAGCTTATCTTGTCCCTGAAACACAGCTAGATCAGCACCAAAACATTTTGAACACCTAGGAAGTTGATATCAGTATTAATACAACAATCTGAATAACTTGAACCACAGAACCCAGCAGGTACAAGGTGCAGAGAGGTGAACCAGAGGAGAGAAAAGCTGTGGAGGATAAGGAGTTGTTTTTGCAGAGAGAAGACAGAGAGAGATAGAGGAGAGTGTGGCAAATCGGGACTGCGCAAGAAAAGCACTGCCCCAAAAGTAGCTGTAGAGAAAGAGAGAGAAAGAGTGAAAACACTCGCAAGGGACTGAATAACAAATCTGTTCCCCAAAACCATTGATGGAAAGAAAGGAGAGGGTTTCTTTCTTTTTCTTTTTTTTTAATGTTTATTCATTTTTGAGAGAGACAGAGCGTGAGTGAGGGAGAGGCAGAGAGAGAGAGAGAGAGAGAAAGAGAGAGAGAGAGAGATGCAGAATCTGAAGTAGACTCTAGGCTCTGAGCTGTCAGCACAGAGCCCAATGAGGGGCTTGAACCCACAAACCATGAGATCATGACCTGAAGTCAGATGCTTAACTGACTGAGCCACCCAGGAGCCCCTGAAAGGAGAGGGTTTCAATATCAACATGATTCTATAAACAGTGGAGTGCAGAGTCTGAAGTTCTGGATCTCAGTGCATGGTGGTGCTCCCATGAGGAAACAGAGAATCCTTAGGAGCTGGCAGTGGGGTCTGAGGGGTCCATGTGCCACATGGGGAGAAATGGTTCCCTTGCTTAGAGAGCATTTGGTAGAGTCATATGGCCTCCCCATAGGCAGAGGTCCCAGTTATCCCTGGAGAGCAGCCACATTTGCTGGTATTGGGACAAAGACGCCAAAGTACCTTGAAACCTGGTGCCAGCTGTGTGTTGTGATTTGCCATAATCTCTGAACCTGTGTTGCTGTGTGATAGCATGAATGTTTTCTGGGGCAAGTGAGCACCCAGCCACTGCTCAGCAAGACTATCACCCAGAGAGTCGGCATGGGTCCAAGCCTCAGAGGTCTCTGAAGAGTGAGGTTTTGAAACACAACCCCATTGGAGATAAAATTCTGGAGGGAGGTACTGCTCGGCAGGTGGACAGTTTGGACACGAACATGGTAGAGACAGGGTATGGATAGAAGCATGAGACAAAGGATGGGTGCTTGATTGCGGGTCAGTGAGAACATGAAATCCTGTACCAGAGACTAAGGAGCTGGGTGAAGCCATTTCAACCACTCCCATGCACACACATGCACATGTGAGCCACAGTGATCCACCCCAGTAAGGTAAGCAGCACCAGCTAGTGAAGAACAGAGCCCTTACAACAAGCTCCGCCCAACTGCACCCTCCAAACACATCCCCTAGAAGACCAGCACAAGGAACTCCATCTGCTTAATGTATGTACTGACTATAGAAGGCTTCATAATTTCAGATCTAGGGGAAACTGGATGTAACTTCATTCAGGTGTCATTTCGTTTGCTGGCTCATTTATTTCTTCATTTTCTTCATTTATGTTTTTGCTTAATTTTTCTTTTTTTTCCCCTTTCTTTCCTTCCTCATTCTTGGATACAGAAAGAAAAAAATTTATTTTTATTTTTTTACTTTATTTTTTATTTAAATTTTTTTTCTATTTCATTTTCTTCACTTCATTTTCTTCTACTTTATTATTTAATCTTTCTTAATTTTAAATTTTTTCTTACCATTTTTTTCTTTTCTTTCCCTTTTTTCTCTATTCTTTCAAACTTCTTTCAGCAGGCAGACTGAGCAAACCTAGGATCTACCTTCCTTTATTTGATTATTTGTGCTGTTTTTAATTTTTTAATTTTATTTTTTTATTAAATTTTTTCTTCCTTCCAATGACAAAACAAAGGCATTCACCCCAAAAGACAGAATAGGAAGAAAGGAGTGCCAGGGGGTTAATAAACAGATATAAGCAAGATGTCTGAATTAGAATTTAGAACCAAAAAAGCATAGAATCCCCTTCTGTAGAGATTAAAGAAATAAAGTCTAGTCAGGATGAAATTTAAAATGCTATAACTTAAAATTTTTTTTTTTTTTTTCAACATTTATTTATTTTTGGGACAGAGAGAGACAGAGCATGAACGGGGGAGGAGCAGAGAGAGAGGGAGACACAGAATGGGAAACAGGCTCCAGGCTCTGAGCCATCAGCCCAGAGCCCGACGCGGGGCTCGAACTCACGGACCGCGAGATCGTGAC
Organism: Prionailurus bengalensis; assembly: GCF_016509475.1. Taxonomy (NCBI): domain Eukaryota; kingdom Metazoa; phylum Chordata; class Mammalia; order Carnivora; family Felidae; genus Prionailurus; species Prionailurus bengalensis. The sequence continues at coordinate 103,546,743 of NC_057344.1, forward strand.
CTGGTTGAAGTCGGACGCTTAACCGACTGCGCCACCCAGGCGCCCTAAAATGCTATAACTTAGATGCAAATGGTGCATCTTGAATGGTGCCACGTGGGCAAGGATGAATGAAGCAGAGCAGCAAATCAGCAATTTAGAATATAAAATTATGGAGAATAGTGAGGCAGAAAAAAAAAAGAGGAAAACAAAGGCAAAAGATCACAACACAAGACTTAGAGAACTCAGTGACTTATTAAAAGGGAATAACATCCAAATGATAGGAGTGCCAGAAGATGAAAAGAGAGAAAAGGGGGCAGAAGATTTATGTGAGCAAATTATAGTGGAAAACTTTCTTAATCTGTTGAAGGACACAAACATCAAAATCCATTAGATTAAAAAAAAAAAAACCTGACCATCACCAAGGCATATCATACACAAATTCACAAAATGCACAGACAAGGAAATAATTATGAAAGCAGAAAGGGGAAAAAAGTCCTTAACATATCAGGGAAGACAGATCAGGTTCGCAGTAGACCTATCCACAAAAATTTGGCAGGCTAGAAAGGAGTGGCAGGATATATTTAATGTGCTGAATTGGAAAAATATGCAGCCAAGAATTCTTTATCCAGCAAGGCTGTCATTCAAACTAGAAGGAGAGATAGAGTTTCCCAGGAAAAAAAAAAAAAAACTAAAGGAGTTTGTTACTACTAAACCAGCCCTGTAAGAAATTATAAAAGGGACCCTTTGAGTGGAGAAGAGACAAAACAAAAAAGACCGAAAGCAACAAAGATTAGAAAGGACCAGAGAATATCATCAGAAACACCAACTCAACAGGCAACACAATGGCATTAAATTCATATCTTTTAGTATTCATTCTAAATGTTAATGGACTAAATGCTCCAATAAAAAGACATAGGGTATCAGAATGGATGAAAAATCAAGACCCATCTATATGCTGCTTACAAGAGACTTATTTTAGACATAAAGACACATGCAGATTGAAAGTAAGGGGATGGAGAACCATCTATCATGCTAATGTTCATCAAAAGAAAGCTGGAATAGCCATACTTATATCAGACAAACCAAATTTTAAAATAATTACTGTAACAAGAGATGAAGAAAGGTACTATATCAAAATTATCTACCAAGAAGCTCTAACAACTGTAAATATTTATGTCTCCCATGTGGAGGCATCCAAATATATAAATAAATTAATCAAAAATATAAAGGAAACTCATTGGTAATAATACCATAATAGTAAGGGACATCAATAACCCACTTAAAGGAATGGACAGATCATCTAAGCAGAAAATCAACAAGGAAACGATAGCTTTGAATGACACACTGGACCGGATGGATTTAACATATATATTCAGAACATTTCATCCCAAAGCAGCAGAATACACATTCTTCTTGAGTGCTCATGGAACATTTTCCAGAATAGATCACATACTGGATCACAAATCAGTCCTCAATAAGTACCAAAGGATTGAAATCATACCTTGCATATTTTCAGACCACAACTCTATGAAACTTGAAATCAATCTCAGGAAAAAAATTTGGAAAGACCATGAATACTTGGAGATTAGAGAACATCCTACTTAAGAATGAATTCGTTAACCAAGAAATTAAGGAAGAAATTAAAAATTACACAGAAGCCAATCAAAATGAAAACACAACAGCCAAAACCTCTGGATGCAGCAAAGGTTGTCATAAGAGGGAATTGTATAGCAATATAGGACTTCCTAAAGAAGGAAGAAAGAACTCAAATGCACAACCTAAACTTACACCTAAAAGAACTGGGAAAAAAATGGCAAAAAAGTGCAAAACCAGCAGAAGAAGGAAACTAATTAAGATCAAAGTAGAAATAAATGATATAGAATCCAAAAACAAAACAAAAAAAAACAAAACAAAACAAAAAAAACAACAGTACAACAGATAAATGAGACCAGGAGCTGGTTATTTGAAAAAATTAACAAAATTGATAAACCCCTAGCAAGTTTGAACAAAAAGAAAAAGGAAAGGATCCAAATAAATAAAATCACAAATGAAAGAGGAGAGATCCCAACCAATACCATAGGACTAAAAACAATAAAAAAAGAATATTATGAGCAATTATATGCCAACAAATTGGCCAATCTGAAAGAAATGGATAAATTCCTAGAAATATATAAATTACAAAAACTGAAACAGGAAGAAATAGAAAATTTGAACAGACTCATAACCAGTAAAGAAATTGAATCAGTAATCAAAAATCTCCCAACAAACAAGAATCAAGGGCTGCATGGCTTTCTTTTTTTTTTTCAGTATATGAAATTTATTGTCAAAATGGTTTCCATACAACACCCAGTGCTTATCCCAAAAGGTGCCCTCCTCAATACCCATCACCCACCCTCCCCTCCCTCCCACCCCCCATCAACCCTCAGTTTGTTCTCAGTTTTTAAGAGTCTCTTATGTTTTGGCTCTCTCCCACTCTAACCTCTTTTTTTTTTTGCCTTCCCCTCCCCCATGGGTTTCTGTTAAGTTTCTCAGGATCCACATTAGAGGGAAACCATATGGTATCTGTCTTTCTCTGTATGGCTTATTTCACTTAGCATCACACTCTCCAGTTCCATGCATGTTGCTACAAAGGCCCATATTTCGTTCTTTCTCATTGTCCTGTAGTACTCCATTGTGTATATAAACCACAATTTCTTTATCCATTCATCAGTTGATGGACATTTAGGCTCTTTCCATAATTTGGCTATTGTTGAGAGTGCTGCTATCAAGTGCCCCTATGCATCAGTACTCCTGTATCCCTTGGGTAAATTCCTAGCAGTGCTATTACTGGGTCATAGGGTAGGTCTATTTTTAATTTTCTGAGGAACCTCCACACTGTTTTCCAGAGTGGCTGCACCAATTTGCATTCCCACCAACAGCGCAAGAGGGTTCCCGTTTCTCCACATCCTCGCCGCATCTATAGTCTCCTGATTTGTTCATCTTGGCCACTCTGACTGGCGTGAGGTGATATCTGAGTGTGGTTTTGATTTGTATTTCCCTGATAAGGAGTGACGTTGAGCATCTTTTCATGTGCCTGTTGGCCAGGCGGATGTCTTCTTTAGAGAAGTGTCTATTCATGTTTTCTGCCCATTTCTTCACTGGGTTATTTGTTTTTCGGGTGTGGAGTTTGGTGAGCTCTTTATAGATTTTGGATACTATAAGGGGTGCATGGCTTTCTATGGAAACTCTACCAAACATTTAAAGAAGAGTTGACACCTATTTTTTTGAAGCTCTCTAAAAAATACAAATGGAAGGAAAACTTCCAAACTCATTTTATGAGGCCACCATTACCTTGATTCCAAAACCAAAGACCCCACTAAAAAGAACTACAGACCAATTTCTCTGATGAACATGGATGCAAAAATTATCAACAATATACTAGAAAACTGGATCCAATAGTATATTAAAAGAATTATTCACCACGATCAAGTGGGATTTATTCTTGATATGAAAGACTCGTTCAATATCAGCAAATCAATCAGTGTGATACATCACATTAATAAAAGAAGGATAAGAACCACAGGATCCTCTCAACAGATGCACAAAAGGCACTTGAGAAAATACAGCATCCTTTCTTGACAAAAATCTCAAAACACTAGTGATAGAAGGATCATACCTCAAGTCATAAAGGCCACATATAAAAGACCCACCGCTAATATCATCCTCAATGGGGAAAAACTGAGAGCTTTCCCCCTAAGGTCAGGAATACTACAAGGATGTCTACTCTCACCACTGCTCTTCAAGATAGTACTGGAAGTCCTAGCCTCAGCAATCAGGGAACAAAAGAAATAAAAGGCATCCAAATCATCAAGGAAGAAGTCAAACATTCACTCCTTTCAGAGGCATGATACTCTGAGTGAAAAACCCAAAAGACTCTACCAAAAAACTGCCAGAACTGATACATGAATTCAGCAAAGTCACAGGATATAAAATCAAAGTACAGAAATAGGTTTCCTTTATATACACCAATAATGAAGCAGAAGAAAGAGAAATCAAGGAATTGATCCCATTTACAATTGCACCCAAACCCATAGAATACCTAGGAATAAACCTAACGAAAGAGGTGAAAAATCTATACACTGAATACCATAGAAAGCTTATGAAAGAAATTGAACAAGACACACACAAAAAAATGGAAAAACATTCCATGCTCATGGATTAGAAAAACTAATATTGTTAAAATGTCAGCATTACCCAAAGCAATCTACATATTCAATGCAATCCCTATCAAAATAATACCAGCATTCTTGACAGAGCTAGAATAAACAATCGTAACATTTGTACAAAACCAGAAAAGGCCCTGAATGGCCAAAGTAATGTTGAAAAAGAAAACCAAAACCAGACCTTAAACTGTATTACAAAGCTGTAATCATCACAACAGTGTGGTACTGGCACAAAAACAGACACATAGATCAATGGAACACAATAAAAAGCCCAGAAATGGACCCACAAATGTATGACCAACTAATCTTTTACAAAGAAGGAAAGAATATCTAGTGGAAAAAACAGTCTCTTCAGCAAATGGTGTTGGGAAAAAGTGGACAGCAATATGCAGAAGAAAGAACCTGGACCACTTTCTTACACTATACACAAAAAATAAACTCAAAATTGATGAAAGACCTAAATGTAAGACAGGAAGCCACCAAAATCCTAGAGGAGAATATAGGAAGCAGCCTCTTTAACCTCGGCTGCAGCAACTTCTTATTTGACATTATCTCCAGAGGCAAGGGAAACAAAAGCAAAACTGAACTATTGGGACCTCATGAAGATAAAAACCTTTTGCATGGTGAAGGACAGGAAAACTAAAAGGTAACCAATGGAATGGGAGGAGATGTTTGCAAATGACATATCAGATAAAGGGATAGTATCTAAAATCTATAAAGAACTTACCAGACTCAACACCTAAAAAACAAATAATCCAGTGAAGAAATGGGCAAAGGGCCCGCATAGACACTTTTCCCAAGAAGACATCCAGATGGCTAACAGACACATGAAAAAGGGCTCAACATCACTCATCATCAGGGAAATACAAATCAAAGTCATAATGGGATGTCATCTCATACTTGTCAGAATGGCTAACATTAACAACTCAGGCAACAGATGTTGGTGAGGATGCAAAGAAAGGAACCCTTTAGCACTGCTGGTGGGAATGCAAACTGATGTAGCCACTCTGGAAAACAGTATGGAGGTTCCTCAAAAAATTAAAAATAGAACTAACCTACTACCCAGCAATTTTACTACTAGGAATTTGTCCAAAGGATAAAGCAATGCTGATAGAAGGGACACATGCACCCCAATGTCTATAGCAGCACTATTGACAATAGTCAAAGTATGGAAAGAGCCCAAATGTCCATTTTAAAAAATAAATATGAAAAAAGAAAGACAATGGGCAAAATACATGAAAAACTATTTCTCCGAAGAAAACACTGGGATAGCAAATAAGCCCACGGGAAGATGCTAATCATTAACTATCAGGAAAATGCAAATTAGGGATGAAGGAAATATCACTGCACACTTGTTAGAACATATATAAAAAACAATGACAATGCCAAATGCTGGTAAGGATGTGGAAAAATTGAATCTCTCATATGTCGCTATGGCTAATGTAAAATGGTACACTTTGGAAAGGAATTTGACAATTTCTTTCAAACCTAACTATATAAATCATAGACCCAACCACCAAACTTCTTGGCATTTCCCAGAGAAATAAAAATATTCGTTCACATAAAACCCTGTACATGATTCTTCATAGCAACTCTATTTTTAATAGAGCTGGAAACAACGAAATGTCCTCGTCTCCATGAATGGTTAAACAAACCCTGGTCCATTATCAGCAATAAAAAAAAGGAATAAATATCGGTATACCTAACAACTTGGGTGGATCTGAATGGCACTATGCTGAGTGGAAAAAATCAGTATCAAAAGGTATAATTTGTGATTCAATTTACACAATCTTGTGTCAAAAGCATAGAGATGGAGAACAGCTTAGTAATTGCCAGGGGTTCAGGGCTGCGGGGGGAGGGGAGGGGGACTTGGTTTGACTACAAACATGTAGCAGGAGGGAGATCGTTTTGGTCATAGTTTTGTATCTTGATTTTGGTGATGGTTACGGGAATCTACGCTCGGGATAAAGACGGACTTTACACACACACTGTAGCTATGTCAAATTCCTGGTTTTGTATTGTACCTTAATTAACTAAGATGTAATCACGGGAGAAAGTAGATGAAGGATGCTTGGGACCTCTCTGTATTATCCTTGCAATTTTCTGTGTGCTGTAATTATTTTTGAAAATATAGGGAAAAAATTAAAAATCCCATTTTGCCTCGGGTAGCTGTGGCCTACATTATTTAGTCAAAGGAGAAACCGTGAGACGGTACAAACCCCAATTCCGGGTTTTACACAGAAGCATGACCTGGGGCTGAAGAAAGGCTCAGGGCTGCAGAAGGCGGGGAGCCAGAGAGAGGTTTCCCTCTCCCTGAGGGTGTGGGAGGCGGTGTCTGAGCGCCTGAAGCAGGGAGGTGAGTGGCGCGCCGCCCAGTCCCAGCCCCACCCTCCGCGGGCTCCTGGAGCCCGTGCGATCCCTGCAGCAGAAGGCTGGGGAGCCGGAGGCTCGAGGACTCTGGAGCGGTGCTCCTGCATTCCCGACACCGCGGCTCCAAACCTTGAGAGGACCAAGAGAACTTTCTTTGAACTGCGAACAGTTTTGGTCAACGGGATAGCCTCCCATGCTTTGGCTTCCCGCCTCTTCATTGTGGTTCTGATCCCTCGCTGCTTTCCTTCTCGAACCTGCCGGGGTGCAATCGGGAGCCCGTCAGCGCGCCAGACGGCTGTCTGGACCTGCGAGGGTGGGAGGCGGCCGCCAGCCCTGTCCCCTCGCAGCCCCCGCCCCGCCGCGCAGCGGTGCTCTCCCGGGGTAGCTGGCTGTGCCTGGCGCTCGGGCAGCGCGCGGCATGCAGTCTCTCAACATCACCCGAGAGCAGTTCTCCAGGCTGCTACGGGACCATAACCTGACGCGCGAGCAGTTCATCGCGCGCTACGGGCTGCGGCCGCTTGTCTACACCCCGGAGCTGCCGGGGCGCGCCAAGCTGGCCTTCGTGCTCACCAGCGTGCTCATATTTGCCCTAGCGCTCTTTGGCAACGCGCTGGTGGTCTATGTGGTGACCCGCAGCAAGGCAATGCGCACCGTCACGAACATCTTCATCTGCTCCTTGGCGCTCAGCGACCTGCTCATCGCCTTCTTCTGCATCCCGGTCACCATGCTACAGAACATCTCTGACACCTGGCTGGGGGGTGAGTCCGCGAGCGCACCTTCTTCTCTAAACCCCAGTCTGCCAAGGGACTCTTCCCACCCCCTCTATTCCTTACATTTCTGTCTCTACCAAATGAATCCAGTGCTCCTTCTTAGAACTTCCTCACTTGTGCTCCCTGGGAGAGAAGTTTTTTTTGCCACTTTTAATTCAGCCCAACGTTTCTTTTCCTTGTCGCTTAAAGACATAGTTAGGAAAATGCCTAGGAAACGTACAAGGCAGTGAGGTGGGGAGTTGCACCTCTCTCTTGTTATTTCAACTCCTTTTTCCATAATTACCAGGATTTTCCCTATTTCCAATAAAAGTAAGATAAAAATATTTCACATAATAAAAGTCTCGATATCCGCTCTTCCTGCATACCTCTAGGCTCACTCCACAGTTGCCTCTGTGGCTTCCAAACAGGTATTTGTAGATCTAACTCTTATATGAGGATTTAAACTATATATATATATATATATATATATATATATATATATATATCTTGGAATAGTCCTTCTTTTTAAAGATTGTATTAACAGTCAAGCAGGGAGAAAGAACACAGAAAACATAACATACCCCCTGCTGACTGATAATGAAGGAGACACCGATTTGTCCTCCTTCCTTAAAAGGGGAGTGGAAATGGCAGAAAAGCCATTCAGAGTCATTGAACTGGGAGCAGTATGTTGAGGTTGAGAAAAAAATAGACACTTCACTTCCCTAAATGATTCAGTCTTTCCAGAGACACAGCTTTAGAGCATCCTTGTAATCCGTAAGCAGTATTGTCTTCTATTGTCACCAGTGTTCTTGGTGTGCCTTGGGGAGGAAGCACAGGTTGTGTTGTACCCCATTGTCATGGATGGGTGCATCCTTGAGGCCTCATCAAAATTCTTAGAAAGTGCTTGGAAATACAGACAGAATGTGAGAGAAATGGATCATTATGCCTTTAAACCCTGCTATTTCCACTCCTTTGCTACTTCCTTTAAATCTCACTGCGGGTGTTCATTTCATCCTACATTAACAATTTGAGATTTTCTTTCCCTGGCATAGCTTTTTCCCCCCCATTAATTTGCATTGGATTTTATCATTAGTGGGTCAAGAGGCTAAAATCTTTGATTCCCACCTCATCTGTAATGTAAATATTCCCAAAAACTAAATTAAACATTAGAGAACATAGCATCCACTTGAGGGTGACACAGTGCAGGAATTTGCAAACTGACTTATGGGTTATAGCCTTTCTTATGCACTCTGATGAAATCATTGTCCTTGGGCATTTTAAAGTTGCTTGGTGCAACTAACTCCGCCACATTAATGGGTAAACTTTTGGCCATCATATATGACTTATTTTTTGAGACAATGGTACAGGAGTTTTCATTTCTGCATGTTTGTGAAGACAGATTTATGAAGCATATATGTATTGCTGGATGATTATAGCTCTGTTTGTAAAGGTAAACATAGTTAAGAAAAGTGGGATGTTATACTGGGAATTCAAAGACCTGGATTACTACTTTGGCTCTGATACATGTTGATTCAACACATCTGAGCCTCAGTTTCTCAATAAAATATTAGGAATTCTGGGAGCTTGGAAGTGGAATAAAGCAGATGTTTAGCCCCTAGCCATCCTAGGAAATCAAGCCTAGGAAAGATTATAGGGTGGATCTTCCTTTCAGAGGACTTAGGTGGGCGCTGCAAGATTTTTCTCAAACTTTCTGTTTTCCTTGCTTCCCCGTTCGTGAAGGACATTTCACTTTAGCTTCTAAATGCTGAAAAAGAGTAATACATTGGGTATGTATTTTACAGGTTAGTGTGAGGATAAATGTATTAGTAAAAGTGCTTTGAAGCAATTTATTATTCCGTGAAAGTATAAGGTATTAATTCTATTAAGGATTGTTTGATTTTAGGTGGCTTATGTTTATCTGAGACAAGATTTATAGAATAAATATTCTTATAAATCAAGTAAGTAACACCAAAATTGAAGTTCAGGGGAAAGAAGAGAGCTTGCAGAGTTTCTGGAGAAAGTGATGCAAACAGATTTAACCTGTCCTTTATGGGATAGGATAATAATTGCAACACTCCTTTGATAAATTAACAAAAGAGCTTTCAAGGGAATGTAATCTAATAGTTCAAAGTTAATTCACAGTCTATTATTCCATAAAGCTATTGAGGATCTTCTTTATGGCAAAGCATTTTACCTTGGTAATACAAAAAATGAACAAAGCTTATCTAATGACTTTTGGGGCCTCAGCGAATATGAAATATCCCAGAATAAGCAAATATAGGATTTAATAGAAGAGGATCCATTCTGCTGCAAGAGCAGAGAAGGCTTTACCAAGGACTTTTGAGCTAGATATTGAGGAATGATTCAGATTTTTCCTAGCAGAGGAAGAAGGTTGGAGTGTGTTCTAGGAACAGGGGTCAATCCAAAGTTTGGAGGAAAGGAAAAGGTGATGAATTCCAGGAATGCTGTGTAAGCCATTTCAAGAATATAGTTTGTATGTGAGCAATGGTGAGAAATGAGACAGAAGAGTAGGCTAGTGCAAATGGGGAAGAAAAGGTATATTATCAGTTATACTACACCTAAAATATGAATACCCCTCAAATTCCTTCAGAAGTGAAATAGGAAACATAAATGGAACAGCAGAGAACACTAGGAGGAAACAGTGGAGAAGGAAGTCTGCTACCTCACCTAAAGCGGGCAGGATCCCTGCAGGCAGGGGTGTCAGATCTTCTTTGGTGGTTGTTGTAGTTACTGCCTTTTTTTTTTTTCCAGAGAAGCTGGGAATATGGAATGTTATGATCTTGGCATATAATTCAAATTTAAAAGTAGAATTGTGTAAAAGAAAACCTCTCTGTGGGTTTGGCCACGAATAATTCATGAACCTCCAGTTTGTGACTTCTCAAAGCCTCCCTCTCAAACATTTCTGACAAAGGTAGAGCTATAAATGACTGTTTTTTTTCTTCTTTAGTCCACTTATCCCCCTTGCTAGGGACCAATGTTACCTACTGAGTCAAAGCCTGCATTTGGACAAGATCTCCAGGTGATTCATAAGCACATGAAAATTTGAGAAGCACCACTATAAGTAATGATTTTCAGACTTGGCTGCCTAGAGAACCTCCTGAGAGACTTTGAAAATGATCTGTGCAGGCCCCAGTCCAAACTAATTACATCTGACTCTCTGGAGCCAGCTTGCACTGACTTACAGAGACCATTGTGTTCATCTTTACCCAGTTCCCCATTCAGGGACTTCATATTGTTGGCTTGAAATCAGCCATGGTGGAGCTCATGGATGGCTCAGTCGGTTAAGCATCCAACTTCAGCTTAGGTCATGATCTCACCACAGTTCATGGGTTTGAGCCCCATGTCGGGCTCTGTTCTGACAGCACAGAGTCTGGAGCCTGCTTCTGTGTCTTTCTCTCTGCCCCTCCCCTGTTCACGCTCTGTCTCTCTCTCTCAAAAATAAATAAACATTAAAAAAAAAAAAGAAGAAGTCAGTCATGGTAGGAGTATTCACACTGTGGACATCAGCAGCTGCAGATCAGTTTATTTTTTAAAGAAAAAACCCCAAAACTCAAAACCATACAGTTGTCTTCCAGCATACCACTGAGCAAAACTTTGAGTTTCCATTTGTACAGTGGTGACACCATAAATGACAGGTGCAACAAATTATATCCATAAATATTTAGTTTATTTATATGATTTACACTCAATTTAGAAGATCTTAATTCAGCATCTGAGTTTGCTCAGCATTGAGGAAAGTGTATGTTCAATCCTTCTGTATATCTGGCATTACCATCCGAATGCCAACTCTCTGTGATCAACAGTTGATTTGCTCCCACACTACTCCCCACAACTTCCAACATGGAGCTGGTAGGAGTAGAGATTCACTTCCCCCAAGAATAGTAAATAGCATTTGCTTATGATTTTTTTAATCACTAATGTGAGGATGGGGTCTTATTGTCTTAGCAATTAGGAGTCAGGCCTTGGAAGTTCTGTGTGCATTCTAGTCACCAATCTGTTTGGTTCAACTTCAGCAGTGAACTTGCCTTTTGTGTTCTTGGCACCACAGAATTTACCTATCCTTATCTGCTGGCTGTTCTTCCTCATTTTGTCTCTTTTTTTCATTCTTTAATATATTTCTTCGAAATATCTAAATGTTCCTCCAAATTTACTGACAGTATGGGGAAATTTTTTTCAACTAAATTCAGTACAATAGATTTTGCTTCTGAACAATGCTCCAGAACACTTTTCTCTCTTCTCTAGGTGTCCATAAGCTTCTCTTTTTCCTTCTTACTTTGTTTTCTATATATCAGTCTTTTTCTCTATATTCTTTCCTTCAGTGATTCTCATACTTTCTCTCATTTTTTGAGTGTGTGTCACCTGAAGCCTGGTACGCAATCTCTTTTCTTCTATGGTTCATTTCTGCATAGAGGCTACAATCAGGACTCTCCTTTTGTTGGTGATAATTCTGAAACCAGTATCTAATTATCTAATTATTGTAAGACATAATCTCTCTTATCTGTAAAGTAGGCATTTACACATGGATATCTAATTAGCATCCACCATTCTCTCACCTTACTTTGTCTCTCTGCCCAGGGTCTAAATTATTATTAATAGTACTATGAGTCATTCTTGTATTCAGCATCCTCTGAATATCTGCTGTGTGCACTGGAATATTGTAAGTGTAGAGAAAGCTGTGTCCTTGTGGAACTGCCAGGTTTCAGTTAGACCAAGAAGGGGAAGGTGCCATTCAAAGAAAACATGGGCGAGGCAGGGGATTTCATTGATATCAGAGATCCAGAGTGCACTATGGAGAAAGCAGGGCGGGGGGGGGGGGGGTGTTAGGGAATGGGACCTTGGGTCATAATGGGGATATCAAGAGCCTAGATTGGGTCCAGGGGCAAAGGATGGTCTAGGAGAATAGGACTCATGGTGACTGAGATAAAAGTGAACTTAAAACATGAAGGGATTAATTCTAAAGTCTTTCCAGAAGGAGTTGGAAAATCAGTTCTAATCTTAGCCTGCTTTATGGCTCTCAGCATTAATAAATTGAGATGGGGAGGCCTTGATGGCCTTGCCAGGAGCCCACAGGTCTCTCTGCTGGCTTTCATCCTGCTGGGGGTGTAGTCACAGCCAGGGGAAGTGTGCACCCAGAGCTCTATGTATCTCCCTGCAATCCTGTTGTGGGCACTGAAAAGAATTTTCTTTTTTTTTTTTTTTTTTTTTTTTTTTAATTTTTTTTTCAACGTTTATTTATTTTTTTGGGGACAGAGAGAGACAGAGCATGAATGGGGGAGGGGCAGAGAGAGAGGGAGACACAGAATTGGAAACAGCCTCCAGGCTCTGAGCCATCAGCCCAGAGCCTGACGCGGGGCTCGAACTCACGGACCGCGAGATCGTGACCTGGTTGAAGTCGGACGCTTAACCGACTGCGCCACCCAGGCGCCCCTGAAAAGAATTTTCTAATGATGACTGGCAAATTGACTAAAAGCACTTACAAAAAAGGAGTTCCAAAAATACCCTAAGTAATGGCAGCCTCACTGGGAAAAGTGTACTTTCACATACACTTGCTACATTTGAAGACTACTTGCTTAGGTAAAAAAAAAAAAAAAAAAAGAAAAATGTGAAAATTAATTTTTTCAGTAGCTGATAGGAAAATTCCTATTAGAGCAGTGATTCTCAATCTTGCCAACAGATGGAATCATTTGGGGGAGTTCTTAAAATGATGACTGTTCCTACCCCTTAGAGATTCTGATTTAATTGGGCTGAATGTGATACCTAGGTACTGGATTTTCAGAAGTTCCTGAATCATATAATTTGTAGCCAAGGTTGAGAACCACTGATGTAGGGTAAATGTTGACAGCACCAAGGCTTGGGCTATTGTGAAGGTGAAAAGAAATAATGGATGTAAAGTGCTTAAATAGCACAGTGCCTGCCACCTATGCCAACACACGTTTGCTATGTGTTGTATTAAAAAAAAGCAATCAGAATTAGAATGCTTGGAAAATGCAAAAGTAAGCTGCATAAAATGGAATCCAACATGGAACTCTGAGACAGTTCACCCATCGTACCCAGCCACGTCTTTACTAAAGCCATACACTTTTTTGGAGTCTTAGTGGTGGATTTAGAAAGAAGTAAAAAATGATTAAAATGTTGGGCTGATGTAAGATGAAAGACAAAAAGAATTATTCTCTCACTTGGAGAATGAAACTCTAATTTAACATTTTTAAATTAAAAAAAATTTTTTCAATGTCTATTTATTTTAGAAAGACGGGCCGACTGTGAGCAGGGGAGGGGCAGAGAGAGAAAGGGGGAGAGAGAGAGAAAGAGAGAGAGAGAGACATGGAATCTGAAGTAGGCTCCAGGCTCCGCGCTGTCAGCACAGAGCCCAAGGCAGGGCTCGAACTCACAAACTATGAGATCATGATGGGGGCAAAACTCGGACGCTTAACTGACTGAGCCCCCGGGTGCCCCTGAAACTTAGCACACCCCACAGCAAGGTTTTCAGTGCATGTTACCCAGAGCCATGGTGGCTGGTGTCAGTGTGTATGGAACAGGCGGGTTCCCAGGCTTTATCAAAATAGCCCCCTTCTCTCTTGTTAATAAATGGGGTTTTGCATAACATTTCATATTTGTAAAAAGGATTTTACTGGAAGAAAGAACTGGAAGGAGGGAGGGTGAGAAAAAAACGAACACTCACTGTACACAACACAGAAATTCAGGTGAGTTTTTAGAGATTTCAGCTTGATAAATCGTGAAATAGGTTATTAAAGGAAATTGTTGAACATTATGTGGTGAAAAGATCTTAATTAGGGGGGCCAGCTCAGAGCAGAGGGATTAGACTGGAACTATTTCATTATTTGATTGGTGATTAGAAAACATCACTTACACATGGTATAATAATTTTCTCTTTTCCTGTAGCATTTCAGAAACTTCAGAGTTTCTGGGGGAAATTTAAATATGGTGAAACTGATGTAAAATCAATAGTATTATGGGGCTTTTTAAAAACCTTTTAATGGGAATGATGAAAGCTCTTGACAAAGAGTAGACTCACTAAAAAAAATAAAAGAAAGAAATCAAAGAGAGACCCAATGGGAGTTTGGAACTCAAATGCAAAAATGTGCCAAGGCTAACCTCTGGGTGATCTTCTCTAAAATCAATTATGGGCACACTTTAAGAAGAAAAGATACCATGGTCAAGAAGTTCACTAAGTTTTCTTGGAAGGCTGCAGGGTGGTAGTAAAAGCAGTGGGATTTGTATGCGTCTCTACGTAGAGACAACAGCATTTCATGGTTAAAATAAGGACACAGAAGGGATGCCTGGGTGCCCCAGTCGGTTAATCATCTGACTCTTGACTTCAGCTCAGGTCATGATCTTGCAATTTGTGAGATTGAGCCCTGTCGTGGGGCTCTGCGCTGACAGTGCAGATCCTGCTTGGGATTCTCTTTCTCCCTCTCTCTCTGCCCCTCCCCCAATTCACGTGCTCAAAATCAATAAATAAACTTTTTTTAAAAAGGGACACAAAAGGATTTGGCAATGGCAAAACTTGGAAAAATTCATTGGGCACTTAAGAGGCATAAAAAAAATCCCTTTTTCATTTGCTTTTCTAAAATAGAGCTTAGCATGTTCTTTGGCCAGTGGTTGGTTTATTATGAATTCTTGTTTGCAACTAGAGAAGCCCATCTTAAACTAACTTAAGAAAAGGAGCGGGTGGCGGTGGGGGGGGGGTAGGCATTCTGTCTCATGGAACTGAAAAACTCAGGATTAGGGTTAGCTTCTGGCACAGCTGGATCTAGGTCCTCTGACACTGACTCCGGAGGCCCACCATCCTTCCTCTCTGTGCCCAGCCTCACTTCCTTCTGTTTTGCAGCTTCATTCTTGGACTATCTTTTTCAGGTAGTATGAAAGATGGTCCTGGAGCTAGAGGCTCACATTTTCTTTAAAACTCCCTATCTCAACTCAAATGTGTATCCACAGATAATTTTGTTGTTTTGATTCCTGCTTTAAAATTAAGTATTGATTTCATTTTTTTTAAGTTTATTTATTTTGAGAAAGTGTGAGCGAGGGAGGGGCAGAGAGTAAGGGAGAGAGAGAATCTGAAACAGGCTCTGTGAGCTGTTAGCAAGGAGCCAGAGGGGTCGATCTCATGAAAGGTGAGATCATGACCTGAGCTGAAATCAGGAGTCGGAAACTTAGACGCTTAACCAACTGAGCCGCCTAGGTGCCCCTGAAGATTGATTTCTAATTATTAATTTTTAAGTACTCAAGTGTTTGTTGTTCTTATCTATCTAGGCAAGACAAAATTTGTTCTTCTTGTGGCTGTTTCTGAGAAATACATCGCGTATAGTACCAGAAAGATTGTAGATTATTAAGGACTAGTGGAATTCTCCTTAAAATGTAATGTGTTCTTATAACACAGGAGAAATAAAAGAGGTAAAAAGACAGTTTGGTTCAGGGGCGCCTAGGTCGCTCAGGTGACCAACTTAGGCTCAGGTCACGATCTCGCGGTTCATATGTTCAAGCCCCGCGTCCCACTCTGTGCTGACAGCTCAGAGCCTGGAGCCTGCTTCGGATCCTGTGTCTCCCTCTCTTTCTTCCCCTGCCCTGCTCATGCTGCCTCTCGCTGTGTGTCAAAAATAAATAAACATTAAAAAATTATAAAAAATTTAATATAAATCAAAATGAGTAGGTCCTTAGTGTGGACAATACTGGGTTTTAATCTTGTCGCATCATTTATGACTCACAAGTTACTGTACTAACTATTAACTACATTTCCTTGCATTCCATCTGCTCCTATTAGGAGATGTTATAGGATGTTATAAGCTGAGAAGTTATAAAATAATGTCTGATGTTGCCCCCCAGTGGACAATGTAGCAGCATACATTACATCAAAATGCAAGATTTACATCATACTATATTTTATCAAAAATATTAATGCATATTCAGTTCTTATGATTTCCCATTGTATTTCAGTATGAAGTATACAATAGTTACACATTTCCCCCTATAAAACCTTTCACCTATAAAACGTGAAACGAGGTTGAAAGTCTCTTTCAATACATGTATAAAAAATATTTTAAAAAATCTCTTCTTTGCAGAATTGAGATGCATTTAATATCTGCAGTGTTATTTGCAGGTTGACAAACACAGTGTTTCACACTGGGACAATTATTTTATTTCTCCTTGCTGTAGCTTCTTCATCTGTAAATTTGGGAAACGTATGCATACTTTATAGGGCTGCTGTGAGAGTGAACGACCCTGCATGTGAAGGACCCAGCACTTAGTGGGCACCCAAAGAAAGGAAGCTAATTGTGACTTACGGCTGCAAATTATTACTATTTAAATGTTAGGGTGGCACCTGGGTGACTCAATTGGTTAAGCATCTGACCCTTGATTTCGGCTCAGGTCATGATCTCATAGTTGTTGAGGTGGAGCCCTGCATTGGGCTTTGTGCTGATGGTGTGGAGCCCGCTTGGGATTTCTCTCTTCCTCTCTCTCTGCCTACCCCCTGCTTGTGTTCTCTCTCATTCTCAAAAAAATAAATAAACATTAAGATAAAATAAAATAAAATAAAATAAAATAAAATATAAATTTTATTTTAATTTGGTTTATAGACAATAAGGATGATAGAGTTTAAAAAAACTGTAATTACAGAATTAATTTCTCAACGACATATGATATGCACTTATATAAAACAACTATAAATAGTCCCATCCACATATAACTTAGTTTTGTTAATAAAGTCTTGAATAATTACCATGAAAATATTTACTTCTATATTCAATGAAAAGTCAAACTAGTCATTTGTAGTCTAAACACAGAAAAGAGTACTTACTTTCATTCATTTCGGAAGCAATAATATATCCTGAAAAGAGGCTTAAGTGGTAAAAGACTTGTTGGGGCTGATATAGATTTTGTAACTCCTTGCAAGGCCTATGTGTCTTTCCAGGACACTGCAGACCATAGGCACAGTGTTGCCACACTAGTATTAATACAGACACGTCCTGCTATACTGGCATAGGGCACGGTTTCTCTTTCTGCAGCGTGTTGTGTTTCATCACCTGTTTCTGCCCCATTTGTGCACAGTTTTGCCTACATAGTTAGACCTCATATGCTAGTTTCTGGGATCTGGAGGACAAATTTCTGAAATAAAAAGTTGTCCTGGTCTTTTCCTCAGAAACTTTCACGAGAACAGACTCCTGCACATTTACTCTCAGTGGTTCTGCCCACCTGTGTACTAAAGTTTGGAGCCCTAATACACAACACATATTCCCAGAAGTCCATATTGACTCAGCTTTAGAAGTACTGTCAGGTTATTCTACAGATAGAGCAACATGTGTGGCTTTTTAAAACTTTTCCTCTACTGCAATATCTACAAACAATAAGGGATTTATTTTTTATGAGGAGGAATTTTATTGAGTCAAAATCGAATCCAAGTATCAATATAGACCTAATCCAAGCAGTGATTTCTTCAGTGGATTCTGAGGAAGAACAGTTTTACTTTAAAAAAAAAAATCAGAGTGATGGAGCTTTGAAAATTAGCACTGGTCTAATGCTTAAAATGAATTAAATGACGACTTAATGACATAAAACATCACTCTGGGCAAGATCCGGTTAAAATTTTATATTACCTATAAATAGAAACATTAGGTGTAAAATATAGATCTTCACACTGTGTTTGCAAGATGCAAAAATAGCTGGTCTATTCAATGAACACATTATTCAAATTAGATTTTCAGTGTTGAGGAAATAATACATGTGAATTTTATGACTTTGAAGACACAATCTATTTGCCTGTTTTTGGTCTTCTGCATTAGAAGGTAAGCTTCAAAAAGTCAAAGACTTCATCTCTCTTGTTTATCCATCATTTAGTTAATTGCACGGTAATAGTTCTCAGTATCACCTAGTAGCTTCTCAATAAATATTTTTGGATGCATTAAAGTATATCACCTTATTCGTCATTGTACTAATATTTGAGACTTTTAAGGAATCAGTTGTATTTATTTTTGCAACATGCGGAAGAATGAGATTATATTTATCTTTTGTATATATTTTTGCTTTTTTTGGTTGCAAGGAATGAAGATTCAATTTACCTCAAATAATTGGAGTTACGGCAAGCCTATTTTGTAGTAAAGAATAGAGGGATCTCCTTTGAATTTAGGGACAGTAGCAGGTAGGTCTCATGAAAACTGAAGTGGGATCCAAAGCAGCAGCTATGTGGAGTTCAGCATGAAGAATTCATGAATCTCCAGGGCTCAGCCATGAATGTGACTTTGCTACAGTCCACCAGTGGACAAAAACTTGCTTATGAAGTCTGATTGCTTTGTACTACCATGGTGTACAATCGTTTGGTTTGGTCGATCTTTTTACCATTACATATTTTTCCCTTTCTGCTTTCTACTCTTGGAAAGCTGAATAAATCCTAGGGCTCCAGGTGGCTCAGGCTTGGTACAGTGTCACATCCAAAGAGACTTAGTCCAGTGACCAACACTAATGTAAAATAATTTTGATCAAAGAAATTTTCGAAGATTTTAGTTCATTACTCACAAAATTATTTCTTGAAACCCCTCTCTTCCATTTCATTCAGGTCTTTAATATTACACGTAGTAGTGCCCCACAAAACTCTTTTCACCTTGCAAAGATCGTGTGTCTTTTCAGAACACCCCAGACTGTACTGCTGCCTCAGTGATATTAATTCAAAAGCTATCACTGACTTGTGCCCTCATCTTGTAATGCAGGATGTCAAGGTCTCTCAACTTCCCTATCCCATCCCAAGGAGGCCTCCCTTGGTTAAGAACATATGCTTCAGTTACCTGTGGGAATTCTTACTACCTACTTCTTTCTGTTCATCCTCATCAGTCTTTTCTCAGGTCTCCATATTTCTATTCCTTCTCTACCCATCTCCCTCCGCCTCCTACCCTCTCCCTCTCTGTCTTTAAATCTCAGTCTTATTTATGCAAATATCCCATCCTGATATGTGACCTCAATTATTACATACAATCTGGTTAATAAAACAGCCCATAGAGAGAACCATCCAGCAGGCATGTCTTTGAGTTAAAGAGAAAAGGGTAGAGGAGAGAAAGAAGCCAGGAGAACTCTTATGCTCATTTTATCCCTGTCATATTTGTTTGCCTTTAGATTTTCTACTTTCTCATAACCCTTGTGGCCCCCACTGTTACTCATGACTTTTCTATATATCTATCGGCTTCATCTCACAGTCCTTATTCTGTTTCCTATGTCTTAGTCCAAAGAGAAGGAATTTGACTGGCTTAGACTTTGGGCCCAAATGTCAGCAAAGGGCTAGGAGGAATAGGTGGGTTCATGTGACCCATGGGTTCATATGGGGCCACTCCTTCGACAGAATTAGAGAGAAAAGGCAGTGCATTAGCCTGGCAGGATTGGCCTCAGATAAAATATAGTTTCGGCTCCTTCTTTAGGAAATTCCTAGAGGCTGTAAAATGCACTAGGTTTGCATGGAATCCAGAGAGGTTAACTGGCTAATTTATGTCTCTTAAACTATCTGTGAAATTCTCAAATTTTTGGAAGAACAGTTCTCTGTAATATATTTGCAAAGTTATTTCAATAACAATGATGAACATTTCAAGTCAGCTAAGCATGAATCTTGGTTAGTTATTTCAATTGCCTTTGCTTTTTATCCTTGTCAGACTTCATTTTTAAAGGCCTTTCTTGTAGTAAATATGTCAAAGAAAGACTTTTTCTGTTTTTAAAGCAACTCTGTACACTTACACCCATTTCCTCTCTTCCTGGAGAAAGGTATATAGTAAAAAGGAAAAGAAAAAAAAAACTTTTAAAAAGGAAGAGAACTGGGGAAAAACATCCACATTTTTCTAATATTGTCAGAAAATCTTGACTTACAGATGTTACTGACAGATGGGAAACTGACTACATGAGAATGGAATTTTATTATCTTCCATTAAAAACTTTAAGGAAATCTCTAACAGAAAAAAAATTATTCAGAGAGAAGCATACAAGTCAAAATTGTATACTGAGCTATTTGGGTACTGCTTGGTTTTCATACATCTTTTCAACATGTTTTCAGCTCTAGGTAGTAGCAATGGTAGAGTATTACAGACAATCAAAGGGTTTTTTTGTTTGTTTGTTTGCTTGTTTTAAGTTCCTGAAATAAAGGGGTAAATAAAAAGTGGCTGCTTCACTGGTGACTAGAAGGAACTTTATTTGGGGGTAAACTGTACTGATTCCTTTAATTTGAAAAGGGAAAAGGAGCTAAGTGTCTGGAAAGAGCCTAAGGAAAGGAGACGCTGCTCCTTTGCTAAAACAGTTCTTCTGCCAGGCGTAAGAGGTCATTAGGTCAAGAGGTGGTAGGACCCACCTCTCGTGGCCCAGTTACCTTGGTAACAAAAATGGGCCAGGAAAGAGCATTCCCTAACAGCAAAATAGAAAGTCTTCAATATACTGTGTACTTTCCTTGCTGTTTAGAATCTGCTCCATGGACCACCAGCAGCAGCAGCACCTGGAACCTTGTTAGAAACTGTCTCAGACCCCATCCTGGGCCTACGACCTATGTGGTCCATATGCACAAGGGAGTTTGAGGCTGGTTTATAATATACCATTGCTGTGTTCCACTTTTGCTTCTGATGAACATGGGATAGATTCTTTTGACCAAAGGTGAGAGACCATTGAGCACTTTTCATTAGCAAATAGAATGGCTAAATACACCTCTTTGATTGCCTATTGTACCATAGAGGCAGTTACTACAGTAACCAGGACTTATGCCATTATTTTCTTCCAAGTCATCATTATACCCAGAAGGGTACAGAATTTTATATACAATCAACTTTATTTATCTGCTTGATTTGTTGTGACAAAACCCAAGCTGATCCAAATTTAATGGGTGAAAATTTCCTGAGTAAGTAAGCTTTTACGAAACTGTTTGCTCTGATTTTTCAGAAATTACATTTTTCCTTAATAAACTTCTAGGATATTGAGTGCTTTTTCTGCTTTCTGTAGCCTAGGTGTGGATTTTCAGAGTGAAATCGATGGGATTTTGTTGTCAAAAGATATTCTTTAAATAGATTTTGATAGAATTTTTACCATTTATTAATTTATTCATTCATTTACTCATCCAACTAGTGTTTATTGACTACCTAGTAGATGCCAGCCACAATGTCAAACTTGAGATACAAGGGTGAACAGTACGCCGTGTAGACTGTGTAAAGATTTTGAGAGACATCAGGCTTCCTGGAAAATACAAGTAGCTCCATAGCCCTGGAGTTTAGCATTCAAAGGGGAAGTGGTGAGAGATAAAGCTAGAGAGAAAAGGAAGACAGATCATGAAGAGCCTTCTACTGCTATGTTAAGGAGTTTGAACTTCATTTTGGAGCAGAGGCATCACTGTTCTAAGGCAGTGAATTTCAGAGTATGAGTTGTAACTTATTAATGAGTCATGAAGTCCTTTGGTGAGTCAGGATTAGCAACTGAAGAAAAATATAAATATATTAAATATATTAGAATAGAGAATATCAAAGATAATTTACATAATAAAACTTTTGGTTACATGTGTACACACACACACACATAAGTAAAAGTATTTCTTACTGTGTGTGTGTGTATATATATGTGTGTGTGTGTGTGTGTGTGTGTAATATAAAGGTATTTCTTATTGAGGTCAGAACCACTGCTGGAAAGGGTTTTTATAAGGAACACAGATATTTATAAGGAACACAGATAATCAAAAAATCGATTTACCTATGATTGTTAATAAAGTAGTAAGTCTTTTGTATCCATTTTGGAATGTGTGGGTGTAAATGAGACTGACAAAGGCAAATTGTTTAGATTATGCCAAAAGATGTAAGCATTGGCTGAGTAGAAGAATGGCTGTCTTACATACGATTTTTGCCTAGGGCCTCCTAGCTCTCTGTTTGTATTACTGTTACTTATTACTATTTATTAGTAATTTCATTACTATTATTAATAAAAACAGCTTTTATTGAAAAAAAAGTATGGCGTACTCTCTGTGGATAATGTATTTTAATTTTTGGACTGTGTTGTCAGATATTAGTAAATTATAGCATAGGAGACCCATCACTCAAATTAAGTTTAGGAAAATATTACCCCAATAAGATTCAAAAAAACTAGTGTTTAGAAAAACAGGGTGGGAAAGCAATAAGAAATGTGAAAGGTGTAGAGATGAGATGTGGAAAAGAAGAAATGGAGATAATCAACATCTTCCGAGTCTAAATACACACACGGGTAGCTAATAGAGTTGTATTAATTGGGCAAGTAGTGAAGTAATTTAAAGGAATTTAAAAGAAATGACATTGATGCTTCTAAACCAGTGTGGCACACTGAATACACACTTCTTCTGTAAAGCCTTCACTAATTACTTAAAACCTGTGATTTAGGGGCTATTTTTCATGGTGGCTAAGAGCATAGAGTCTGGAGCCAGACTGCTTGCTCCATCATGTGGAATATTGGAATGACCTTAGGGAATTTGGTTTAGTCCTCATTTCTTTCTACAGCTGGAGATGTTAGCAATTCCTAGTTGCTATGAGGATTTTATGGAGTTTATGGCTTGAGTTAATGCTTGCTAGAACAATACCTGGCATATGGCAAATGCTCAGTAAATATTACTGGAATGGAAGTTAGTCTTTTAACTTTGAACATCATCACTAGTTTCTCAGCCAAAGACACTGCTGGAAGATATAGGACACTAAACAGTGACATAAGAAGAGAGAGTAGGGGAGATCAGAGGTGGAATTTCATGCTGTTGCAAAACTCTAGAAGTTAATGAGAGCAGTGCAGAGAAAGAGATGAAAGATAACATATTAGTCAGAGTTCTCCAGGGAAACTGAATATGTATATATTGCATATATACACATATATATTATATACTGTATATATATACACATATATATGTGTGTATATATACACATACATATACATATACATGTATATACATATATATACATACATACACATATATATGTATATATATACAGTATATAATATATAGTATATAATATAGTATATAGTATGTAATATAGTATATAATATATAATATAGTATGTACTATATAATATATAGTGTATATAGTATAGTATATATACTATACTATATGCTATATATAGTATAGTATATATACTATAGTATATAGTATATATAGTATAGTATATATACTATAGTATATAGTATATAGTATATATAAAGTATATAGCATATATATAATATAGTATATAATATATAATAGTATATAATAGTATATAGCATACAGTATATAGTATATATTATATACTAGTATATAATAGTATAGTATATAATAGTATATAGTATACAGTATATATATAGTATATAATATATAATATATAGTATATATATTTAGCATATAATATATAGTATAGTATATATATTTAGCATATAATATATAGTATAGTATATAGTATTTAGCATATAATATATAGTATAGTATATACTATATATATACTATATATATACTATTATATTTTATTATAATGATTGGCTCACATAGTTATGGAGGTTAAAGAGTCCCACAACATGTTGTTTGCAAGCTGGAGACACAGGAAACCCACTGCTAGTGGTAGTTCAAAGGCCTGAGAGACAGAGAATCAATGTGTAGATTCCAGTCCATGTCTGAAGGCCTTAGAACCAGAGATGTCCAGGGCAGAAGAAGAAAATTGGTTTCTCAGCTCAAGCAGGCAGGCAGAGAGCAAACTCAACCTTCCTCTGCCTTTTTGTTCTATTTAGGCTCTCAACAGATTAAATGATGTCCACTCCTGTTGGGAAGGGCCATCTGCTTTACTCAGTTCACCAGTTCAAATGCTGATCTCTTCTGGAAACAACCTCACAGACACACCTAGAGATACTGCTTAGCCAGATATGTGGGCATTCTGTGATCCAGTCAAATTGACATCAAATTAACAAGAATTCATCTATAAAACACAAACCTCTTTTTACAACTAGTCCTTTCAAGAATAGTGATTCAGATAAAACAGAGAAAGAACAGAAAAGAAGAAAACAAAACCAGAAATCATTAAACGTATATTCATTGGCATTATTTTTAGTTATAATTTATTTGAATATTATTAGGTATCTGATGGTATGCTAGAGCTAGCTTGCACCAGCTCATGAGAACCACCTGTGTGCATGTCTTTCCAACTCCACATCCACTGATACCATGTTGGTAGTTTGGAATTGGCCACGGTGAGAGTATTTACAGGAGGGATATTCACAAACCCTACAAATCATAATCTTTTTTTCTTTTTAACTTGGAAAGCTGGTTTTTAATAATTACCAGCATATCTTCACTTGTATCCCTTGTAATGTAGATGATAAACAATAGACGGCATTCTAGGTATTACTTGCCACTATTGGTGTAATGTATATTTTTCTTTTGTCATTTCTCAATTAGATTTAGCTCATTTTTAAATGCTTTTTTAAAAATGCTTATTTATTTTGAGAGAGAGAAAGAGCATCAACGGGAGAGGAACAGAAAGAGAGGAAGAGAGAGAATCCCAAGCAGGCTCCAAGCCGTCAGCATAGAGCCCCATGCAGGGCTCCATCCACCAACTGCAAAATCATGACCTGAGCCCAAATCAAGAGTCAGATGCTTAACTGGCTTAGCCACTCAGGCACCCCAACATTTTGCTTTTGGTTTTTAAATATTTTGATTCCTTTATCCTTATCTGTATCCAAGCAAAATTATTTGGAATACTACTTTGTAATTAAATGTTTATTTGTGGGATATTGTTTAATGTCTGTTCTCTTTCCATGAAGAATAGCTAAGAGTGTTTATGTTTTGTCTTAGTCTGAATCCAAAAAGCCTTGGGGCACCTGGGTGGCTCAGTCGGTTAAGCGTCTCTTAGTTTTGGTTCAGGTCATGATCTCAGGGTTAATGAATTCGAGCCCTGCATGTGCATCCAGCTCTGTGCTAACAGCATGGGGCCTACTTAGTATTCTCTCTCTCTCCCTCTCTCTCTCTGCCTCTCCCCATTCATGTGCATGAGCTCTCTCTTTCTCTCTCTCTCTCTCAAAATAAATAAATAAGCTTCAAAAAAAGACTTAAAAAAAAGCCTTAAACAGTATATGACCCATAGGTGAATGAATGAACAAATGTGTAAGTGAGTGAGAAGATAGAATATAGAATGTAAAATCAGTGTGATAGATTGAGAATATCCCTCCAAGCCCTTCCCACCCCACCCCCACGCCCCACAGTTAGAAGCTATGTTGGAAAGGTAGACCTTGAAGTGAAGGCTCACTCTCAAATACATTTCTACCTCAGTGGTTCTCAAATTTCACTACATATTAAAACCACCTGGGAGCTTTGTAAAACCCTAAGGCCTCACTCATATCCCATAAATTAGATTCCCTCAGTGTGAGATTTAGTCATTGATTTCTTTTAAAGATTTCTAGGTAATCCCAACATGTAGCCAAGTTTCAGAACCAGTGCTTCCTAGGGCCTGAAATCTGGGGCTACATCTTAGAATTCCAAGCACACACATATTCCCTGTTTTGGGGAAGGGAGTCTGAATATCTATCTAGAAGTGCCTGCTGACAGTGTAACCAACTGATGGTACTGTTTCTGTCTTCAGATATGCG
The DNA here is from genome assembly GCF_016509475.1 of Prionailurus bengalensis. Lineage (NCBI taxonomy): Eukaryota > Metazoa > Chordata > Mammalia > Carnivora > Felidae > Prionailurus > Prionailurus bengalensis. The sequence continues at coordinate 103,572,637 of NC_057344.1, forward strand.
CTAATTTGCAGTCTATCTGTGTTCATGTATTTATCTAATACTTTTATTTACAGCAGAAAATTTATCTGTTTAGAGTTCACTTTTGTATATGATGTAAGATAGGCAACTTGGTTTATTTTTCTCCACGTAGAGCTAGTCTTCTTTACACCACCTATAAACAAACAGTTTTATAATTACCCACTGATCTGTGGTGCCCTTTTAATTATAAATCAATTTCCTATCTTCTTCTTAAATTTCTATTTTGGAACATTGTCTAGTTGCCTATGCCCACACCAGTGTTATAGTGTTTGTTGCAAAGGTTATTAGCATATCTACATATTGCATAAGGAAAGTCTCCTACTCCTTTAGCCTCCTTTTTCTTTCTTTTTTAAATATTTACTTTTGGGAGAGCTCAAGCAGGGGACAGGCACAGAGAGGGGGACAGAGGATCTGAAGCAGGGTCTGTGCTGACAGGCTGACAGCAGTGAGCCCAGTGTGGGGCTGGAACCCATGAACCGCAAGACCATGACAGGAGCTGAAGTCAGACGCTCAACCAACTGAGCCACCCAGGTGCCCCTCACCACCTTTTTCAGAGTTGATGTAGCTATGTATGGACTTTTATTATTCCATACACATTTAAAAATAAGTTTGTCAGTTTCCTAAAAACTCCCCCTGGAATTTTGATAGGTATTGTGTTCAATTTGCATATTGTTTTGGAGATAATTGACATCTTTGCCATGTTAAGTCACTGTATGATATTGTTATGTTAATTTTATGTGGTAAAACAGAACATTAGTCCCTCAAAGATTTCCATATTATAATCTCCACAATCTTCTACTTCTATATTACCTGTATGACAAGAGGGCTTTTACATGGGAAAAGGATCTGGAGATGGGGAAATTATCCTGGATTATCTGGGTGGGCCCAACTAATCACAGGGTACTTATAAAAGGAAGTCAGGAGTGTCAAAGGTAGAGAAGAAATGTGACAAGTGTCAGGGATCAGAGTGATGCAGGGCCATGGGTCAGGGAATGTGGGCAGTCTCTAGACATTGGAAAGGGCAAGGAAACAGATTCCCTTCTAAAGCCTTCAGAAGGAATGTAGCTCTAAAGACCCATTTTAAATATCTGACTTACAGAATTGTAAGATATAAATTTGTGTTCCTTTAAGACACTGAGATTGTGGTTATTTATTATAGCAGCAATAGGAAAATAACACAATCACCCTAGGCATATATAATAACTCTCCATTTGTTGGGTCTTGTTTGATGTTATTCCTTAGTAACCAAAACTTGATAGGTTCAGGTATTGGGTGGGCATTTCCTTTCTTTTTTTTTGGGGGGGTGGTGGTGGTGGGCATGTGCTGTAAGAGAAGGTTAGGACCCCTTCCCAGCTCTAGGAGTTGCATTTGATTAATTTAGACCAATATTTTAAATTTCATTCTCCTTGTCAATTATGAGTTTAAAAATGGGCCTGTGGCCCATTTTGGCCATGGGGTCTGAGGTTGTCCTCATTTTTATAAAGGGCTTATAAAAATATATATACTTTTCTTTACTCTTTTGCTTTTTGAAATGGTCTGAGATACTGCAGTCATTTATTTGGACAAAGGGACAATCCTAAGAACAAAAGCAAAAATATGCTGAGGAGGACAAGGTAACCCAATGAAGAAAACCCAATCTGTGGTGAAATCATTCAGCTGTGGAATTTACCACACTGTTATTTCCCTACCTATGGAATGCCTTTTATATGAAATGATATATTTTCCTTATGTTTTCGTTCAGTTGAATTGAATTTTCTTTTTAAAAAAATGTTTATTTATTTTCGAGAGAGAGAGAGTGTGAGCAGGGAAGGGGAAGAGAGAGGAAGACACAGAAGAATTTTCTTTTATTTGCAGTCTGAAATATCCTAATTAATTAATATGTAAAACAAATCAATAGAAATAAAAATTATTTATTCCAACATCCAGAAATGATTACAGTGATCATTTTAGTGTGTTACATTTTAGTTTTTTCCTATGTATATTTTTAGAAAAATAGAAACATTTTAGTGTTTGGGTATATGTGTGTGCATATGTGTATATTGTTTACTGCTTGTTTCAGTTTTCTGTTTCATTTTAAAATATGCTTTGAAAAATGATTTAATAATTTAGTAATTTACAACATATTGACATATAATTTATTTCTCAATTTCCCTGTTTTGACATTAGTTTATACTAATTTGAGGTTATTGTATGTTTGGTGAGAAAAAGAGTACATGAGTTACATGAATATTTTGAAAATTTCATTTAGCAATTCTTGGGAAGGACACTTCATAATGTGTTTTGTTGGCCGATAACCTTCATTTTCAAGGATTCTTTTCTGATGCCTAACCTGACCTTCTCCATATCTTTTATCATTTATGAACACAAAAAAATCCTCCTTTATTACTTGACAGTGAGTTATTTTAACATTTTAGCATAAAGAAATCACATTAATTCTTCTTTTTGCTTTATTTCCCTAATGTTTAACCTGGGCTAATTTAATTCTATTATTTGAAAGTCTAATTATTGCCATCAGTGGAGAGGAAAAAGCCAATTCAGTTATTTTGCTAAAATGGTATTTATAGCTATTAGAATAACAAAAATTAGAAGAAAAATACCAGAACATGCATAATTTTACTGTAGTGGACTTGTTTTCTGGCACAAATATACACCCAGAAGATTCTTCTTATAAGGTAATTGAAGGAAGTGCTCTGAGCAGAATTACAATATTAGTATGAGCTTTGGCTCCACAAGAAAAACCTTAAGGTTTTATAATCCATGAGGCCCCTGGTGTAGGCCTACTCATCCTAAATCAGAGTCTTTCTTGGGGCCACTCCAGCCCATGAATGCACAGAACACCAGTTGTCTGTACATTGCCACATTCTTAAATATGTATAAGGCAACTAAGGATTGTCAGACAGTTTGAAGAAGATGTGCAAAATAAAAGGGAACAAGACAGATAAATGAAACTGGAAGGAATGGATTATTTATAGATTAATTTAGAAATAAACTCTAAGTAGTATTTTTATATTTACAGACATAACCCTGAAAAATGTCTTTTCACCTGATATTTTCCCAGTGGAATTACTATTTGTTTTTAAGTCTCAAACTTCTACAGTAAATGTATCATTCAGCACCACAATTTGCATGCTGATGTTTACATAAGAAAAAATTTATGTCCCTCAAATTAATAAAACATTTTAAGCAAAACGATACATAGAAACATTCTTTAGCTATGTTCCAAATATAGTTGGTAGAACAACATTACAAATAGATGTTTTGAAAAGCATGCTGAGTGTCCACAAAGAGATGCGTGTGCCAAATGTTGCTGACACCAAGAGAAACATCATGTCATTTTATTCATTCTTTGCAATTGAGCCATTCTTTGCAGCTCTTTGTTAACACTTGCAAAGAACACTGGCTTTGAGAAGAGGTCAATGAGGAAGATGCTGAAGAATTTTTTAAATGTCATGCTGATAAATTAACAAGTACTGAATTTGTTTGGAATATCTGTTGGAAAAATTAATCACAGTGATAAGCTCGAAAACATTCAATTTAACCACTAGACATTGCTTGCTGAAAATAACTTGTGGGCTATACAGATACAACACTAATCATTACCCTTGAAGTTGGTGGAGATATTATTGCTTAATATTTCTTATAGCGCCACGCAAAGAATTCTATAAACGTGAGCTAGAAGAGAGTAAATAAAGCACTGTTCTGTCTTTTTTCATCCTGAAGTGTCATCTGCCACCCTGAAGATCCGTTTAGTAGCCCCTACCAACACAAGAAGGATAAAGAATCTGTCAGCTTCTGAGTTTGACAGTTTGCCTGAAATTGCACCTTTGCAACCCAGCTTACCCATGACTTTACTTACCATAACCAATGACAGTGATTTTCCTTCAACCCTCCTCCTCTTTCAAATTTCCAATCTGTTCCCTTCTTCATAAGTAACAGGACACCCCAGGTATTTGCCCTGTTTTGTTGCAAATTTTACCTTCATTTTTCTAATATATTTTTTAATTTATATGTGCTATTTGCTATGCCTTGTTTGAAAAGAGATATTAATGATGCGCATGAAAATGCTGCATGCAGAGCAGCATAGGTACAAACCATTTGATAACAACCACTCTGTTTTTCAACCAAGAGCATTATTTTAGACATCTTATATAGTACATGATGGTTTTACTGTGTTTTAGTTACAAGTTACACTTAAGGAAATCTGTTGGGAGTTTAATTTGGCTTTTTAAAAAATGGAAAATGGACTACCAGTCCATATTTCACACAATGTCTCATTTTCATGAATGAGTTACCAATGTTGAGTGAGAGATCTCTGGATTTAAGGAGATACTGACTTCATAAATCATGAGTAAGCTTCTCCGAAAAAAAAAATTCAAGAATAAGGAAAAGCTCTTAAAAGTGAAAATGTGATTGATGAATTTATATAAATATTATAAGAAGTGGAATACAAAGACAAGAAAGTCTCCATAATGTGGAGCAAAAGACAAAGAGAATCTATAAAGCAAATATATACATATATTTGAATACAAACATCCATTTTGAATAAACATATATACGTATATATATGTTTCTATATGTGTATATAGAAACAAAAGTGGTAGACATAGTAAGATCAATCCAGGAATTCCAACACCTGATTAATAGGAGTTCCACAAAAAAAAAAAATGCACAAAGAAAAGCACAGAGATAAATGAGTTAGAAATCTCTAATTTCAAAAGGTGCATACAAGGCCAAAGAAAAAGAGTAAAAAATGGTACATGCTTCAACGTATCCCTGCAATATTTCAGAATTTCAATTGCAAAGAGATCAATAAAATCTTCCAAATAGTAAACCAGGATACTTGTAAGTGAGGAAAAATCACATGGACAATAAAGATGCTAAAAATCAATAAAGAAAGGTCTTCAATATTCCAAAGAAAGATGATACTGAATTTAAAGTCAAATTATAGCCATTTTCAGATACACAAGAACTTAAAGAGCTTACTTTAAAATCATTATTTTTGAAGAAATTACTTATAAAATATTCACATGAAACACAAGAACCAAGAAGTTGTGAAATTAAAGAAAAAGTGGGGAAGGAATCCATTGAAAATGAATATTATGATAACAGTTATACAGCAGTCTATTAAAAAAAAACAAATAAAAACTGCAGCCATCAAAATTAGAAGTCAGTAGTCTTCTAGAAGAATCTTAAAATAACAAATATTGATGAAGTCCCAATAGTTTATTTTTGCTTTTGTTTCCCTTGCATCAGGAGACATATCTAGTAAAAATTTGCTATGGCCTCTGTCTACTGCTTGTGTTCTCCTCTAGGATTTTGATGATTTCTTGTCTCATATTTAGGTCTTTCATCCATTTTGAATTTATTTTTTATGTATGGTTTAAGAAAATGGTTCAGTTTCATTCTTTTACATATTGCTGCCTAGTTTTCTCAACATGTGTGTAATTTATTCTAAGCAGCAAATGTTATGTGAAAAGTTGAGATACAGTATAAAAGTGATAAGAATGGTTATAATGGGGGCGCCTGGGTGGCGCAGTCGGTTAAGCGTCCGACTTCAGCCAGGTCACGATCTCGCAGTCCGTGAGTTCGAGCCCCGCGTCAGGCTCTGGGCTGATGGCTCAGAGCCTGGAGCCTGTTTCCGATTCTGTGTCTCCCTCTCTCTCTGTCCCTCCCCCGTTCATGCTCTGTCTCTCTCTGTCCCAAAAATAAATAAACGTTGAAAATTAAAAAAAAAAAAAAAAAAAAAGAATGGTGATAATGGTGATGATGACAGCAAAAATATAGCTAACATTTATGAATGCACTTTCACACAGTTCCAGGCATGTCCTAAACACATTATTATTATTATTTCATTGAATCCTCTTTTTTTTTAATTTTTTTAACGTTTATTCATTTTTTGATAGAGACAGAGCGTGAGTGGGGGAGGGGCAGAGAGAGAAGGAGGCACAGAATCCAAAGCAAGCTCCCGGCTCTGACCTGATAGCACACAGCCCTACGCGGGGCTCGAACTCACAGAGTGTGAGATTATGACCTGGGCTCGAACTCATGGAGTGTGAGATTATAACCTAAGCTGAAGTCAGACGCTTAACTGACTGAGCCACCCAGGCACCCCATTCACTGAATCCTCTTATAGCTATGTGAGACAAGTACTATTATCATCATCTACATTTAAAAATAAGAAAACCCAAGACACAGAGAAGTAAGATCATTTGCTTTAGGTCACACAGTTAAGTAGTAGTAGATCCAGGATCCAAATCCAGGCAGTAATTCCAGACCTCATACTCTAAACCACTAGACTATGTTGAAGAAGGTACATGTTTCTTCTTCCAACTAGAAAAAATACAATAAAAAAATACCTGGAAAAAATAATAAGCAAAAATACTCTAGAAGAAAATTATGGCCCAAATATAAAGCACATTAAAATATGGCATACTTTAGAGCATTAAATAAGTTAACAAGGATCATGATTATAAAATCAGAGGAAGAGAAATGTATTTAGAACATACATGTTGGCTTTGCCATTATAAAATAATGAAAATGCTATTTATAGTTTTAATCTTTTATACTTATAATATAGGTCAAGTGAAGAAGATTTAATATGGCTATGAAACAGAATGGAAAGCTATCCGTGTTGATAAAGTAAATGCAAACATGAGCTGATAGAAGTTTGAAGGAAGAAGAAAGGAAGCAAAGGAGGAAGGAGGTGGGGTATCACTATCTTACAAAGTGGGGGACAAGATAAGCTGTTAGAAGTTGATAGGCCAATGAATAGGGGTTTAAGTATATTACTTTATGGGCCTAAGATAGAGAAGACTCCATTCAAGAATTTAGGAAATAATCTCCCAAGACCTTTCCAAAGAATTTATTGAAGAGAGTGTTATAATTCTAAGAAAATTAAAAGCTGTGGAGAGAAGCAAGAGTGAGAGGTGGTAAAAATGAACCAAAAGCCCATCTATCCTAGAAGAAAGTCAATAGTTATCAGTAAAATCAGTAAATGAAGAAGAGGCTATATAAAGCAATTAGTTTAGAGATGTAAAGGTACTTGGTAGAAGAATTAAAAACAAGTAGGTGTTGGGAACTAGACCAGCAGATGAGCAAGGGTGGGCAGAGACCTATTCGTTTTCATTATAGCCCTTCTGACTTTAAACAATTTGCTCATAATTCTGTGATTTAAAAGACATTTTTTAAAAGAAAGAGAAGAAGAAATTTACTTTGCACCTGAAAAATCTCTGCAAAAGAAATATCCAGGCCCAGATACTTACACTGGAGAATTCTATGAAACATTTAAATTAACACTAATTTTACACAAATTCTTCCAGAAAATTTAAACAGAAGGAAGAATTACTAATTTATTTTATGAGGTCCTTATAACTCTAATAAACCAAACAAAGACAGTACAATAAAAAGAAAACTGCAGTCTACTATCTTTTAGGAACTTAGATACAAAAATCCTTAATACATTACAGACAGAATCCAACAACATATAAAAAGAATGATCAAGTGCAATTTACCTAGGTATGTAAGACTGACTCAATATTAAAGTTGATTAAAATAATCCATGTAATCCACCATAGCTAATCAATATAATTAGCTAAAGAAGAAAAACCATATAATCATAGCAATTGGCACAGAAAAAAAAATTTTGACAAAATCTAGCACTATTCATGATAAAATTCTCAGCAAGTTAGTAATAAACTTCCTCAACTTAATAAAGACAATGTAAAAAGCCTACAGCTAATAACATACTTAATGGTAAAAGACTGAATACTTTTGTTCTAAAATCAGGAACAGGGCAAAGATGTTTGCTCTCATCATTCTTATGTAACATAGCACTCAAAATTCCATCCACTGCAGGGAGACAAAGAAAGAAAATAAAAGACATGCAGTTTGGAAAGGAAGAAATAATACTACCTTTATCTGCAAATGACATTATTTTCTACATAGAAAATCTCTAGGAATCTACAAAAATCTCCTATAATTGAATTCAGCAAGGTCACAGTATACCAGATCAGTGCACAAAATACAACAGTATTTCTACATATTAACAAGTAACATTCAGAAGCTGAAATGAAAAATATCATGCTCTTTATAATTACTCCAAAGAAAATGAAATACGTACTTAGATATGCCGTGAGCCAAAAACATACAGGTCCTATGTGCTGAAAATTACAAAATGCTGATGAAGTCAGAGAATACATAAGTATATGGAGAGATATACTGTGTTCATGGATTGGAAAACTTTAACATATCAAAGATGCCAGTTCTCCCCAAATTGATCAATAGGTCTAATGTAATTTCTATCAAAATCCCTTCAAGGAGTTTTGAAAACAATATGCTTTGGAAAACTTATTCTAAAATATATATCAATAGACACAGGACCTAGAAGAGCTAAGGTCATCTTGACAAAAAAAAAAAAAAAAGAATGCAGTGGGAGGATTCCCTTTACAGAATATTAAAGCTTCCTATGTAGGTGAAGTAATCAAGACACAGTATTGGCAGAGAGATAGATCTAGATGAATAGAATAGAACAGAGAATTCAAAAATATATGTACACAAATATCTCAACTGTTTTTGACAAAGGTACATTTCAAAGGAGGAAGAACTACCTGTTCAACGATTATTGCTGGGGCAATTGATTTTCATAGTCCAAAAGAAATAAAGCAAACAAAAACTCCTTAGCTTAGAAACCCCACTTTATACAAAAATGTACTCAAAATGGATCACAGACTTAAAGGTAAATGCAAACCTTTAAAACTCATAGAAAAAAACTCATGAGAAAATCTCCAGGACTTCTTAACAGACACCAAAAGCACAATGCATAATAGGAAAATTTGGGAAACTCGCCTCATCAAAATTAAACGCTTACTCTGTGAAAGCCTATGTGAAGAGATGAGGAGATAAGTTACAGACTGGGAGAAAATTCTTATAAAGCATGTATCATACGTCTGACAAAGGACTAGCATCTAGATCATATAAACACTCTTAAAACTCAGCAATAAAAAGATAATTCTAATAGAAAATGGATAGTAAAAGATATGAGGAGACATTTTATCTCAGGGAATATACAGATGGCAAAGAAACATATGAGAAGATGTTCGGCATTATTAGAAATTGGCGAAATAAAAAAAACCCACAAGATATCACTATACAGCTATCAGAATGATTAAAATTTAAAGAAATGACACTAAATATTAACAAGAATATGAAGAAACTGAGTCATTCATACATTGCCAACAGAAATGTAAAATGATACAGCCACTCTGGAAAATAGTTTGACAGTTTCTTATAAATGTAAACATGCAGTTACCACACAACCAGGTAATGACATTCTTGGGCATTTATCCCAGAAAAATGAAGACTTATGTTCACATCAAAGCCTGTACACAAATATTCATAACTGCTGTATTTGTAGTAGTAAAAAACTGAAATAACCCAGATATTTTTCAATGGATGAATGATGAAACAAACTGGGGAATATTGCTAAGCAATACAAAGGAATAAACTATTGATGAATTCCAACAGTTGGAACAATTGGCCAAAACTTATGAATCAGTATATATAAGTTGACATAAAAGTAATCATCACAACACCTCTCCTTGCTGGATACAACTCTCACTCTCTTGTAATCTAGACAGGGTCCAGCAGTGTTTCATTTCATCTGGTTTCTCTTCAGTTCCACTTAGGGGAAGTGCCTTGCTATGGTCTGTGTGTTTGTGCCCAGCCCAAGTTTATATGTTGAAATCCTGTTGCCCAATGTGATGGTTTTAAAATGTGGAGCCTTTGAGAGGTGCTTAGGTGGAGAGGGTAGAGCCCTCATGAATGGAATTGGTGTTCTCATGAAAGAGCTCCCACAGAGCTCCCTAACCCATTTCACCAAGTAAGGATACAAGAAGTCTATGACCTGGAAGAGGTCCTCACCCACCCATACTTGCACCCTAATCTCATATCTCCAGCCTCCAGACTGTGAGAAATAAATTTCTCTTGTTTATAAGCCACCTAGTCTGTGGTATATTGTCATAGGAGCTCAAGTGGACTGAGACGTGCCTCCTCTCAGAGCCAGCTGGGCAGTTTCTATCTCCTTCCCTAAGTCAAGCAACAATTCTGGAGAAAAATTGTTCAACTTCTATCTGTTTCCTATGGCAACCTCTCTACCAATTTTTCTCTTGGCACCCGATAGCTGTAGGGCTCTTTTGTCTTTCCCTCCACTCTGCAAGAGCTAAGGCTCCTTCTGCTTCCTCCTAGGTTTCTCCTTTGCCCCAAACCAAGCTTTCTTTCCCTTGGGCTAAGTTCTATCCTGCTACACAAATGCAGTGTTAGTGGACACTTCATAGGTCTTAAAATAATAACTAGAGTCCTTTGTCATAGTCTCATGCTAAATAGGAATAAATATCAGAAGGGCCAAGATCCTAGGAGGGATAGGCAACACATTTCTTTTCAGATATTTAGCAACTATTTTCCTCTTCAGTTTGTATGCTTTAAGTAGGCAGAATATTCTAGGGTACTGTATAAGACCACTTAAGGGTTTTATAACTTCTTCAAAATTGCAGATGACTTGTGTGCTGGAACCTCATCACATTAAACTAGATGCAGTTGGAGCTGCTCCAGATAAGGTAGGGTCAGAGCTTAGAACCTCTTCTCCCTTCCTGCTTTGGACCTGCCTCTCTTCCTTATTGGCAGCTGCTTGAGAACCCCTGCAGAAATACAGAGCTCTGTGGGATACTGAATGAGCCTGGCTCATCTCTGGGAGGGCCTTCCATGGTTCTAGTCTTTTGTGGTTGTCAGCCACAGCTTGCATAACAATTCTGATTTTGACTATATTTCATTTGTTCCTCACTTTCCTACTATCTGATATGTTTCAGGATTTGGTAAATTTGCTCATTAACAGTTGCTTAAGAAACATATTGGACAAAGCCAGAAACTCACAAGCTATATTGGGACAGAATGTATCAATTGTTTCAATATGGCTTGTTTTGGTACAGAAAATTAAGGTAATTATAATGCCAGATTTTTCCAGATTGTTTCATAATGCGTTAAACCATTGTTTCAAATAGTGGTTATATAAAGTAGCCTTTTTTTGTTGTAATATAAACTGTATATGTCTATTCACATTTTTTATTTGTTTTGTTTTGCTTTTGTTTTACTAACCTTGGAACAGATTCTTCAGAGAATGGCTATCATTAGATACTTTCATGCAATTATACTTCATTGTACCAGTTTCTAAACTAATAAAAGAATGTTTTAATCTTTTCTACATATAAATACCCTGTTCTTTTTACTCTGCCTTTCCACTTTGGTCATTGTTAAACTCACCATTACACTAGGATGAAAATAAATACTGGCCAAATGTTTTCAATTTCCAAGCACCAGTTTTAGAAATAATGAGGTCTTGTTTCTATTTGAACCACTAAGACCAATATTATGCATGGTGGGAAGTGAGGGCAGGATTGAATAGATAGAGTGGGCACCATTCTGTCAGAACACAAGAATTCTTGTTCTGGAAAATAAAGTTGTATAAATAAGTCAAGGTTGGGAATAGAAGGCAATAAATAGTAAACAAAAACATTTCTTCTTAATCTAGTAGTCAAAGGAGACTTGTAGTTTCTTATGCAGGAGTCACACATAGTAGAAATAGAAGCAGCAATGGAAAAACCGTAATAGTAGGATCCGACTGTTATTTTAGAGTTAGCAATACACACAGAAAGAACATTGATCAGAGTAGTCTGCATTTTGGGAAATCCATCTTCTAAAGAAATGATAATAAAAATGGAGTATATCAAATAAGTTTACTCAGTTACAAGCAACTGTTGATAGCTAAGTGGCTTAAGAGAAGGGAAGGTACTGGAAGGATGTGGGAGGCTCAAGGATCAGTGTGAAGCTTGAGGAATGGGTCTGTAACAGAGGAACTGAGGGTACTCAGAGGTCAAAAGCGGTAACTAAGCTGTGGTCTGTTAACACTCAAGATCTGGTGAGCACAGAATTGCACCACCTAGACCCCCCTTCCACCTTCAATGTGTTCTTTCAACATATTAAAAGAATTGAAGTAAATTTGGAACACTGGAAGCTGATAGATTGTGAGAATTCTTTGTCTTCTATAGCAGGACTTCTTACCTAACCTGCCCACATACGGTAGAGTTTATACACTAGAGGATATTGTGTTGCTGTTAGGAAATGCAGGTGGATGGTGGATAATAAAAATATGAGAAATAGGAATTCCAGGCAGGCTTAAACAAACACAATCTGATATTAAAATCAGGTAATCCCATAAAGAAAAAAGGAAGGACATTCCAAGAAAGCAGTGCCCTATATAGGGAATTCTAGGATTATTTCAGTTTCAAATTGCCACTGTTAGGAAGACATGTTGCAAAGGACACATTCTTCCAAAGTAGCTCAGACCTATAAATTTTACACTAGGAAATCTAAAGTGTAGAACAAGCTGACTGAAGAGTCATCAGAGAGAGTACCAGAACAAGGGTAGGAAATTTAATGGACGACAGAAAAAAAAAAAAATCTTCAGTGCCTTTTTTGCTTTAGTCTTCTAGACCTTGAAAAATGATCTCCAAATTTAAAAAGAGCATACCCACGATGTTTAGAATGAAAAATAAAGGTCCAAGATAAGTGAATGGATAGCAAAAGAGCATCTATCTATTTAAAAAAAAATTTTAATGTTTATTTTTGAAAGAGACAGAGACAGAGCATGAGTGGGAGAGGGGCAGAGAGAGAGAGAGACACAGAATCTTAAGCAGGCTCCAGGCTCTGAGCTGTCAGCACACAGCCTGACGTGGGGCTCGAATTCACAGACCATGAGATCATGACCTGTGCCCAAGTGAGATGCTCAACTGACTGAGCCACACAGGACACCTGAACATCTACCTATTTTTAAAAGAACTCAAATCTTCAGCCTGGATAAATACCATACCATAACACTGAAGAAACTTGGCAATGTGATCAAGAACACACAGCCAGTAATTTCTTAAAACATTGTTTGAAGAAATGTCAGAAGCAATGAGTTGGGCAAATGCTGTCTGGATGCATTAAAAGGGTAAGATGACAGATTATAGAACTACGACAACCCGGCGCGAGATTCTCAAGTGGATTATTAAACAGATGATTTATGAGACAAGAAAACTGCCACATAACATGGATGTGTTAAGTGAGGATGACATAGTAGAAAGAATTGGAGTCAGACGACCTGAGCACAGGCCCTCATCTGTCAATAGACAGCTGTTTAGACATGAGCAAATCATTTGAGTGTTTTGAGCTGCATATCTTGATTTGGGAAATGTTATAAAACTAGATGCCCTGTGATGGTAGTTTAGAATGTATCCACAAAGAATCTATTAGCTCTAAATGTACCAAATTACCTCAATTCTTTTTGATGATAAAACGGCTTCCATTTATTAAAGAATACATCCTGTGATGGGCATTTATATGATTTTATAATCACATCAGTACACCCATAAGTCCTGTGACAGATGGGTGTTATTAATCCCTTTTTACAAATGATGAAATTGAGACTCAGAGTGGCTAAGTAAAAGATCAGAAGAATCAGGATCAGAGCGTATCCTAAAAACAGGGAATCAGTTGACCAACAAAAAAGGAGACATTTTCAGATGAATAATTTATTCACATTTACCTTTATTCAAGTATCACATCCAAGATAGGATTAAAGGTAATTTAATTCATTCATAGTATGATCAGTATTCAAACAGTGAAATATATTAGTATGAAAGCAAATTTCTGCACTTAGCATTTAAACAACTCTAATAGACAAGGAAAGGCCTTAACTTTGAACAGGGTTTGGATTTGGGAAACTGGAACAGAGGATAAATGAGTGTGATTGGCTCTTGGATTGAAATTTGGAGCTCCCAAAAAGGATTGGAAAGGAAGTATCTAGAGTGATATCTAAATACGTCTTTTCCCTTAGTTTCAGCAATATTGGATGGACAAAAATATTCTATTAAAAATAATTTTCTGTTAAATGGACCCAGTTGGTTTCAAGTTGATTTCAAGTGCAACAGAAGCCAACCATTTGAAAATCCTAGCACTGAAAGTTGTTGTAAATTCTAGTCACAGTCACATAACAATGTGAGGGGTATTGGAAAGGAAGCAATATAATCCTTCAGTTTCTGCTTTAGCTAGACCACATCTTGGGATGGTGGGTTTCCTTCAGGACCATGTAGTTACTAAACCAAATAAAGTCCATGGAAGGCATCTAAAGAATTGAAAGGTTTGAAAACATGTCAAATGAAGAACAACTGGAGAAACTATAAAAGAAAAGACTTAGGAGTGGCATGGCTCTTTCAAAGATACGAAGAGCTGATGTTTGGAAAAGATAGTTGGTTAGTTCTGAAACTCTCAGAAAGCAGAAAGTGAAACTGGAAGAAGTGGGTGGAACTACTGAAAAGCACTTTCTCCAGTGACAGCCTTTCTCCCAAGCTGAATGGAGGCATTTTGAGAGGTTAAAAGCCCTCTGGTTACTCATTATCTTCAATTCAGTGAATTCTGGCTGAGAGCCTCCTTGTGCCATTCTAAATGCTTGAAATATATCAGGGAAGAAAACAGATAATTCTTGCTCTTGGATTGTTTACATTCTGGTAGACATAGGGAAACTTTTAATGAAAATGAAACCAATCAGTGGCTTATGTAGTCTTTAGGAAGGTGAAAAAGTTAAGGGAAAAAAAGTAGAGTAAGAGAGAGGAGGAGTTCTCTGGGGGAAAAGCATTCCAAGCAGAAAAGGAAAGCCACACATCAGCATGAGATGGGAGTATGCCAGAAAAGAAGCCTCTTCTGCAGATATTTAAGCAGAGCTTGGCAGAGAATCTATGAGAGAAGCTGAAAAGATGATTTTTATTTTTGGTGAGAGCTTGGACTCCATGACTTCTGAGGTCTCTTCCAACTCTTCATATTCCCTGAGTTTCTGATTCTCTGATAATTCAGAGTAACTAATTTGGTAGCAATGAGCAAGATAGAGTCAAGAGCAGAAATGTTAGACCAGGGTTACAAATGAATGGTGAAGGGGCAAGGCAGATAGTGTAAACATTTCAAAATACTGGCAATGCATTCAAGTATTGTAAAAAATATTATGCAAGTTCATGCTCTGTCTCTCTCTGTCCCAAAAATAAATAAACGTTGAAAAAAAAAATTAAAAAAAAATATTATGCAAATCATGCAAAGTCTATTTGCACACCAAATCTTGCCCAGGGGCCACCAATTTGAGATCTTTGCACTAGAGAAAGTGAAATCAGTTATGAGTGTAATGATGTAATCCACACATAAGGTCTTGGACAGAAAGGCAAAGGAGAATAAAAAATAAAAGAAGAAATCTGAGTCTTTGGTGAGAATTCTTCCTTTGCCGTGATTTGACAAAGAACCAAAAAGAAAGACATAAAGACCACTACCTGTAGTTGAGACACCAGGAGACCACTTCACGCTGACTTTGTTGTTTCTCGATCAAAGCTCACATTGATTTTTTTTCTGCCTGTTATCAATAACCAGATACTAACTGGTCCTCTAATTGTCCTCTTATACATAATTACCTATAATTAAGGAACTTAAAGATAATATCAGCCAGTTCAATCTTTTTCAATTATTTTGAGTCTATAATGTCACTATAATCATAAAACTTTTGAACAGAGGCTCAGAATTAATCAACTGTAACAATTACAAAAACACAGATAAAACTTTTATCTTGATGTTTAACTGGTCCTGTTTCCTTGCTGCAGGTGCCTTCATTTGCAAGATGCTGCCATTTGTCCAGTCAACTGCTATCGTGACAGAAATTCTTACTATGACCTGCATTGCTGTGGAAAGGCACCAGGGACTTGTGCATCCTTTTAAAATGAAGTGGCAATACACCAACAGAAGGGCTTTCACCATGCTAGGTGAGAGTGTGCCAGTGGCAGTACTCATGCTCTTCTTCAGTACAGAACAAAAGAATTTCTTCAATGTGAACTATATTGATGAAGCGGACGAGCAGCTTCTTGTCTAGCCTTGTAGGCATCAGGGAGTAATTTTGGGGTTTTAGTCCTCTCCCCATTTTACCTTGACCTCCACTCCTTTTCTCCTTTCAGTCCTAACCTCACACTTCAAATCTCCTTATCTCAGATTCACTTCTTCAGTTTAAGTCTTAAACTTTTAAGCACTACTTTTAGTTGATTTAAGATAACCTTCAATGGCATTACCACATTAACATTTATTAGATTAGTAAACTGTCATCCTGAGGTAAGAGGCGTGTAACCTAAAATGCCCTTCTTAGGGCCAGTAGATTTTGACAGGGGGAAGGAAAGGTGTTTTTAGATGGGTAGAGAACGAGGGTGCTGCTCAGAGGAGGCCCCAGTGCTGAGGACACAATAGCCGCGGGGCTCATGGGGACGCTAGGTGCTTGCTGAGTGCTGGAGATGCCTGATGAAGACAGATTCCATCCACTTCATAATTTTGCTTCAGACATTCCTGCATCCTCAGCTTGATGTAACCATTTCTGAGTCAGCAAGACATGAGAAGCATGTACCTCTTGATAAGTGGCAAACTGTAAGTGGTGTCCTAAAGCCTAGCACAGTAAGATGGAAGCATTTCTCTATTCGATAATTACAATCGAGCCATTTAAAGTAGAGCCGTAGCATATGTATTACAGCTAAATAATGAAAGGTTGAGGAAAAAACTAATGCAATAACCAAAAAGAGCAATTTTTACTAGTATCTCACTTGAGAGGAATAGGTAAACATTTATTTCTGCTTTAGGAGTTTAGCCAGCATGGGACAGTAGAATTACAGAAAGAACTCCTAAGGGTTTTGCCATGCCAAACTCATTTTACATAGTATGAAATGAATAGATAAACCAACGGGGAAAATATTCGTTAGTTTTAGTTAGTTATTTTCAAATTTATGTCACATCCTCCCTACAAAGAATTCAAAGACCTCTTGGCTTTTAATAATTGACATCTTCCCACCTTCAAAACATCTGAAAAGCATGTGTGGGTGTAGAAAGATGAGGAAAGGAATACATGGAGGAGGGAAGTCATTAAAAAAGGAAAGAGAAGTAGAGAGTCTCAGCATCTGAGGGCAAAGTCGATAACAGGCAGTCAAGGCAGTTTCTACTAAAAAAATTCATAGGAGACAGAAAGGATTTTAAATCAAGAAGGCTCAGCATCCCTTGGGGCTTTCACACAGTGTTGCCTGATGTCTCTCTCTGGCCAAGTACCTCTTAGCTGAGACTGCTTTGCCTCCAGGCCCCCACCATCAGAGACCTGCTAGACTTATTTGCCCACAAAGGTTCATTTACACCAGTAATATTCATCTAACCTCAACCTTTCTATCCCTGAACAGGCAGTAGACCCAGAAGGATTGGCAAGGAGCTAAGTCAATTAGACTCAGTTAGAATCCAGAATTTCTACTAAAGATTGGAAAAGTGATTGGACATAAGATTACATAGTGAGATAATGATTGGACTAGATTAGAGCAGATGTTTATGGCGATGTGGATAGAGAGAGATTGATTTGTGAGTCTGAGAACTGTCTTGAATCATCGAATAATAATGACTATCTATAGGCAGTGCCAGTTCACGTATTTCTTTATAATAAACCCCAGTTATGGCTTAAGTGAGTCCCAGTTCCTTGAAATCCAAGGCAATATGCTGTTTTCTTAATAGTACCTAATACAGAGAGAATAAGAAGAATTTGAGCTGGGATATTTCTCTCAGAATTGATGGTGGGTCTCTTGGTTATGGCCTCATCCTAGTCTGTTCTGATTCTCTTTTGTTCCTTGCTAAGGACACATCATTAAAGCAATTCTGTCAACAAAATCATGAAGGACAGGAAATTTGGAAAGAGCATTCTGGTTTCTTATCAAATGTTTGCTTTGTAAATAAGAAAATAATACTCATATTATGATGCATAAGATAAATGTACTCAATTTTAAGAAGAAATTGTAGAGGGTGATCAATATCATGTTTAAGTTATTCATCCGTTTGACAACCAAACAGCAGGTGCTTCTGAGGGCCAGGAATTTTCTTTGGGGAAAATTTCCCTTGTTTAGGGAAACAAACAAGTACAAAAATAAATTGCATTGTGTTTGCCCTTAATGAGCTTAGAAGAAGTTGAAAAGAAACAACTAAGGCAACAAAGGTGCCACTCTAGAGGGCAAATGGAACCAACAGGGAATTAGTTCTATCAGGAAATGATGGTGGCCTTCAAAGATTTCCTAGAGACAGTGACTTTTGAGTTAAGTCCTGGGAAATGAAGAACGTGGACAGAAATATAACAGGAGAGAGAGGCAAGTGAGAGAACCTCAGGGATCATGTTAAGGGTTTAAGTTTTATCTTATAGGTAGTACAACACTATTAAAGATTTTGATTAAACACTTAAAAATGTTTCAGGAAGACTATTCTAGCAACAATTTTGAGGACACAGAAATAGCATCAGTGGGAACATGTAGCCCACTGCACTGCTCTAGGGCAGAGATGATTGCACATAAGGGGTCTTCATGCTTACAGCATATGTTTTATGCTTAAGTATGCATGTGTTCTGCTTCACTCACTGAATCAGATTCTGATGATTTTAATGTCTTAGCAGGTGTGGTCTGGCTGCTGGCAGTCATCGTAGGATCACCCATGTGGCATGTACAACGCCTTGAGGTAGGTTCGGAGATGGCTTGATCATCATATTATTGAAATGTTCCCCAGCCTTCTCAATTACAATCATTTTTCTTCCCGCAAGAGCTTTATAGCAAATTCTGGTGACCCCAATTATTTCACTGAAAAATTTTCAAATGAAATAAAATAATTTGTTTTAAGATTTTTTCCTCTGTTTTATCTAGTTCTTCCTTAGTTAAGACTTTAATGCTTAAAAGAAAACTTATCAGAGTCATTTTCTACATTTTCCTGTCAGCCGAACATATTTTCCTAGTGGCCTCCCGTGTCTTATTACATTTTAAGAGTTCAACGGTTGCTTTAGATTTTTATTTTATTTTTAAAACACATCAAAAAATTGTAATCAATCATCTGCTTATTTGTTGATTGTCCCTCATAAGTCCTTTCTTCTCTGCCTCCCATACATTGACAAATTGAAATTTGAATTGGAATGTGTGACAGGATCATCTTATCTGATCACTCCCTTTCCCCCACACCTTAAACTGATGGTCTAGCATTGTCTGGCTATTCACAGCAAGGGGATACTGTGCTGTTTTTGGTGACCCAGCCTATCCCATGGGGCATACATACACGTCCTGCATCGGTGATCTAGCCCAGACAGTAGTCTTCAAAGGCAGTAGTGGGTTGATCACTAGATAATTTTTTTTAACTGTATCCTTTTATACTTTTTTAAATTGATATAGACAAAAGTGAAACTTTACTAGATGGCAAATGTCGATTGGCAAGGATAGCAAATGAGCCCTCAGGAAAGGGTACATTTAAAACATGACTTTACTTTTTTCCTTTCTTTCTTTCTTTCTTTCTTTCTTTCTTTCTTTCTTTCTTCTTTTTTTTTTTTTATGTAATTGGTATATTGAATGAGCTGGACTCCACAGGTGAGAGCTGGAAGTAATTTTATTCTATCCCTTGCTACCTATAAAAATGTGACCTGAGAACTTTCCAATACTCTGACAAAATGTTGTGGATGAAGCTCTGAGCAGACCCTGTAATTCTTTCAGCCATTCAGATAGCAACATTCCTATGGTCACTTTTAGTCACAACAACTTGTTAATTCTGTCATTAAAATTCCAGCCCGGTGTCACAATCACATAAGTCCATATTCTCAATCAACACAAAATGTCTCCCAGCTCAGCTTGAACTGTTTTTAGGTCTAGAATCCTACAATATGCAAAGGGGAGGTGATTCCCTTCTTCTCTGCTTCCTTACTGGGCATTTCTCTTTCTCTCTTCCCATCCAAGAAAATGGCTGTCCTTGGCAACTTGGGAGCTGGTGTTAAGGATGGGGAGAGGAAGGGACAGGTGTACTGGTATCATCGCCCTCTGTGAGTGACTTTGCTGCCCATGATCGATTCCTTATTCATGGGTTTTTCAAAGATAACACCACTGAGGCTTCTGACTGCTGCTCCAGCAGGGTGCTCATGTATCTTCCACACACAACTGTAAGTGGCTGGGTCTTTTCTCTAAGGCTGTCCTTATTCCGGCAGGTATCCCATACTGATGGAGGCTTCACACGTGACCCAACCCAGTAGTCATTTGTGGGGCCCATTTCTGGCCCACAGAACACAAAGAGTTTTGTCTATTTTTTAAAATAAAATTATTTTATCATATGCTCTAAATATGTTTTGAATATGTAACTCATTTAGTTTTTAGGAAATACATATGTAATTGGCAGAGTCGGTCCTCACTATCAGACAAATCAGCTAAATCAGATTTGCTTTCTGTCAGGAAAAAGTGTGATTTCATTTTTCCTATCAAATAAATCTATTAATATGCATCCCATGGCCACCTTCTCACTTCTAAATTCTATTAGAGAGAGTGTGTGTGAGCATGCATAAAGCCTGAATTTCTCACCTGGATGAAATAAAACACCACCAACTTTACCATTTCCACCCACTGATGTTCTCTTTGCTTTGCTGTCAATGGGCTCTCTCTCAGGAGTGATGTATTTGACAATTTTCATGGGATGGAAGCAAAGAGGTGGCTAAATTAAAATTGTCATCATCACTTCTGCCTCTTCACTGTATGAAAAATGTAAATTCACAACATCTCAACACCTGTCAAAATACCTTTCTTCTAAGGCCAGAATAGAAATATGTTTGATATAGGGAAAACACAAAACCCTATCATGGATTTATGGTGTCTTGATTACGGTGGCTTCACTGACATCAGTAGTTCAAACCACCTCCTTTTTTAGTGCCTCATAGTAAGAGTAGGACTGAGTGAGACATCTGACTTATGTAGATGGGGAGAAGAGAGATAGAAGCGAGCTGGGAGTGCAGGGCCAGCACAACACTCAATCTCAGGCTTCCCCTAGGCAGTGGAATTTTAGAGAACTGTATGGTTCCAAAGAGACAATCTGAAAATTGATTCCCATAAAACCATGTGCCTGTGCACTCAGAAAGTCTTTGCTTGTTCCCAAGGCAACATGCACCCCCTTGGAGACTATCAGTCTAGCTTTGTGTTTTAAGATGTGCCAATATGTTGCCCCCATGGTCGTCGGCATTTGTGGGCTCTGTCTACACGGGGTCAGCATGAATTTCACCTTAATATCCCGTTCCCAGGGAGTTTGGATCTTGAAATTATTATTCAGTAAGTGTTTTCATCCCTTGTTGCATTTGTAAATAACACCTAGATCAGAACTTGAATTTTCTTACCTTTGATAAGTATACCAGAAAGCTTTTCCCCCCCATTCAATTGACTAAAGATTGGCAATAAAATTTGCAGGAATGGAGGCAGAAATATGTCTAGGACCTAGGGATACTTCATCTGGAAATCTCTGAAGTGACTAAAATGGCAATAGTTTTGATAAATTTTCTTTTATTCTTATTATCCAGATAAATGACTTTGCTTAGTTTGTCCCTTCTTAGCATTTGCTACTGTTATTAATATTGTTTTTAATAATATTTTGAACCCAACCATCTGTCAGAAATAGTATTAACAAAGAGACATTGCATTTCTGTAAAACATCTACCTCAAAGGCTGATAGCTGAGTCTGAATATTTGTAGATAGACAATAGTTTGAATCCCAATTTCTTATTCATCTCAAATGTTAAAGCTATCAGCTGTCTTTCTAAAATCTTTGTAAGCAACCTGATCATTGCAATCTGAAATAGCAGTAACAAAATGCAAGCTTTCAGTACTGTGAACTGAAAGGTAGCTGATACTTTGCCAAAATCTGCCTCTTCAACAATTGAGGAAGCAAAATAATGGAACATTAAACTAGCTGGTGTGCAATTACAAGATGTTTTCTTTTTTTCATATGTACCTTGATTGATGTAGTGTATTCTTCCTCTGAAAAGTAATAATCCTCATCTTGACAGTATGCATACATACCTTGGTCAAAGAGTATAGCTCTTTCATCTAATTGAAAAAATTCTGACTACAGTGTAAAAAAAGTTGAGAAACATTAAAAAAAAATAGCCTATTGACCTCAATTCAATTTAAAATAGAAAAGAAAGTATGGAACTGTTAAGAATGTAAGAAATGATGTGGAGAAAATGACACCTTACAACAAACGAACAATCAAACTCGTATCTAATTTGCAATATGGATCCACAGTAAATACAGGAGGGTTTGAAAACTGCACCATTATAGCAGTACGTGGCTGTTTTCTGTTCTTTTGATGCTGACTCTGCCTCCTCTAACTGATTTGTTTTTATGTTAAAGATTAAGTATGACTTCTTATATGAAAAGGAACATGTCTGCTGTCTGGAAGAGTGGGCCAGCCCTGCGCACCAGAAAATCTATACCACGTTCATCCTTGTCATCCTGTTCCTCCTGCCTCTTATGCTGATGCTTATCCTGTACACTAAAATCGGTTATGAACTTTGGATAAAGAAAAGAGTGGGAGACTGCTCAGTGTTTCGAACTATTCACGGAAAAGAAATGTCAAAAATAGCCAGGTCTGTTTAATGAAGCAGTCGCCTCCGTTTAAAATACTTTTAATTAGTCATGCTTGAGGGGGACGTTGCTAGAGCTCTCCCAATTCTTGGGAACTTTAGCCCAAGTGCCATTTGTAATTCATGTTCACAGAATGGGCTGACGTTCAACTTTGGAGATTTTAGGAATAGCAGGTATTTAGACAATTTGGAAAACTGTTGAATTTTCATCTATATGTCAAGATGACATGCTAGGAAGAGCTGTGGTGGTCTCCTCTCTACCACTCGGCAGTCACATGGTGCAGATAAGTATCCTTACGCCTAAAGCTTCCGCTTGCCTCATGTGTGACAGGGTGCATAATAAATATCCATCCTCAGATGATGCTGAAATACATGAAATCTGTATGAAAATTCTTTGGTGACTAGAGTATGCTATTTACTTTATTATTATCTATACTATCATTAATAAGGGCTTTCTTTTCTGATTATATTCATTAATAAAAATTTTAAAACACAATTTACTGATATAGTACTTGTATTCCATATCATTTATTTTATAATCTACATGGAACAGCTATTAAAAACAAAAACAAAAATCTTAGAAGTTTAATGGTTAGATGAAATTCTATCATTTCTTCAAGTGTGCAGCGACCTCTAGCGTCCAGTTTGTATGAAGAAATCCTCCCTGTCAGTGTCCAGGGCTGGATCTTCAGCTCTTTGGGACTTATTGCTGATTTCACTCTCCACTTCACTTCCTCAGAAGAGTGTTCTTCAACATAAAAATGAATAAGAGCTTAAACACTTGACTTTAGCTGCCTAACTTTAAGTCCAAACTAGCCCTTACAGTTTAAATCCCTTATTAGTCATCTGACTTTGCAAGTTACTCAACCTTCTCCGTGCCTCAGTTTCTGCATCTGTCAAATGGCTAACTGAGAAGATTAATGACATAACCCATGCCAAGCATCTAGCAGAGTGTTAGATCTATATTGAGCATCTTTCATAATGATGTTTATAAGATGAGAGATTTGGGGATGAGGGCAATAGCAATGGGAAGAGATGATAAACAGCCTACAATTAACCTATCATGAACTTTATTAATATTTGAAAAGTTATGGTTGAGAGATTTAGGCTCAAACTTTATTTAATAGCTTTGATATCAATTTGACAAATTTGCCAAGGAGAAGTTAACTGATGTGATGTGTCCTTGTGGGTCCAGGAAGAAGAAGCGAGCTGTCATTATGATGGTGACAGTGGTGGCTCTCTTTGCTCTATGCTGGGCACCTTTCCACATCGTGCACATGATGACTGAATACAGTGAGTGCTTTTCATTCTCATTTGTTAGAAGTTCTAGTTAATTTATTGCTAGACTAGACCATGAATCGTTGAAAAATTTGTTGCTATTCCCTTGGGTAATCAAATATCAAACATTTAATGGGTTTCTCTCGTATTTTCAAGATTACCAGATCATTACATGGTGGGTTAATTATGTACAATTTTGAACAAACCCTTAATAATCGCAGAAGGGACAGAAACATTTTTGAGAGTCTTTTTTCATGCTCTGTCCCCTGTTCTCCCTAAACCATTCAAACATGGAGGAGGTGTGATGGCCTATGAGCATTCTCTGTTTAGATCTAGAATCCTGACTTGAACCACATGAATTTGATAACACCTAGGATTTCAGCCAGACCCCCGGTGTATTACTTGTGATAATCTGAGACTTAACATGATTCTCAGATACAGATTGTATTTCTATAACACAAGTGAACGTTTGAATGGTAACTGCTGCTTCCCAGTTTACATTACATTTGGAATCAAGTGGAAATACGGTAAGTTCCTTAATATGAGCTGGGCACCAGGCTAAGCTTGTAAGCCAAGATTCTCTAAGAATGGGAACTCATCACAGAGCTCATTTTTCTTCAGACATCAGATGGCTCTTCCCAAAATTGCCTTGAGTATTTTTCACACCTTTAACCACTTGTGCAAGTGTAAGTGTTTGGTAAAGATATATGATAAACAGAAATTTTATTTTATGCTCGTGAAAACATAATACATGGTAGACTATTACTTTTTATTTCAGGCAATTTTGAAAAGGAATATGATGATGTCACAATCAAGATGATTTTTGCTATCGTGCAAATAATTGGATTTTCCAATTCCATCTGCAATCCCATTGTTTATGCATTTATGAACGAAAACTTCAAAAAAAATTTTTTGTCTGCAGTTTGTTATTGCATAGTAAAAGAAACCTTATCTCCAGCACGAAGGCATGGAAATTCAGGAATTACAATGATGCAGAAGAAAGCAGTGTTTTCCCAGAGACAGAACCCAGTGGAGGAGACAAAAGGAGAAGCATTCAGTGATGGCAACATTGAAGTCAAATTGTGTGAACAATCAGAGGAGAAAAAATACATCAAATGACATCTTGCCCTGTTCAATTCTGAACTTTCTGAAAATTCTGCTTTAGGTGGTGGCCGCTAATTATAACAATGTCTGCATAATTAGGACTGTTCGTAGCTTAATTGGAAGAGAAAATTATTTTGAGCAAAGGTGGAAGACTTTTTTTTTTATTCTCAGAATGAGGAAAAGAAGGAAACAAATCATTTTCTTCATAAAAATATAACATTATACATGAAAACACAATTTTGAAAAATTAGTAAACTATCCTTGTAGATTATTAAAAAAAACTTGTATAGAAATAAATGTTTTTGGCTGGTAATTTTTCCCCTAATGCAGTCAATGTAATGTGACTTTCTATGTATTGCTAAATGAGCTGAGGAAATAACTTAAAAATTATACCTTCTTTTTTGAGTAAGTTAATGGTTGAACACAGTAATGTAATTTTCAGTGCTGTTGAAGCTTGGTAATACAGTCTCTTACAAATGAGGTCTGTCCAATAATCATCAAGTCAAAGAAGATGGCGAAGCCGCAAAATGACCAATGAATGTGATTCAGAGGCAGGTGCCCGGGTGTGAGCTTCTTCTAGCCCTACCAGCTACCACTGCTGTGATGACTGGCAAGCCACTGAACCTCTTTAAGCCTCTGTTTCTTCCTGTGTATACTGGTGAGGTACCTCTTCTTCACAGGGTCACTGCCAGAAGAAAACGAGATGTGAGCAGGAAAGCCCTTTGTTACTGTACAGCACCCTCAGGTTCTGAAGCATCATCGCAGCCCCCATGTTCCAGGCCTCCCCTTTCTGCTCCCTTTTGCTTCCTGAGAGTTGCCCTCAACCCTGCCAGCTTTCCACCCATGCCTGTTTTGTAGCTGTTTTCTCTAATCAAAAGAAGGATGTTTCTGGGATCCTCATTTATAGGCTGGCTGTAATATATGTAAGCCAGTCTAACTATCTCAAATATTTATATTTTTAAATCCCTTACTTTAGTAGTGGGATGAATGACTGGTTGTTATATAAAAGGACTTTTAGATGTAGTTAGCAGATGAGAGCATTAACTCCAAGCCCATGATTTTACTGTGCCCCAGACTGACCCCCGAGAGAGCAAGGCTAGGAAGAATGGAGTTCCCCACTCATATTCCTTGCCTTAATTCAATCTCCCTTAATCATAACCTCTCTTCTTTCCAGTCTTCTCCTCTTACCCTCAAATATCATGGAACCAGTGACCACATCCCAGTGCCCTGTCACTTCCCCTTTAACAACTGTGATTCCCAAAGTCCATTCACAGCCTCTTGGCTAAAGTGTTTCTTTTGCCTCCAGTTTTGCAGCACTTATTATTTCTGCCAGGAAATAGAGACAGGAAGAGAAGCTCAAGAATTATCAGGGTACTATTTCACTTGTAAAGCTTTAAGGTTTGGGAACCAGAGAACTCAGGCTATTTGGATCTTTCAAAATGTAGACATTTAACTTTTTAGGTGTGTCAGGATAAAATGGATACAGCAACACAACTGAAATAGTGTGTGGTATTAAGAAAAAATGGCAATATGATACAGAAAATTAACAAAGTCAAGAGAAGACTACTGATGATTTTGTTTGTGTTGAAATGGACTTACTATGGATTATGTGTGTGTGCCATTCTCCTGTTATGACTAGCTATCTTGTAGCAAAACAGTAATTATCATTAAATCATTAAACCATTAAAAATGAATCATATTCACTGATTTTGGTTATCCTTATTTAATCAGCAGATATCCATATGACTCTTCCTAAATTTGATGTACATATGTTCCAAATATAACTTACTGAAGATGGGATCAATCAACACTATTACTGACCATTTAATTATTAAGGTTAGAGATTTTTAAAATTCCTAAACATTGCAGAGATTGATCAAAACACATCTGGCTGCACCTGGGTGCCTCAATCTGTTAAGCATCCGACTCCTGGTTTCGGCTCAGGTCATGATATCTCAGTTTGTGAGTTCTAGCTCTGGGTCGGGCTTTGCGCTGGAGCCTGCTTAGGATTCTCTCTCTCCCTCTCTCTCTCTCTCTGCCCCTCCCCTGCTCTCTCTGTCTCTCCAAATAAATAAGTAAACCTTAAAAAAATAAAAAATAAAAACATGTAGATATTAAACAATTTAAATAATTACTGTAAAATGTCCAGACACCTGTGAAAGATTTTTTACCCCTCACATTGCATTCATGCCATTTCAGAAATAAAAAATAGAGCAGTTTTGTTTTTGGTCCTTTAAACATGTAATCTTTTTATTCTGTTATAAGAGTTTGGAAGAGAAAACTGGTTCAATCCATTATTGGGAAACTATTATAATTAGTCAAAGAAGCTCCAGTCTGGACACTGAGCGCTGACGATAGTGTAACACAGCTTATGAGCCCATACAGAGTTCACCTTGGATTTGCAAAAGGTGCCCTGGTTCTGAGCTTTCTTCTGGTTTCCTCTGACTTCCCTGGCCCCTGAGTCTCTTAGGCCTTTTGTCCTCCACCCAGGCATCTGCTTTCTCCCCCTTTTTTTTTTCTTTGCCCTAGGCTGTCACTCATTTTATTCCATCTGATTTCCCCTGAATTTGTGCTTGAAGTGAGAATTGGCAAAGTCTCTTTGGATCCAGAAGGGAGGGTTGTGGAGGGGTACAGAAGGCTAGTCATTAAAACCATTCATTAGCATTTGGGTAAAATGTCTATGAAATCAGTGAAAAGATATGCATCACTGCTTAGACCTCTAAGCCTTTTATTTCATTATGGATCATTATGCCAAAAAGAGCTGTGTCTTTTCTTCTACTCTACAAACAAAACACAACAAGAAAAACTAAAACCAAAACAAAACAAAAAATACACATCTCTCTTTTCTTAGTTTCTTATGGATCAGGACATCAGCATTTTGCATACTTGTTTGACTAATTTCTAAGCCTGAAAATGTTAAAAAAAATTTAATGTTTTTATTTATTTTTGAGAGAGAGACAGAGCTAGTGGGAGAGGGGCAGAGAGGGGGGGGGGAGACACAGAATCTGAAGCAGGCTCCAGGCTCTGAGCTGTCAGCACAGAGCCCAATGCAGGGCTCAAACTCACAGACTGTAAGATCATGACCTGAGCCAAAGTCAGGAGCTCAACTGACTGAGCCACCCACATGCCCCAAGTCCAAAAACGTTTCAAAAAGAAGAACCAAGTTGCAGGGCTTATACTACCTTATCCGCAGACCTATTATAAATTGCAATAATCAAAAATTACAAAAATCAAAATTATAATAATCAAAAGAGTGTGGCACTGGCACTGCAAAAGAATAGTTACCCGAAGTAGATGCACAAGTATATGGTCAACTTATTTTGACAAAAGTGGTAACATAATTCAATGGGTACAGGCAAATCTTTCAAACAAATGGTTCTGAAACAATTGGATGTCCATATACCGAAAATGGGAACTTAGGCCTTATACTACATACAAAAATTAACTTAACATGCATCATATTCTTTTTTTTTTCAACGTTTATTTATTTTTGGGACAGAGAGAGACAGAGCATGAACGGGGGAGGGGCAGAGAGAGAGGGAGACACAGAATCGGAAACAGGCTCCAGGCTCTGAGCCATCAGCTCAGAGCCCGACGCGGGGCTTGAACTCACGGACCACGAGATCGTGACCTGGCTGAAGTCGGACGCTTAACCGACTGCGCCACCCAGGCGCCCCAAAATGCATCATATTCTTAAATATAAGAATAAGAATAAGAATATTCTATAAAACTTCTAGAATAAAACTCAGAATAAAATCTTTGTAGCCTGGATTAGGCAAGGCAAAGATTTTGTGGACAGGGCACTGAAAGCAAAGCAGGAAGCCTAAAAAAAAGAATTGATAAAATAAACTTCAACCAAAAAAAAAAAAAAAAAAAAAAAAGAAAGAAAAGGAAAAAGAAAAGACCTATACATGAATGTTCATAGCCGCTTAATTCAAAATAACCAAAAATTGCAAATAACCCAAACATTTAGCAACCAATGAATAAATAAGCAAATTGTGTTGAGGCTATCTAATTGAATATGACTCTGCAATAAAAGGAATTAACTACTGATACATGCAACAAGGATCCATTTCAAAAGTATTATGCTAAGTAAGAGAAGCAAAACAGAAAAGACTATATACTCTATGACTTAATTTACCTGAATTGTAGAAAAGACACAACTCTAGGAATAGCAAACAGGCAAGTGGTACTAAAGGCTAGCTAAATTTAGGCAACTGAATGTAGAGGGCATGAGAGACATCTTTGGATGATAGAAATGTTCTATATCTTGATTCTGGTCGTGGTTATATGACTTTATACATACGTATATTTTATTTATTGCCATGTTTATTGCCATGTGTGTCAGGTGAAGTTATGGTAATAAAATGTGAAAATCACACATTCAAGAATTTTCTTCTAGTACCCAACCTGACTGTCTCCATTCCACATATGGTCTGTAAAAATACAATTCCTTTCTTCATCACTCCATAAAGAGTTGTTTTTACATTCTCAGTTCATCAAAGTAGCCTTAACATGATTTTCTGCTTTATAGCTACCAAATCAACCTGGAGCCATTTAATTCCATTATCTTTCAGACTAGTAGGCTCTTAAATACAATCTTGAGAAGTTAATTGCTATGAGCAGAGAATCAAAAAGCAGTTCAACTACATTTCAAATGGAGTAGGTGTAGGTTTTATGGGCCATGCAGGAGCTCTTGAAATGTTGAAACAAAACCAGACCCAACTCATGAAAAAGTGTAGATTGGCTGCACTTTTTAGATGTTGTTCTCATTCAACAATATTCAACAATATTTTTGGAGTTCCTACTATGTGTAAAACCTAGACACCCTGTTTTCATTTCAGGATCAAGAAAATCCTAAAAAGAAAAAAGAAAAAAGATAGAAGAAGGAGAAGGAGAAGGAGAAAAATCCTTTTTACTCTGAACCAGATAAGGCTAAAGAGGGTTGGTTGGCAAATGAGAGAATAGGGGAAAGTCATAAAATCAGGTGAATCTGTATATATATATATTTTTAATTTTTTTAATGTTTATTTATTTTTGAGACAGAGAGAGACAGAGCATGAATGAGGGAGGGTCAGAGAGAGAGGGAGACACAGAATCTGAAGCAGGCTCCAGGTTCTGAGCTATCAGCACAGCGCCTGACCCGGGGCTCGAACTCATGGAGATCATGACCTGAGCTGAAGTCGGTCGCTTAACCGACTGAGCCACCCAGGCGCCCCAAATCTGTATATTTTAAAATCATACATAAATTTACTGGCTTATATCTCAAGCCCTATGTTTTCTTGTTCACTCAAAGTTTTGTTTCTAGAACTGAGATTATGATCCATCTATGAAAGAAGAAATCAGAAAGAAATGAGATAAAATGATATAAAAATGCTCCAATTTATATCTTTAGAATCCTGAGAAGACAGGAGTAAATGAAATATAGGTCCAACTCCACAGGTTTCTTTTTTTTTTAATGTTTATTTATTTTTGAGAGAGAGAGAGAGTGTGGGTATCTGAGTAGGGGAGGTGCAGAGAGAGAGGGAGACAGAGGTTACAAAAGAAAAACAAAACCGGAGGCATCACAATTCCAGACTTTAAGCTGGATTACAAAGCTGTAATCATCAAGAGAGTATGGTATTGGCACAAAAACAGACACATAGATCAATGGAATAGAATAGAAATCCCAGAAATGGACCCACAGCTGTATGGCCAATTCATCTTCAACAAAGCAGGAAAGAGTATCCAATGGAAAAAAGAATCTTTTCAGAAAATGGTGCTGGGAAAACTGGAGCGACATACAGAAGAATGAAATTAGAACATTCCTACACCATAGACAAAAAGAAATTGAAAATGGATGAAAGACCTAAATACCTAAATGTGAGACAGGAAAAGAGGATAAAGATCCTAGAGGATAAAACAGGCAGCAACCTCTTTGACCTTGGCTGCAGCAACTTCTTACCTGACACGTCTCCGGAAGCAAGGGAAATAAAAGCAAAATGAACTATTGGTATCTCATTAAGATAAAAAGCTTCTGCACAGAAAAGGAAACAATCATTTCTGCCTTCTTAAAGTCTTGTTAGACATTTTAGAACATCCTACAAAATGAAGGAATAAGACTATGATAGAGATAGAAAACTGAGTCTAGAATAAAGAAATAATTCAAGATAATAAAAGAGGGCTGAGAAATAAATTTAATTAGTACTATTCTCAAGGAGATTTAAGAAAACTGTTTTTATAAAAACATAAATAAAGCATGCTACAAAATGGGGAAAAACGGGTTAATGAAACTCTGAGAAATTAAAAATACGTTGCTGAAATTAAAAATAGACTATGTACTCATCTTTATCTCCCATATATTTAACATTTTCCTTCAAAAGCATTTCCTAAAGTATGTTTGTATAGCAAACCTCTTGAGGCTATGTTTATTATCTGGAGTGTTGTCTGGAGACAGATGGCACATTCAAACGGAGTAATTTGAGGTGTAATTAATAAAGGGACGATTTACAAAGGAGTGAGCAGGGTACAGAAAAGCAGGAGGGTTAGTGCAGTATCAGCTGTTCATTATAGCAAGGCACAGTTCCCATCCCTAGGCCTGAAGGGGAGCCAAGAAGATGGAGGAAGATGAACAGGAGGAAGACGAAGAAGAGCAGGAGGAGAAAAGGAAGAAACTGAGGGAGAGAGACAGTGAAAGATCTGTGTGTAAGGGGCTACCTATTGGAGCTGTGACTGTGGATGGAGGCATGATGAGCCAGCCCATGCTACTCCTCGTGGTGGGTGCCATGGCCACTAATGCACTGACCTGACCCCTAGCTCCCTCTAATCTGCAAATGGTCTCCATTCCCCAGACACAGCCTAGCAGCAAGGGAGCCCTTTGATCCAGGCACAGAGCACAGTGATGCAGGGTGCATGGTTCTGGGTGGACAAACAGAAAATATCCAGTACATGTATGCATGAACACCTTTAGTCCTGCATTCATACTTAATGATGGATTAGCTAGATATTAAAGTCTAAGTTCTAAATTCATTTCATTCATTACATCTAAATCTGTGAAGTTTTGTTTGATATCAATGTGGCTCTTTTTTGTCTGTGTTTGTTTTTAATATAATTTATTGACAAATTGGTTTCCACACAACACCCAGTGCTCAACGTAGCTCTTTAGAATTCTGATGTCAGTCTGAGATATCCTCTTTCTCTTTGATATCTTTTAAAACTTGTTCTTTGAATTAGAGCCTATAAAATTTTACCACCTTGTGTTTAGATGTGTATTTTTTTTTCTTTGATACTCTTTGAGTACTTTTAGTCTGAGGTTTCTAATCTTTATTTTTGAAAATCTCTGGTTATTATTTCTTCAAATATTTCCTTCCCTCTCTTTATTTTTTCTTCTGGAATTTCTTTTCTGTAGATTTTATATATCCACTTCCACTCCCCATTTCACTCAATTTTTCATTAATGATTTTTTTTCATCCCTTTAAACTTCCTTGATGTCTTCTGGGAGAGTTTCTTAATTCGATATTCTTGCTCAACAATTTGTTTGTTTCCTCTACTCTGCCTTTTGATCCTGACTTACAATATTTTTATTTCAAATTTTGTATTTTCATACTGAATATATCCATTTGATTTTTCATTGTAACTGTTAGTTTTTTTCTCATATCACTGGAATCCTCCTTAATATTAAAAAAAAAAATTGAGTGTGCCTAGGTGGCTCAGTCAGTTAAGCAGCTGATTCTTGGTCTCAGCTCAGTTCATGATCTCATGGTTGTAAGACTGAACTCCACATTGAGCTCCCCACTGAGCATAAAGCCTGCTTGGGATTCTCTCTCTCTCTCTCTCTCTCTCTCTCTCTCTCTCTGCCTCCCCACTTATCCTCCCCTCCCAAATAAATAAATAACATTTAAAAAATTAATTGAAGTATAGTTGAGCTCCTTAACATTTCTATCTTTTTAAGTTTGTTTATTTAAGGAGAGAGAATGCAATCAGGGAAGAGTCAGAGAGAGAGGGAGAGAGAGAATCCCAAGCAGGCTTTCTGCTGTTAGCACAGAGCCTCACATGAGCTCAGTCTCACAAATTGTGAGATCATGACCTGATTCAAAATCAGGAGTTGGATGCTTAACTGACTGAACCACCCAGACACCTCTTAACATTTCTTGAAGGATATTTATTGTGCTTATTTTAAGTTCTTGATCTCCTCATTCCACTTATTTTGCATGGCTACATAGATTATTTATTCTATCACTGTCCTTTAATGTCAGTTATGCTTTTCAGATGTCTCCTTAATTTACTCTGTGAGTTCATATTTCTCTTAAAAAATAGAGATCTTGGCTTACTATATAAAGGGGACTTAAAGAAAGAGAGGCTACCTCCAGATGCTGCCCTTCTAGTGAGTTTACAGAAAGAGAGGATGTCCCTCAGGATGCAGAGTTGCCAGCACCCCAATTTAGACTACTATCATCGTTTACTCCTATCTCCCTCAGGTAATCCTGGTTGTTTTATTATGATGTCAACTGAATTCCTTTTTCCAATGAAGATGAAGTCATCACATTTTTATTCTAGTCATTTATCTATCTATCTAATATATATTTGTTGAGTGACTTCTATATGCCAACCTTGCATTTGCAAGATAGTTAGCTCTAGTTATTAGTTATTAGTCCATTGAATAGGCTGTATCTTTGGAGAAAACTAACTGATCACCTTGAAAACAGGTATATACATATCACTTTGCTAATAACCATTTTCTAAACCTTTAAGTATGTGGTAAAGCAAAAATTTTTTTAATGTGCAACAACTAAAATATTTATACCTGTAAAAGAATTATTTATACTTTCAAATGCAGCCTTATTAAAGTGCAAATTCTGAGACACTATAATAGGGGTTATCTTATGATTTCTGTGTCGATGTTTATTGTTACTCAAGAAGGCAGAATATGCATATGAAAAGACAGCAGTAGACAACAAAACTGTGTCAAATGGGATTCAAATATTACTGTGGAAATTTAGAGAAGGTCCTGGAATAGTCAAGGAGACAGTGAGGCAGCAATAGCTGCAATTTGAAGTGTTTGGACAAGTTGTGAGGTTAAAATAGTCTGGGGAAGAAAGGATGTTCTAGATAAGAGAAGTAGTGCAAATAAAGATTCATAGAGGTGCTGAGGGAGAATTCTGTTGAAAATGTAATAAGATTTGTTTTAAACCAAAGACATCTCCTATGAGTAGGGAATAGTGGTTGGAGTGTTAGATTGTATGGAAATGGTCCAGAATAGTCAACTATGGGAAATGTGTCAGTAAGGGATGATTGAAAGGGTTTCTGAGTTAGCAGGTGGGCCAGATAAAAGTTAGGTTTCACAAGTTATTGGTCAATCAAAGCAGCATGGTCTTATAAAATTTTCTAATAATGCCAAAGAGTAAATGGGGTTGTCTGGGAAATTCAGATCAGCGAATAAGGTGATCACAAAAAGAACACTAAAATAAAGGGTATTTTCTTGAAAATATAACAGCTGTTCTATTTTTAATAACAGAAAAAAAATGATTAAGAAAGCAAAAGAAAACAGTAAGGAGGAAGAACTGATTTTGACAGGAATGAGTAGATATGAAAGGTCTTCTCTCTGTCATCAGACACAGATAATAGGAGTAGATACAGAAGGAAGGTGGGAAATGTGCAGTGTGGCACAGAAAACATTGGTAGGTGGACTTCTGTGAGTAGATGAAATTTCAGACTGTCTGATATCATTACTCTGGTTGAAAATTTGATGTGAGGGGCGCCTGGGTGGCTCAGTCGGTTAGTCATCCCACTTCAGCTCAGGTCACGATCTCGCAGTCCGTGAGTTCGAGCCCCACGTCGGGCTCTGGGCTGATGGCTCAGAGCCTGGAGCCTGCTTCCAATTCTGTGTCTCCCTCTCTCTCTTCCCCTCCCCCGTTCATGCTTTGTCTCTCTCTGTCTCAAAAATAAACAAAAAAGTTAAAAAAAATTGAAAATTTGATGTGAGTGAACATCTGTACACCACCTCTCCCTCATCACCTCCCTGGGTGGGAAAAGAGGAGGGTGTTTTTCTCTTTTGAGGCTCTGACCTCACTAGTAATAAGGTCCTCTGAGAATGGAATCTCACTGAGGCTTTCAACATTCTGTAGGAGAAATGGAAGCTCTTAATATTGCCCAAGAACTGATTGAAGCTTTGTGTTTCCGTGGTTTTAGATGACATCCTTATCCTTAGCTGGTCTTTCATCAAAACATGACTATGTCATAAGACGGATAAGATAAAAACATATAGTTAAAATACATCCAAGAAGTTACTACTTACTGGGGGGAGAGAAGCAACTAAAAGCACATATTTTTGTTTCCTGTGTCATCTTCCTATGGGGAGGACAAAACGTTTTTTTCTGTAGGTCTCCCTAAAGAGTTTGGCCTAATCAATTTGTTTCCCAACTCTTAAGGCACTTCTTGCCTGTGACACATGTCTCTGACAGTCAGTCCTGTACTGCCTTTTGTTGTCTTAGATCTTGTTTTGATCTTGTTTTGGGGTCCTCATGTAACACAAATATATACAGACAGATTTCTATAAAAGTGAGGGATGAGTGAACTGTTCACTGTTTTTGCCCATTCTGGGGACCAGAATCTGAATATATGTTGGCAGTATTTTTCAGCAAATCACCAAAATTTCAGTAAGACAACAGTAACTCTGTCCAGGGTGGATAAAGAAACACATTCTGTGCTGTACCATGTTGCTCTGGCCTCCTAGTCTCATCCACTGAGGCTTCCTTATCTTGTTGGGGGCCCAAACAGGCCCAAACTTATAGAGAGAGACAGAGCATGAACGGGGGAGGGGCAGAGAGAGAGGGAGACACAGAATCAGAAACAGGTTCCAGGCTCCAAGCCATCAGCCCAGAGCCTGACGCAGGGCTCGAACTCACGGACTGTGAGATCGTGACCTGGCTGAAGTCGGACACTTAACCAACTGCGCCACCCAGGCGCCCCTGTGTAGGTTTAATTTAAATGCCTACACAAGTAGAACTAAGTTTTTCTAAGAACATGATTTCTAAAACAAATTTAAAAAACTAGACACATAATTAAATGAAAATAAAAGAGGCATACTATAAGCTTTCTTTTGGTAGAAAGAAAAGAAATTGGACTTCATAGTAAAAATAAAGGAATTTAGGTAAGTGGCTAATTTAAATTGGAATAATCCAAGCCAATTTTTATCTCCAATAGCTGTTTTGGGTTATTTATCTGGCGATTATCTTACTTTTACAGATCATTGAGAGTATAAAACTCAAGACCTAAAAGGAAAGTAATTATTCTTATTTTGCTCACTAAAATTGAAGTATTACTTGTCTCATGATACCAATCTATATTGTCTTACATCTGGAAAAAATACAATGGTACAGATAGCAAATGGATAAAGCCATTTATATTTGGCATTAGAATGCAAGTGTATTAAAATTATAATTGTACTCCATCTTGGAATTTTTATCCCTCTACCAAAACTGTGCAGTTGTCTTTTATATATACTCATTAATTTATTATGTATTATTAAATACCTGTAGTGGCTAATACACTGGGCATGCAACACAGAATAAATGCTCACTCTGGGGGCTTACAGTCTGTATTAGTGTAGGAAAGGGAGAAAAAAATTCAAGTAAAATGGACAAGTTGAAAAAAACAAAACTCTACTGAGAAATCAGCTGTTTTGGAATCAGAGGAGGGGGGGATATGCTACAGATGGTGGTGAAAAGGAATCAGGAATAAGCCATGATAGAACTGACCATAAATTGAAAGGAGAAAAAGGCCTTAAATCACCCAACATCTTTTCTGAAAGTATTTAATGATTTTAATCAGAAGCTGATTTATGGGATATTGAGTTTTATGCCCTGAACATTTTTCTAGATGTGTTGTGTTTGTGTGTGTGTGTGTGTGTGTGTTATTATTGTTGTTTTTTATCTTCTAGAAATTTCAATTATATTTTTTAATTCTATTCAAGATTTTTCTGAAGTATTTTCCCCGTATGTTTTATACACGATTGTTTGATCTTCAAATTAAAATGGACACTTATTGGGGCGCCTGGGTGGTGCAGTCGGTTAAGCGTCCGACTTCAGCCAGGTCACGATCTCGCGGTCCGTGAGTTCGAGCCCGGCGTCAGGCTCTGGGCTGATGGCTCAGAGCCTGGAGCCTGTTTCCGATTGTGTCTCCCTCTCTCTCTGCCCCTCCCCCGTTCATGCTGTCTCTCTCTGTCCCAAAAATAAATAAACGTTCAAAAAAAAAAAAAAGAAAATTTAAAATGGACACTTACCCAATTGGGATTTCTTGGATCACTTCTTTCCTGCTCACATCTTAGTATGTAGCCTTTCTTGTATTTTCTGTAATTCTAGTAAAATGTAATGAATAAGTATATATAAGTAATTATAATATATAATTATAATAATATAATACATAAATAAATATAAGTAATAAAACAATATATCATGCTGTTGTGAGGATTAAGAAAACATCTTTGTAAATGCACCAACACTGTGATGCATATGAAAACATTTATTCATTCCACTTATAGTAGTTTCCTTCCTTTCTCATCCTACCTCTGAAACTTTTCTGAGAACTCACTTATTCCAAGATATTGATTCTGGGAACTGAAAAATTTGAAATACTTAACTTTTTTCTGTCAGAGAAGGGGAAGAAACTCATTAAAGAAGCATGTAGAGAATTAGATTTGGTTCATTTTCATAAAAAAAAGATTATTTTAGCAAAATAAAAATTGCCTTTGCTCTTAAGACACCTAGATTTTTTTTTTGCAATGCATCTGACGTAGCATAAAATTTACTACTTAAAAGTATGAAACTCAGGAGTTTCCAGTATATTCACAAATTTGTGCAACTATCACCACTGTCTAATTTCAGAATATTTCCATTACAACAAATCAAAACCTTATATTCATTAGCAGTCACTCTCTACTATTCCCTTCTCTAGCTCTGGAAGCCACCAATCTACTTTCTGTCCCTATGGGTTTCCCTATTCTGGCACTTACTTACGTATTCTGCCTATTCTTAACAAAATAGAATAATTATAACAATATACTGTAATAAATGTTAAATGAAAGTGGCTTCTCTCAAAATATCTTATTGTACT
The DNA here is from genome assembly GCF_016509475.1 of Prionailurus bengalensis. NCBI lineage: Eukaryota > Metazoa > Chordata > Mammalia > Carnivora > Felidae > Prionailurus > Prionailurus bengalensis. The sequence goes on from NC_057344.1 coordinate 103,610,666, forward strand.
ATACTTGGCCTACTTTTGATGATGTGATGTAATGAAATGCCTCTGGGATAAGATGAAATGAGGTGAATGACATAGGCATTGTGACATAGTGTTAGGCTACTACTGACCTTTTGAAGGAAAATCATATGCTTCTAGGCTCCTGTTGCCCACAGGTAACTGAAACCAAGGAAAACAAAACTGTAGATAAGGGGGAGGGACTACTGTAATGTTTATTATGTTGTCATATGTACCAATAGTCCATTCCTTTTTATGGATAAACAATATCCCATTGAATGGACCTACCACTTCTTATCAATTCATCAGTTGATGAACATTTTTTTCTACATTTTGTCTATTATGAATAATGCTGCTATGAAGATTCATGTGTAAGTTTTTGTCTGACAATATATTTTTAACTCTACTGTATATATACCTAGGATGGAATTGCTGGATCATAAGGTAACTCTATGCTTAACTTTTTGAGGAACTGTCAAAATGTTTTTCACAGGAAGTATACATTTTACCCTCCCCAAATCAATGTTCAAGGGTTCAAATTTCTCCACAATCTCTCCACACTTGTTATGCTCCAATTTTTTGATCATAGATATCTCAGTGAATGTGACATGATATTTTATTGTGGTCTTGATTTGCACATCACTAATGATGTGGTTCTTTTCATGTGTTTGTTGTCCATTTTTATATCACTATTGGAGAAATGTTGATTCAAATAATTTTTCCATTTTTTAATTGGATTATTTAGGTTTTTAGTTGAAAGAGCTCTTTATGTATTTGGATACTAGCTCCTTAACAGATTTATCATTTGAAAGTATTTCCACCAATTCTGTGGGTTATCTTTTCACTTTCTTAATAGTGTCCTTTGATATAAAAAAATTTAAAATTTAATGAAGTCCAACTTACCTATATTTTCTTCACTTGCTTGTTTTTCATGTCATGTCTGAGAAAAACATACCTAATCCAAGGTAACAAAGATTTAGATGCATATTTTCTTCTAAGAGTTTTATTTTCTCTTTAGATGCAATATCTGTCTCCAGTGATATCTTTTCAAAGGTGTTCTTTTTTCCTTTCAGCTTTTATATACTTTTAGAACCTTTTTTAAAAAAATCTGGTTATTTTTGACAGAGAGAGAGAGAGAGAAAGAGAGAGAAAACATGAGTGGGGGAGGGGCAGAGAGAGAGGAAGATAGAGGATCCCAACAGCAGGCTCCCCGCTGACAGCAGAGAGCCCCATGTGGGGCTGGAACTCAACAACTGTGAGATCATGACCTGAGCCCAAGTTAAAGCTTAACAGACTGAGCCACCCAGGTGCCCCTATTTTTAGAACCTTTCTATTGTACTCTTCTTCACATAATTCACGTTTGCATAACTGCTAGTATTGGCATTTTTGTTCTCTGAGTTAAAGTTTATTTTAATTTCCTCTCTACACCACCATTACACATTTCTGAGATAAAAAGTACTTACATTTTCCAAGTATTTGAAAGAAGAACACCTACATTTAAAATGTCTGGAACTATAATGATATAGTGCTATAGCAACAAACATTTACTTGAAGCCATAAGGAGAAGAAACAAATTATATGACATGAGAGGAAGCCATAATTTAAAAAAAAAAACATAATCTTTACTCAAATCAGTAGGAAAAATAGCCAAGTGAGAATCCTGAATGAAGAGTAATTTTCAACAACTTTTCCCTTTTGACTTAAATCCATCTGTATTATGGTATAAAATAGGAGACTCTTGGATTTGAAAAACAATCCTCTATTGCGATTCTAAGAAAACATTGTAAACATCTTTTTCTTGCTGTCTTCATTCTACCAAAATACCTAATCTGCATTGCACATTCGTTCCATAGAAAGTGTCTTGTTTTCTAATTTCATCAACCTATGCCCAAATCTGTTTGAATGAAATCTCTTGGCACTTCTCTCTATTATAAACTTTTTATTGGAGTATAATATATATAGAGAGAAAAGTACACAAACCATAAACATAGAGCTCAAAAAATGGAAGCAATTTTAGCATTTTTCCTCTACTGACACCAAGGTTGGCTTTACTATATATTGTGCTCCACATTTCCTTACTGAGTGAAATCCCAGCTTATTCCATTGGAAATAGTTGTTCAAATAGCATATATTTAAATACCTTAGATTTCCAGAGAGATACGTTACTATATTAGAACCTTCGAAAAATTAGAAAATATCTAATACTTTATCATTTTCAGAGCACGGGGTGGTTGATCTGGCAACCACATACATGTGTTGTGCTACATGTGTTATGACTGAATCCTCCTGGGAAAGTGGAGGTCAAAGCTTAGTGAGGTTACTAGAGGTAGAGCAGGACCAGACCTAAATCTAAAGTCTGCACTTTTCGTGTGCCAGGGTGCCCAACAGTGGCACGTAAGATGAATTTTTGGTGGCATTCAGTTGAACATTTTGAAACTTAATGTCCTGTGTTTATTTTATATGCCCTAGAAAAAAATATAATAGTTATAACAAGGCGATAAGCTCTCAAAGAAGAGTTTAGTGAATCACAGAAAAAACTCTGAGGCTGCAATCCTATGAGGCTGGTACTGAAGACTGGATCACTACCTCCATTCCCACCTGCATGAAATGGACCTTATGGCACACTACAGTCTAGGAAGAGAAAAAACTACATTTCCTAGATGCCTTTAGAGGTCAGGCTTCCCTGGGATCTAGCATCAGCCTGGGATCTAGGAGGCATACCCTACTGCATCTATGTATATATCGTCATAACTGTCCCTTATCATTATTTGAGGGCATAGATGGAATTACATAGAGGCCCCACTTCTGCTGTTTTTGCCGCCTCTGCAGAGAAATACAGCCATGGGAGCGATTGGTTTTCTGTGGAAGCAGCAGAGGCGTTGCCTTGACTCAACTTCTGTTACTAATCTTTTTCAGTCCCATGTCATCATGTAGAGTTAGGGGTTGGTTGAAGGCAACAGAACACCCTTTAGTCAATTTATGTCAAAGAGGTTAAACAGCAGTTTTGTGGTGACTCCCAATACTTTTGGAAGGGCTGGAGGAGCAAGCTCTAGACTGAGTTTGCAGGAATTACTCTCATAAAGTGTAACTGGCCTGACGAGAAGCCACTTTCTCTGCTACAGTCTGGAAGATAAGGAATCAAGGACTACCACCACACTTGTTGGCTTCAAGAATCCATCTCGTTTATCATGATTCACTCACTACATGGATCATGATTTGTTCATTCCAAATTTATTATTTTCTCTATTTATTTTATATCTCTTCCCTTTTCACATTTTTAAATAAAACAATTTGTTGATAATGAAAAATGCAGAGCTGTATTTAATGTAAATATAACCTAAACTGACCAAGTGCATATAGAAAATACACTGTAAAATACTGTAGTTAAAAAAAAAATGTTATTCTGCTCTCTCCACCAAATCTGACCTCCATCTTTGAGGCATTTGTTATTTTTTTCACATTGTTCTGCAGGTGGCGCCATTGCTGCACACTGTCAGGTCAGTTGCATAAGAATTGGCCTTCAAGAAGGCTCAGAACAGGTTAATTTTAAAGATTGTCTGGAACTCCAGCACATGGTTGGGTCAGAGCTAAGTATTTTCAGGTTTGGTCTGTGGTTAAATGTTGGCGAGTTGCCTCTACTGTCTGGAAAGTAAAGGTAAAAACGGGTTTGGCAGTCCTAATCCACGAGTGGGTTTGTCAGCAAGAGACAAGGTGCAGTGCCTTAACCTTTAGTAGGATGCTTTTGACAGCCCAGTTTGTGTATTGTTTTTCTTCTTTCAGAGCTCATCTGGGCTGGTATAAAAATATGCCATCCTGCTCAAGAGGTCATCTTAGTCTGTGGGAAGGTGGGCTAGGAGTTGCCTGGGAGAGGAAGCCATGACACTGTTTCATTTTCAAATTCATGCTTTGTCCTCCTCTTGCCCTGACGCTCTTTCTTGCTTTAATGAGAAAACATTGATTCTGTCTCTTTCTGGTTTTTGCTTTATGAAATAAATCATTCCTTCAAAACTTTATTTTTGGAACAAAAAGTAGAATATGAATGTGAGCGATAAAGCCCAAATAAAGATAAATGCTGAGGCTCATTAACCTATTCAAAAGCCGGACAATGTAACTGAAGAGGAACCTTAGCTACTGTGATTCCTTTCAACTTTTAAAATCTGCTAGCAAATTTGAAAATGGGTGGAAGAATAATAATTCCTAGAAAACTCCAGTTACTTAGAATTCTATTCGAGCCACTTATTTGTGAAAAGAATACAGTTGCATTAATAACACTATAAAACAGACATGCTTGGTAAAGATTCACCTAACCATGACTCTGTGGGTGAGCTCTTTTGAGGGAAGTCCCTTGTATTCTTAGCACTATAATCTGCTATGGGTTTCACAGAATATAGTTTGTACAGCATACATACATTTTTAGTAGGTAGAGATTTTTGTTTGTTTGTACTTAAAAAAAAAAAAAGCATAGCCTGGAAGAGTGATTTCCATATCTTAGAACAAATATTTCCTGAGCTCCACCCAAACGGATTACAATGCATTAGGTCTGAGGCAAAACTTGAGAATCTGTATTTCTAAATGCTTTATAAATCACTCCAAGAATTTGGCAAGTCTTGGAAGCCTGGCTTGTAAAGAAGGAATAAGAAAATTGATGTTGGAAACCAGAAAAAATATGGCTATACTCCCAGGACTTGTGCTACAATTTGAATATCAGTACATTTATAAAACTGGAAATTAATAAAAAGATGGGCTGAAGGTGAGAAGTGAAAATTTGGATTTTGAAACCCTGAAATTTAAATCCCTTTACTGCCTTCTGATGACACCTTGATCAAAATTACTTTTACTCTCAAATTAACTTTAATACTTTAAGAGTAGAATCATACTCACTGTCTGATGGTATCTAATAGTGGAATAGAACTTATTTTTGGCAAATATATATATATATATATATATATATATATATATAATAATCTTTGTGTTGGCCCAATTCTTTAGAAGCTGGTCTTTGGCCATTGGGCATGCTGCACCCTTACGTGTCTTGGTGTTATAAATTTTCTATTACATAAAGCGTCAAGCGAATGGAGAAGGTAGCGTAATCTAATACACACCCGTATGTAATTTAAATTGACTAATAGAGAACCATAGTCCCAAGTTGTGAGCATACGGATATGGAGTGGGAAAGAAAATGGAGACTGTAGTAAGGTACATGTTGTTTCTAAAGCATATTAAAATAACATGAAAAACCCAATGTAGAAGCTCTTAGTTCAAATAGTTCAACCTTGTATTTAAAAAACAAAAGTTAAGGGGTGCTTGGGTAGTTCAGTCCGTTAAGCATCCAACTTTGGTTCAGGTTATCATCTCCCGGTTTGTGAGCTCAAGCCCCACATGGGGTTTTGTGTTGTCAGCTCAGAGTCTGGAGCCTGCTCACTCTCTGAATTTATCTCTCTCTCAAAAATAAATAAATATTAAAATTTTTTTTTAATAAATAAAAATAGAAGTTAGGGGCACCTGGGTGGCTGAGCCACTTAAGCATCCAACTTTGGCTCAGGTCATGATTCCCCAGTTCATGGGTTCGTGCCCCACATCAGGCTCTATGCTGACAGCTCAGAGCCTGAAACTGCTTCAGTTTTTGCGTCTCCCTCTCTCTCTGTGCCTCCCTGACTTGTGCTCTTTCACACTCTCTCAAAAATAATAAACATTTAAAAAACTTTAAAAAAATTTTTTTAAAAAGTCAGAGTCATGTCATCCTTTTATTCTTTACTGACTAAGGATAGTACTTATTTTTGCATTAATAATTTTTTTTGAGAGAGAGAGAGATAGCATGTGAATGAGGGAGAGGGGCAGAAGGAGAGAGAGAATCCTAAGCAGGCTCCACGCTGAGCCCCAACACAGGGCTAGATCTCATGATAGAGAGGTCATGACCTGAGCAGAAATCAAGAGTCTAGGACTTAACTGACTGAGCCACCCAGGCACCCTTTAATAAACCACATTTTATTATTAATTTTATTAGTAGCTTTATGCTATACATTTTTGCATCACTAGTGTAGGTATTACCTTAGAAATACAAAACATAACCATGACTACAGTCTGCTTTTACTATGTCCTAAATACTGTAAGGAGAGAGAATATAATAGTTTAACTCCACTTATTCCCTTACCATTATTTTTTTGCTATTGTCACATTTTTTTTTTCCTTCTGAATAAGTTATAAACTCTTCAGCTTCTGTTCCTGGACTTCTGTGTTTTCATCTGGGGCCATTATCTTTTGAGATGGAAAACAACTTTTAGTATTACTGCTATTATAGATCTACTAGCAACAATTCTTTCAACATTGGTTATATGAAAGTTTTTATTTCTTCTTCATTTTTCAAAGGATATTTTCACTCTGCCTAGAGTCCTAGGTTAGAAGGTTTTGTTTTGTTTTTCTCATTCAGTTTTTTAACAGTATCTTTTAGCATATAGTTTTTGACTAGTATTTCTATGAAGGTAATGTGGGCTTTTTCTCTGTTTTAAGGGTTTTTCTTATTATTAGTTTTAAAATAATAAGAGTTGAACTTTTCTTTGTATTTACCTTGCTTAGAATCCATTGAATTTCTTGAATCTGTGGAGTATTTATCATCGGATTTGAAAAGTTTGGGCCATTACTTCTTCAAATAGTTCTCTTGTGTCAATGTCTCTCTTCTCCTTTTGAGACTCCAGTTATGTGTATGTTAGACATTTTAATCATATCTCATCTCTCTTATATGTTGCATTTGGTTTCTTCCAATCTCTTTTGGTGACTGTGCCTCCTGAATACTGTCTATTGAGCCATTTTGAGTCTACAAACCTTGTCTTGTGTATTCAACCTGCTCTTAAACTTATCAAAAGATTTCTTAATTTCAAATTCTGCTTTTTACATTTCTAGAATGCTTGATTCGTTTTTGCAGACTCTAATTCTGTATTGCAATCCTCTGGTTTTTCATCCATTTTGTCTATATTTACCTCAACTTTCTTTAACTTGTTAATCATGGTTACTTAAAGTCCTGTTACCCACAACTTCTGGATTCTCTCTCAGCTTATACCATCTGGTGACTTTATCTCATGTCCTCTTTAGATCCACCACTTTATTTTGTGTTTTTATAGTATTTCAGATTCTCTTTTGTTTCTGAGATCATTTATTTCTCCTGAGGTCTGTGCATCAACCAGTTCATTTGGGATTTTTTTTTAACGTTTATTTATTTTTGAGACAGAGAGAGACAGAGCATGAATGGGGGAGGGTCAGAGAGAGGGAGACACAGAATCCGAAACAGGCTCTAGGCTCTGAACTGTTAGCACAGAGCCCGACGCGGGGCTCAAATTCACAGACCGCGAGATCATGACCTGAGTTGAAGTCGGCCGCTTAACCGACTGAGCCACCCAGGCTCCCCTCATTTGGGATTTTTAATAGTACTTCTTATTCTATCCTGTTTGTTATACCATTTATTTCTTATGCGGCCTGTGTTGGAAGATAACTTTCAACGGCAGAAAATTCAAAATTCTTTCTATTTGTAAGTTGTTGAAAAGTCACACCTTGAGAATAGTGTTTTGAGAAAATTTCTGCGTTCTGGTCACTGTACAGAAGCATGAAATGCTGGAATCTAAGGACTGTTCTTGCTTAATATGTCCTACAAAATGCTATCTGCAGCTTTTTAGCCCAGAGTAGCTTCATTTTTCCTGACTATATTTCTCTCTGTGACATTGTTATTAGTGGCAAGAATAGTATTTATTTTAATTTTTACTTTCAAAAGGGGAAAGAAAAGTTTCTAGATTTGTTCCAGTATGAAAAGGGTTCTCTTTTTCCTTTGAAAATTATAGCTCACATATAATCCATTTTCCTTCCCAAATCATCAATTCCACTTCTCATGTTCCAAATATTGTTATTTTATTTAACTACTTCATAGCCATGTGAGCTACACAAATATTATTTATGCATAGACTAATGCCAGAATGGTTTATTTAGCTATAAATTTATTTTCCTCCTAAAAATCAAACATACTACATGTGTTTTGTACTTGAAGAGCCTCAATCAAACATTGGAGACCCACTTAATTGTAGTGAAGGAAGGGAAATTAATTTAGGGCATTTAATCCCTGAGCCCATTTTTAAATAACATCATACATTTTAAAGTAGACTCATTTTATTTGTTTTCTAACATATTTTATAAAACCTTTATTATCAGGAATAATGAATAAAAGAATACATTTTCACTAAACAGACATTCTTTCTTCTATTAGGGTCACCATGACCTAAAAGCATTATTTTGAACTTCTGGAAGAAATATCCCCAGATTTATTTGTCCTTAATAACCCTTTTACAGCACATATAATAATAAAAGTTTAGTAAGATTATGATTCCATTAGATTTTACATGTGTGTGTATGTGTGTGTGTGTGTGTGTGTGTGTCTGTGTGTGTGTGTGTATTCCAGGCAAGCAAGATTTATAAGCAAATTTTAAATAAATTTGCAGAAATTATTTATTCATCTCCCTCAGGTTATAAAGGAAGACTGATTTTGTTTTTTTTTTGCTTTGCTATTGAAAAAATATGGCACACCTTGTTGAACAATAGACAAAAGACATAGCTTGTTGAACCTGATTTGTTCTTGTAGAAGGAAAAATCAGAGACAGCAGTGTCAAGTCAGCCTCAGACCCATGTAGGGGATTTTTCTGAGGGTTTCCAGTAATACCCACCCACCTTCTTAAACTCTGGTTCTCTGCCTTGACATATAAGCCTCAATACACACAATTTTCCTCTGATTGGTATTTCAGTCATCAGATTCAGATTCACAAAATTTTTAACTAGCAACCTCTCTGCTATCATCCAATGGTGTTTATAGAGAAAACCTTTAATATATCCTGCCTATTATTACTCCATTTATCTACCCTCTGACTACCAAAAATAATTTTAATTTCCACACACAGTAATCCACACTCATGAAAATACTTCCCAGAATGGGAGCAGAGAATCATTAGGATATTTCATTGAAAAATCCATGAAGAAATTGTTAGTACTTATCATTGATAGGTAGATTGAGCTTCCTACAAATATGATCCCACAATGTCTCTCTAGCACACCTGATGCAGAGGTGATGTGGATTGAATGAGGTACTGCATATAAAGTGTTTAGTGTGAGCTCCTATATTCAGGAAACTCCAGCAATTTTAGTTATTATTACTATTATTATTAATATTAGACAGTAGTGCTTTTGCCAGCTCAGCATGTAGCCATTTCTCTCTTGACATTGGTGTGTCCCAGAATGTTTGTAAATAAAACATGGGCCATTATCAGAAAGTCATCTTTTCTCCAAAAGGTGGCTAAGTTGCACACCATCATTCAGTCATATCATAGTTAAGCCAAGTCTGTACTCTCTCGAATACTTGGTTTACCCTTGTTGAAACGAAAGCTTTAAATTTGTCTTTTCAAGTGAATGCCTTATTTTTGTGACAAAGGTGGAACTGGCTCTTAAGTTCATCATCACGTGGAAATACATTAAGAGTGAATTACATGGATAAATGTGTAACTCCTGGATTAAACATGAATTCCCCACGACCTATCTATCAGCCTGTATAAACCTTCATAGACAACCTGCTCAGATGTGCGTGTGGGTATGTATAAGATTGCAAGGTTGCAATACATGTTTGTATTATAGCAGGAAAATTGCTTTCTAATCTTCTCATGAACAGATTCAACTGAATGGTTTATTGTGTTTAACCAATTCTCTACTGTTCCAAGTTTCAGCTTGTAATGCCTTATAGCATTGAAGAAATTTAGCAAGGCTCATTTTACTCATTTTCTTTCTATCAGAAGCCAAATGTGCTTTAGAAATATGAGCGACTATATCATTTGTTAAGTTCAACGTGTAATTAAGTGGGCCACTTTAAGCAACATGCAAAGATAAGAAAATAGGATTTTAGCTACACATCTGCAGCACACCTACACAATGCAAAACTAGGTAGGTTTTATAATTTATTATCTAAATCAGGTGACTTTAGAGAATGAAAAGATGCTCTGTTCATAATGACAACATGAGAATAGGTATGAACAGAGACTGTCCCCGGTTAAATAGGATGTATGGCCATTCTAACTGTAACCCTCCTAGGAGCTTGGAAAAATACTGGAAAACATGAGTTTTGTTTTCTTGTAAACTCTCCCACAGGTCTATATCATGCCTGGCCAAACTGTAGCTCTAACAGTTAGGTGATGACCTTTGATATTAGTGGATAAGTACATATAGATAATAAAGATAATAAACCTTACACAGGAGGTGAACAAATTTACCAGCAGACTGAGGACAAGGGAATGATGCCTGAGCATCTACTGCAGGAACTATGTCAGAATGTCTGAGCCTGCCCAGGACTGAGTCTGCCAGGTATTTCCATATTGGGGTCCAGTTCACATTTCCTAGGTATTCTGGGGTCCTGGCCTCAGTTTCAGGCCCATCTATGTACCCATCAAGACTGAAGGTGGAACTAGGTCTGTCAGGGCCATGGAGAAAAATGAAGGCCTGAAGAATCATGGCCTGAATGTGAAATAGAAGTACATACAGAAGTTGTAGAATCGGAGCGCCTGGGTGGCTCAGTCGGTTAAGCGTCCGACTTCAGCTCAGGTCACGATCTCGCGGTCCGTGAGTTTGAGCCCCGCGTCAGGCTCTGGGCTGATGGCTCAGAGCCTGGAGCCTGCTTCCAATTCTGTGTCTCCCTCTCTCTCTGCCCCTCCCCCGTTCATGCTCTGTCTCTCTCTGTCTCAAAAATAAATAAACGTTAAAAAAAAATTAAAAAAAAAAAAGAAGAAGTTGTAGAATAAATATCAGTCAGCAGAAAGAACCTCAGGAAACCTTGGGTTTAAAAAATCAACATCCAGGGATACAGAAAAAGTTTTCAAACTGAAGGAAAGCTTCAGCCTCAGATTATTTTATACATCCAAGGGATTAGCTTGACCCTCAGAGGAGCCCAGACCTAGGTGGTGCTTTTGTTTAATGAGACCGAAAGGTAGGATGAAGGAGAGATAGGAAGTTAAACATCTCAGCTGGGGTGAAAGGAACTCAGACAGTCTGAGTTTTAAGTCTTTCATTCAAAGATGCAGTGAGAGAGTGTGACTGCATCTGTAAATGGTTCCTGGTATGTTAGGGCCTATATTTCTGTACAGATAAAAATACAAGGGAGAATAGCAACAAGTAGACAGTGAAAAAGCGTGGGTTTCAACATTGAATATTTCCATGTGTCTGAAAATATCGAAGAAACCCCTCATTTCTCTTTCTCAGCTCTAGGGAGCAAATAGCCCCAAAAGATTAAGGGCCACAGAGGTCCTGATAGCTGTGTGTTTGTAAGTCTTACTCAGAGAATGAGAGGAAGATGGGTTTAGGAACGTCAGAGAATGACTGTAAAAACATTAACAAAGCTTCTGGGACTTTACTCTTCCAGGAAAATTCATAGAACCATGAGATCAGAGAACCAGAAAGGAGCCTAGAGACCAGTGATCCAGATCCCCTCACTTGATAGATGAAGCTAATGAGACCCCACTTTGTTAGTAAGTTGTCTGGAGTTGTCACACAGCCAGACAGTGGCAGAACTAGTGTTGAATCTCAGTGCTCCTGACTCCCTGTTCAAGGCAGTGGAGGGAGGGTAAGAAGGAACTGTATAGGGGGGAAAAGAATTTGAAATCTAAAACATGGGAGGTAGTGAGGTAAACTTAAAAAATGGATTTTCAGATTTGGAACATGGAGTTAGAAAAAAGCATAGAAATGGAAGTAAGCATGTAATCAGAAAGTAAGGGTGGTGCCTTGGCTGGAAGGAGCAGGTAATAGTGAGAATAAGGAAGCCAATATTAAGGAAAATTTCTTTTTTTAATTTTCTTTTTTATTTTTTAAAATTTACATTCAAGTTAGTTAGCATATAGTGCAACAACAATTTCAAAGGAAAATTTCTAAAGGCAACAAACACATGTCACCTGCCACCAATTAGGGTCATTGTTGCTATGCATCATTGTCACCCGGATTATTTCTTTGACAATGATATTTTAGAGGAACTTCCCTGACACTCTGTTTCCCAACACCAATGACATTTTCTTTTGTGTACTCTATAAATATTTTGTAGATTAGTCAAAATGGTTTGTCATGGTATCCATAAACTGAGGGGGTGGGAATATGGCAAAGATTCTGATCTGGACTCCAAACTTTATGTACAAATTTTCCAGAATCAAAATACCTGGTTCATGGACCCAGATGCAAGCTGGTATATTGCTTACGTGTCTCACCATTTGGCTGTAATGAGATATCCATGATGTTCACTATCATTCCTGGAATACGCATCTCCTTACACTTCAAACACTCTTTGAAGGCTAGGATTAGATTTGTCAACCTCTGCAGGTCCCTTGCCTACCACATGCCTGGAACATAGGTGGTGCTCAGTAGATATTTTTTAAGTCCATGAAGGATAGATGAGTGAATAGCTGTCACTAATAACATGACCTAGTGAGGTTGAATTGCCTGGAGCATCTCAATCAAAGAGAACTTGTTACTTATTACATCCAAGAAGCCCTGATAAAATGTGATAACCAGGCAATTACTGGAGCATGTCCACCCCCCAAATAATTTTCCAAACCTGTGAGCTTTTTTCATGACTCAACTCTTCTACACTTTGTAATAACCAAATACAGAAATGAAGGCCATATAGATCTGTGTTTAATCTATTCCATTGACCTTGTTTCACTCGTCAATCAACCAAAGTCAATGAAAACTGCCTGAAGGAGCTAAATTTTAGTGAAACAAAATTTTAGATAAAAATCTGACAATGTAGCTAGTGGATCGGGGTTTCTGTTTTTCACATTGCTGAAGGTAAAAGTCACAGCAGCAGGGAGCCCATGTCACTAAGGAGCAATCAGCCACAGCCCTAAAGTTCCCCTACTAACAGAGCTGCAGGTGGCCTGGAGCCAGCACAGACTGCCCTAGCCAGGCTCTGTCAACCTCACCAGGCTTCCTCCCTGTCTGCAGTATCAGTCCCACAAATGAGAACTGTAATGTCAGTTTCCATCAGAAAAGTAGCTGAAGACTATTTTTAAAAGGCTTCTGCATGCACTGTTTTGACTGATGAACAGTGGAACTGGTAGATATCCTTTTCTTCCTGGTACAGCTAGCCCATTTGCAAATAGGATGCATCGGAGAGGGAAGGAAATTTAGAAGCACATGAAGTAAACAGTGGCCAATCATGAGGCCTCATGCCCCCCCCCCCCATAACCTTCACTGGGGGGAAAATGGGCACATTAATTAAGCAACTAGGACATTTTTGGAGGCAGATTCAGTTACCTAGGAAGAGTCAATCCCTTTAAGAGAGCATAAAAACGGCTCTTTGGGTATTTTCAGAGCAGTGTACCAGAGATGCAGGTTAACTCAGGTGTTCAAGAAAAATGTAATTTCCTCCTTGTCAGAACTCACTTGATCTTCCTCAAGAGATCCTGCTCCTCTGAGTAGGAGGAAAAAAGTATTTAGTACAACTTGGAAAACCAAGTTTGATCTAATAATATAAATATTCTCTTGAGTAACGCTCAGTGTTTCAGGAATTGCCTCCTTCCTCACCCCAGGGCTCTAGACAGGTAGACTCCAACGGAGAGACAGAGAGACTCCCCAGCAGTGTGTGGTGGGGGGTCGAGAGTTTGCATAGCCTCACAGTGACAGAGAAGAGGGGGGTCTTGGGGATCCCTGCAGAGGTCACTGAGGATCCCTCAGCTCTTCTGTTGCCATACGATGCTCCTTGCATCTGATTAGTGTACAACCGATTGGCGTATAAAGCTGAATTTTTCAGCAAATGTACTCAGCTTTCTCAGGGCCCCTTCTTGTGCACTTGGCACTACCTTGGCTCTTACCAGATCCATTTCTGTCCCTGAGTTTGAGCTCCAACTCAGCTTGTGGCCTTGGATCCAGGGTCATTTTGCCTGTGCAGCTGTGACACTCTTCTTTCACCTAAGCTGATCGACCTGGACCACAGCCTACTGTCCATGTCCTTCTGAGGGAACTCAAGATGTTTCTAATACATTTGTGCCACAAAGACTTTAATGGGGACTCTGGAAAGTTGTATTCAGAACTTCCACTCTGGCCATGTGGCCACGCAGTTTGTCCATCCCAAAACAAGAAAGGTGCAAAAGTCTCTGTTGGTGGTGGTGACAGCAGCGGCCGCAGCGGTGCTGGTGGTGGTGGTGGTGTGTGTGTGTGTGTGTGTGTGTGTTGTGCATTGCCTTCAAATTATTTATCATGCCTTCTACGTTCAAAACTTTTGCTCAGAGACAGGTGTCTACCTGTTTTGTCTTCTATGTCCACCCTCCTCCCACAAGCCAGCAAAATGAAAAGAGGCAGACCTTCCCATTCTTCTTCTCAGGTAAGGAATTCCCTTACGATAAACTTAAGGATTAAATCTACCAGACCAGGATTTTGATATGTTTAATAAATAGGTTAGAATAAGTTCAAACATCTTTTAGTATTTTTTTTTATTTAAAAAAAAATTTTTTTTCAACGTTTATTTATTTTTGGGACAGAGAGAGACAGAGCATGAACGGGGGAGGGGCAGAGAGAGAGGGAGACACAGAATTGAGAACAGGCTCCAGGCTCTGAGCCATCAGCCCAGAGCCTGACGCGGGGCTCGAACTCCCGGACTGCGAGATCATGACCTGGCTGAAGTCAGACACTTAACCGACTGTGCCACCCAGGCGCCCCTCTTTTAGTATTTTGAAAAGGCTGCTTCAGTACTATTGTCTTGCTGTAGCCTAGAGAAATCTACCTGTGAAAGGCAATGTTGATGGTAGACCTCCTATTCTTGGAGGGACTCAGCCAAGGGACTTCCAGGGAGCAGGACTCACAGGAGGAAATGAAACACATCAGTCTGCTTTACTCAAAATACTATCCCTACTGTGGGAGGGGGGTGGCTGCTGGATCTGTTCTGTTCCCCACTTCCCTCTCTAGAGGGCTCATGTGCCCTCTAACAGCCTCTAGGCTACCCCCTCTTCTTTCCCTGGCCCCCCTTAAGCCCGGAAGCCCCCGTAAACCTGACCTCAGCCATTAATGTAAGGAATGAGGAGAAGAGCATGTCAATGGGAAGTATAAATGAGTGTGCAGTTTTCCAAGACAACCTCAGCACTATCTTAACTTTATTTAACGAGAAAGGTACACAGACAGCACTATTCTTGAGAGCCCTTCCTTCTATAGTATAGTAAATTCATGCTTTGTCTTCATGCAAGTGAAAACAGAAAAGAGTCTTTCCATACTTCTCTTACCTCTGTCATCAAACCAGGAATGTGATATTATAAACTGATTTCATACTTATGTTCAGAAATTCCAGTGCTTTTTGTGCAGTTTGACAGAGAGGCATGGTATACCAATACCAATAAAAACAACAATAATTACAATTCTCCTAAGTGAATGGAGTGAGGACTTCAAGACTCACAGACGAAGAGCTCTTTGAAGCAGAGTCCTCATTTATATATATTGTGACGAATTTAAAACTCAGAATTGAGGCAAAAATTATATTTTAATTTCACACTGTTAAAACCAGAATAGTCCTTGCCAGGTCCAACTCACCCTAACAGATTTTATTTTTTGCTTTTTAGTATTTTATAGTCTTCTGATTCTCATGCTTTTGTGGTGCACTAAAGACTAAATGAGAAGCAGTAGGGAAGAATCAGAACCATCTTGCATTTTAAAAGGTGGCTCTTATGGGGCACCTGGGTGGCTCAGGCGGTTAACCATCCCATATTTGATTTTGGCTCAGGTCATGCTCTCACTGTGAGATCCAGCCATATATCGGGCTCTGCACTGACAGTGTGGAGCCTGCTTGGGATTCTCTCTCTCTCTCTCTCTCTCTCTCTCCCTCTTTCTCTTTTTGCTCCTCCCCCACTTATGCTCTCATGCTGTCTCTCAAAATAAATAAAATAAACATTTTGTTAAATATGGCTGTTAAAAATAACCTTTAGAGAAGATCTAGCAGCTACCTATTAGCTCCCTGACCAGGATGTACCAAGTCATTTTGGCCAGAACTTCGTTAATGGAGGGTGGAGAGGAGGAAGAGGTGAGAATATTCTAAATGGCCAATACTCCTTGCCCTTGGAGGGTATGATTCAGAGTCAGACTGTTTTGACTTTTGAGTAATTTTGTTTTGTTTTGTTTTGTTTTGTTTTTGTTTTTTTACAGGCAATCTTTTTTTTTTTTTTTTTTTTTAAGTAACCTCCACATTCAACATGGGGTTTGAACTCACAATCCCAACTGAGATCAAGAGTCACATGCTCTACTGACTGAGCCAACCAAGTGCCCCTAGTTTTGTTTTTTAAATATAGACCTGCCCTTTGGTGTGCAGAGCTTAGAAAAGGGCTGGATAAATTTGTATCTGGAGCCCAAAAGTCTTCTTGGAAGGAAAAGAGCCATCTGCTCCTAACAATTAGAAGTTAGGGAAATAGGGCATGGTGGAATGATGTGGGCCTTCCTAGAACCTGAAGGCACAAAAGAACATCTTTTCATCCTTCAGGGAAAGAGTAATGATGTAAGCTGGTGACCCAAAATTATGACCTGGGGCTGATTCTTGCACAAGGCTTGCTCCATATAGGAAGGCCCTCTGCTAGAGTACAGAGCTTGAGAACAATGACTGAGCTTGTAGGCCTGATCTTGGAGCCTGGCAGAGCACCATCGAGGCTTGGACAGGGACCTGGGCCAGCATGGACATCCTGCACTAATGCAATCACAGCCACCAGAACATGCAGGATCCAAGTAGCCATGCAGCAGCAACCGCCTGGTGTTTGGAAGAGAAGCTCTTTCTCGATGGTGTAAGTCCCTGGGAGCAAATGAAAGGAAACTTGATGACCTGTGCATACCTAAGAGGTATGAACACGTTTGTATTCTGACCTGGGGAATGAGTACACTTAGGTTACAAATCAAGCTATAATCAAGATTTAGTGAACTGCTATGTTCCTACCCCACATTTAGGTGCTTAGGCATAGAAAGTAGTTTACAGCATGGCACCTATCTGCAAGGAGTTACTGCTGAATGTTAGAGAGGTAGTTGCGTCAGAGAATAAGAGAGTGTATTGAAAGCATTAATTGTGCATAAATAATGACACATATACAACATTTACTAGTTACCAGATGCTGCTCTTGATGCTTCACATGTTTAAACTTGACACTAATCCCATTATTTCCATTTCACAGGTGAAGACAGTAAACACAAAGAATTTCAGTAATTTGCCAAAGGTCACACAGCAGTATGTGGAGAAGCCAAGACTGGAAATCCATAGTCCGGTTTCAGAGTCTGTGCTCCTAAGTAACTATGCCACATGGCCACCATGCATGAGTTCACGGGAGCTCAGAGTAAACAATAGCAAAACTTAGGTAGTGTAGATAAATGCACAAGACTAATTTAACATGGAGAATAAAAGCAAAAGTTACATTTTACAGAGCAGCAAAGTAAAGAGATGTATTAAGAGCACGTGTGTTTAAGCAAAGTTAGATTGATTTCTTTACACTACAGCGATAAGATAAAGAAATTTAAAGAAGCCATCAAGATGTTGAACACTATGTTCACTTTCTCAGAGGATTACCACAGGAGCTTAATTTCATTTTCATACATCTAGCTTCTTTTTATCTTCATGTTTGTATTCATTCAGCAAATATTTAATAAGCTCTGGCGATTCAACAACGAATACGATATATTCCCTTCCTTCAAGGAACTTACAGGTAAACGGGGATGATAATCAAGTAAAATGATCAAAATAGTGTTAAAAGTGCTGTGCTACAGGGGCAAATATAGAGAGCTGTGGGCACCCAAGGTGGGGAATGGCTAACTCCTGGTGCGAGTCAGGAAGGGGTGCATAAGAAGGGGTCATTTGAGCTTATGGGAGAAAGGGTAGTGTGTGGAGGACAAAGGAAGCAGCACATTTAAAGTCCTGGCAAGAGAAAGCATTTTAGGAATTAAAGTTATTTAGTATGTCTGGAAAAATTAACTTTATGTGGGAAATGGCTTGGCAGGCATGGTATCTAACGAGACAAGAGACACCTTTGAGTTGTATCATGAGGGTCTTACTGATTGTATTGTGAGGACAAGGGGGAATTGTGGAAAGGCTTAAAGCAGGGATATAACAAAATTTGATCTATATTAAAGAGAACAACCCTAGTAGCAGCATAGACAAGGTTTGGAGGCTGCTGAGACTGGGGATGATTCCAATGAAATCAGATTCAGTGAAATTAAAGTGGAAATCAGATCCAGGAGGGTTGAGATATGGATGATTGGTGAGGAAGTAAACACTAAAAGCAAGCAAACTCTTGCTAGAAATTTGGAAATTTAGGGGATACTAAGCTAGTTTTTTTTTTTTTTCAATGGGAAAGATTAAAAACTTAACCCCAAAGAAAAATGGGACTTTGTTAAGCAATTTGAACCCTTACTCTGAGTTCTTTCTTGACTTCTAGGGAAACTAATTCTGTGGGGAAAACTTTTCAGACTTAAAAATGGTAGTAAAAAAAAAAAATACTTAAACCTTGACTGAGAGGATTACAGTAAGTTAATTCTCTCCTACTCTTATCCTTTCCTTCTTGGACCTGAGATAGAGTGAAAATAAGTCTTGTGAAGAAAAAAATAATTTAGAGGAATTTGATGTTTTAATCTTTAGTTTCTTGTTGATTCAAAAATCTTTCCCCCATCTTGCACAGTCCACTTTAGTTTAATGAAATATAACAAGTGATGCCTTGGTATAAAGCAGAAATCATAATTAATATTCACAAGAAAGCGTTGAGCAAACAGTGGTAATTACATCCATGAATAATACATTATGGACTATTAAAAATACAAAATATAATTTTAATTAAAATGAAGTTTTACAAATTTATTTAATCCCATCTTACAAATAAACACCATACAATTTTTCAGAATCATTTTTGTTGCATTATGTACAAAGACATGTAATCAATGTCCCTTTTTTTCCCCCAGCAGGCTGATTTTTATTTAAAAAGTAGCTACTTCCTCATTTAAAAAGCTACAGAAAATATTCTCAGAAATCTGGTCTGAAGACTATTTTTCATTTGAGGATTCACCCTCCTAATGGCCCTCACCACATTTTTCCTGTAAGAGAGCTTCCTTCCCTACCTCAGTGAGTCCACCCATGTCTGGATTAAACCAGTCTTGAGTATTTACTCCACACAAGCACACTGTCCCAACAGTCTTTGCCTCAGATATCTTTATTTTATACTTTCAAAAACAGATGTGTAATAAAAGACCTTCCTTTCTTTATGGACTTGATTTAATGATCTACAACGTGTTTTTCTTTTTGTAGTCAGGGGTTTACACAATCCATTTATACTCATCTTTATACTCCTTTATGTTCCTTTGCTCAAAGTAGGCAGGGACAAAATTAAATAATTAATTCAATAACTATAATGTATGCCAAGTTCTGTGATAAACCTTAAGAACACAAAGATGAATAAAACATGGTTTTATGATCTAATAGAGGAAGGCAGGTGTTTAAATTTAAATTTATTAAATTTGTTAAATATGTTAAAGATGCTGTCATAAAATTATGTCTTTGGTAAAGTGGATCCACAAGGAAAGGAGCAGTCTTTCTGTGGAGGGTCTGGAAGGAGTTGGGGAAAGCTTCGTAAAGAAGATGGTGAGGACCAATTGAATTATAGTGCCTAGATCTTCAGTGCCTCTCTATAACAAAATTATGCCTCCACACCATTTTCTATGAGACATTACAGCTGACCTCTGAACACATAGAACTTTTGACTCCCCAGAAACTTAACTACTACTAGCCTACTGTTGACCAGAAGCCTTACCAATAACATAGAGAATTAACACATATGTTGTATGTTACATGTATTTTATACTGTATTCTTACAATAAAATAAGCTAGAAAAAAGAAAATGTTATTAAGTAAATCATAAGGAAGGGACGCCTGGGTGGCTCAGTTGGTTAAGTGGCTGACTCTTGATTTTGGCTCAGGTCATGATCCCAGGGTCATGGGGTTGAGTCTTGTGTTGGGCTCTGCATGCTGAGCTTGGAGCCCGCCTGAGAGTCTCTCTCTCTTTCTCTCTCTGCCCCCCCCCCCCACTGCCCCTCTCCTCCACTTGTCTGCACTCTCTCTAAAAAGAAAGAAAGGAGAAATTCATGAGGAAGAGAAAATACATTTACAGTGCTGATTGTAAAAACTTCATGTATAAGTGGACCCTCAAAGTTCAATCTCATGTTGTTCAAGGCTCAACTGTACTGCGACTCTGAATGTTGAATAAGGAAAGCGTACTTTTCTGCTCCATTAATTCTGTCCTTGGCCACGCACCTTGTATCGAGTAATGGAGTGTTAAAAATCTTTAAATTTATGTTAGTGATTGAGTGCTTTTCTAGACCTGCCATTCACCAAGGAGAAAAATGGGCCCTAGGTAGCCACATGTCCCTCAATGAGGGACATGAGGAATAGATGTTAACCTGACCCACAGCCTGAAACTGAGCTTCCCCAGCTCATCTGAAAACCCATCAGCATGAGATAAATGACTATGGTTGTAATCCACCAAAAATTTGGGGATTATTTATCACCTAGCATATAGCTAGATGAAAAGCTACTGAACTTCAGTAATACAATGATCCTTCATCAAAGCAAGGAAGATGTATGTGTCAGGTGGATGGTGTATGAATGGCATTCCAAGCAGGAGGAACAGCATGAGCAAGTTCCTCCAGGTCCACAAAAGTCTTGCTGTGCACTGAAGTTATTCAATAGATGGTAATATAGGACATGAGCGGGGCATAGAATTAGACTGCAATAATCAGGAACAGACTTTCATAGAAGAGTTTGTTGCCAGGCTATGACGGTTTAGCCTTTATCCTATAGGTGTTAAAAAACCACTGGAGGGGCGCCGGGTGGCTCAGTCGGTTAAGTGTCCGACTTCGGCTCAGGTCAGGATCTCACGGTTTGTGAGTTTGAGCCCCACGTCGGGCTCTGTTCTGACCACTCAGAGCCTGCAGCCTGCTTTGGATTCTGTGTCTTCCTCTCTCTCTGCCTCTCCCCTGCTCATGCTCTCTCTCTGTCTCTCAAAAATAAATAAACATTAAAAAAGTTAAAAAAAAGAGAAAAAGAAACCACTGGAATAGTTTAAGCAGGTAAGAGGTATAGTTAGATCCACATTTTGGAAAGAATTTAACAGCAGTGCGGGGCCAGTTTGGAGCCAGGCCAAAACCAAGGAGTTTCGGGATACCTTTGAGCAATACTGAGGACAGAGGAGAGTGCAGGCTCTAGAGAGGTTGTGGGATTAAGATCATCATCAACAGCATCATCATTGTTCACAAAATCAACCTTCTACAATACTTTTCTAAGGGAGCTCAGGGGAAGTTCTCAAAAAGTCAAATTTATTGACTGCCAATATTCAGACAAAGCACTGCTCTGAATAATAAGCTTCTTGAAAATCAATTAGCCAAAGGCACATTCATTTAAAGCCAATTGGCCAAATAATTCATTTCTCCCTAAACCACCATTTCTCCTTAACCAATAGTATAAAATGAGTACAAGACCCTGTGAACATACAGAAAAGGGAGAAGCAAGGCCACATGCAGGGGCAGACACAGGAGTCAGCGTGGGGAAAGGGCGCAGCAAAGTTGGAGGGGCAGGGAGAGCAGGCAAGAGGAATGGGGAAACCACAACAATCCTTAATAATTCAGCAAATTAGCTTTTGGAAACTGGCTTTCATTGATTTTTGGTGAATTGCTATTCATCAGTTGGAACCCCCCAGGGAGCAAATAGCACATTCCTGGGATAGAACTGGAAAGACTTTAATGAAGGGACGATTTAGAGAGGAATGAAAGTCAGCGAGGTCTGACGAAGCATTAAGAGACAAGCAGTAGCAAAAATGCTTTTCCACTTGGGCCTGCAGGGGTAGGCCCTGACTTTGGGAAGAGGGCTGCTGGAGAGGGATGCAGCTTCTGACCATCCTGCTGAAACTGCACCGCCCATGCGCCCTCTTGAAAGTGTGCTTCACGGAGTTTGACGCCCCTGCAACCGGAGCGTAGTGGGGAAGAGGGCCCTGGTGTGTGTGCGCGCATGCGTGCATGTGTGCGTGTTTGTGTGGACACAGGTAGGTGAGAGAAAGGGCTTGGTCCTCTACCTCTGCTTCAGTCCTCTACCTCTACTTAACTGCTTCAGTTAGGGTGGCTCCATTAGTTGTTACATATTAGAGTTTCTTATAATAAAAACAAAATAAAAAAAAACACAGGACTTACTGAATTATAGACCTTCTATTATGTACACACTAGAAAATACAAAACAATATGGAAGGGTCTCTGCTCCAAGTAGCCTACAGTTCAGGTGAGGAGAGAAAACATGTATCAAAATAAACAACTGTAAAAACTAATAGACACTAGATAATTAGGGCCACAGAATTCAGAAAGAAAGGCAGCATTAAAGTTAAGGATGGTGGCTCTCTTTAATTTCTCATGATTTTGTGAATCATGTAGGTGAAAATGCTTCCCTCTTTTTTGAGCTACTTTTTGGTTAGTATTTGTATTTTATTTTATTATTAAAATTTTTTTAATCTTTATTTATTCTTGAGAGAGAGAGAGAGCATGAGCAGGGGAGGAACAGAGAGAGAAGGAGACACAGAATCAGAAGCAGGCTCCAGGCTCTGAGCTGTCAGCATAGAACCCGACATGGGGCTGGAACCCATGAACTGCGAGATCATGACCTGAGCTGAAGTTGGATGCTCAACCACCTGAGCCACCCAGGTGCCCCTATTATTTATATTTTAGTTGACATTCACTGCAATATTGGTTTCAGAAGTAGAATTCAGTGATTCATCACTTACCTACAACACCCAGTCCTTATCACAGTGCCATCCTTAATACCCGTCACCTATCTGGCCCATCACCCACCCATCTCCCTCCATCAGTCCTCAGTTTATTCTCTGTTGTTAAGAATCTCTTGTGGTTTACTTTACTTCTCTTCCCTACCCCCCTCTTCCCCTATGTTCATCTGTTTTGTTTCTTAAGTTCCACATATCAGTGAAATAGTATGATATTGTCTTTCTCTGCTTGACTATTTCACTTAGCATAATACATTGTAGTTCCACCCACATTGTTGCAAATGGCAAAATTTCATTCTTTTTTATGGCTGAGTAGTATTCCATTGTCTCTCTCTCTCTCTCTCTCTCTCTCTCTATATATATATATGCACATCTGCACATCTTCTTTATCCATTTATGGGTTGATGGGCGTTTGGGCTCTCTCCACAGTTTGACTTTGTTGATAGCACTGCTATAAACATCAGGGTGCATGTATCCCTCTCAATCAGTATTTTTGTATCCTTTGGGTAAATACTAAGTGCAATAGCTGGATCATAGGGTAGTTCTACTTTTGGTTTTTTGAGGAACCTCCATACTGTTCTCTAGAGTGGCTGCACCAGTTTGCATTCCCACTAGCAATGCAAGAGGGTTCTCCTTTCTCTGCATCCTTGCCAACACCTGTTGTATCCTGTATTGTTTATTTTAGTTGTTCTGACAGGTGTGAATGTTTCCGTTTTTTATTTCAGAGCAAAATTTGTGGTCCATCCTTAGGCAGTATATTGAACTTTATGGCATACATTTTATTAATATAAACTTTATCCCTCACTCCATTTTATAACATGATCTTTGTTTTTTCTTGTTCTGCTTTTTCTTACATAAGACTAGTTATTTTCATGTTTTGGAATCAGAAGAGTATGATTCAAATTCTTATGCTACCATTTATTACCTAAATGACCTCAGATAAATTATCTAATTTTCTCAGTTTAGTCACATAAAAGTTTAACCTAAGATAATTTTGTGAGAATGTATGTTTTTAGCACATAGTACCTTAAGTATAGATTAATCTGAAGCCTCTAGTGGTGGTTTTCTTAGTCAGGACTATTACCTTCGAGATTTATCTAAAGGGTCAGAGTTAAGGACATGAGCCAGTAATTGACCCCATGTTCAAAACTTAACTGCTGGAGGTCTCAATGAGGGCAGTACAACTCCTCAACGGGGAATTTCTGGAAACTTGAGGGGGTAATTTTGGCTGTCAAAGGGGGTTGGAGTGCTGTCTCTGACATTTAGTGGGAGGAGGTGGGGATGCTTGACATCCTGCAATGCATAGGACAGTCCCACTCAGCAGAGAATTGCCCCACTTCCCCCACAACCTTCAACTGTCGCACTGATGGAAACCCTCTTTATAATTCTCTGAACCCAGAATTGCACATGTAAACACTTGGAACTTTTGGCACCACTTTAACAAAGTCTGATATTTCAGGGATGGAACTACTGAGTAAACAGTAGAGAAATTAACCGAGAGTTGTTCACCATTTGGGAAAGTTCCACAGAGACCCTCCCAAAGAAAATCACAAATGTGCTCAAAGGGCATCTGGTTCCACCTGCCCTGCAAGGCACTACTATCACATCAATTATAGGAACCTCTGGAGCTCTGTGCCTTTCCCCTACCCATACCTTTTGGCCACAACACACAAGAGAAGGAAGCAAGATGCAAGTAGCAGAGTTGCAAAGGCAGTAGGAAGAACAAATCATCTCTCTTCCCCACTGAAGTCTCCAAACCACGGCACAAAATGGACACTATGAGATGATTGTATTGATTACAAGAGTATAAAATCGCACTTCTGCATTGGATTGGACTGCGAAGTTTTAAAGCCTGAAAACAAGTTGTAAGTACTGGAAAAAGGCATAAGAGCAAACTATGGGGCCTGTCTCAAGGGTGATATCTGACAGTGAAGATGTGTAAGAGCTGTGATGAGAGAAAAATGCAGTCAATCCCTGTCTGTTCTCCCTCTGAGATATCCCCCATTCAATTCACCAGCTGCATAAGGGATCTAAACACTATTATCACCTACCCCTCTTATGGTCATGCTCTAAATAGGTGAGCTGGCAGATACTGGAAGTGAGATTCTCCTGACAACATTGTGTGAGGCACACTCTAGCCTTCAGGTAGGGGGCATGTGAGTCTTTTCCTTCTAGCCTTGTTTCCACACCATACAGGGGAAGCTCTCTAAAATCAAGTCAAAGAAAAATTGAACTTTTAGGAGCTGTCAATTAGACAACCAATATGGAGATAGAACTTAGGATGTTTGAATAAAACTGGACTAGGGCAAACACTATTCCTTTAGAAATCCCTTTCTTTCCCCAAAACTTCTGCTCCTTTAGATAGCTACACTATATTGCTGGGTTGGTCCTTGGAAGATCAAGAAGGGACTGAAAAGGGATCAGGGAAATGGAGCCATGAAATAAGTAGCCTGGTGCTGTCTCCATGCTCCATACATTTCATGGAGCCCACATCACTAGGATTGGCATGAAAATAGTGATTCAGATTCCACACCAGCCGGTAATCAAACAAGGTTGTTTACTATATGCTCTAACCATGTACTTTTCAGGAAGCTGGTGTATTTGTAGGCAGCTGGACAAAGATTTGAAAGTTAAGACCTAGAGAAATCCTTTCTCTAGATCACAACAACCAACTAGCCCCAGAGCAGCCCATTCTAATAGCTTTGTTTTATATCCTGGGAGAACTTCAAACATTTTCTCCTCTAGGGAAATTTGTTTCTATCATTATTTAATTATGATTATTAATAATTTGGGTTGGTAATTTGACATTTCATCTATGGATCTGGGTTTAAAAATACTTATAAACAAGAGATAAAAGAATCTCATTTTCTGCTACTTAGAGAATGCTACATTTTTGCATGATTATTAAGTAGCAAGTTTTTTGTTCTTTTACAACTTATAGTGAAAGTATTTTTAGGAAATTTTAATTCTTAAAGTTTTTTCTAAGTTTAAGAAGCAAAAGTTGTGTTTACATATTAAAATTGTACGAGCTGTTAGATTATTGACAATTTTAATTGTCATTTCCTGAAGAACTAATTCCTAAGAAAGCTCTTTTTAGACTTAAAAACTCCCAAGTGTGGGATCTGTGTTGATTTTAATCAGTGCCCAATGGCACTCTCCCTGACTTTTCTTAAGGCTTCAATGCCATATCTTTCCTTTCTGAATCTGAGCCTGGGAAGTATGATAGAACAAAACAGGAAGAAATGGAATAACATTAATTAATCATCTATACCAGTCATAGAGCTAAGTGTTTACTTGCTGTGGAGAAACTTATTGCATTTTAAAGTCTCTTTTTAGCGAGAACCTTGAGGACAAACTTCTTTCTGTTGGCCTTTCTGTCGGTACTAGATGCGCTCCTGAACATTGATTTTTTAGATAACAAATGGGGCTGATCATGCTTCCCTTTCTGTTGTCTTTTTTTTTCCCCACAACAAAAATTAAAGCCAAAATTGAGTTCTCCATTTTGTAAGTATTTAGAACTTTATGGAGTGCATTTGCAGAATAGCTTCATTTCTGCCTTCTTATCTCATTTTCTTATCTCATTTCTTATCTCATTTCTACCTTCTTATCTCCTTACATCAGTTCCAATTTATGTTATCTTTCTGCTTTGTATTCCTCTTTATAAGTTTATCTAAATCCTTATAGTCTGGAAAAAGAAGGCACCAGGCATTCATACATGAAAGCTCTTAGAATGCTGCCAGCAATATATATTCTAGAACTACTTATCAGTTGCAGGCATTACTCAGGGAGAGAAAGCCCATGAGAAAGGGAATTTCTTCTATTGTCCTGGAATATTTGTACAGCTCTAACACTATGGAAAAGGGTTTCAAGCACCCTCACTTTATTATTTTTTTTTATTTACTTATTTTGAGAAAGAGATAGAGAGGGAGAAGGGAGGGGCATAGAGAGAGGGGAGAGAGAATCCCAAGCAGGCTCTATGCTGTCCGTGCAGAGCCTGACATGGGGCTTGAACTCATGAACTGTGAGATCATGATCTGAGCTGAAATCAAGAGTTGCACACTTAGGGGGGTGGGAGGGAGGGGAGGGTGGGTGATGGGTATTGAGGAGAGCACCTTTTGGGATGAGCACTGAGTGTTGTATGGAAACCAATTTGACAATAAATTTCATATATTGGGGAAAAAATAAAAAATAAATAAAAATAAATTTAAAAAAATAAAGAGTTGCACAGTTAACTGACTGAGGCACCCAGGTGCCCCCAAGCAATCCTGCTTTCTAAAAAAACTACAAGACATATTTCTATGGACCTGCTCAGAGGTGTCTAACCCAGTACTTTGCTTTTTCACCCTGATATCTAGTTCTTTGGGAGGATTCAGTGAAGAGATTACAGAGGAGTGGAGAACGTTTAGATGTTTCTTCCCATTCCTACCTTAAGCCTATAGGGACTTCTCAAAGAATTACCTAAATTCTAGAAATTTGAGGACCATCTCTAAGAAGTCACCAGGCAAAGAGTGTGTGCAGTGGAAGAGCTCTTAAGAGAACGTGATGGGTGGGGCAGCTGGGTGGCTCAGTTGGTTAAGTGTCCAACTCTTGATTTTAGCTTAGGTCATGATCTCATGGTTCATGAGTTCGAGCCCTGTGTTGGGCTCTGTGCTGATGGCATGAAGCCTGCTTGGTATTCTCTCTCTCTGCCCCTCCCCTGCTCCCTCCCTTTCTCTGTCTCTCTCAAAATACATAAATAAGAGAATGTGATGGGTATTACCTGGGGTTAGGAAATGTGAGCATAGAACTGGTCCCTTCTATCTGAAGAACTCTGAAGTCAGGAAGCTTGTGGGAATAGTGTACAATGGCAAGGCAAGGAGACAGGGCAGTAGTGAGAGCAGCCCCATTCAGAGAAAATTTTATGGTAATAATATGGAAAAGGTTTTCATTGTCCAGGTAGGTACTCCCAAAGGTAACTAAACTCAAGCTTATTTGTTTTATTTTTTATTTTTTTACATTTATTTATTTATTTTGAGAGAGAGAAAGAGCACAAATGGGGTAAGGAGAGAGAGGGAGAGAGAATTCCAAGCAGGCTCCACACTGTCAGTGCAGAGCCCGTCGTTCAAACCCATAAACTGTGAGATCATGACCTGAGATGACATCAAGAGTTGGACACTTAACCAAATGAACCACCCAGGTGCTCCTACACTCAAGCTTCTTGAAACCACTCCACTCAGTGGTGATCCCGTGCAAGGGCAAGATTACTCCAGGTGTTGTAAACCACTAGAGATGGGAGCCCAGTAGGGGTCATGGAGGTCAGTTAGGAAGTATATTGCTCTCGTCAAGAAATTGCAGTTCGGAGGTTTCCATGGAGCCCACATATATACCTAGGAAATTGCCGGTATTTGATTATCTGCATCATTGGAGGACATTATTTGATCCACCATTGGAGGACATTCTGAAATCCAGCCTGTACAAATCAGCACCAGTTAAATGGTGGCTAACCCAGTACTTTGCTTTAATATATAAATATATATATTAAATATATATGTAATAGTTATATTTAAATATAAAAACCTGGTCTTTTTTTTAATTGAAATATAATTGACATGCAACATTATCAGTTTCTTCTTTTTAAGTTTATTTATTTATTTTGAAAGAGATAGAGACAGCACCAGTGGGGGAGAGGCAGAGAGAGAGGGAAAGAGAGAGAATCACAAATAGACTCCACACTGCCAATGCAGAGCCCAACATGGCTCCAAACCCATGAAGCCACCAGATCATGACCTGAGCCTAAATCAAGAGTTGGACACTTAACTGACTGAGCCACCCAGGTGACACACCACATTATTAGTTTCAAACATACAACATGATTCAATATTTGTATATTTTACAAAATGATCACCACAATAAGTCTAGTTAATACCAGTCACCATACATATTTATAGTATTTATTTTTCTTGTAATGAGAATTTCTAAGATTTATTCTCTCAGCAACTTTCAAATATGCAAAGAAGTATTAACTACACTCTCCATATTGTACATTACATTATCATAACTTATTATTTTTTAACTGGAAGTTTGTACCTTTGGACTCCCTTCATGCATTTTTCCCCCACACAATTCCTGTCTCTGGCAACCACCAATCTGTTCTCTCTTCTATAAGCTTGTTTTTTGTTTTGTTTTATTTTGTTTTGTTTTTAGATTCCTCATACAAGTGAGATCATACAGTTCATACAGTATTTGTCTTACTCTGTCTTACTTATTTCACTCAGCATAATGCCCTCAAGTTTCATCCATGTTGTCAGAAATGGCAAGATTTCATTTTTAATGACTGAATAATATTCCATTGTGTGTGTATAATATCTATTATATTATGTATTATATTACTATTGTATATATTATCTTTATCCACACTCATCCATTGATAGGCACAGGTTGTTTCCACTTCCTGGCTCTTTGTAAATAATGCTTCGATGAATGTGCAGGTCCATATATCTTTTCAAGTTAGCATTTTTATTTTCTTCAGATAAATACCCAGAAGTAGAATTGCTGCATCATATGGTAATTCTATTTCTAATTTTTTTGAGCAAACGTCTATACTCTTTTCCTTAATAGATGTACCAATTTGTATTTCCACCAATAATGCATAAGGGTTTCCTTTTCTCCACATTGTGGGTGCTGAATTATCCTTGCATCTCTGAAATAAATCCCACTTGGTTATGGTAAATGAATCCTTTTAATATCTCGTTCAATTTGGTTTGCTAATATTTGTTGAGAACTTCTGCATCTATCTTCATCAGAGATACTGGTCTGTAGTTTTGTGGTATCTTTGTGTGGCTTTCTCTTTGTCTTTGGTTTTCTGTAATTTGAACATGGTATGCCTATGTGTGTAATTTGTTTTTGTATGGTATTTATCCTGCTTGATATTCTCTGAACTTCCTGGATCTGTGGTTTAGTGTCTGTCATTAGTTTTGGAAATTCTTAGCCATTTTTGCTTTAAATATCTCTTCTTTCTGTTTTTGTATCCCATTTATACATATGTTACACCTTTTGAAATTGTTCCACATTTCTTGAAAGTCCTGGTTTTTGTTTTTTGTTCTTTCTTTCTTCTCTGTATTTTAGTTTGGAGATTCAATTGACCTATTTTGAAGCTCATGAATTCTTCCTTTGGCTGAGTGCCAGTCTGCTGGTGCTGCCAGTCAAATGCATTATTTATTTCTGCTACAGTTTTTTTGTTTGTTTGTTTGTTTTTCCTAGCACTTCTTTGATTCTTAGAGTTTCTGTCTCTCCGCTTACACTAACCTTATGTTCTTGCATGTTATCTATGTTTTCCATTAGAGGTCTTAACAATGTTAATAATTATTTTAAATCCTTTGTGTCATATTTGTGTCTGGCTCTGATGATTGCTTTATCTCTTGAAGTTGTGTTTCTTTTAACCAGTTAACATACCTTGCTTTTTGTTGAAAGCCAGATATGATGTGTAGGATAATAACTGATCTAAAGCCTTTTATTGTGTGGTTTTGTGTTAATATGGCTAGAAATCAAACTATGTTTAATGTTTTTTTTGTAGCTGTAGATATGAGAAGCTTTAAACTTCTCTAGTGTTCTTGATCTTCTCCCCCTATTGTCTTTGGGCTTTCCTAGAAATTCTTTAAGTCTGAGCCATGAAACTCTTTTAGTTGTAGTCCACTGTTATTATTCTGCAGTCTTATTGCTGTGACATAAAATATTGAAAGGGAAAGCATTCTATACTCTTATGATTAAATCTCAATCTGCTAGTGGGCTAGTGCCCCAGGCTGTGACCTTCACAAGTGTTTCTTAGATTTTATTTTATTTTATTTTTTCCTTTTTAGGTGAGACAGGATGACTTGAGGGGGCTGAAGTTGGTTAATGTTCATCCCTCTAAGTAGGATAAGGCTTTGGTAAAGCATTTTCACCAGGATAATAGCTCTTTCTTATGGAGAATGCTGTGAGCATATTTTGAAGTATTTTTCCTTTCCCCCTGCCAGAGCCATAAGGGGATCTTTCCTGAGTCTTTATTGTGAAGACTTGGTGGGGTTTCTGGAGGAAAAATGCATAATAACCACAGGAGTGATGTCACATTCACTGGGGCCACCCATACTCAAGGGGAAGGGAAATGTACTAAGACAAGGCTTATTGAGGATAATATTAGAGTTCTGCCTATCACAGTGACATTCTGGCAAGCTAAATTGATAGCAAGAATTCTAGCTTAATTGAAGTGCACAATGAAGGGTCCATTTTATTATCACTCCATTGGACTGATAATAAATATGTTATAGTATACTTAATACACTATATTAAGTTATAGTATACTTAGTATAGTATACTTATAGTTATAAGTATCTTTCTGAGGATCAGTTTCCTCTTCAGTAATATTCTTAACCTAACACAGTTGTTGCAGGTGTTTGTATGTCTAACTTTTATTACAGTGACAACCATGTAGTACTTGCAAATGTGGTTGTATCTGAATTATCACAGTAGCTTTGAATTTCTGTGTGCCAGAATGACCTTAAACACTGACAGCAAGAGAGAAAATTGAGGGTTCTTTAAAGCACAAGAGAGTGATAAATGAGTTCACATTGTAAATGGAAAACTGTACACATATATTAAAGTTTTCAAAAGCAGCCTTTAATAGTGAGACAAATGGAATTGCCCTTCAGCTCCTCTTAGCAAAACCAATGTCCTCTTTCAGGTACCAAATAGATTTGATGGGTCAAGGGATCAAAGCTACTATTAGAAAAGAGAAAATAACTTTTCTAACTGATAGAAAGTTATATTCTTTATAGAAACAGATCATCTGAAAGAATAATCAGGAAATAGTAGCAAAGAAATTTCTTAATAAATCATGAAATTAGTATGAGAGTGGGTGGAAGAAGCTAGTTTTACAAGCTACTAAAATACATAAAGACAAAGAATATAGTATTAGCAACACAATAGGAGATAGAGTTACAAAATTGATAGCTAAGCCCTAAAACAGATTGTTGTTTGTTGTTGTTGTTGTTGTTGTTGTTGTTGTTTTGAGGGGAGCTAAGATATATCTGTCTGGAAAAAAGAACAATTTGTAAATAAGAAAAAGTTATTACATCCCCTTCTTCTGCAATGTTCCAGTATAAATTCTAACCTTATTTAGCTTATTACTACTATTAATAACAGAAGCAATAATCATGACTATTCAGGAAACAGCCCTCAAACCTCTGAGTTACCTGGTTGATTGTTGTAGTTGTTTTTTTTTAATGTTTTCATTTATTTTTGAGACAGAGCATGAGCAGGGGAGGGGAAGAGACAGAGGGAGACACAGAATCTGAAGCAGGCTCCAGGCTCTGACCTGTCAGCACAGAGCCCAACACAGGGCTCGAACTCACAGAATGTGAGATCATGCCCTGAGCTGAAGTTGGACGCTTAACCAACTGAGCCACCCAGGAGCCCCTTACCTGGTTGATTGTTAACAGCCATCAGTCCATGTCCCTCAGGTAGATGGTGGTAACCTATCAAAAGTCCTGTGCTTTGTTTCTTTCTTCCTTTTTCCTACAGAACAACACAAGGCTACAACCCTGGATAAGTGCTTCTATTCTGGAGGCTCCTATATCTTTCAGAAGTGGTATGAAGGATAGATTCCAAGGTGAGCCTTGTAGAGAAAACAATAGTATCATTTGACTTCCGTCCCAAGCCATATTCACCAATAAAGCTTTATAGGTAGTAAAGGTTTTATTTTTATTTCATATGCCTGGCTTCTACAACTGTCTTCTAATTGCTACTAAACTTGGGCTGGATAAAGCACTGCTTTATTACACCTGTCAAACTCCAACAACTGTTTGCTGAAGCAAATTATGTTTGAGCTACTCATATTATTTTACTCATTTCTTTTTACTAACTTTAGTGACCAACATTAATAGCTCCATTTTATAGAAGAAAGTGTTGAAGTTGAAAGACTTTAAATCATTCTAAAGGTCACATAAGTAGTGTAAAAAATAAAAGAGAAACAAAACTAGGTGAACATAGAAATCATTATCAAATCTCTAAAGAGAACAAAGTTGTCTGAGTTTAAAAGCAGTAGAAGTATGTAAATTTTCACTCTTATTCAACGTAGTCCTGGAAGTTCTAGCGAATTGCAATTAGGTCAGAAAAAGAAATAAAACCATACAACGTGGAATGGGGAAAAAAAGAAAGCTTTTCTGATTTACAGATGACATTATTGTCTACAAACACTATCCCATGGATCTACCAAAAAATCTCCTAGAACTAATGAGTGAATTCAGCAAGGTCATAGGTTACAAAATCAACACACAAAAGTGAATCATACTTCTGTGTGCTAACAATTAAACATGTTAAAACCAAAATTAGAAATTCAATGCCATTTAAAATTATTTTAAAAAATGAAATGCCTAGGTGTAGATAAAATAACATTTTAGGATCCATCTGATGAAAATTACAAATGACTGGCGAAGTAAGTGACTCAGTAGGTTGAGTGTCCATTCTTGATTTTGGCTCAGGTCATGATCTTATGGTTTGTGATTTCAAGCCCTGTGTTGGGGACTCTCTCTCTCTTTCTCTGCCCCTCCCCTGCTCATGCTCTTTTTCTCTCTCCCCTTCTCTCTCTCAAAGTAAATAAATAAAAAACCTTATCCAAAACCTCACACCTTATACAAAAATTAACCCAGAATGACTTAACTTAAATATAAATATAAAATCATAAAATGTTTATAATGTGTATTATGTTTTACAAAATTTATTTAAAAATTTTATTAAAAAACAATGAGAATTTTTTTAAGGATCTAGGGATAGGCAAAGAGTTCTTAGGACTGACATCAAAGCACAATGTATAAGAGGAATATTGATAAATTGAACTTCATCAACATTAAAAATTTCTTCTTTGGAAATACCAAGTAAAGAGGATGTAAAAATAAAGCTACAGACTGGGAGAAAGTATTTGTAAACCATTTATCTGATAAAAGATTAATATTTACAAATATAAAGAACTCTCAAAATTCAGCATGAAAAAATTCAATTAGATGGGACACCTGGGTGGCTCAGTTGTTTCAGCATCCAACTTTGACTCAGGTCATGATCACATGATTTGTAGATTCAAGCCCCACATTGAGTTCTGCATTGTCAGCCTGTCAACATGGAGCCCCCTTCGGATGCTCTGTCTCCCTCTCTCTGTCCCTCTCCACCTGCCCTCTCCCAAAAATAAATAAATATGAAAAAAATGCATTTAGAAAATAGACAAATTTGTTGCATACACCAATAACAAAGCAGCAGAAAGAGAAATCAAGGAATCAATCCAATTTACAATTGTACCAAAAGCCATAAAATACCCAGGAATAAACCTAACCAAAGAGGTGAAAAATCTATACACTGAAAACTATAGAAAGCTTATGAAAGAAATTGAAGAAGACACCAAAAACAAACAAACAAACAAACAAAAAACAACAACAACCTTCCATGCTCATGGATTAGAAGAACAAATATTGTTAAAATGTTGATACTACCCAAAGCAATCTACATATTCAACGCAATCCCTATCAAAATAACATCAGAATTCTTCACAGAGCTAGAACAAACAATCCTAAAATTTGGTTGGAACCAGAAAAAGTAATGGCTATGAAAGAAAGAAAGCCAAAGCTGGAGGCATCACAATTCTGGGCTTCAAGCTGTATTACAAAGCTGTAATCATCAAGACACATAATCAAGTATGATACTGACATGAGAACAGACACATAGATCAATGGAACAGAATAGAGAACCCAGAAATGGACCCACAAATACTGGCCAACTAATCTTTGACAAAGGAGGAAAGAGTATCCAATGGAAAAAAGACAGTCTCTTCAGCAAATGGTGCTGGGAAAACTCGACAGTGACATGCAGAAGAATGAACCTGGACCACTTTATTACACCACACACAAAAATAAACTCAAAATGGATGAAAGACCTAAACATAAGACAGGAAGACACCAAAATCCTAGAGGAGAAAACAAGCAACGACCTCTTTGACCTTAGCTGGAGCAACTTCTTACTTGACATGTCTCCAGAGGAAAGGGAAACAAAAGCAAAAATGAACTACTCATCAAGATAAAAATCTTCTGCACAGCAAAGAAAACAATCAGCAAAACTAAAAGGCAATGGATGGAATGGAAGAAGATATTTGAAAATTACATATTGGATAAAGGTTTAGTATCCAAAATCTATAAAGAACTTATCAAACTCAACTCCTAAAAAAACCCCAAATAATCCAGTGAAGAAATGTGCAAAAGATATGAATAGACACTTTTCCAAAGAAGACATCCAGATGGCTAATAGACACATGAAAAAGTGTTCAACATCACTCATTATCATGGAAATACAAATCAAAACTACAATGAGATACCACCTCACACCAGTCAGAGTGGCTAAAATTAACAACTCAGGGAACAACAGATGTTGGTAAGAATGTAGAGGAAGGGGAACCCTCTTACACTGTTGGTGGGAATGCAAACTTGTGCAGCAACTCTAGAAACCAGTATGGAGGTTCCTCAAAAAATTAAAAATAGAACTGCCCTATGGCCCAGCAATTGTACTACTAGGTATTTATCCAAAGTATACAGGAGTGCCTATTCATAGGGCAAATGCACCCCAATGTTTATGGTATCACTATTGACAATAGCCAAAGTATGGAAAGAGCCCAAATATCCATTGACTGATGAATGGATAAATAAGATGTGGTACATATATACAATCGAATATTGTATTCCTCGGCCATCAAAAAGAATGAAATATTGCCTTTAGTAATAACACTAGAGTGTGTTATGCTAAGTGAAATAAGTCAGTCATAGAAAGACAAATATAATATGATTTCACTCATATGTGGAATTTAAGATACAAAACAGACGAACATAAGGGAAGGGAAACAAAAATAATATAAAAACAGAGAGGGAAACACACCCTAAAAGACTCTTATATACAAAGAACAAACTGAGGGTTGCTGGAGAGGTGTTGGGTCGGGGGGATGGGCTAAATGAGCAAGGGGTATTAAGGAGAACACTTGTTGAGATGAGCACTGGGTGTTATATGAAAGTGATGAATCACTAAATGCTATTTCTGAAATTATTATTACACTATGTGTTAACTAACTTGGATTTAAATTAAAAATAAATAAAATAAAATAGGCCTTTTGAAAATAAAAAAAGAGAAAATAGACAAAAGACATGAAGAGACATGTCATCAAAGAGAATATACAGATTGCAAATGAAAAGATGTTCAACATAATTAACCATTCAAGAAATGCAAATTAAAACCACAATGAGTTACCATTATGCATCTATCACAATTCCTGTAATTAAAAAATAATGACAATACCAAATGTTGAAGACAGTGCAGAGAACCTGAATCAGTCATACACTGCTGGTAGGAATGTAAAATAGTACAGTTACTCTGGAAAACAGTTTGGAAGTTTCAAATAGAACTAAATATGCACCCCCATTAAGAAGGCTATTATTAAAGGAAAAAAAAAAGCAGAAAATAAGAGTTGGTGAGGATATGGAGAAGTTGGAACCCTGTGGGCATATAAAATTGTATAGCCACTGTGGCAAACAGTATGGTGCTTCCTCAAAAAATGGAACACTCAGTTATCATAGGATCCAGAAATTTCATTTCTGGGTATATACCCAAAAGAACTGAAATCAAGAACTTAAAGAAATATTTGTACACCCACGTTAGAACAACATTATTCACAATAGCCAAAATGTAGAGGCAACCCAAGTGTCCATCTAGGGATAAATAGATAAAATGTGGTATGTACATACAATGAAATATTATTCAGCCTTAAAAGGAAAGAGATTCTGGCAGATGGTACAACATGTGTAAACCTTGAAAACATGCTGAGTTAAATAAGTCTGACACAAAAGAACGAATATTTTATGATTTCACTCATATGAAGTTTCCAGAATGGTCAATTTATAGACAGAAAGTAGAATAGTGGTTATACAGTGGCCTGGGGATGGGGAGTAATGGAGCATTATTGTTTAATAGATAAAGAGTTTTAGTTTGGGATGAGGAAAATGTTCTGGGGGTTGTCAATTGTTACACAATAATGTGAACATACTTAATGTAAAATGGTTTAAAGTGCAAATTTTATGCTATATATCTTTTACCACACACAGACACACAAACTAAATTAAACATGCAACTACCATAGGACCCAATAACTACACTCTTGGGTATTTATCTGAAAGAAATAAGAACGTGTATGTAAATAAAATACCGTATACAAATGTTCACAACCACTTTATTTGTAATAGCCAAAACCTGTAAACAGTCCAGATACCCTTTAATGGGTGACTGGCTAACAGTCTAGATACCCCTTAATGTGGCATGTACTTACCATGGACCACTACTCAGCAATAAAAAAGAATTGAATACTGGTACACAGAATCACTTGGAAGGATCTTTAAAGAAATATTTTGAGTGAAAGAAAGCCAATTCCAAAAAGTTATATGCTTTATGGTTCCATTTATGTAACAATTTTGAGAAAATTTTAGAAATATAAAACAGATTAGTGATTTTCAGAGGTTAGGGATAGGGAAAGAAGGGAGGCAAAGGGTAAAAGATTGTGAAAAAATCATGTAGAAGAAGGAAATGCACACATTTCATACACACAAATGAATACAAATAAAACTGGGAAATCTGAATAAAACCAATGCATTATATCAATATCGGTATCATGGTTGAAATATTGTACTATTTTTTTGTAAGTTTTTTTGGTTTTGTTTTGCTCAATGGTACCATTGGGAGAAAACTTGGCAAAAGGCACCTGGATCTCTGTGTATTACTTCTTACAGTTGCATGTGAATCTACAATTATATCAATAAAAACTCAAATAAAAAAAGAAAACAATAAATAACATTACACACAAAAAAGATCAGTGTACAGGAGTTTATAAATGCTTAAAAATCTGTGCATACAAAATAAGAACATGGCCAAAATTCTAATATGAAAACAAACAATTTTGATAGCAAATGTTACAGCAAAAGATTCAATGAAGCCATACCCAAGAAGCCTCTGAGGGGCAAATGAGAAAAGGATGTGAATAAAAAGTTCGCTTTAGTAGTAGTGTTGTCTACTGTGTTGTCTTCAGACCTGCGGAAGTCCCCAAGACACTCTATGTTGACAGTGTACAAAGTAATGGTGGATAAACAATGCCTTATCATGAAGCAAGACAATGGCACCAAAGTAGTAATCATTGCATTTTTCACTGCTATGCACTCAGAGTAAACGGAATGAAACAAAATAAAACAAAACAAAAAGGCCAATTTTACTGAAAAATGTCCTTGATGAAGAAGTAAAAGTGATTTTATGAGTCTTATTAAATCTTAATCCCTGAGGACACATATTGTTAATTTTTGGTGAGACAAAATGGCAAGTAGAACAAAGCACTTCTGGTGAGTACCAAAGTAAAATAGTGTCTCAGGGAAGCACTTTGTCATTGTAGAAACTGCAAGCTATACCAGCCATTTTCTTTTCATGAAAGATTTTTACTTGAAAGAAATGACAGGCAAGTTATAGCTACCCATACTTAGGTATTTGGCAGACTTTTGTTTTTTGTTTTTTGGTTTTTTTTGAAACCAAAGGAAGTGAGCCTGTCACGTGCCAATGATGAGATCTGAGATTTCAGGTGAAAATTAGAATACTGGAAAATATATAACTACCATTGTGAACTTGGTATCTTTCCATTTCTTCAAGACTTTTCTGATGATATTGGTGGCAATATTAACAAGTATGAGTTTTTGACATTTTATAATAAAATATGATAACATTTGGAAGATTTGCAGTACTCAGTGAACTAATATTTTTAAATATTAGTAAAAAAAAATCTATCCAAAGACTAGAAACATCAGTGGATTTTAATGAAAAGAACACTAAAGCTTCATTGATATGGTTTCAGATTATGCTTTGCAAGTAATCCTCAAGAAATAGCCACTTGTCAAGGTCTGGTGTATTATCAGAAAAGAATGCCTCTATTTTCTCAGAAAAGAGAAATATCCTTCCTTTACCAAGTAGAGTAGACCCATAAACAATGTGAAGTTTAGGGACCCTGATCCCCACTGAAGTCCTAAATCCATACATAATTTTTGACTCCCCTCAAATGAAACTACTAATAGCCTATTAATTGACTGACAGATTTACTGGTAACATAGTCGATTAACAGATATTTTGTATGTTATATTCATTATATATTGTGTTTTTACAATAAGGAAACTAGGGAAAAGAAAATAATATTAAGTAAGTCATAAAGAAAAGAAATTACACTTAGAGTACTGTAGTGTAAAAAATTTGTGTATAAACAGACCCACACAGTTCAAGCCCATAAATTTCAAAGGTCAACTGTACATATAGTGGGAGACTGAATTTTCTTCATATAATTCAACCAAAGCAACATATTGTGACTGATTAATTAACAAAGCAAGTTTGAGAATTCAGTTGTCTTCTAATCAGTCTGACATTAGAAATATTTGTAAAAATGTAAAATAATGCCACCCTTATCAAAATGTTTTTTGTTTTGGAAATTATTATCTTTCATTAAAATGTTATATGTGATAATATGTAATAGATTTATTTTTTCAGTGAATTAATAGTACATGTTTTAAAACGTCTCAGTTTCAATTTCTGATATAGTGACTTATCAAAAGATATGACCCACATAAGCAAAAATTTTAAGGTCCTCAATATTTTTAAGAGGTAAAGGATCCTGAAACTAAAAAGTTGAGCACTGCTGTAGGATAGGAAATAGAACTGGTTAGAATAACAACAGAAAGATGTTTGATCTCATTTGCAATAAAAAAATTCAAGCTAAGACAATACTAATTTTTCTTTGGAAAAATAATGCTCAAGGTGGGTAAATTATTCAAGGTAAAATAGATGTGAATGTTCAACACTTTTTTGGAGGGTAGGGACAAATTAAAAATATAAGAAGTCTACTGGGCACCTGGGTGGCTTCGTCAGTTAAGTTTCCAATCCTTGATTTCAGCCTAGGTCATCATATTACTGTTCCTGAGATTGAGCCCCATGTTGGGCTCTGCACTGACAGCACAGAGCCTACTTGGGATCCGCTCACTCCCTCTCTCTGCCCCTATCCCACTCACATGCTTGTGTGAGCTCCTTCCCCAAACAAATAAACATTAAGTTAATAATAAGAAGAATATCAAAATCCTTCAAAATTTTTGACCTGGTATTTAACTTTTAAGGATTTCAGGAAGGAAATATACCATAAGGGGAAAAGAGTACTGTGCATGAAGATGTTCATTGACACTGACTTGTACATTAATAAGAGTAGTAAAATTTTTAAATTATTTTTTAAGTTTATTTATTTTGAGAGAGACAGAGACAGCACGAGTGGGAGAGGAGCAGAGAGAGAGAGGGAGAGAGAGAGCAAATCCCAAGCAGGCTCAGCGCTGCCAGCACAGAGCCAATGTGGGGCTTGAACCCACGAAGCCAAGAGATCGTGGCCTAATCCAAAACCAAGAGTTCGATGCTTAACCAACTGAGCCACCCAGGTACCCCAAAAGTAGTCAAATGTTTAAAACAATCTAAATATTGGAAAAAAAGGACTATGGCTTAGGAAACAAGAATATTGACAGTAAGTAAAGTTTTATTCAGCTCTTTAAATCACGTTTCAAATAATTTGAGCTAACATAGAAATACCTGCGTTACAACTTAAATTTTAAAAATAAGGTATATACTTTTGAATACAATAGGATTAGAAGTACACATATAACTATGAGTTTAAAAAAAGACCAGAGGGACATACACTGTAATATATGTCGTTTTTCTATCTTTATTTCTCTTATCTTTTGTAATAGGTGTGTTTTTGTTTATAACTGATTTAAAGATAAACTTTTTCAAAAAAATACACGGCATTTCTACACATTCAACATAATCCCCATCAAAATAACACCAGAATTCTTCACAGAGCTAGAACAAACAATTCTAGAATTTATATGGAATCGAAGGACTCTGAATGGCCAAAGTAATGTTGAAAAAAAAAAAAAGCTGGAGGCATCATAATTTTGGACTTCAAGCTGAATTTAAAAAATGTAATCATCAAGATAGTATGGTACCAGCACAAAAACAGATACACAGTCAATGGAACAGAATAGAGAACCCAGAAGTGGGCCCACAAATGTACGGCCATGTAATCTGTGACAAAGCAGGAAAGAACATCCAATGGAAAAAAAAAAAAAGTCTCTTCAGCAAATGGCTTTGGGAAAAGTGGACAGCAACATGAAGAAGAATGAATCTGAACCACTTTCTTACACCTTACATAAAAATAAATTCAAAATTGATGAAAGACCTAAATGTAAGACAGGGAGCCATCAAAATAATAGAGGAGAAAACAGGAAACAACCTCTTTGACATTGACCACAGCAGCTTCTTACTAGACTTCTTACTACTTGCCTCTGCAAACAAGGGAAACAAAAGCAAAAATAAACTATTGGGACCTCATCAAGATAAAAAGCTTCTTCACAGCAAAGGAAACAATCAACAAAGCTAAAAGGCAACTGACAGAATGGGAGAAGATATTTGTAAATGACATATCAGATAAAGGGTTATTATCCAAAATCTACAAAGAACTTATCAAACTCAACACCCCAAAAACAAATAATCCAGCAAAGAAATGGGCAAAAGACATGAATAGACACTTTTCCAAAGAAGACATCCAGATGACTAAGAGACATATGAGAAGATGATCAACATCACTCATCATCATGAGTGTTAGGTACAAAAAGATAATTTTCCGGGGCGCCTGGGTGGCGCAGTCGGTTAAGCGTCCGACTTCAGCCAGGTCACGATCTCGCGGTCCGTGAGTTCGAGCCCCGCGTCAGGCTCTGGGCTGATGGCTCAGAGCCTGGAGCCTGTTTCCGATTCTGTGTCTCCCTCTCTCTCTGCCCCTCCCCCATTCATGCTCTGTCTCTCTCTGTCCCAAAAATAAATAAACGTTGAAAAAAAAATTAAAAAAAAGATAATTTTCCATTTCAATTAGTCGAGATTCTCCAAAGAAATAGAAGAAATAGGAGATTTTTCTGTACACACACACACACACACACACACATTTATATGTGTGTGTGTGTCTATATGTATACATATATGTATATACACACATCTACATATATATATATATATATATATATATATTTACACTGGTTTCTCCTCATGGGAGGCAGATGTGGCAAAAGACTTTACATTCATTGTTTTTAAGCAAAGTACAAGATCTGTGTGCCTCTTGCCAGAGTAATTTTACTTATAGGAAGAGGAATGGAACAAATACTGGCATTATGTAAATATTACTTAGAATGATATTTTAGAGGAAATAAAAGGGCTGTAAAACCCTTTAGGCTTGTCTTTGTCTCTTGGACTCTGAAATGAATTAAAACATGCTTTGGTCTAAAAGGGGAGGAATCCAAAATTTTAGTAGATATGCTAAATATTATTGAATGATGAAGTAATTCCTGCCTCATATCCCTGGCAAAATAATCTTCAAGTAAGGTCATAAGCAATCATCTTGGTAATGGACTTGATGTCCTTTTAAATATATATGTGTGTGTGTGTATATATATATATATACACACATATATATGTATATATATGTATATATCAATATACACATATATATGTATATATATGTATATATCAAATATATATATAAATATATATAAATGTAAGTAAATATAGGATTTGATGTCCTTTTATGTATATATGTCCTTTTATATGTGATATCCTTATATATATATACATATATATAAATGTAAGTATATATAGTATTTATACATATAAAAGGAAGTAGTGATGTCCTTTTACAAATATATAAAATGTAAATATGTATGTACATATGCATTTATGTATATAAAATAAGGAGCAAACTGAGATATATTTCCTTGTAACCTAAAAATATTAATAATAGGAAATTTTATTTTATATAGAAACATATCAAGCTACATAGAAGCATAAAATTTAAGGAAAAAAATGATTATTAGCAAAGTCATTAAATTGATATTTGCATATTACATATTAAAAAAATTATTTTGAAGTGACACTGTGAGACTTCCAAGGTAACCTTTTTCAGAAAAGAGTTATAGCTTTGGCCTCTCTCTGGCTTTTGCTCTGGATCTCTATCCCTCTGTCTGGATGCTTGCCCTTGGAAAACATCCATCATTCTGTGAGGACGCCAAGCTGCCACATACAGGGGCCACATGTTGGTGTACCCACCCCATAACTGCCAGATGTTTGGGTCAGCAAATCTTCATATGACTTGACCCCTCAGCCTTGAAGTCACTCCAGCTTCAAAATGCAGGAGAGAGTAAATCAGATACAAGTTGTGCCCCCTGAGCCTTGTCCAAATACAAGTGAGCAAATACATGTTGCTGCTGTTTTAAGCCATCGTGTCTTGGGGTGGTTTGCTACAGAGAAAAAAAAGGGGGGGAGGGGAAGATACAAGATACTACCTAAGTCTAAATTCAAGGCAACATGGGACACCTGGGTGGCTCAGTCGGTTGAGCGTCCGACTTCAGCTCAGGTCATGATCTCACAGTTCATAAGTTTGAGCCTCATGTCAGGCTCTGTGCTGACAGCTCAAAGCCTGGAGCCTGCTTCAGATTCTGTGTGTGTGTTTCTCTCTCTGCCCCTTCCTCACTCGCACTCTGTCTCTCTCTCTCTCAAAAATAACTAAACATTTAAAAAAATAGATTCA
The DNA here is from genome assembly GCF_016509475.1 of Prionailurus bengalensis. Lineage (NCBI taxonomy): Eukaryota > Metazoa > Chordata > Mammalia > Carnivora > Felidae > Prionailurus > Prionailurus bengalensis. Next base: position 103,654,187 of record NC_057344.1, read on the forward strand.
AGGCAACAGATGTTTTTGTGTTGTTATAATAGAAAGCATATTATTTTTGGTTATTTTTCCCTCTTTGCATGTTCTTTCTGTCTCTCTCTCTCTCTCTCTCTCACACACACACACACACACACACACAGGTTCTAATATCTTAATTACTTAAAGTCTGGATCTAAACAAACACTGAGATCAGCCACAAAGAATTGCCTGAACGTGATCTGTTCTGGTAACAGGTGGTCCAACAGTATGAATGTGCTTCCCAGCTCAAGCTATATATTGATGATTTATAGCAAAAGAACACATCTGGAGATGACACAGCTGATTGTGAATGATGGTGGACCTAACAGAAGAGAGAGATGATGTTTCCAGCAAGCATTAGCATCCTGTTATGACTCACTGTGTCTTCGGGCATGAGAAAGGCACAATGTCTGTTCCCTTATCTTTAGAACATTGGAGGCATTTTGTCCCCACTTTGCTACACTGAAAGAACGGATGACTAAGCAAGAAGAGCTGAAGGTAGTGCTGATTCTTCTGAATACATTCAGAAAGTCTCTGGCAACAGTAATATAACTATTCAACTATCCCTATTTTTCTGTGATGGTCCACAGATTAAACACAAGTATTGGTCCTTCTGTGTCAGGCACTGTGCTAGGCACTTGGGCTATCACCCTAAACAGGGCACAATCTCTGGCCACAGTAATCCTGTATCTAGAAGAGAAAGACACATATATAGACAATTTCGGCGCAGAGTGATTAAAGCTGTAATGGAGTTGAACACAGAGGTATTCAACTGTCCTCCCAGAGAACAGACACTAAGCCAGTTTTGAGGATGGCTGGCTTTCACAAGGACTTTCTGGAAAAAGTGCAATCTGAATCCAGCCCTGAAGGAAGAATAGAAAGGGCCGGAAGGGAGCTTTCTTATATAGAGGATATATGGTGTCTATACGATCAAAAGCAAGACATTGCAGTACCATCAGGGAATGAAAAGCTCTTTTTATTCCTCTTTTGGTTGGTCATCTTTGGTTTTTAAAATAGAATGAGGCATGCTAAGAGATGAGAGTAGATATGAGGACAACTGTTTGATCATGGGGTACACAAGAGTTTCCATTTGGAAGCCAAATCAAGAAGTAATATAATCATACTTGTGCTTTAAAAAAACAAAAACAACACCACTCCGGTTGCAGCATGGAGACCAGCTTAGAAAAGGCTGGATTCAAATGGAGAGTTATTGGAGTTAATTGGTTACGTGCTGATAAGAAAGAGAGCTGCCTCTGGTGATTTCCTCGGTGCTGGTGGGTGCCTCAAACCTCAGGTCCTGGAGTGAGGATGGTGGTGGCTTTAGTGCTCAGCGCCCTCCCAGTTACCCTTTGTCTGTGTCCAGTGACATCATGCCACATTCTGGGTGCTTGTCGAGCCCCGCACTTTTCCAAACATCCCCAGCCCTAACAAACCAATGCAACCGTTCATTTCCACCTTCTGCCTTTTATTTAATTCTGCTTTCTGCTATGATGGTATTATTATGGTAAGGAATGAAAAATAATTGCCACCATGATGTTAACAACTAATTATGAAATAAAGTTTAGATAATAATACTACGGTAATATCTGGATAACCCTCAAACTCCTCTACACATACACTGCCTCTTCAGTTTAAAGGTAAGACTGTAAATAATACAATAAATAAAACAGGATAGACATTTTGATGGTAAATAATGGGCAAGACGGGGACAATTTGTGTAATGTTTGATGTTTAAAAGTGAATGTATATAATTTCTAAACCCTAATTTTAAAATATCTTGCATATATTCATTTTCTCCTGTGACTCTATGTAATCAGCATGTTACCAAAATTTGAAGCAGATTTATATTGTTGTTATCTAAATAATCCATTAAATTTCAGAAATGGCCTATATCTTCACCCCTGCCTATATCCTCGCATTTGTTGCATAATTTTGCAGGGCCCTACCATTTTTACTTTGGGCTTAACCATATAACTTGATTTGGTCAGTGAGTTGTTAGCAAATTGGAAGCAAATAAAGACTTAAAAAGCACTTGCACAATTCGGCCTTCTCTGTCTTGCACCTTTGCCTTTGTAATGAGAACACACTTAGACTCCCCTGCTGGAGGATGAAAGACATGTGGAGTGAAGCCTAGTCACTGTGGTTGTCACAGCTGAAGCCAGTCTAGATCAGTATGCAGCCAGCTGCATATGAGGAAACCAAGCCAAACTCAAGAGAACCATCTGGTCAACCCCCATCTTCTTCCAGTCTCATGTACAATTATGCTTATTGTGGAATGCGACTGAGATTTTGCAGTTGGTACACAACATTTTAAGGCAATAAATAACTGATACAGAGAAAATAGAAAATTTCCTCTGGCGTGATTGGTCAAGATTTGTTGTTTCTTTTACAACTACTTGTTTAGAAAAGTCTTTTTCAACCTCATTACTTATTATTGATAATGTCATTATTTGTTAAACTGACAACTGATCTTGGTTATACAACTTTTTAAGATCATTGTCAAGTTTGGGGACAGCTTTATCAAATTTCTTTTATATTTATCACAGATATAATTGTTGCTTGTATTAATACTGCTACTATTTATTGGTTTGTGTCCTACAAACATAGGAATTCTGGAAAGATCTATCTTGCATGATTTTTATCAAAATCAGGCAAAAAGCATATGGCACATTGATATTTGTATTTACTGCATTACTTAAAATGTTCCTGACAGGGAATACCTTCCATTTTGAATAGCTCTCTATGGGATCTGAAGCCTCTAATTACAATTTTACACATCTGATTGGAAGAGTTTTATGTAAACTATCTTCTAGTTTTGTACATTTAAGATCTTGATTTTCCTCCTGCATACGTGTACTTCTGATGTCACTCTCTATAGGATGTATTTGGATTTTGCCATCACCACTGGCCCTGTTCTGCATTTCCTAATACCTGATGAGTTGCCATGTGGGGCAGTAGGAATATTCCTGGCAGCCATTTCTATTGGAGAAAGCAAGCAAAATTTAATCACATATGACAAAATGATTATGAAACACATACATATATCTTTCTATACTCAAATGTATCAACAACTGAACTTCCCTGTAGCTGGATCCCAAAAATGTCTGTGGCCACTCCAAATGCCATAAAATGAGGGGAATTACAAAAGAGGAAGACAGCAAAAATACCTTATATTTGCAAAACTTCAAAAAGGTATGACTAAGTAAACATATTTCTAAAGTTCCTCCTCCTAGAGCTTTGAAGGGAGCCCAAACAACTGAAGAAGCCCAAGCATAGTTCAGAGAGATTTAAAGAGATTAAGTAACTTGTTCCAGGCCACAATGTAGCAAGAGGCCAACTAAGACTCAGACCCACACTGTCTAAATTCAGAGCACAAAGATTTTAACCACCCTTGTATGCTGATTCTTGCTGCAAGAAAAGGTTTAACATAACCTGAACTACAGTTAGTGATAGGAAAGAAGAAGAGGTTTTTGGAAGAAAACTTTGACTAAGTTGTTACTCACTGGATAAATTGGTGTGGAAGATCTGAGGTTTGGCTAGGACTGTCTGCAGGGAGGGATTAAACATCAACTATGAGGAGAGGAGAGATACAGAGACTGGAAAGCCAGCTGGGCCTGGAAGTCCAGTGGGAAGATAACTGGTGTGGGAGTCATATTAAGTAGCCGAGAAGGAAGGTGAACTAGAGGAAGCAGGGATTAAAGGGTGGGTTGATTGGATAAAGAGATTACAGATTTTGGTGATGCAGTAGTAAGGCCCTAAGTGCTCCTTGGTGGTGAGTTAAATCTGTTATAAATTTGAAATCCAAGTTTAGAGTTAAGAAGGAACTGTTTTTGAGGTTGCAAAGAATAGAGAGTGGGGGAGAGGATGAAAAGAAAAATTCAAGCAAAGTCATGAAGCCCTATCAAGAAGATAAGAAAGAAATTCATTGCCTCCTATTTAAAATTTTCTGTTATTTGAAAGTTATTATTAAATCCTTCACACTTCTCCATTAACCCAAAGTAGACCTTAAGACCTTCATCAAAGGGTCTTTCTAACCTTATAGTTACTTTTGACTTATGAATTCTTGGGTTTCTTCTTTTCAGTTATCACATCTCCAAATGAGTCTATTGCACAACCTTCTAATAATGTTCTGGCTAAGGTCAGAAACAGAGAGAACTTCATTTCTACTGGTTAACCATAGTAGTGTGTTTGTTTACATCTATAATACTGTGGTGGTACATGGCCCCTCTTGCATCAATGCCAAATTCACAATACATAACAATATAGGGGTAAGTTGGTTAGACCTTCAAAACCAATACCACCATGACTTCCCTTCCAGAGTTCATGGTTGTATGTTTATGATTTTTAACATGACGTCTACACCAGATAAACTTGTTCAAAGAAGGTAAGGCATTCTCGCTCTACAATGGCCAATGGACTGTGGACTTCAATCTTTTGAAATACTTTGCAATGAAGAGCTGTGAATGGATCCCAGTCTTTTCTCCACTTGACTTTTTATTTAGACCACAGCACTGCATCTTCTCCTTGGTAAGAGACCCCAGGCTAAAAGGGAATTGAATACCGGCAGGAGTATAAATTACCCCCTCGGTCCCTTGGCTCACTTATTGGCCTAATGAATTCCATCTTTTGAAGTCAAAGGGTGTGGAGGCCAAAGCTTTCATTTCTGAAATGTCAAGAAATATTTAAAATCATAACACAAATAACACCAAAGGAACCTCATGGAGTTCTTGGTATCCTGGGGGGCGGGGGGGTGGGGTGGGGTGGGGAATTTCAGTGCATATCTCAGCCTTAAGTGTAGAGCTTTGCTGAAAACACAGAGCAGTGAAATTGTCAGTAATTTGGAAAGCCCAAATCAAATAGCCTTTGAGGGAAAATGGCTTTTTAATATTTTTAATGCAATTTGACTGATTCCATTACATACAGAGACCTAATTAATGCTGCTTTGAACCACTAAAAGGAAAAGGTAACCTTGAAGAGACTCTTTGCACTGTCTAATAAGAATAAAATAAACCAAATGTGATTGTTATTGAGCCTCTTTTAAGGTAAAAAATATTTTTTATTGGGGAGCCTGGGTGGCTCAGTCGGTTGAGCGACCAACTTCGGCTCAGGTCATGATCTCACGGTTAGGGAGTTCGAGCCCCATGTCTGTGCTGACAGCTCAGAGCCTTGAGCCTGCTTCTGATTCTGTGTCTCCCTCTCTCTCTGACCCTCCCCCGCTCATGTTCTGTCTCTCTCTGTCTCAGAAATAAATAAACATAAATAAATAAATAAATAAATAATTTAAAAAAAATTTTTTTTAACGTTTATTTTTGAGACAGAGAGATAGAGCATGAACGGGGGAGGGTCAGAGAGAGAGGGAGACACAGAATCTGAAACAGGCTCCAGGCTCTGAGCTGCCAGCACAGAGCCCAACGGGGGGCTTGAACCCACAAACTGCGAGATCGTGACCTGAGCTGAAGTCAGACGCTGAGCTGACTGAGCCAGGCACCCCTAAAATAAAATTTAAAAAAATATATTTTATTGTTTTTATACAAAACTTGCTATTGCAAAATATCTATTAAAATCACTTTAAAGTTAAAAGTTTGTTCATAAACACAAATTTCTTTTATCAGTACAATAAACCTATTTGATAAGTATGGCTCATATGTTAGTTACAGTTTATATACGAGGAAGCTGAGGAGTTGTGATGCCAAGTTCACTTAAAAAAAAAAACCCACACAGCTAGTAAGGAGTAAATCCACACTTGAACTCAAGTTTCTAACTTCTGCAACAGCGATCTTCTCATTAACATCACCGTCAGACTCCTTCTGCAGTCAGCATTAGCCTTGTCCTGTTCCTGGACACGAAGGGAGGAAGCTATTTACTGGATCTTCCAGAGCGCCTTTTAGGTGTGTAAGCCTCAGGCAAACAATTTTTGTGGATCCCCTGTTTATATTAACATTTCGATTAAAAATGTGTTATCAGATTGGGGCGGCTGGGTGGCTCAGGTCTGACTTTGGCCCAGGTCACAATCTCACAGTACGTGAGTTTGAGCCCCAAGTAAGACTCTGTGCTGACAGCTGAGAGCCTGGAGTCTGCTTCAGATTCAGTGTCTCCCTCTCTCTTTCTGCCCCTCCCCTGCTCTCTCTCTCTCTCTCTCTCTCTCAAAATTAAATAAACATAGTTTTTTTTTTTTAAATCCATGATCAGATTTATGGTCCCATGGGGAGTATAGTGTTTTATTGAGGAGGATTTAGAATAATGGATAAAGAAGAGGTACTTACGTATTTGTTTATTGTGTAATCAGTTTAGTGAAGATTATTTGTGGTGTCCAAGCACCATCTCTTCCTGTTCATATTCAGGAATCACCTTTTCATGTTCTTTACTGACAAACATGTGGCTTCTGGGTAATTTGACATCTCACCACAAGCAAATGGTAGCAATGCTGTTATAACTCAAAATGCTATGGATCTTTGAAACCTGCTCATCTGGAAAAAAAAAAAATACAGCTCTTCTTGCCCCTGCAATTGTCCAATAACATTTATTTAAAGCTGGTTACATCATTACTTTTGACATTGTGTGATCTATCATGCTGCCCATGAGTGCTGGCTTCCAATGACCCTCAGAAAGTTTGTCTGTATTTTATCAAAGGAGTCCACAAATAAAAGTTTTCCTCCATCTATGCAGGAAAATGAGAAAAATAGTTAATTTTTAGTTTTATAGTGACATTAAATTTACCAGCTAGAACTTTGTGCCTTAACTATAGAACTACATATCTTCCAAGTAAATCTTCTCTTGAACTCGTTAGGCCATAATCGTTGTATTCTTAGAATGTCCTCTCCTTCAAGGTCACTTGCACCCTTGCCTTCCACACATTGGTGCCAGTGAGAAGGACAGGCAAGATACCAGTGAATAAAATAAGAAGAATAGTCCCATTGTGCAAGGACTGTCCACCCTTATCTGGCATGGTCTGAGAAAGATCTGAGAGTACAACATCATAATATTAACCAGAAGCAAGAGAGAACATGGAATGAAGGGCCTTCTGGTATCCCAGCACATTGGCCTTGAACACATTGAGACAGATAGGTGTGGCCTGCTCTGGGACACTGACCAATATATGGCAGGGAGCCTGCAGAGGAGCTGGGTCTGGACACCAGAGGGGGTACACAGGCTAAAGTACATTTTCTGCCATGAACTGCCACCTTCAAGTTTTATAGAAGAGAGATGACACCCTGGCTGAAAAGCAAACAGGTGAGAGCCATGCTCAGCCCACACCTGAAGCTTGAGACCAAGGGTCAGCAGTCGATCAGAGTCTTGAACTTATTGTGTGTCTGACCTGAGAGTCACATCAAGTCACTGTGTCACTATCATGCTGATGGCCAATTTCATAGCATCCCGTAAAAGAAATACACTAGTCCATAGGACAAAACATTTGTCTGGCTACCCTCCTGGAACTAGGGCCTGGTCAGGAATATAGGGGACAATACCATGGCACAAGTCCCAGAGCCCCTTGTTTGGGGGATAGAGCACCAGGGAGTGCTCTTGTGGGAAGAAACAAAAACCAGAGTCACACAAGTCTCAGTATACATTCAGAGCACCCTGCCCAGGTGGCTCTGCTGGGTTCAGCTGGTCTCAGGCACCAGAAGGGTCTTAGAAATTGGGAAGATATTCCAAAGCCTAGGGCCTCCTGAAGTGCAAGACCTGAACAGGGGCCTTTCTTGCCCAGGCATGAATGTACTCGTCCCTCCATTCACTGCTTCTTCATTGTCAAGACAATAAAAAGATCCAAAATATATGATAAAAACTCTCACTTGCTGTGCTGAGTGTCATCCATTTACCCATACAAATCCATTTCCACCCCCTTTTTACCTGCTCTTTGCCCCAGAGGCTGACTGGAAAGGAGTACATGTTCAGGTTTTCTGTATCCCCTGACTTCCAGCTAGGTTTGAACAACGGGGAGCCCCTGTCAGAGATGAGAGGAAAATAGACAAATGTGATTAGGGAATCATTCTCCTAGATTTTTCCTCGTGAGGCCATTGTGGCCTAGTCCCTCCACCAAAGGCCACTGCTCCTCTCAGGAAGCCATCTCCACACTAGTCTCTATCTCGGTCCTGGTCACCATCTCTCATTGGGACCAATTTTGCTGCTTCTAGCTCCAGGATATTGCACTATTCCTGAGGTGAGTTTAAGCCTCCTTATGACTGACCTTTCTAGAATTAGCCTTTACTGATACACATAAAAACACAATGCTTTGTTAAAAGATACACAGATTAGACAGATAGCTGACAACTAGAGAGGGCTCTTGTTCAGGGACCCGCTGCTGACATGAGCTGCCTGCCAGCGTCATGAATAAGTTAACCTCATACAATTGGCTATTGGGGCCCACACTTTAAGTTTCAGATGAATGAGCTTTTCGTAAGAGAGGACTTGGGAGTCCTCCAGCTTGCACAAGGAACATGCCACTCTGCCTGCTTTTGGAGAGAGAAGGGTCCATTTCCTGGTCCTCTGCAGACAGTGTTATGGTTTGGCATAGGCTTGCAGCCAATCATCATGGTTGGTTACTCCATCTGTAAAATAAAGGAGTCAAGACTAGATCTCTGAATTAGTCCATCACTAGGGTCGGGAATTTGTAGAACGTTACCGACGTGGAAGTGCATCTCCCCAGACCTACCCTTAATATTTGCAGGACCCAGGGCAAGAGTACACATGGAGATCAATTTACTATAAGTCTAAATATTCAGAAGTTAAAAATAATGGTAACAACCAAATAAAGTGAGTTCTATATTCCTACCCTAACAAATATGTCTTTATAACAACAAACTGAAAAGTATACATAAAGCTATAGTTTTAGCAAAATATCAAAGATATTGATATCATGATTACTCATATATGAGTGTTACTTTGATAATATTTGGATGTGTAATAAAATGTGTATATATATATAACTTATAAATTATTTTATATTAATTCCAAACTTTTTGGCCTCGTTTCAGTAAAGCTACTAATAATGTTATTGTAATCAAAATTTCTCCATAATTTGTATTCTACTGATCTAAATGATTAAAAAATTAATATAATTATATTCAAAGTATACAAAATTTTAATATATTTTATACAAATATAAATTATAGTAAATGTAAAAAAACTTAAACATTAAAATTAGTTTTCATTAATGTTTTTATTTTCTTTTAAATATTCATAACCATGAAAATTAAAATGCAAAATAAAATTAATGACTATCAAATACTTATGTCAAAATTATTTATATCAGGATTCACTTTTTATTTGGTTATTTGAAAATACAATAAAATTTTTGTATATTAAAAAAAATTTTAGAGTTCAATATTCTGCTACTGGCCAGTGTAAAATATTAGTGTTGAATTAGTATTGCAAAATGTTACTCACCAGTCATATGCCACTATTGAGAACATCAGACTAACTTGTAAATATCTGCAGAAGCACAAATTAAAACACAAAAAGTAGAAAAAAAATGGACTACACACTGCCAAGAAACAATATTTCATTACCCTAGTGTCTGACACATGGTTGGGCATAATCAATTGTTATTATCATTACTAATAGTAGTAGTTACTAGTAGCATTTGTAGTAGTGATCGCATTTATTTTTTATTTTGTGGTTCTCTGGTTATTCTTTTGCTTTATGCCACAGAACTATTTAGTGGAAAATTTAACATGAAAGCCAATTTAATTCCTCATGTAGTTCCACAAAATTTAGTTCTTAAAAATCCATTTACCAAATTAGAAGGTTAATTACCGTCATCTCAGCAGGTGTGTCAATTTCACTTGGAAAGAAGAGATTTTTACTGTTAGAATCTATCCAAATCTATTTAGTAAAAAGTTATCTTTGATTCCAGTATGTCTTAAAACTTTTTAAGTTTATTTATTTATTTTGAGACAGAGAGAGAGAAAGCTCAAGTCAGGGAGGGGAGGGAGAGAGGGAGAGAATCCCAAGCAGACTCCTCACTATCAGCACAGAGCCTGACATGGGGCTTGAACCCACGATCTGCAAGATCATGACCTTAGCTGAAGTCAGACTGCTTAACTGGCTGAGCTACCCAGACACCCCTGATTCTAACATGTTTTAAACCAATTTTCCCTCACAATCTGAAACCTGAACTTTGGTTTCTAATTTCAAAGAGAGAAAAGTAATTGAAAGCAAAAATTTATGCAACATCTAATACTTAATTTTTTTTTCAGTCCAAACAAGGCTAGGAATACCAAGCTTTAAGAAATAAACTTTGCATTCAGTTATCCTATACTAATTTTTACTTCACTGTTATTTGCCCTTTTAACTTTGTCCACTGGCTTATCAAATAGAAATTGGCAGTGGATCACATTTTCTATTTCTTTGATTTTAAAAAATGGATTTTTTTTAATGTGGATTAAGAAGTGGACCAAAAGAGATAGAGTTGATCAGAATTATTATTTTTTTTAAGACATCTCTTCATACCAACAATTTCAAGAAGGTTTCTGTCACTCTCATGTCTCTTATAAATTGGGTTCTTTCTCTTCCAGGAAAGAAAGCAGAAATCTTAAAGTCCTATTAAAATAGTAATGGTATCTGGAAATATTTTCTGTTAGTGCTATGTCAAAGACCACCTCCAACAAAATAACTTATCTTGAAACTGCCAGAAATATCGCCTAACTTTTACACGCAGAAACACCTTTTAGAATTAAGATGGTAAAATTTGTAAGTGCAGGGGTGACTGTAAGATTGTTAGGATGCTATTCTGCCTTCTCCAGCTGTTTGCCAATTTCTCTTTTCTCCCAAGAGTGGAAAGAGGGAGATATAGGCCCCAAATCTTTCTCTGTTCCCATGAGAGGAATAGTTTTATCTAGGAGAATTCCCTAATTTTCCCAAGACATTCTAGCCTGATGACAAAGGAGAGCCTGAAGTGCAGACTCTTTGAGACCTGTGTACTTAAAGAAAATATTTCTAAATAATCCAAACAAACGGAAAAGTCTCTGAAAAATGGGGCAGTAATTAATATCTGAATAGGGGTACATCTAGTAGTCCCAAACATGGTTTATGAATATGATTCAATGTTTTTATTATCAGTGGCTAGACTCTGAGAGCTCTTGATGTAAAGTAAAATGAAATTAAAAGATGTTGGAGCTAAGCTGTCTTTCAGAGTTTTTTAGTGTCAAAATTAAAAATAAAACAGGGAGGTAGTAACCTGTCCAATGCCTCAGTCAGACAGCCCAGTCTGTCAGACTCTGGCATAGACAGATTGCAAAGCCTTAGAGGAAGTATGATGTGGCGGGAAGACCATGGGTCATGTGATTGGGCAAAGCTTGGCTCCAATTCCAGTTTGCCATTTCCAAGATTATATTGGAGAAGTCTCTTAAGATGACTAAGCCCCTGTTAACCATTTTCACATTTTACAGAGTGAAGCATAATACCTGTTTGTGGATTAAATAAAATAGTGTCTAAAGTGCAATAGCAGATATTGTGAATGTATATTTTATTTTTCTATTTCCAATTGAGCATTCTCTTAACTACATATACTTATATAAGGTCCCATTAAGGGTAGTGAATAAAGGGGAATGGTGGGTGATATATACTTTTAAAAATCTCTGACCTAGAAAGTTCTTACTTTCAAAGCAATAGGAGGCAGTGACTCATTACTACAGCATTCAAAAATGAAGGAAGGATGGGGGTGGGGGGTTCCTATCAAAGCAAGCCATAGAACACAGATGAATAAAAATACACATATACATGTTTTATACACATATATTAAAGTATCTGCATATAGGTGTAACTAGATAAGAGAGTTCAATCATAACTGATTCTACTCTCTTCTGACTCATAAGCAGCATTAAGTAACTTCCTGTACTCTCCTGAAATGAGTTCTCTTTCTGCCCACCCCACCACCCTGCAGCCTGAGAACCTGGCTTTCCTTCAGAAGTTGAGTCACTGCCTTTATTTTAAAGTCTGTTTCTGCCAACAGATTTCTCCATCCAATTTCAGAAAATAAAGATTCACAAAGTGTGATTGCCCTTTAATACTTTGATCAGTGTCTTGTTTTCCAGGTATAATGCCATTAGACATTTAAGGTTGACCTCAGAAAAGTAGAAAAGTAATTCTGAGATGTTATATAAATCAAAAAAGTTATTACAATATTCAAACTAAAAGAAAAATGCCAACATTTCAACATCTCTCACAGTTGAATTCAACTGCAATTTCTGATGTGCAGAAGGAAGTGGTGATTCATCTCAGTTCATAATGGGCCTCCAAAGTGCTAAATTTCTCTTACTTAGTCAGCCTCCAAAGGGACTTGAGAAATGTGGATTAATAATGTGGAGACTCAAAATCTTTTTGATTTCTTTTAGTTCTATCAATTAGACTATATGACCCTTTATTAAGCTAATGGATTGAAAATTGAAAGAAAAGCTAATTTTCTTAATTAAAAATAATCAAATTATCATTAATTTAATTTAATTTTTAAATTCACATGGGATTAAATAATAGATAGGCACATTAGCTGTTAAACTTTGACTTGTCACATGAAATAAAAAGGTAGTTGTGGTGAATGCATTCAGTTTCAATATTTTATAAAACACCAAAAAAGAATTGTTACATTAAAAATGACACATGTAGCATAGTTTTATAGAAAGGAAGAACATAAGAATTGCCTTGTGATGTGTATGGTTATATCAAATACTCTTTGTCTACTCCTCTAGCTGTGAAGGCTGTGGTTTAGGGCAGGTTTCAACAATGTTTGCGCAGGCAAAACCTGCCAACCTTGCTTTAAGCCATGTCATGTGCCTCACAGTGTGGCATAGAAAGTTGTGGGAATCTGCTTGGCATTCATACATGTATTCTGGAGGGCTGGAGAGTTAACACCCATGGAGCTTGCTTGACCAGTGAAGAATGGGGCTGATAGAAATGCGTTTCCCTTGACACACAGTTCATAAGACTCTAGGAAGGTCCTACTGAGTGGAGCATCAATTCATCATAGCACCAAAAGGTCTTTATATTGCCTACCCTCCTCCCCACAATTGATTTCCTGTGTTAGTTATCTATTTTTGTGTAACAAATTGCCTCAAATCTTAGTGACTTAAAACAACAAGTATTTATTCTCACAGTTTCCATGGTCAACAAATCAGAAGCAGTTTCAATGGAGTGGTTCTAGCTCAAAGTCTCTCATGAGCATGTAGTTCAAATCTCAGCTAGCGTCATATTCATCAGAAGGCTTGACTGGGGCTGGAGGATCCACCTCTGAATTTACTCCTTTGGCTGTGAGCAGGAGCACTCAGTTTTTCACCATGTGGACTGGTGCTCACCTCATGACAGAGGGCTTTCCCCAGAGTGAGTGATCCCAGAGAGAAGCCAAGGGAGAGTGCAAGCAGAAATGTCTTATGTCTTATGACCTAGTTTTGGAAGGGTCATACCACCACTTCTGCTGTGTGCTCTCAGTGACCTAGAGAACTCTGGTGCAATGTGGGAGGAGACTACACAAGAGTATGAATACCAAGAGGTGGGGACAATGGGCTCTCATGATGATTGGCTACCATATTTATATCCTTCATTTATGATCCCTGGAATCACTTCCAGTAAACTACTTGTAAAAGCATTTATTTCAGGTTCTGCTTTTGGGCAGAAGCTATGCTAAGACAATGAATGATTTTCTCTATATAATTTTTTTTTAATGAGTATATCTGTATGTGCATACAAAAATATTTCTAAAATATTATTAAGTGCAAAAAGAATAATGTAGAACTCTTCCAGTATATGTATATAACTAGAAGAATATTTGTAAAAACTTAATAATAGTTAATAGTGGCAGAAAAGGTAAGGAAATAAAGGCTTATTAATTTAAATTTTATTATTCACAGCATTATTTGAATTTTTGAAACACACTTATGTATTTCTTAAAAAATAATTTGAATTTTTGGGGTGATGAAATTATGGTTAATTTTTAATTTCTCTATAAGTTTATGTATTAAAAGTATACTTGTCCTTTTAAAAACAATAACTGTAACAGAGAAAATCTTTCCTGTGAGGAACTATGAAAAATGTTTAAAGGAAAGCTGAATTCAAACAGTATTTCAAACAGTACTGTGTTCAGTCTTTTTAGGCAGTGAGCTATAGTGTTAACCCAATTACTTCATACCAAAAGAAAAGTTGAGAGGCATTCCACTTCTATGAGAAATCCATGTCCAAGGACACATTTCTTGTCATTTTGTTGGCTGTCCATTATCTTAACATTCTATTAAAACTGAGAATACATGGAAGAATTATCTGGAACCATGACCCAGAATTTTGCTCTTGTCTTCTATTACTTTTCATATGTTTCAAACTAAGGTCAAATCCATTAACAATATGGTGCCAAGATAATGAGAATCCTATATAAAGCAGTTGAGAACTTGTTTCTATTATTTCCTCAAAGAACAGCTAAAAATTTACCTTGGAAACAATAGGCAACATTGGCTGGCAAAACAAGTGATAAACTAAAGAGTGCATCCTAAGTATCTCCCTAGCCCAAATTTCTCCAGTTAGAGCAGATGAAACAGGGGCCAAATAACCAGAAGATTTCTGGAATCAGTGGGTGTCTCCTGGTGAAACTGTTGTGGTAGCTGCCCCAGGTGATGCTCAACTGTAGTTAAGACCAGGATGGATTTGGATTAAGCTTCTATATCTCTCTTGCCAACAAGACACATAGCTCCAACAGGCAATTCATAAATCTTAACATAATGTGACTTCACATTTTAATCTTTTTAAACCCTCACCTCTCTAGTAAAGCAAGATTTTACTATCATAAGCAAAAGACATCTTTTGTAGCCCAGATGATATCTTAATAGTTGTAACTTCTATTAAAACCAGATAAGAATTTATATTAATATATTAAAGAATTTGAATCATCTACTTCATTTGACTAACATTGTAAAGCAAGATTTTACTATCATAAGCAAAAGACATCTTTTGTAGCCCAGATGATATCTTAATAGTTGTAACTTCTATTAAAACCAGATAAGAATTTATATTAATATATTAAAGAATTTGAATCATCTACTTCATTTGACTAACATTGTAAGTAATGGAGGAGACAGACCAAAAGGCCTACAATCTTTTTTTCCCTAAAGATGAAAAAAGCGAATTTTAGAAACATTTTTTTCCTGATGATAGGCACATTTCTCAGGAAGCAAGTTAATTTCCTACAATTTTAATTATAAATCCAAGTGTCTTTGCCAAGTTTTCCATGTTGTCAATGAGGGACATCTGTGGCTAAGGCATTGTGTCTTTTGGGTGCTCTGGGCCATGACCACAGTGCTATTCCCATTCTGATACATATGGACACTAGCAAGGTTCATTATTGTAATCAGTATTGAGCCAGCTAATGTCTGAAATGCTAAGTGGCATCACTTTCCACTCCTCTGGTGTAAATCTCATTAATATGGTAAAATTCAAAGTCTGATGTAAATACATAAAGAAAAAAAAAGTTGAAGGATTTTTTTTTCATAAACTGCTTAACTTCCCCTATAAGTTTTGTCCCCTTAAAAAAAATCTTGTTGGGGGGCACTTGGGTGGCTCAGTGGGTTAAGCGTCTGACTTCAGCTCAGGTCATGATCTTCCCGTCTGTGAGTTTGGGCCCCCGAGTCGGGCTCTGTGCTGACAGCTCAGAGCCTGGAGCCTGCTTTGGATTCTGTGTCTCCATCTCTCTCTCTCTGTCCCTCCCCCGCTCACGCTCTGTCTCTGAAAAATGAATAAACCTTAAAAAAAAAATCTTGTTGGGTGGAGGTGTAGAGAATTAGATGAAGGTGGTCAAAAGGTATAAACTTCCTGTTATGAGATAAGTAAGTCCTAGAGATATAATACACAGTATGATGACTATAGTTGATAGTACTATATTATATATTTGTAAGTTGCTAAGAAAGTAGATCTTAAAAGTTCTATCACAAGAAAGAAATTGTAACTATGTGAAATGTGGATGTTAATTAAATTTATTGTGACAATCATTTCCAAGTGTGTGTATGTGTATGTATAGACACATTGTGTGTGTATATATATATATAGACACATATATATGTATATATATATGTGTGTGTATATATATATATACATATATATGTATGTATATATATATATATACATATATATGTATGTGTGTGTATATATATATATATATGTGTGTGTATATATATGTATCCCTTAAACTTACACAGTGTTATATGTCAACTATATCTTAATAAAACTGGGAAAAAAAGTCATGAGTCTACCATATTCCTCCAAATAGCCTTCTGAAAGAAGCTATGTCCGTTTAGAGTGATATAAATTGCTTGAATTTTTATTTTTGTCTTCTTATGGCAAGCTTGAATATATAGTGGGTAGATTTAACAAAGCATAGAACACAGTGGATAGCATGAATAAGGTTAAGTATGGTTAAAAATATCTTTGCCAGCAACAGAAAGATGGGTAACTATAAAGTCTATACAACCTCAATTCCTTTTGCTCATTTATTCCTAACTCCTTTTAATCAAATATGACTGAGATGTAAATATTAATATAATATGCAAATTGTTATAGCAAGTTTTCTAAATTTTTCCTTCTGCAGTGAAAAGTCTTTATTTTTTTATTTGAAAAATTATTTTTAATGTTTTTTGAGAGAGGGAGAGAGAGACAAACATTAGCAAGGGAGGAGCAGAGATAGAGGGAGACACAGAATCTGAAGCAGGTTCCAGGCTTTGAGCTGTCAGCACAGACCCTGATGTGGGGCTCAAACTCAGTGAACCATGAGATCATGACCTGAGCTGAAGTCAGATGCTTAACTGCCTGAGCCACCCAGTGCCCCTGCAGTGAAAAATCTTGAACCATAGAGAGAGGGAATCTTCCTCTTTTGCTGTCCCCTCTCATTCTTTTGGCTGGGAGAAACACTGCATTTTTCATGCCAAACCATATGTATTCTAGTCTGACTCATTAATTATTTTCATAATCACCATAAAATATAACCATAAAGTTCCTTCTCACTACTTCAAGATTTTTTTGTTATGGAAGTAAAACTAGAAAGAAATTGCTTAGGTGAGTTCCCTACATTGTTCATGATTTAGAGTTTCTCTTCAGAAAAGCTTCCCAAAGATTCTTATATCTTCAATGGTGTGGTAATTCACTAACTGTACATACCAGCCTTAACTCAAAGTTCTTTTTCAGACATGGAGAGTAATTAAAGTTTTTATACCCTGGTTTTATCTATGAAAATTAAAAAAAAATAATATTTGGGAATTGACTTGAGAATATCAATTTAAATGTAAATAATAAAGAAAACATTATTTTCTTAGCTATATTCCAAAAGTTTCCCCTTGGGAGAGATTCAGTTTTGAAGTTAACACTTTGACAAGCCTATTTGGGGATTCCAGTGCTATAGTTTGGCCAGTACCACAGATGGATTGAGAGAGATGGCAGAAAGCTCTACTGTTCTATTTAGAGGAAGAGATTTGATACTTCATGGGATTGGCTCAGGGAGAAGTAATGGAGAAGAGAGATTGAGAATAATTTAATGTAACTCTGAGTAAAATATCATATGTTGTATAATGCAAGTTCTCCCATAGTCTTCTTCACAAAATCATTAGTGAATTTAAATTGCTCACTCATGCTTTATAGAGAAGAATTCCTAAAGGTAGAAACTGAAGAAGTACTGAATCCAGCTTCAAGGCTCGTATGAGGTGAAAGCAGGTGTCCACTGTAGAGATTACATAAGAAATGAGAAAAGATTTCAATGATATGATTTTCAGGCTAGAGAATCACTTCCTTATCTATGACCCCACCTCTCATAATTTGCATAGATAGAGAAGAACCCTATATTTGCTAAGAAGAAATCTTTATAGTATTTTAAAAAGAATGGTTATATTTGTGTGTACCACCCTTAGATTTGTCAAGGAACAAGGGCTTAAAGACAAGAATATATAAGCATGGTGGCTGGAGTGACTTAAACCCCTGGAATTCTAAGCTACATGAACCAGTGATTTTCATTTAGGTTGGTTTGCAATATAAAATCTCCTGCCTGTGATGCAAATGCTTCTGCTTATCATCAGAAGGTCAGTCAGGACAGAGGGTCCTAGGGATTATAGATGGAGAATAGGTACAGTTAAAAAATCTGGTAGCTACGGTAATTTGCCATTCTATCTGCCTCAGAGTGATCAATATCCAAGCTCTAGTTTCAACACTAGACTTGATCTCAGAGAAAGAAATCTAAGTGTTTCTCAATGAGAGAAACATTCTATTAAACTTTAGCTGTACCTTGTGTATTAAGGACATAGCCAGATAATAACGTGGATGTGGAGAATGAGTAGAAGAGAAAGTTCTTTGTAGCTGGGTCAAACTTGGATGAGGAGGAAAGAAACAAATATTCTGTATAAAGGTGCACAGTAAACTATAAAGGTCACTTATAGACTAAAGATCTGGCCCTTACTCCTGAATTAGTATTGACTTCTCCTTGGCCATGCTTCAGCAAATTTTTCCCAATTAGCTGCACATGCTTTCTATTTATGACCCTGGAGTAAGCCACCTTTTCCATCCTTGACCCTATTAGCTCAATCCTTCTTCCTCATGCCTCCCTTGTTACTGCCTGAATCTGTCCGCCATTGGGCTAACCATGCCTTTCTCTCTAGCACTGTTTGTGGTTGCACATCTAGATTCCTGACATCTGCTCCATTCTTATACAGTATTTTGTCTTCCAAATGATATTAGGGCACCAACTTTGGCTGTTTGGAACTTTTGATTCCATTTGCTAAACTGTAAAAGTCATATGTGGAGACTTATGGGTAGCAATAACTGAACGCTCCAGTCCAGGGGTAACTATAAGGGCAGAAAGAGACACAGCTTGGAAGAGAGTGGGAAAACAGAATTAAAAATTATTAATAATATTGATTTTTACTTTTTCAACATTAAAAAAAATCTTTGTTGTACTTTATTCTATCTCCCAAAATTAATGGAAGAGTTCTAGTCATGTTTCACCAGTAGTTCAAAATGAGCGACCATGCTAGTTTCTTTCTACTCTTCTATCTGGCCCATCTATAAGTCCTCCTTCGAGAGGAAGTCACCTGAACAGCAGAATACCAGGTTAGTATTAAACTTGTTTCAACCTTCAAACTATTCTATTTTTTCTGTAACTCCTTCCAATTTGGTCTTCACCTCTAATAAAACAAGTCGTGCCAAGATTGGCAAATAAACAACTTTTTTAAAACCCAGTGGGAAATTTTCAAGCAGCTAACTTGACTTGTCAGGAGCATTTATATTCTAGATTCTCTCTCCTCCTTTTCTTCACTTGGCTTCCAGGACATCACATTCTCTGATTATCCCTAAGACTAAGTAGATGCTTCTCAGCCTTTTTTTTTTTTCTAATTCCTCCTCTGCTCCATTCTTTTAACAATGGAGCACCCCAAAACTCAGTCACTAGATCTTTTCTCTTCTACACTCACTGTATTGGTGATATCTCATCTAGTCTCATGGCTTTAAGTGTATCTATACATAAATGCTTCCCAAATAAATATATATGATCTGGACTTCCTTCCTTATAGCTTCTCAGCTAATATATACAACCACCCACTTGCTGGCTTGACATGGATATGCATAACTGTAACATATCACAAACTGAATTCTAGATCTTTCTGTGTAAACCTCCTCCCCACATAGGCTTCCTCATCTAAGTAAATGGCAACACCAATCCATCCAGTTGCTTAGACCAAAAAGCCTGAGGTCATCCTTGAATCCTTTTTGCCTAATATCTAATATCCATTTCATCTGAAAATCCTATTGTGTCTGACTTCAGATTATACCCCACCAATACTACACTGCTTTAAGACATCAGAATCTTGGGGCGCCTGGGTGGCGCAGTCGGTTAAGCGTCTGACTTTAGCCAGGTCACGATCTCACGGCCCGTGAGTTCGAGCCCCGTGTTGGGCTCTGGGCTGATGGCTCAGAGCCTGGAGCTTGTTTCCGATTCTGTGTCTCCCTCTCTCTCTGCCCCTCCCCTATTCATGCTCTGTCTCTCTCTGTCCCAAAAATAAAAACGTTGAAAAAAAAATTAAAAAAAAAGACATTAGAATCTTTTGTTCTAAATAGCATCCTCAATGGTCCCCTGTTTCCACTTTGCTCTCCTAGGGTGTATTTTCAACATAGCACCAAGATTCTTTTGAAAACAAAATCAGATTATGTTATTCCCCTGCTCAAAACTATCTAGTGTCTTTCAGTGTTTCCCAGAGTAAAAGCCAATGGCCTTTGAAAGGCCAAGAAGCCCTATATAATCTGTCCCTTTTTACCCTTCCATCCTTTCTTTACTTGTATCTTTTCTCAACACACTCCTTCCGCAGGGCCTTTGCTCTTGCTTTCCCTCTGTCTGGCATACTATCCCCCATATATCCACATGTTTACTCCCTCACCTCCTTATATTTTGGTTTGAATCTCATTTTGTCAGTGGAGCCATCTTTGATTACAGTAACCTTTTTTATTCACAGAAGATATGTCTGAAGAGCCCCAGTGGATGTCTGAAGCTGCAGATAGTACCAATGCTTGTATATGTTTTTTTCTATACAGGTGTCCTTATGATAAAGTTTAATTTATAAAATAGACACAGTAAGAGATTAACAATAATAACTAACAATAAAATATCACAACTATAACACTATAACTGTAATAAAAGTTATGTGAATGTGGTCTGTCTCAAAATATCTTATTGTATGCATTCATCTTTCTTCTAGTAATGATGTGAGATGATAAAATGCCTACATGAGGAGATGAAATGAAGTGAATGACATAGGCATTGTGACATGGCTTTAGGCTACTATTGACCTTCTGACCATATGTCAGAAGGAGGAAACTCTGCTTCTGGACCGCGGTTGATCAGAGGTTAGAGGTGCTAAATGAAACACCAGAAAGTGAAACCATGGATAAGCAGGAATTACTGTACCAAACCCCACATCTCTACCACTTCTAGGTTTTATGTTTCTGCATATGATTTTTCACTATCTGACATAATCTATGTCTTACTTGCCTGTTAATGTTAATTTTATGTTCCATCAGGGCATAAGATTAGGTGTTCAGTAGATATTGACTAAGTGAATGAATGAACAAATGAATGACGAAAAATAAATCCATATTTCTATTATATTACCTTCCCCATACCCTCAAAGAGAGAAATTTTGTTAATAGTGCTATTCTCTCTCTGTAGGCATTTGCAAAGACACAGGTTTTCCCCCACTCATTTGTATGCATTTTGGTTTTATCCTACATGTTTTAAGACATTTAAGTTTTAAAAATAAACAGGGATGCCTGGGTGGCTCAGCTGGTTAGCAACTGACTCTTGGTTTCGGCTCCGGTTACCATGTCGTGGTTTGTGAGTTCAGGCTCCACAGAGGGCTCTGCCCTAAGAGCCTGCTTGGAATTCTCTTTCTCCTCTCTCTCTGCCCCTCTCCTTCTCTGTGTGTGTGTGTCTCTCAAAATAAATAAATAAACATTAAAATATAAAATAAAATAAAAACAACAAAGCTGATGAAAAAAAATAACACTGATAAGAGCTAAGGTTTCCAAAACATTAAATGTAAGCAGACAACTTAAAAATGTGTAATTATTATAAAAGATCTTGTGGAAAATCACATTTGGGTAATATATTAGTCAAAACAAACACTGAACAATTTTAAACAGGTAGACATAAACATGTTTTTAAAAATTGAAGTTAGATGGCGAATTTTCACTCCTGTTATTGATCTGCTATGAAATCTTTAGACTATACATAATATAATAATTCAGGGCCAAGGGGAGCTTTTCTTTAGCCAAGAACTGCTTTATTTCATCCACATAATGCCAATTGGAAAAGTTTTGAGACAATCACAGTGACATGCAGCATCCTCTAACTGACTTTATCAAAGTTTGGGGATATGTCTGAGAAACCATTTTTCTGATACATTAATGATATATAAGCCAAGGCATTGAGCAAGGGGAAAGTTCAGTATTAAATGGGAAATTTCATTAAGGTATCATTTTGACCAATGGATACATGAAATTTTCTTTGCCATATGCAAATTCGTTTAGGGAATGTGTTTTGTCAACAATTTACCTAGAAATGAATTAAATCAATTTGAGATTTTGAAATATGATTTTGTAAAATATATCCTAGAGATTTTTTTTTCTTTCACAAAAGGAGGATTTAAGATCATTCACAAGGTGATAGCTTTCAATAATTTGAAGTTGATACTGAGAATCCCAGAGGTTGAAATGGTTGAGTGTAGGTTTAGTTTTGTTAATAATGAGGGGAAGATGTCAGATATACCATACAGTAGCATCCACAAATATCCTGCTTCCTTTTTACTGCCAAATCTGTCTCATGTTATTTCTGTCTACCCACCTCAAAGGCTCCCAAGAATTCAAAATACCTTGGCAATATGTGAGGCAGAACCCCGCTCGCTTCTGTTTCCTTACTTTGTTTAAACTTCACTCTACTCTCCCATCTCACTAGAATCATATTCTTCCAGAAGCACTCATATTTTAATAAACACAATCATTTTATGCATACACAACCCTTCACACACACACACTCACACACACACACATCCTACATTATGCTTACATGTATACATTTTATGCTATATCTATATATGGTGCTTCTATAAACATCGGTACCAGTAAACTGATTTATAGACCCTAATACCAACATTGGCAGAAGCTGAACAATGAAATACAAAATCAACACATGTTACAATTTTATTTGTCAACTATACCTTAACAAATCTGAAAAAAACCCCATATATTTCTCAATTGAAAAATAAATGATAGACAATAGATAGATAGATAGATAAATGTAGGATTTTAATTATGTACAATTATGAACTCCAAATCATTGAAGAAATGTTATTATATGCTAGGACATAAAAATAAGTGATATACTATAGTCTACTTGAGGATATTATTTGTTGAAATTTTTTTCTAGTGGGTTTAAGTTTCCTTTATCTTATTAATTTTGTTAATGAGATTTTTTCTTCATTTCCTCTAAATGTTTTCCTGTCTCCTGGAAATCGTACAAATTAACGTTTTACTCAATCTACTTGTAAATATATTAGGAGCTTTTAAGCATATAGTTTGTGAAAGGGGGAATCACAGGAGGGAAGTTTACATGAGAAGGTGTTAGTTTTTCTGAGGCAATATTCAAGGTGGCTTCTAAGCTCATCACAAGTTGAACACCATTTCCCATGTCACTGGCACCATGCAATGGAAACTATACCCTAAACAACATCTTCATACTTCAAAGGGAATATAGACATGTTCTCGTATCTAGCCATCAGGCTCATTTATCATGTCAAGTTTTTATAAAATTGCCTGCATTTTAATTGTCCAAGGGTAATAAAGGCAGTCATAATAAAAAGTTTCCCACAGAATCATCATCTAGTCTTAATTTTTTCATTCATCAGAATAGGAGTTTGGCAGCTCTGTCCAAGTCTCCAAATTTCTAGAACTGGCCTTGGTACATACACTAGTTTATGTACAGCTGAAGTGGTTTTTGTGTAATTCAAATCATTACAGATTCATTTCTGTAATCTGAATGTCTTCTGTTACTTTGAAAATCTTTGTAAACTCTTTTGAGTGTTCTGCAAGGTGGCCAATTTTGAAAAACCTTTTCTTTTTAAGTGCCTTTCTAGAGGAAACATAAATAAAATAGTCATCATAATTCTCTACGTCTCTGCAAAGGGTTTAATTCAGGGAGTTCGTGAAGTATTTCATCCAGAAAGTGATGCTATGATGTGGATGAAATGAAAAGAAGTGTAATGAAAGCAATCTTTATGCAACGAGAAAAAATCTAGCCCCACAGAAATTGTACAAATGCTTACTAGTTAAGTCTTTAAACTATGAGTCATGACCCGTGATTAATGAAGTATTACTCCTCAGCTTTCAGTAACCATGAAGGTAATTTTTATAAAAGTAGTTTTTACCCTACCCAGAGTGATAGCTAGAAAAGATAAACTCCTACATAAGGCAGTGGTGGGGGCAGAGAAGGAGGAGGTTACGATCTGCGTGGGAAGCTGCGTAGGTTGTCAGGGAAGCTTCTAGTCCAAGATGGGGCTTCTATTCCTCTAGCTTGAGCAGTTACCAACCACTTTTCAGTTGTTTAGTTGACCTGTTCTCTCTCTCCCTCCCCCTCCCCATTGTCAAATCCAACACATTTGTTTGAAAACCAGCATATAGCTTTTATTAAAACAATCCTTGAGTTTGTGTCAACTTGCATCAGCAAATGGACTAAATTATTAAGATTTTATTCACATACATTCTATCATCCAAGCCATGTGTTTCTGTAAATATCTTATTGAGTTACTTCTCTTAAAAATAAAGGTGCTGCACCCTTCAATATACTAATTCAGCATTTCATTGGGAATTCTCCAAGGCCTTGGGTCATACTGTTCCTAGTTTTCACCATAGAAATAATTTCTATCTTTGCATTGCTCAATCTAAAACTGTGGTTCAAAATTATCTCCATAGAGAATACATTCCCCTTACCAAACAGAAATTGATATTCTGAATTTATTTTTCTCTTAAAACCGAAAACTTCATAAAATTGTTTTAATTAGCTTTCTTTTTATCAAAGACCAAGCACTCTAAAATGTCTACATTATATGTTTTGTGTAAACTTATATGTGTATCTATGTCCTTTTATATACTTGTGTCTATGTGTATAAACACACACACACACTCATATACAGAGAGGTACATGAAATGAAAAAATAAAGCAGAAGTCATAGCAGCATATTTTCAAAACCTTTTTGTCAGTTTTGTAATCCCACCAACCTCTGAAAAGGTGTCTGGTAGGTAATGCTAATCTGAAAACTTGGCAGATCCATAGTTCCCATGAAGAGTTTGAAATGATGATGAAGCCTCGTCACTTTAGGAGCCCTTTAACTCCTCATTAATACAGGGCAATGAAATTGAGTACAAGGCTTACTTCCCCAGTCTTAACTGCCTGTCACTATAATCTGAGGAGGTACTTCCTCTTTATCCACAATTTCAGTACAAGCTTTTTTGGCCTAATTTCCAGAAATTAGCTCCCCTTCAATTATCACCCTGATTATTTCCGAAACCCCAAGGGAACCGTATCACATATACTCTAGGACAAAGGCCTCTCAGGTTTTTAGATTCCAGCTGCTGTGGCAGAGCTCACCCTTACAAGTTTGTGGTCTTCTCTGAGAACGCCAGTCTTCCACTGTAACTCTGATGGTGCTCCCTGGATGGCCTTGAGTTGTATCACTACTCCACCCAATTCCCACATCGCAACTAAGACCAGAATGTAACTTTTATCAAGAATTTCTTCAGGAGTTGAACATAACAGATACACAACTCAGAAAGTACGGTACAAGTGCTACTAGAGACCCAAACATGGCCGTTTATAACTCTGGGTGACCTGCAGTAAGGGACAGTGTAACCCCTGACCCGGGAAGCTTCAGCTATCCACACCTCAGGGCTCATTGAGGGGAAATGTTCTTTTCTGCCCAAGCTGGTTAACAGCATGCCTGAGAAGATCTAGGGACTTCACTCCTCACAACAACCCTATTATAATGATAATAACCACCACCACCAGAATAATCCTTTTTACAGATGAGAAAAATAAGGCCCCAAGAAGCTAAAGGTTCAAGATCACAAAGCCAGGATTTGAAAACACAAAAGTGTCTGATTCCAGGAATCTAGAGGCAACTAAAACTCTGCTAACGCTCAGAGCGCTAACTTCACACAGGATTTAATGAAATTCTGACAGATTCTTGAGTGAAGATGAGAGAGCACTTTGCCCTGGGGAAGGAGTCAGGTGAGAGAAAGCAGCAACCAAATTCTGAGGGCTGCGGGTGGCGAGGGGGGGGGGGAGGGGGGGGACCGCTGACTCTGAAATAGCACCTCCTACTGCAAACTTCCAAGCTATGATGGCATCAAAGTTTATGCACTCTGAGCCCAGGGGGAACTGCCATACCTCCCTCACCCTGAGTAGAAATCCTAGCAGATCCTAATACTGTATCCCCAGTATCCTGTGCAGCAGGGAGGAAGAGAGAGAGCGACCTGATATTATCTCTACTGTTCTTTAGAAAGCTTCCTTCCTATTCTAAGCTATTCTAAGCTATGATTCATCTGATGGCTTGGTGGCTTGAACTATGAAGGTGAATATATATATATATATATATGTGCATATATATACAGTTGACTCTTAAACAGCATGGGCCTGAACTGTGCAGATCTACTTATAAGTTGATAAATATGGTACAGCACTGTAAATGTGTTTTCTCTTCTTTATGATTTTCTTCACATTTTCTTTTTTCTAGCTTACTTTATTGTAAGAATACAGTACATAAGACATATAATATACAGAATATGTGTTAACTGACTGTTTATGCTATTGGTAAGGCTTCTGGTCAACAGTAGGCTAGTAGCAGTTAAGTTTTGGGGGAGTCAAAGTTATATGTGGGGGGCCCTTGGGTGGCTCAGTTGGTTAAGTGTCTGACTTTGGCTCAGGTCATAATTTCATGGCTCATGAGTTTGAGACCCACATGGGGTCTCTGTTGTCAATGAGGAGCCCACTTTGATCCTCTGACCTCCTCTCTCTCTGCTGCTCCCTCACTAGTGCTCATGCTCTGTCACTATAATCTCTCTCTCTCTCAAAAATAAGTAAACATTAGGGCGCCTGGGTGGCGCAGTCGGTTAAGCGTCCGACTTCAGCCAGGTCACGATCTCGCAGTCCGTGAGTTCGAGCCCCGCGTCGGGCTCTGGGCTGATGGCTCAGAGCCTGGAGCCTGTTTCCGATTCTGTGTCTCCCTCTCTCTCTGCCCCTCCCCCGTTCATGCTCTGTCTCTCTCTGTCCCAAAAATAAATAAACGTTGAAAAAAAATTAAAAAAAAAAATAAGTAAACATTAAAGTAAAAGTTTATGTGTTCAAGCCCTATGTCAGGCTCTGTGCTGATACCTCGGAGCCTGGAGTCTGCTTCAGATTCTGTTTCTCCTTCTCTCTCTGTTCTTCCCTGGCTCTCTCTCTCTCTCTCTCTCTCTCTGTCAAAAATAAATAAAGATTAAAAAAAATTAAGTTAAAAAGATATATGGAGAATGATTTGAACACTATAGAGCCCAAAGTCAAAACCTGAGGACCCACAGGCCAAGGCTGGCGATAGGTAAGCTCTGTAAGAGGATGTGTGCCACTGGAGAGAACAGAGGCCAGAGGTGAAGAAAAAATAGTGCATCTGTACCTGGTGGGCAGTTAAGAGTCAAGCAATAAAGTCAAGACAAATTACTTGTCAGCGAGACAAACAAGAATGCAAGTTCTACTCTTTAAAAATGTGGATAGCAATTTGTAGTTGTACTTGCTTGACATAATTAAACTCATGGAAGATGGTATAGTTCTTTGCATTTTCATGTAGATTTTACAAATACTGTAAAAAAATAACAATTTTAATGGTGTGTTACTTCATTTTATCTCTTATCTCAAATTATTTGATGCAATAGCTTCCTCTTCAAGTCAAAACACTTTTACCTTCAAAATTCAGCAAGCTTTAGCAGCAATTATAGTGAAAATTCCTGTAGAATGTATAAAGTATATCCTCAAATTAAAGTCTAAGCTGGGAAAATGGCATGCTATATAAGATTTTTACTGCAGAAATCTCTATCCTAACAACATGATACTATTTTTAAGGTGATGAATACAGGCCTAAGATAGCACACTTCTCCCCAGTCAGGGTGTAAACATAATTCTTAAAGATGTACAAATTATCTAAACAATGTATCTTAGCTCCACCCTCTAGGCATAACTAAATTTGACTTCATAATCCTAAATTCTCAGACTAGTAGCTAGGGAGCTATTTTCAACACAGAACTTCCAGACTTGCAGAACCATCACCAGTCAAATAGCCTTCCTGTCTCAAGAACAGTTGTCCATATGGTAATACTAGAATCTGCTGGACCCGAAACAACATCTCCCAGGAAGTTAAGGCTTACTGAATTTCCAGATTGTGATCCGATACAATTTAGTGCTTTTGTTCAACGGCACGGCACTTCCTACATGATCTTGAGTCATCCTTTCATTTGTCAAGCTTATTAACAAATGGCAAATGGACAAAATTGTATTCACTGAGAGAATTTTTCCAGGTCAGAGATTGTGATTCTTAATTCATTCCTCATATCTCCCCTCCTTTTTAAGGTAGTTTCCAATAAGCACACAATGATTTCATCCATCCCTTCTAAATATTTTCAAGTATATTTTATTGTAACTACCATAGTCACGTTTACCTTGATTCCTCTTCTTTTTGGACAACTTGGCTTTTTTATCTACCTATAACCATCACAGTAAAGATTCAGAAAGAATTTTTAGTGTAAGCCAAGATCACTGACCTCTGATCTCCAACACGTTTATTCCAAGTTATAAGGACAAGAAAAGCCCTGAGAATTGAGAATAGTTTGTTTTTGTTTTTGTTTTTGTTTTTGTTTTTGTTTTTGTTTTTGTTTTTAAACTCCTGGCCCTAATGGCTGATTCTAACTGACTCTCATCCAACAAACTATGTGAATGCATTGGCCTGTTTACTTCTTGGTTCCCACTCCTGACTTTCTCCAGTAACCTAATATCCTGAATCATTGTTTTGGCTGAGTTTTCTGTACCAATTGGCAAGTCAGACCTCCTGTCCTCCCACAGAAAACATCCTGATGCCCACAGTTCACCCATACATTTCTCTATTAGTACCACCAGCTGAAACTGAACCTATGTGGAGATGTTTCCCATTAAATTTCTAGCAACTACTATAACACTTGCTTTCTTATTTCCACTTGTTTGGGAACTGCTTGCCAACTTGAGGAAGTTATGTATATTCTTAAAAACTTATCTTCTAATTGTAAACTTTATTTCCACAAAGCCTCACCTTGCTCTGTTTTTCCCCATTTAAACTCTTAGTCCAGATCCATTCTTCAGAGATGATGTTGGCAATACGTCCAGAAGAGTGTGTAGGCAGCACCCCATGTGAAGGTGTGAATGAATTTCATACTCTGAAGCTCCTTTATTTCCACATATCATCCCCCAAAAGGATTTGTCTAGGTAACAAGGTGGAGATGCTTTTCTTTAGAAGATTTTTCAGAGATTTCCTTGTAAGAAA
This sequence comes from Prionailurus bengalensis, assembly GCF_016509475.1. Taxonomy (NCBI): domain Eukaryota; kingdom Metazoa; phylum Chordata; class Mammalia; order Carnivora; family Felidae; genus Prionailurus; species Prionailurus bengalensis. Next base: position 103,683,277 of record NC_057344.1, read on the forward strand.
AGAATTATGAGTGAATAGCCCAGCTTTCCAAGGAGCACAGACCACAGGTGTTCCATGAGCAAGTGAGGTCAAAGGAACAGACAGGTGCTGGATGTTCTGGCTCCCAGGGAGAGGAAGGGACAGACCCCTGGAATCATTCCCTCGGGGTGGGGAATGGCAGTGAAATGTGGCTTTTTGAGACATGGGAAGTGAAGAACCTCGCTGGGCAGGGCGTTTGTTAGAATTAGAAAGAGTGGGGGCGCCTGGGTGGCGCAGTAGGTTAAGCGTCCGACTTCAGCCAGGTCACGATCTGACGGTCCATGAGTTCAAGCCCCGCGTCAGGCTCTGGGCTGATGGCTCAGAGCCTGGAGCCTATTTCCGATTCTGTGTCTCCCTCTCTCTTTGCCCCTCCCCCGTTCATGCTCTGTCTCTCTCTGTCCCAAAAATAAGTAAACGTTGAAAAAAAAAAAAAAAGAATTAGAAAGAGTGACTCCAGAACGAGGCCAGAAGTGCTCCAGGCCTGCTTGAGAGATTACAGAGCACCGGAGAGTGAATGTTTGTATTGTTTTGTTTATTTTTCTCAGAAGTGAAGCTGTGGGCTGTAGATTGGATACTCTTTAACGTTTTTTCAGAAGACAAAAATAAAACTAGTATTGCATCACAAAGTTTAGTAGTTACTGTACATTTTTAAGTATCTGATAGGGCAGTCTAGCCATTTTTTCTGTGTAACAACTCACTCTAAAACTTAGTTATTTTATAAACAAACAATTATTTAGCTCACAATTCCATGGTTTGTCAGTTTGGGCTGGGCTCAGAGAGGCAGTTTTGATCTCAGTGGAACTCATGTATATGTTTTAGTCAGCAGCTGGCCAGGCTAGGCAATCATGCTTTGGGGGCTTGGCTGGCCTTTAAACTAGGTGGAGGAAAGGGGGTACCTGGGACACAAGTCTCTCCTCTTGATGAGAAAAACTGAAAAGTCACATTGGTTCTCCCATCAAGAGAATAAAGTCTATTTCTCTACTCCCTGAATCTGGACTGGCCTTCTAGCTAACTTTGACCACTATAATATACTGGAAGCAAAGTCATTTTTGAGCCTAGGCCTCAAGATGCATGTTTGTTTCTGCTGTCCTTTTTCAGAACTCTATCAGTTACCTATGAAACATTAATGAAATATCACTGAAATGTGAATTTCAATCTGGAAGGAAATATATGGTTCGAAACTGGCTATATCAGGTACAGAATCAAACTTGCATGATATCGTGTTGTTCAATAACTTAAGAAAACTCAGTATCTCACTTTTCACCCAACATCCATGAAGCACTACATTTCCCGAGAAATGACAAGTATTTAGGTTGATATCCTTCTTGATTTGACTATTGCAGGCTTTTTTGCTCTGGTTTACTAACAGAGCCCAGATTCCTTATGAAGGTGGCTATTACTGTGTGACTTGTAATCAAGCAGACTTCGAACTATGGGCATAAGGGATTTCTACCATAAACTGGAGAAATTCACAGAGAGCACTCCTCTAAGATCCTAAGGAAAAGACTTTGAGTCTTGTTAACAGTGACATGAGACAGGACAAAAATCAAGAGCCAAAGGAGAGATTTCTGGCCGGGGGAGGCGTGGGGTGGGGGTGGGGGGGGTTCGTCATGACCTCAGAGACATACAAACCATGTAGAATGACCTCAACGCCCAAGAACAAATGATCCAGAATAGAGAGTAACCAGGATTCCCATGGCTTCCTATCCTCATTGGAAGGCAACCACAACAGATCCAATGGAAAAAGTGATAGGAAGATGCTTGACAAAGGAGAAACAGGTCAGGTTCAAGTGGAATATATTTATAGCCAAGGATGTCTGAACCATTTTGTTATTCCCACACTGAGATGAAGTAGGGAAAAATTAGCCTGCAGAGGCACTACAGTGCCTCCCAAAGGAGGGAGATCCAATTCTAGAAAACATAGTGGTCTGAGTACTAGACATACTGCCATAGCTTATGAAGTCAGACCCAGCAAATAAGAACCTGGTGGTGGAAATAATCAGGTTCCCCAATTATAATCAGCAAACATCCCACCAACAACTTACTCTCCAACTCCATACTTGCTTGCCTTGGTATACAGACTACATTCACTAATTTGACTTCATCAGGATGAGATGAGTCACAAACAAGAGAGATACTTAACCCTGGCCATTCACAAACTCCTCCATGGATAGGCAATTAAAAGTTTACCTCCTTTGTAATGTTCAGTTTCTTAAAATAGTTGTTGTTTATACAGGTATATTTCAGTTTTTGAAAATTCATCAAGCTATATATTTATGATACACACACTATTTCTACATATTATACATCACTTAACAATTTAAAATTAAAAAAAAAAACAAACAAAACTACCTTCTAAATTCTTCCAACATTGAGTCTTGGACTTTGCTTTGGCCGTGTTAAGAAGAAACATGCAGTCACAGATTGTAACCACGCAATATCTTCCAGAGAAACAAATTTTCCTTTTCACGGTACCTATGGTCACAACCTTTGGAATGAAAGAAGGAATCACACAGACACTCCTAGCTGAGCCTGGCAGAGGCCCCAGAGTGCAGTGACATTGAGCAGGGAAGAAGGAGATAAGGGTTCCTGCTAGACTGTGAATAGAAAGACTGTGAATAGAAAGACACTTCCACATTATGGAAGGTGACATAGATTTTACTAGGGTGTCACCAGAAATATTCCATAGTCATTTATTGTGAGAAGAGCAGTCACAGAGATAAAATCATGACACTTTTGGAGGGTGTATTAGAAAACACCCCAGTTGTCCACCTGCGAGTCTTTGCTGTGTCTCCTTTAATTACTATCACACTCACACAGGACACTTCAGACACTTCTGGTCACCAAATATGTGGAGATTTTCCCCCACAACAAGTAATTCTTTGCTACACCAGCTGTGTCCTACATTTCAACTCATATCTGACTCTGTCTATCCAAGATAGAGTCAGATCCCACAGGTTAAGGGCTTAGTCCCACAAGACTGCCTACCTCAAACTTCAGAGGCCAGTTGCAAATCTAGATAGTCACATGTGCTTCTGACAGACTGGCTATAGATTGGGGAGTTCCAACAACCCCCAACTTGGATGTCAGACACCAGTCACAAGTCCAGGTTTTTACCTGTCTTTCTGATTGACACACTATAGATGGGAAATCCCCACCACCTCAACCTTGGTTAATTTGCTAGAGAGTAGTTCACAGAACTCAGAGAAACATTTTACTAGATTGATGGTTTATTATAAAAAGGCTCTAACTCAGGAACAGACAGATGGAAGACATGCATACGGCAAGATATGGGGAAAGGGTGGAAAGGGCATGGAGCTTCCATGTCCTCACATGACATGCCACTTTCCCCAAATCGCCACACATTTACCAACACAGAAGCTCTCCAAACCCCATCCTTTGGGTTTTTAATGGAGGCTTCATTATAGAAGCACAATTGATTAAATCATCAATTGATTCAACCTCTAGCCCCACTCCCCTCCCTGGAGGTCAAGGAGAGAAAGGAAAATTCCAACCCTCTAATCACATGGTTGGATCTCCAGGCAACCTTAGGTTGGTCCAAAAGTCACTTTGTTAAAATAACGAAAGTAGCTTTATCACTCTCATCACTTAGGAAATTCCAAGGGTTTCAGGAGTTCTGTGCCAGAAAGGAAGACAAAGTCCAGACACATATTTCTTACCATAAATAACAATGTCACAGAGGTAAATGTCAGGTTCTATCCGTCCTCAAGGGAATTGGGCTTTGTTTCCTTGACTGAGACACGACATCATTTTGGCTCACTTGGAATATTCAAGTAGAGTGGTAGGGCAGAAGGGATTGAAATGGAGAAATGAATAGGCAGAGGGAAATTGGAAATGGTGAAATCTTTTATCTTTAGTTTTGTATCTACCTTGTGCCCCAGTGGGCCTTAGAAATTCTTGGTTGAGTTGTGAAATACAATAATCTCTGTGTAGGATAGGAAGAAAAGTATGTGTTTCTGAGACACACACACCCGGGTCTGAATCCTAGCCATGCTAATTGCTGGCTGAGATAAGATTGTTTAGATGGTACTTCAGTTCTTGCTTGACAAAGCTGATGTTGGATACTTATACCTACTGTAGTTCAGGTGTCCCCTGTCATTGGCTGACGCCTGTGTTGAACCAGTTATCAAATATTTTGAATATCACTTCTGCATCTCTGAGCTTCACTTTCCTCATGGATAATAAGGAGCTAGTGATACCTTGTTTGCTAGTTACTATAAAGAATAAATGAGATAACTCAATGCTTCTCAAACTTTAATGTTCATTAATGAGATTCCCTCTCATCCCTGGAGATCTTATTAAAATGCAGATTTTGGTTCAGTAAGCCTGGGGTGGGGTCTGAGATTCTTCTTTTCTAACAAGTTTTCTGCTGATCCAAAGACTTCCCTTTAAGTAGCCAGGAGATAATGTTTGTAAGGCATCTGATATATAATAGATGATCAGAAATTATTTCTGGTCATTATTCCCAGTCATCATCATAAAATTCATATATGTGAATTGCTTCCATTTATAGTTAATTATCATGCAACACAACAACGATGATGTAAGTTATTAAATTTTATCCAAACTAATTTTTATCATGAATTTGGCTTAATTTCAACAATGGGCTCTGTCCATATATGTTTGTTCTTTATATTACATGGATTTTTTTTTATTCACAATTTTAAAAACCAGAGAGAACGACCATGAAAACCTCTTGAATTTATGACATTATTTTTTATTTTTCCCTCCATTTTAGTAGATAATGGGGACTATAATTTACTGAACTATAAGAAGTGTTCTTAGCTTCATCAAATCAGAAATATTATTGCCAATAGCACTACTTGTTAGTTTCAACCAGGAACAAAATATTATACCTAATAATGATCCCAATTATTATGTGTATAGAAAAAAAAGAAAAAGGAGGAATATGCAGCACATTACCTGAAAATGGTGTTATCTTAGGAAATCACAGCCTACTATCAGAAATTATTTCTCCATGTTTTCCTTTCCATGTGGTATAATTTCATACTTTTAAACTTTGCATAATTCTCATGTTTGACATTTATAATTTAAACAGTTAAAGGAAATTAATTATTTCTTTTAGTCCTTGGATATGGTGGACTTTCTGAAATCCTAACATTTTGTAATATAGAGGAAATTTTCTTGAGAGTGAAGTACTTCCCCTTACTGTCAAACATTTTTACAGAACAGTGAAGAACATGATGACATTAGTTTTTTTCCTAAGGCCTACTTACTTCTTGGCAGTAAATTAGGCATTTAAATATATAAGTGTTTAGTTGCGCTGAGAGTCCAACTCTTTCAGGTCTTCAATGTTTTGGTTTAAGAGCTGAATGAGTTCATATGGTTCCATGAGTAGAATTGACTCAAAATAGACACACAATAGACAATATGGAGGTTGTGTTTTTGATATCTTCTTCTCAACTATGCAGGGGACCTTAAAAACCATAAAAGCAATCAAAATGGTAATGTGCTATTTTCTATTTGGGGTGATACCAAATTATAGAATCTTCGAACTGGGATGGGATTTTAGGCATCGTGTATCTAAATCTCATTTTTAGGTAAAGGAATAGAAGCCTCCAGGGGTTAAATGAATCTGATTTGTAGTAAGGTTGTTAGAATGAATGCCACTGGAGAATAATGAATTGGTTTAAGTTAAATTTCTATGGGGGTGCCTATGTGGCTCAGTCATTTAAGCCTCTGACTTCAGCTCAGGTCATGATTTCACAGTTAGTGGGTTTGAGTCCCACACTGGGCTCTGTGCTGACAACTCAGAGCTTGGAGCCTACTTTGGATTGTGTCTCCCCTCTCTCTCTGCCCCTCTGCCTCTCATGCTCTGTTTCTCTCTCTCTCTCAAAAATAAATAAACTTTAAAAAAAATTTGTAATTAAATTTCAATGGACAGATCTCAGCATTTTTTTCATTGATGTATAAAAGGACCTCCAATATAAGCTTTAAAATTCTTTTGTGAGTTTCAATGTGCTGGAGGTAAAGTTTTACATTTGTTATGTAATCTCCTGAGTCCTTTGGGATAAAACAATGAAGAACCCTCCCAAAGTTCAGCACAGTAAATGACTTTTCCTTAAAATAACCATAAAGCAAATCATTTTAGTAACTGTTTTTACAGTTTTAAAGTTCCTGTCTATTCCCAAATGCACAAACTCCACCATGCCGTAGATGTAGAGTTAAGATCTGAAGATCACATGAATACAATTGGCTGTAAAGAAGGGTCACAGGAGGTGGAAATCACAGCTTAAGATCAAAAGTTATTTCTTCATTTTAGATTTTCAATTGAAAACAAGAAACTTCTATATGAAAAATGTCCCTTGAAATAAGATGTATAGGGTTTCCAATACCCAAGCTCAGTTTTCCCACAGATGGGGAATGTGTCAATTATTCAATGTTGATCTTATAGAATTTAGTCCAGAATGCCTGACTTCTAAGTTAATGCTCTTTGGGTGGTAATTCCTTAAGATAGAAATGATCAAAAGCAAATTTAATATTGAAAACAGGTATGGTTCCTGGATTTGGATGAAAACATATATTCATGTGTATTGAAAACAGGAAGGAATACAGTTGTGGTGAGGGTACAGGTCAAAGGGGTTGAGTGTCAGCGTTCTCCTGGGGCGGCTCTACTTGTCAACACCTGGGGTTGTCTTGTAAAGATCACCACATCTTTGGGCCTGGTGTACAGTGATAACTGGACTTTGGTCCCAAGCAGCTGCATTTCTGATTTATCTACATCCGTGATTCTCATCCAGCCTTTCATCCTCTTTAGAAAGGAGATTTATGCCTCTCTTCCCTCCCAACCGTCTGCTTGATATATCCACTTTTTGGCAGAATTCTTCAGAATAAACTTGGTTCTGCTCCTTAGGAAAAAGCAGAATGATGATCATTTAATGGTTTAAATCATATGTTGTTTAGCCCTTCGTTATCCATAACTAGAGTTTTAAAAAAAGCATTCATGCACATACACCCACCCACACACACACACATGCACACACACATGGTAATGAGGGAGAACTCAGCAAAAATGTATAGAGTTACTCAATTCCTTAAAACAATAGTTTTATTGGGGGTGTCTGGGTGGCTTAGTTGTTGAAGTGTCCAACTCTTGATTTCAGCTCAGGTCATGATCTCACAGTTTCTGGGTTCAAGCTCCGCACTGTGCTGCCATCACAGAGCTTGCTTGAGTTTCTCTCTCTCTCTCTCTCTCTCTGCACCACTCCTGCTTGCACTCTCTCTCTCTCAAAATAAATAAATAAACATTTAAAAAAAATAGTTCTATTGGGTAAAAAAAGGTGGAGAAAAAAGTAAAATTTAATCATTATATCATAAGTATAACTGTTCCTAGAGTTTTATGAATGGGTATTCAGTTTTGCAAAATGGCGACAAATTGTCTGTTCTCTATGTCAATTTTCATCCAGATGAGATTTCATCAAATAGCAAAGTCAGTTATACTCCTGGTTCTTATGAGAATTTGAATCCAAGAGAAAAAATTACCATCTTTTTTATGAAGTAGAAAGCTCAAATTAAGCACTAAGTTTTATTACCAATAAAGTAGGATAGGAGACAGTAGAGCACAAGCCATATTAGCCTTCTAGTTTGATATCCACCCAGCTGAGGCTCCTGGCACAACCATCTCTGTCCTTTAAGTAATATTACAGGTGATGTTCTTAAGTTATAATAAAAATACACTCTCTGCTTTGACGCTCTCATGGAAACAATAAGGACCAAAGTTTGGCAAGGGACCACGGCCTCCCTGTTGAAGGGCTCTAGAGGGCCATCAAATGTCCCTAATCCACAGAAATTCTCACCAAACAGGCAGAATCTAGTTTGAACAACTCCCAAAGAAACTATAATGGGACAAACATTGCCAGGTTGACTTTACCATATTTCTTAGAAAACCTTAAGGTGGTGAAACTTTTGAAAGTATTTGAGGAATTTACATTCCTCACCTGTGGTATCCACATTATTGTCTTCATTCAAACTCCATTCTTACCCATGATCTGGAATCTAGGATGTTGGGAAGCTGAGTTGGTGGCAGAGAGGAAGAGCGGCTGGCTTGGAATGGTGCCAGAAACCAAGCACTTAGAAGCACTTGGCTGGTCTTCCCAGGGACAACTGCGGTTGACCCAGAAGGTACAGCTGAGGTCCGGGGAGCCTTCTTACTGGGTGATACAGTCAGCTCATCCTTAGAGGCAGGTTGGATTTGCCTTTCCCAAGCCTAAACCCTCAAAACCTCCTTTCCTTAGAAAGTAATCTAGATTCAAGATTCCAAGTAATCTTGATATTACTTCCAGATAAAGGAAGAATCACTGAGTGTGACTTTCTTTTTCCAAACTCAACTCTCAATGGTCTTGTCTTACTTCACCAGTCTCATGTTTTCCTTCTTTCCCCTTTTCCCCCAGACACCTGTACCCTTAAGCCATGTGAAATTAATTTTGGATCAATCACTTTAGACACCAGTCTTCAAGTTTTATTAAAATGTTTTTCAATTCATTTCCTTGTTTTTCCCTAAAGGTAAATCACTAAGCAAAACACTCTTTTGTGAACAGTAAAAATTATTTGGTTCGCAAATAGCAAATTTTTCTTCCAGTTGATGTTAAGTGGCTTAGAGGCACGCTAGACGCAATGCAGTGCTTTATGACTAATAATGCCTTTATTTCATGGTGGTGTTCTATACCGTCCAGCTTCAGTTTTACAGTTCCAGTGGTGAGAGGTGGAGATAACAAGATCTGTCTTTGTGTTTTATGGACTCTCTCTTCTCCAGGATTTCATGAGATAAATGAAAATGGTGTCTTATTTCATTTTCCATTGACTAGCATCATCATCCCCACTGTGCATCCCATAATTTTCAGTAGAATAACCTTCCTGCAAAACCTTCAGTAGGCTCTGAAACACATTTCTATGCTTTCTTCACACCCTTTAATTTATGTGGTTGTCAGATGAAAAGGTGCATGGTTTGAAACAAGATTGGACACACTTTGAGAACACTTTAGAGTTATAATAACAGAAATTACATTGTACATTTGTATAGAACTGTTATTTTAAAGGAAATTTCAGAAAAGGAAGATATTAATTAGATTCTAAAGATTCCAGTCTGTAAGAATGACCTAATCACCCTTGCTGTTTGCTGATAAATGTCTCCTTGCTCTTTGGGTATCACACTAAAATGACATATTCTTGTGAAACATTAAGTAATTATTTTTCTCACATGGAAAGAAACTGACAAGGTAAATGTCATTTTGTGTTATTTAATAATATTTTTTAAAAAACAGGTTCAAAAGACTTTAGGAGACATTGCAACAATGGTATTTTTATACCAAATATTTAATAACTCATATTAAGGACAGATTGTTTACTTCCTAGTTTTAAGTTCAAAATTTTTTTTTAGGTTGAGTGTACATGCAAGCTACCTTGCATTATGGACTATTTTTTCTTTTGAAAAATTTTTGAAAGTGCAGAAGGAACTAAAGAAAAATACAATGAACATTCATGACTTCACCACCCAGTATTGATATTTATAACATTCTGTCGTAAAAAGTATAATGTTGAAGTTTCCTTTGTGATTCATTGATTTTGCAAAGTATTTTTGTAGAAGTGGAATTATAGAAGTGGGGTCCTCGTTAACCTACATTGTCAAATCTGTTTTCCTGAGGTGCAGTGCCTTGTGATGAGACCTGGAGCCAGTCAAACAGGCAAACTCTGATACACCCTGTCTGTTTACTTAACCTCACTGTGACTACCTGAAGAATGAATACTTCAACATAAACAAATGGTGTAATAACCACTGGTGATTACTATTGGGGACCTCATCAGCAATGATTTCATTCCTGAACTGATAGAAATGTCTTTATTGTTTGGAGAGATTTGCCACTGCTGATAGTTATATAGGCTATTTTCTCATATGATGAGAAATATATACACAATTCCTATTCTATTGTGCCAGTGAAGCAATATAGACTATATAGACTATAAATACAATTTCCCTTCTAAGTAGGAAAACATTCAGCAACTTTTTTTTTAAAGGTAGTGGGCTTATTTCTAAATTACTTTGAAGGATGAGTATTTAAATGTTAACCTGGGTGCTAGCTCTCTGAGGGAAAGAAATAGGAAGATGAAACAGAGGAACATTCCTAGAAATGAGTGTGTGACCTATGTGGTCCTTACAGTAAATTATACTAATTCTACATTTATGTTTATGTGTTGTGATCCTATTAAGCTGATATAATTTTTCCATTAAGTGGGCAGGTTGATTTCCTGTAGTCCCCCCAGTTGCTTGAAGAGGTACATTGTTTTCTTGTGTTTCCATTACAACATAGAGACTAAGAGGGAATCCTCTGTGGTATTTTCACATAGGTTGTGAATCTTTTATCTGGTGGCTGTATTTGTATCTGAGAGGTGAATATTAATAGCCTCTTGGCAGCACAGTGACTCTTAAAAAAGGGGTTTCCCTCTGTATGGGTGGATTAACCTTTCAAAATATATGTTTCTACTTAAACCACTTAGTTACTGTTTGATTCAAAGAGTCAGAAAGACAGCCTCTTCACGTCTCTATTAGACCTTGTAGTACGTTTACCTAGGACTGAGTGGGACTTTCAGTATTGAACATGGTGAGTAACATAATGCTGTGTGCCTTTACTTTCATTTCGCTTGCTTATCAGAGTTTGCTGTAAGTTAATTTCTTTTTTAAATGCCTAAAGCTTTCATATTAAAATGCCTTGTGTGAGTGATTATAAGCTTGGTAATATTAGCAGTTAAGATATGGCTTCATGTATTCCAGGTGGGAAATGGAACTTATAAAATGTAGTAATGTGTGATGTTCTCCTTTAAAATTATGCAGCTCTTACCAGTTAGCCCCTTTGTCCACAACAGATAAACAAGCTTTGAAATGACACACTTAACTGTATGGATGTCATCCGAGTTACTTTATTCTTTCTAACAATTTTGTAAGTAGCAACAAAATTTAAGTACTCATGTGAATAATTTTACTATGCTTTGCCCCTTTGGTGTATTATGGGTATTAATCCTGACTAAGCAATAATCAGTGTGAGGATTCCCACAGCGTGTACCACTGTAGCAGGTGTCTTTCATCCTGTTCTTCACGGTGTCACCTAATCATGTTGATGGGAAACATAAAAAAGATCTTAAAAAGTATATTTCTAAATATAAAGTCACTGGACTGCTTTATTCAAATAGTCAAATTTTCCAAAGGAAATTGAAACATAAACTTCCTTGGGCATAATTTAGGTGTAAGCAAGCAAACTGACATCCAAGGAAAGTTCCTGTTAAACGCCAGAGGTGGACAAAGGGAGACTAAATGCCTGAGAGTCTAGGGACAATGTTTCATTAATCTAGCAACACTAGATTTCGGTCTTGGCCACAAAATTTCTTGCTGTGAAATGCAGAGGGACATCATTCTTAGGAATCTCTTCTTAGGTCATGCTCTGTTGCGAAAACTCCAAAAGCCTTCTTTTAAATGACAGCATCCACAAACCTGTCCTTGTTAGCATAAGGCTTACATAGGACCTTAACATTATGCGTGACAAGCAAGTGTTTGTAGAACAGGTCAGTGTTAGCTCACTATTTTCAGATATGCTCTCCTCAATTTTTTGAGGAAATTTCTTTAAAAATAGGAACTGTAATATATTTTTAAAGTCCAGAAAAGAAGAGGAAACGTATCTTCTCATTTTCTCCTTTCCTTTTCACTTCTGTCTCTGTCTCCCTCTCAGCTTGTTTCTATTGTCTCTCCACTAAGTCTACATTTCCATTAGTGTATTATTGGCTTCCAGGACAACTTTTCCAGTGAAATTTGTGGCCCCTGGACCATTTCCCAATTTTAATGAGGTAAATGACACGTGAAGGAGGAAGACATAATAAATGCCATGGGAAATTGAATGTTAAATTCAATTCCTCCTGCTAAAAGAATCTGAAGCACATAGGTGCCAAAGGGACCTATGGAATAACATAGGACAGTCAGGCATTCTACATGCCTAGTCAGTTGAGGTCCCTGGCTCTTGACCATCGGGACTCCTGGGTGGGGAGAGGTTAGGCCTCTTTATCCAGCCAGTGGGGGTCAGGGTGGGGAGGAGAGCCAAGATGCTTACTAAGTTTTTGGTCAGCTGGATACTTCCTGCTGAGGATAAAACTTCAATTTAAAAAGTGCTCTTCAATGCTTTATTTTTTTAGCGCTTTAACTATCATTTTCTAAACTTTGCATCCTCATTAAGATTAGATAATGAGGATCCTTCAGAGGAAAACCTGTTAGTCACAGTTTTTCTCCCATCTGGTTGGAGTTGTGACAGTTTGAACCTTTCAAATATTGTTTTCATGAAGGATGAAGGACTTAGAATAAAAGAAACATAATTTACACACATATGTCCTCAAGTCTTTAAGAAAGAGGCAAAAATTAAAAATGTATTTCTACTTAAATTGCACAGAGCATGAGTAAAAAATTAATTTTATTTGAAAACACTGCCAAGATTAAATATCCCCACCGTTTTAAAATTAAAACAACATATGGGTGAAAATTATTCTAGCGGCCGCAAAGCAGTTTCAACAAATGGATCCTTTGATTGATCTAAGAATGTAAAAAACCTTGGATGGCAGAGAAATAGTCACAGTGGGGCAGTTAGTACACAGTTAATAGATTATTATGGTAAGTAATCAAAGTTAATTAGTCTATGCTTTTGTATAAATTCTGCAAGAGGAAATATATTAAGCAGCATAATTCATAAAATACATTTAAAGGTAAATTATCCTTTTAACAGTCTTAAATTACATCTTACTTTACAAATATGGTGAAATGTTTCCTTTTGGTGTGAATAAATATTGATAAAGAGAATAAGTTATGTTCTGGTGACTCTGAAACAGATTGTACACTTACAAGTTACATCAGCATATTCTCTAATAGATGGCCATATTCACTTTTTCTCTTTCAACTTTAGAGAATACATTATCATTTTTCACAAACTCTTTACCAGGAGAAGGTGTTCAAAAGTCTTCTGGGAAGATAACTGACATTTTTTGAATTACAAAAGGAAAAACAGCCAAGGATACTAAATTAAGCAAAAAAAATTATCCAGCCTAACCCAAAGGAAAATGTGCTTTCCTTTTGAATTTTCCTTGAAGAGACGAACATAAAATGTTGGGATAGCATCAAAAGAATCAAGTTTGAGTTATAATTGAAAAAAAATGAGTAGAAAGATTTTCAACTTTAAAGTGTTAATGTAGACAGATATTATCCTACTTAGATATGTGTCAAAAAATAAGACGAATTTCTAATTAGAGATTGTTCTGTTGCTTGTTTAAAAACAAGAAGAAAATATCAAAAAATATAACTGTAAACATTAACATTAAGACTAAGGTAATTCGTCTGAGAGGATCTTAAGTGTCACATGTAAAAACCAAAGCTTGGATTCTGTGGCTAGAATCCAGGGTTCAGGAGTCAAGCCTCATCTCAACGTTTCATTACTAACAGAAAGCATTTATCATAATTCCAGGGCTGAGCTCAGTCATCATTAATTAATTTTTATTATACTTAAAGTCTTTCATTTATTTCTATTTTAGTCATACTGAGATAGCATAGTTCTTTACATAACATTTACTAAACTGGAGATAATCACCTGGTAAAATTCCAAGGTGATCTTTTATGTAGTCAGGGGTATTTAGAGTTATGGCAATTGCTTGATTTTAAATATATTTTTGAATTTATTTTTATTGAAATCATACACATATATAGTTTATAACTCAAACAGGCCTCCAAAGCTTACCATTCAGTGTTTATTTATTCTTTTGAGAGAGAGAGAGGGGAGGAGGGGCAGAGAGAGAGGGAGAGAGGGAGAATCCCAAGCAGGCTCAGTGAGGTCAGTACATGGAGCCCGAGGAGGGGCTCAAACTCATGAAACCGTGAGATCGTGATCTGAGCCAAAATCAAGAGTTGAACGCTTAACAGACCAAGCCACCCAGGTGCCCCTATATTTTATTTTTTTAATTGAAGTATAATTAATGTCTTATACTAGATTCAAACATACAATATAATGATTCAACATTTCTATACATTGCTCTGTGATCTCCACTATAAGCACACTCTTAATTTTCTTTATCTCACAATTGCTTGCTTTTAATAATAACAACAATAACAACAATATTAATAATATTTTGCAAGTATAGTCTCTGATATGGCTTATATTGCTAAAAATTTGGTGCAGGTCAGAACACATTCACCTGAAGCCAATTCCCATAAAACAAATAACACATCCGTAATCTCCCATTTTATGGTTATCGGCAAAAGCATCAATTTTCACAAACAATAACATATGTAATAACATTCATGTTCCATAAAAATTACTTTCTCTATAGGCTTTCCAGTGAGTTGTAGATATTAAACAAGAATTAAATTCCACCATATTTATTTGGGACTTACTGAATAGTCACTCTGATAGTTACTCTAGTACTAAATAGGCACTCTAATAGTACTGAACAGGTGACTCTAGGCAGATGTCCTTGTAGTGCAGGTGAATTGGAAAGACTTTCAAATCCAATCACTTGTTTAATATTTATGTTCTTCCCTTTGAAGACAGGAAGTATTATCCTTCACAAATGAAGATATTAGGGCTCAGAGAGTTTAAATAATTTGCTGCAAGTCACAAGTCTTATTAGCTGTAAGAGATAGATTGGAACACACATCTTTTGACTTTTAATCCGATCCTCTTTACAATACACGTGTTTAAAAAGGTGAATTTATCACTTAGGGGACCTCAGTGAAGTTCTTCAGTAGAAATCTACAGTCCAAGAATAGTTCCTAAAACTAAGCAGGAAAAAGACCCAGAGTAAGCATATACTTATCTTGCTGCAGAATGAGGAACTATTATATGGATAAAAAAATCTCTCTATAGGGTAATAATTGGGTATTGGTTATATTTTGGTGAATCATTAAGACACGTGCTTCATGAGTGATATTGCAATGTATATAATCCCAGGATGACCAGTTCCAGAACACCTAAGTACTAGAAGGGCTCTTAGCCACTCTAGTCACAATCTCTTCTCATTTCAGAAATGGTGATAAACACCTTATCCAGGAACAAGCATGTTTAGTGACAACCCTGGTGACAGACTCTTGGTCTCCTGATTCTAGAACCAACTGGTTCAGGAACTTTTCCAGTTTCAGTGTCCAGATGTTAAGTTTTTCATATAGAATTAGTGCAGGTGGCCTGATATGACTGAGCAATAGAGAATCTGTGATGGCAAAGAATTTTACTTTAATGCTATAAAACAAAAAGACTTCTTAGAAGGAAATAGATGATAAAAGTCCCCTGATTTGACACCTTTCTCAGAAACATGAAATGGAAAAAAAAACAGCAGTTCTTTTGGGTATTTCTTTCTTTTGGTTTAGCCAAACGATGTGTAGCCAAAAATCTTTCTTATTCTTAATTTCCCTTGAGCCATTACTGTAAATGAGAGTGGTGTGTAATTTTCCTCTCTTCCAATTTCTTCTACGCTGCAATCAGTCTTAAGTATCTGTTAGATATAGGAATCTTGCCTGTTAGAGGATATAAATGAAGGAAAATCTACAACATATGCTTAAATTTTTATGACATTATCATATTCTTAAAAACCTTGAGCATTTGTCTAATTTGGGATAGAAATTTTCTGAAATATTTTAATAGAACATTAGGTTTGTGCTTATAAATTTAGGTTGGTTTTATAATCACCTGATATGTTTCATAGTTCCTGTTTCCCGGCTAAGTGGATTCCATTTTCTTTTTTTAATCTTTTAAAAATTTGGAGATACAATTACTTTGATAGGGAGCTGTGGGGCTAAAGCTTCTTGAACATAGAAACTGGTATAACGAGTAACTTAGACAAAGCTAAGGTATTATTAGGAAACCATATTCAAGATTCTGTATGAAAAATGTTAAACTTCCATGTACAACTAACTGCTGACATAATTAATATTCTTCAATTCATTCACTGAATGTTGGTGGAACATTTAGCATATTACAGGCACTGTACTAGGTACTACAGATTCAGTTTTGAACAAGAAAGGTGTAAAATCACAAAATTTACAGTCTAGTGGAGAAGAATGGCCTTAAGCAAATAATTGCTCACACACCAAACTAGGGAAATTACAATTATGATAAATGCTGTGAAAGGAAGGTGCATAGAGTTGTAAGTGTATATGTTAAAGGAATTTGTATAATATGGGAAGTCAAGAAAGATTGACTTTAAGGAGAAGAACAATCTAAGAAGGAACAGTTGCTTCAAAAATTATAGCAGATGGGAGCTTGGCACCTTCAAGAAACTGACAAAATTATCTTATGGGTGATAGAGAAGATGCTGGAAGGTGATGCTGGGGGGGAAGAGAACGGTTATCATAATGATGGGGGGTCAGTGATGTTAAGCATTTTGCAAGACCAGAACTGTTCCCACACAACAAGGAACCATCACTTTCTATATCCAGTATGTAACCCATTTAAGACATGCAGAACCCTTTAGCTATGACAAGGACTTTGGTCAGTGTAATGGAAAACCATGATGGTGTGTTTATTGTGGGGGTGGAGAAAGGGGAGATGATAAGGTCAGATGCATATGTTGACAAACAAACAAACAAAAGAAAAGAAAACAAAACCGAAAACTATGCCTACAATGTGGAGACCAGATAGAGGGGAGCTAAGGGAAGAGGCAGACCAGTTAAAATGTTACTCTAGTGGTCCAGGTAAGAAGGAATGCTTTTACCAGTGGTTTGCAGCATTGGAAAAAAAAAAACCTATAAAATTCTTGAAGTTATTTCTTATCAGCCAATATAATAAAACATTAAGCATAAGGAAAACTTCCTTTGGCCCTTTAGCTCCAAAATTTATTCTTGAGCTTTGTATAAGTCACTTAATTCTACTTTAAGGAGAGCCAAACACAGAGGCAATAGCACTCCTCCCTTTAGCATTAATCTAGTAGTGATCCTGGTCACCATCCCATGCTGACAGTAGATATTTGGCAGTGATAGTCATGGTCATAGAATTTTAGAATTCAAGGAATATTAGATCTCACCCAATCAGGCCTTGATTCTACAGAAGATAACTGAGACCTAGAGAAAATTATTATGCTTAAGATTTCACATCTAGGTAATTTAGGAATTGGGACGAGAAAAAAAAAAAGTAAAAAAAAAATCTCATTTGGTGCTTCCCCCCGCCCCATATTTCTTTCTTACTAATAATAACAAGGAACTTGAAAGTGTTACACATTACTATCTGCATATTGGCATCCAATAAGCTCATACTTTAGAAGTTACAAAAGGTAATGAAAAACCACTCAATAATTGATGAAAGAAAATGGAACATTTTTAAAGAGAATTGTGTTTTGTTTATTTTACTTTTTCTTTAAAAAATGAATTTTAAAGCCTTTACATAGGACATTCATTTACTTATTCTTCACAGATCCTATCACCAAGTGTCACCAATTTATGTTAGCTTCCTGACTCTGCACGATTTTCCCACTCCTGACTGAAAGTATTGCTCTTTTTCTTACCTCCGCTTAACCAGCTCAGCATGGCTTAACCACGCTGTCCATTCTCTGTGTAAAACCTACAGCCTGGAACTCAAGGCTGCTGAAAGCTATTCACTTATTTCTGCCTCGAAAGTTGAGTGGTATGTTATACCAAGAGCCAGCCTTCTTTGCTCCCCTAAGTATTTACGACAGTCTTACTTTCTTCCAACTACATACTATAAGTAAAATTTATATAAGCCAATGACACAAGAGTACAAAAAAAGATACATAAACGCTGTTCCTAAGCAAGCTAACTGAAACATGCAGTAAAGGTGAGTTGCCAAATTTAAATTGGATGTGGGTGAGAGAAACATAAAAGTTTAGACATATATCATAAAAATCTAAAAGCATTGTTTTCACATAGCTTTGTAAACATCTTGACAATCTAATTCCCTTGTAAAGAAACTAAAACTAGAATTCACAGATTTGTTGTGGGCCAGAAAGTCAATGTGGAATACCATCAGTAGACTCCTACTTGGAAATGAGAGGTTGGCAATTGAAGTGCACCTGGGTATTTTAAGTTACACTAAATTAATATGGTGTCAATATATTAATCTTCATGAGTCCCAGCTTTAACTAGTTTTTTGGTCAACTGACTACCTGTAGATCTCTTATGTGATTGATAAGAAAGCTTTTTTATGTATTAGACACCAAAATTTCATTTCTAAAAAAAAAATCAATATTATTTCTTTTATATGTAAGTATAAGTATGTATGGAAGCATATTTTCATATAAAATATTTATTATTTATCATATATGTAGGTATAAGAATAGTAATTTTCATGATGGTTTAGTACTTGCCTAAAACACTTCATCCTAAACGTATTGACTCTGGTTAACACTTGATTTTGAATTTAGTATAGGTGGATACTGGAATGAAACAGTTTCTAGTTAAGAATTATGAGTTCTAAATTCTATACCCCAGAGGAAAGAGCACATTATATAGATAAAAATTCCTTGTCAGCTTAAATTTTTTTCTGTCTTAAGTAAAGCTTTCATGCCTTTGATTACACATGTATTTTCATACATTCCAATGCTATAGCACAGGCTTGACCAGTACAAAAACTTCTGCAATGGTAGAAGAATTCTTTGGCAGTTTTTAAGGTGACATTTTCAAGGTCTGTGAAACCTATTTTTGCAGAGTTGACTATTACTGGTATTAGTCACATTCTAGTCCTTGAATTTGACTTTAGTGTATTAAAGTGTATTAAAAGTGTATTAAAAGCTGTCACCACAAATGGTGAAAATCTCATAAAACTTGGTTTACTTCCAAAAGTAAGTTTATCCTCTAAAGTTGGGTTATTTTGGAACTGTGGATTGTGTAAACTTCTGCTTAAACAATCAAACAACTTATGATCTTCACTGATTTGCTGAAATCCATCCAAAAATCCAGGACACCTTTTGGTTATGTTAAACAGAGAGCAACAGATGCTTTTTGAGCAGGTGAAAAAAAAAAAAAAACTCCTTATAAAGAGGAGTAAGAGAGGGGGAAAGGAAGAGGCAGAGGAAAGTAAACAAATGAGGGAAACAAAGAAATGTATTTGCCATTAGCTTAGAGGATGCTGTCAGCCAGTTATTTTCTATGGTCTTTAACTGCAAATCTTTTGGTTAATATTTAAACCCTAAATCTTAAGGTTAAGAGGGTTGAGGTACCCTATCTTTCCTTTATCTTTCTACTGTTTGGTTTTCAGATACAATTTGGTGTAATGAGAGTCCACTATGTTCTATGTCTAACTTGGTTGTCCCATTTAGAATGTGTTTCAAATACTTAAAATGTTTAGCAAATAGTAAAAAATATATGAAAATAGGAAATACATACACAAATAGTAAAAATATTTGAATTACACATTTTATTTATTTTTTTTAATTTGTAAAAATTCTTTTCAGTGTTTATTTATTTTTGAGAGAGAGAGAGTGTGAGTGAAGGAAGGACAGATAAAGAGGGGGACAAAGGATCCAAAGCAGGCTTCATGCTGAGAGCAGAGATCACGATGTAAGACTCTAACTCAGGAAATATGAGAACATGACATGAGCCCAAGTCAGACGCTTAACAAGCTGAGCCACCCAGGTGCCCCTAAATTACACATTTTATAAGAAATCAATGAACAACAATCAAAGGTAACTGCAGTGTGCTGCTGGACTTGGCACTTCTGACTGCCATGTCTTCTGGTTTGTTGTAATGGCTTTGCTCTGGCCCCTTTCCATGTCTCCACACTGGCCAATAAAAATTCAGGAAATCCATTCCCTCCCTTTTAGATCAGTTTTGTGCTTCTGCTCAGTGAAAAACCATAGAAGAGAGAACTTCAGTAGAACTCCTTATCTTACAGTTTCGTGTCACCCTGACTTGTAATTAGTGGAGATGAAGTTCAGAGGCACACAAATATTTGCTAAGTCTTATGAGACTTCAGAAATGGTTCATTTTCTCTATGATTAAAACAAATGAGGTGCTGGAGTTAAGAAAGGCACCGTGTCCTTGGGGTTGGCTTGATTTTATTTGCTTCCACTTGAAAGAGAAGTCCTTTAATTGCTATCTTTTTCTGATTGTCTTCTCTGTCTGTTCCATTGGAAAAGTATCTCTGTCTGTGGAAACAGATAAACTATTGGAAGTTATAATATGGTTGGGCTATTAGCTTTCTTGATTATCACTACTTGATGTTTTGACTTCCTAAACAGAATAATTACAAGTGTAAAATCTCAGCAGATGAAAAGTTTCTTTAGAAAGGAAATACAATGTTCGTTAAACTAATACCTTTGCGATAATACCAGTCTTGTGTGTTTGCACTGCCTCAGAGGTATTATCTGTGAATCTTAAACTAAAAAAAAAATCTAAATCTGGAGATTTACCCCTCCATATGCTGTTTTGGGGGTTGTTTACCTCCAGAGTTAGTTCAGTTAATACAGTATCCTTGCCTGAGAAATATATTTTTATTGGGTTTTATTCATAATGTGAAATTTTTGTATGTTACTTTCAAAATATTTTAGTATTAAAATGAGATCTCTCTTTATTTCAAACTTGAAATTTAATCTGTATAATGTTCATCTATAACCACAGTAGAAAATCATAGACTATGAGTTCAAACGGCTTGACATCTAATCCTAGATTAGCCATTAATTAACCAAATCATTTGTCCTCTTCAGGTTTGTAAAGTGATGGCATCATAATTCTCAGAGTATTCTCTAAGGTCTCAAATTCTAGGACTCTCTGATACTCCAAGACTTCCTGTATCATTTCCAGTCTTCTGTGACATTAGTACTTTTTAAAAAGTAATTTTAAAAATAACAAAAGCATTGAAGACACTTTAAACAACTTTTTTTTGCAAATTTATTTTAATTAATTAATTTAATTAACAAAAAATTCCAGAAATTACAATACAGGCACTTTCTGCAAGTCACTCTTTGTCAAGTAGCACCTCCTCTGTCTGCCTGTTCGATGCATTTGCAGAATTGTGTAATATTTCCAGAGTGCCATATAAAACAACTGGGCACTCTTGCAATATTGCATAGTTAAGAGATAGCTGGACTAGTTGGTGGTCCAATTCCTACAACAGTCCTGAAAGGCATTTGCTTTCATCTAGCAACTGGCTACCATGGTGGTAACAGATGACTTTTAAACAGCTGTCACAAGCTGAAAACAAAACAAAATAAAAAAGCCACCCTCCCACACTATGAACAGACAGCTTGCCAATAGCTAAAACAAATCCTTCTAAGATCGTTTTAACAAACAAACTTTTTTTTTTTTTGGTTATTGTTATAATTAAATAGACACTCATAAAACTCAGACAAGCTGGCTTCGTGTTTCCCACAGACCTGAACCGCCTGAATTTTCTAATGGGATCACAGCAATTAGTGGTTTCCAGATGCATTTAAAATGTGTCAAGTGCCTGCAGGGATTGGCTTTTAAAGCATACACAGTCTTCAAATGGTTCACTCTCAAGAATCTACTATAAGCCCCATGAGGTACTATGACGTCTATGTAATGTTAGACTGGAGTTTGGTGCTTAAGTTGCAATTAATAAGAAAAAAAAAAGGGGGGGGGATTTTGTGTCTTACATACAGTTTTCTTTTTACCTCCTTCTTCTCTTTTAATGGCCACATTACCAGTTCCCTTGTTATCTGAAAATCAGAAATAACCATCAGCTCTCCTTGGAGAAAAAGCTGGAATGAATGGTGTTGGGAGAAGAAAGTTCTTGGTGTCCATGGGTCATGAGGCACTCCTGGAAAACTCATTCCTGGGCTGTGGCTAATTGAACTACAAACATGTCAGTCTAACAATGTTAACAGTTTATGGCACCTATGTTGAAATGTCCAGCCTTCTTTTACCTGCTCCTGGACAATCTCTCCCTGTCACAAGACTCTTCTTTAACTGAAAAACTGAGTCTTTAATGTTTATACCCAGCGTTTTACCTTTGCTTGAAACTAGGCAGAAGGCAAGTTTGTGGTCTGTTTTCTCATAATTGGCAGTGCTGAAAACAAGGCATGAGAATAAAAACATTTTTGATGAAAAATGCATTTAGCGGGTGGCTTTTCTCCTCCAGTCACTGACATGGTTATCTTCCCTTGAGACATATCCAAGCCTCATGTCCTTCATATTTTTTTTTTCCTTTTAGATTCCGTGTGGACAACGCATAAACAAAAATGAGAAACACGAAGAGAGACTGGTAATGTTCACCAATCAGCAAGAGGATTCTGAAAGGTAACCATGACATTTTATTTAGAGGGTGTGTGCCTCTACTAGTAATGTTCTAACTGGAGCACTTCTGCTGTCAGAGATGATGAGTCTATTAGTAGTAGACGAGAACCTATCTGGATCAAACCATATAGAGTAGATAAGAAAAAGAGGATGGAGAACAGTGTGGACGTTTTGAACACATTTTCTTCCATTGCTATCTCATGGGCAAGAATTATGGTAGTTTATGGAGGTTTTGCTTCTTCTTCTTCTTTTTTTTTTTTTTTTTAAGTATTTGGTAAATTTCCCTAGGCAAGTTTGGACCTTAAGACAATTTCTCTTGAATAGCAGAAATGTTCTCCTTGAAAACAACTCTATTTTATTCATAAGGTGAAGAGGTAGCTGTATCTTCACTCCTCAGTTATAAAATCCTTAGCTCATGGATAGGGTGAGAAATTTACTAAATCCTTTAGCAAAAAATCCCGTTGTCAGTCACTTTCCACATTCAATCAACCCCTTATGGCTTGTCTCAAGCCTCATCCTATTCATTGACCTGTATAGTTATTTCTTCGACTTTTTATTTGGCACCTTTTGTGTGCAAGATATTTGCTAGCTACATGCAAAAGATGAATCAGGTACAGACTCTATCCTCTAGCTGTTTGCTGTTTGCAGGTAAAAAGCCAGGCACATACCTCAGGATAATATATATTCAGTGTTTGCCTCATAAGTGAGGCACAGATATGTTGCTCTAAACAATCAGAGGAAGGTGAGAATCCTCTTTGCAGACGTAAAGAGAAGCGTGAAGAAGGAGTTGTTTGGCCTAACTTCTGGCAAAAATAAGATGGGAGAAAAGATGAGAAAGAGAAAGAAATGGTGTTCCAGGTTGAAGGCATAAATGTCCTCATAGGAAAGTTGAGGACTTTTGAAGGGACCAAGGGAGCAGTTAATTGCGGCTTCCACATCTGGCATGTAATACAAAACACATCCTGAGTGAGACACCAAATAGCCAAGAACTTATTCTGTAGGCTGAGGTTTCTCTGTCTAGAAAGACAAAACTTCTTTCAGGTAAAAGTTTATTTGAAGAAATAAGTCAGTGTTTCTCAAACTGGGGTTCTCATAAGCCCCTCGGTCTGAGGCATATGTCCAGGGTTCCGGATCTGTGAAAACCTATTCATAAAGAGGGGTTCATATGTACTTCCAATATGAGAGTCATGACCACACACAAGGGCAGCCACTACAAATTTTGAACAGGGGACTGACAACAGGCGAATCTGCCTACAGTGTTTGAAACTGGCAAGGGGGAAGAGTAGGAACTTGAACAAATATAGAAATGGTGATTTCTCTTAACCCTCTCAATCAGTATCTATAACAAGCATTTTATCCTATAATTGTATAAATTTAGCATTTTATTTTGTACTACTCTTTATTATTCTACAACGGTGCTGGGCGTGTAAGTCTTGTGTCCTTGTAACATTTTATCCACTTCAAGACAAAGAACGTGCCATACAACAGCATAACCTGCTTTAACAGTAGGTCTACAAACAAGCATTGATCCATTTCATACAGTTTTACAACATGCAAGTAAAATATAAATTTATATCACAGGAGTACTCTGGGGATTAACTGATTATATTGACAACCTCTAAGATACTACAGATATTATAGAAGCATAGAATACAATCTATGATGCTGAATGATTTCTAGGAAAGATGATACCCATTCTCCGTTGGTAGAAAGGCCCATATTTGCCAACTTTTAAAGTTTAAGAGAACGAAGAAAAGCGAAGAGAGGACAGAAGGAAGGAGGGAAGGAGGAAGGAAAGGAAGGAAAGAAGACAGATCCATTGTTTCTGTGTTTTGAAGATATGTATATCTTTAGCTTTGTCTTCGGTATATCCACTCTATAAAGAGGTAGGGACTAACCTTTTCTTCAGGCAGAGAATCGTATGAACTCAGTTCCCTCTTCAGTCTTATTCTGTTGCTTCCTCCTGCAGTGCACATTAATGCTGAGATTCTCTCTATTTACCGATGATGAAAATTACACAGAATTTACAAGTTAACATATTTTTTTTCTACGGTAAGAAAAAAAATTGTATTTCTGAGAGAAAGAGAGAGACTAAGTAATTTTAAATGCTCAAGAGATGGTTTTCAAGTTAACATTTTAAGGTGGCTATGACTCAGGGTCCAGAAGAAGGGTGACTGGATGAGGCGGACATTGTAGTCTGTTTTTGTCTCAGGCAAGTTGAAAAAGAAAGGTAAAAAAGGAGATGAGAGGCAACAGAGCAACAACAGAATAGTGAGTGCTGAGTCATCTTTTCTTCTTGCTTTTCTGCATGGACTCCTTTCTAATTGAACCATTATAAGTTCTGCAGGGATATAACTTTCCATCTTTTGAAGTACTACATATTGATATTATGGACGTCATACCAAGCTTCTTTTTCAAAGCGAAAGTAAAGAGTGGAGGAAACAACTCTGATCCCAGTGGGGGATTATCAGAGTAAATACAATATTTTATAGTTTTTACATTACCCTTTAACAGGATCTCAAAGCATATTGTTTTAAAAGCAATCCCACTCAACATATTATGATCCTGGATTGGTCTTTGTTTTAAAGTACCTTTATACTGCCAACTCCTCACCTTTATTGTTTTTTAATTTTTTTAACGTTTTTATTTGCTTTTGAGAGAGAGACAAAGATAGAGCACAAGTCGGGGAGGGACAGAGAGAGAGGGAGACACAGAATCCGAAGCAGGCTTCAGGCTCTGAGCTGTCAGCACAGAGCCTGCAGCAGGGCTTGAACTCACGAACTGGGAGATCATGACCTGAGCCGAAGTCGGACGCCTAGGCACCCCCTGCTAGCTCCTCCTCTTAATTGTTCTTTCTTTTTTTAATTTTTTTTTAACTTTTATTTATTTTTGAGAGACAGAGAAAGGCAGTCTGAGCGGAGGAGGGAAAGAAAGAGAGAAACACAGAACTCGAAGCAGGCTCCAGGCTCTGTGCTGTCAGCTCAGAGCCTGACATGGGGCTTGAATCCACAAACCACAGAATCATGACCTGAGCTGAAGTTGGATGCTTAACCGACTGAGCTGCCCAGGGGCCCTCATCTTAATTTTTCTAAAGTAGATGTTTCCTTGTCTTCACATTTTATTTTATGAATTATATTTTTAAATGAATTATGTGTTCAGAAAATTATAGCCTAGCAAGGAAAACTACTGTGATTCATTATAGCCTCAAATAGAGGTAATCTCAGAAAAATAAAGTGAATGGTAAATTCTCATGAAGTGTCTTTTACCTGGTCTTAAACTTATTCATGTTAGCACTCATTCAACCTATGTACTAAACACGATTGAATACAATCTCAGTTATTCGTTGCTTTCTGGGAACAATGTACTGGTTTCAGATGCACTTAAGGAGCTCCTGTGTCTTTCCACATATTCAAAGTGCTCAAATTTCTTTATTCAAAGCACTGGTGTACTTTAAGAAAATTAACCAATAGGGATGCCTGGCTGGCTCAGTTGGTTGAGCTCTGACTCTTGATTTCAGCTTAAGTCGTGATCTCACAGTCGTGAGCTTAAGCCCTGTGTCGGGCTCCCTTGCTGGGTGTGGAGCCTGCTTAGGATTCTCTCTCTCCTTCTTTCTCTGCCCTTCCCCCCATCCTTCTCAAAGGGAGGAAAGAAGGAAGGAAGGAAGGAAGGAAGGAAGGAAGGAAGGAAGGAAGGAAGGAAGGAAGGAGGGAGGGAGGGAAGGGGACAGAAAAAGAAGCGATAGTTGCTGGGATTTTTGTTTTTTGTTTTGTTTTGGTTTGGTTTTTTTCCATATGAATACTACACTCCCCTCCAGATGCAGTATTTGGCAGTCAAACAGCTGCTGGCTATTAAGTGTCCCTTAAAGCTCCATTTTTTGCTCATAAAGGGAAGAGAAGTGTAGGGACTTTTATGGGGTGACAGGCAGATGTTTTTGTTGGAGCAAGACTATGTATGTGGTGAGCAAAAGCTAAAGTGATCTCTTTTATGATATCATCAGCATTTTTACAATTCCTTTGGCCTCTTTGTTTTTAACTGCCTTCTTACCTGACCTTAAATTAAAGTATTTTGGAAAGGTAGAATAAAGGGCCATTTATACAGTTGCTGTCCACATTACAGACAAGTCAATGGGACCATCTACTTTCTCAGACAAACAGAGATTATTCTCTGTCCATTCATATTGTTTCATGGGGTAGAAGAGAAATTGATCTTGAAGTGCTGAGTAAGTATTTTTAATGACTCACAGAACATCACACATCATCATTTTTTCTCATAAATTTTACTAATTCTTAGTCATGCTTTAAGCAGTTTCAGTATTAAAGTTCACAAAACAAATTTGTCAGTTTTTCATGAATTATAGATATTCAAACTAATAAAAAAACAAAGTCATACTGGGTTTCTGGACAATAGTCTAAGTCTTTTCTCTTTCTGAGAAAAAAAAGTGCTATCTCAACTATGTGTTTATGTGTAACACATTAAGTAAAATTAATGTTTATTGGATGGATAAATTCACAGAGATTTAAGCAAGGGACTTTTGGAAAACTTGTGTTTTCAGCGAGACTCTATAAAGCACGTTTTGGAAGAGGCTCTTCATGTAAACAACACCCATGGGATAAACATAGACTTCATTTTCTGAGGCCTAGCTTATATAGAATGCCTAAGAAGATGTCTGTAGCATATCTTCTGTTCTGCCTGTTTTTAATACCTCATACCTCCATAAATTCTTTGTTTGATTCCATGCAACAATCATTTGTAAAATCCCTACTATGTGCTAGGAAGTGCTGGGGAGATGTTGTTGGAAGGAATAGCAAATTAGAATCCTCCAAAGAATCTACTTATCAGTTCTCTGGGAAGGACTAGTTCTGCCTCTCAGCATGAAATCTGTGTATCTGGAAACTGGATCTGCCAGCTTTTATCTTAATAGAAATGTCTTTGATATTAACTGTGGAGAGACAGAGCTCGCTTAGAGGTCTATACCAGATCCTGGGCAGGTCACAGACAACACACAGCCAGCTGAATGAGTTATGTATAAGTTTTTCCGTTTGGCAACTCTTTCTGTTTGGCAGCTCTCAGAGTTGCCGTTTTGTGCTGAAGGCTTCAGAATTTAAGCTAAAGGCATCTCCTCCAACGTGGTAATTAAATACACAGATCTTCTAAGCCAGTATAGTCAGTTTTCATGGCTCAAACTTGACACAGTTCAAAGCCCACTAACAGGATGGAAGGCACCGCATTAGCAAAATTCTGATTTTCAGCGCAGTTGGAAATAACAAATTCACAATTCCTTTCGTGCTGTTCAGACAGGAAGTTGTGTGAATACACTACGTGATACAATAATGAAGAAAAAAAATGAAGGGACTTGAGTTTAGAAAGTTCAGCTTGGTTTCGGCTTAGATCTTTCTCTTTTATTCCTTAATATAAATTGAAAATTTAAATTTAATATCCTCAGTAAACTGGGTTCTTTTCATCTCTGGTAGGCTTCTGCTTCGAAAACTAGCTACGTCTGTTCAAACATGGGTTTACTTTAGAGAGTAGATATGTTATGTTCAGAATTTGTTTGCTATAAATTTTTACTCCCCACTCTTAGACATTTATATCATTTGCTAATTTGTATTTTGATATAATACTCTACCTACCACTTTGTATTCTGAATATACTGCTCTGTTAGGATTGTAATTACTTATATCACACATCACCTCACTTTCCAAGGCAACTGGACTAGAGATTTATTTTTCCGTTTCATGTCTAGAAAATATTCTTAAGCCAGGGACATCTGCTTCCCGAGCACAACTGCTTCCATTGTTTTAACCATATAAGATCCTTCATTCTCTTTATATTACCCGAGTGGTGTTTTCAATCATTGTGGAAGATACCAGCACATTAAAAATCAAAATAAAACTTATTTTAAGATTGAAACCATTTGGCTTACTTGCCTTTTAAAAAATGTTTTCATTTTGGGGGCGCCTGGGTGGCGCAGTCGGTTAAGCGTCGGACTTCAGCCAGGTCACGATCTCGCGGTCCGTGAGTTCGAGCCCCACGTCGGGCTCTGGGCTGATGGCTCAGAACCTGGAGCCTGTTTCCGGTTCTGTGTCTCCCTCTCTCTCTGCCCCTCCCCCATTCATGCTCTGTCTCTCTCTGTCCCAAAAATAAATAAACGTTGAAAAAAAAATTAAAAAAAAAAAAGTTTTCATTTTGCTCTATACCTTACCACACTTTATTTTAGAACACAAGCAAGAAAAGAAATATAAATATTAGCAGCAAAACTTAAGTTTCACACCCTATGCTGTCATTATTAATACTTGAATGTGACATTGTTGGGGTGCTTTTATTCATAATTGTACTTACACTTGTTTACTATTTTACACAGCTCAGAACATCTTTACACATTCATGTCTAAATTTAGAGTAGGTTACAATCTACACGGAAAAGTATATGATTCTTATTTATTTCCAACTGCTTCCAAGTCTTATCTGCTGAATAGTTAGTTGCTTCTAATAGGAAAAGAGCTGATCACAGTGAGTAGCGTGCATGGTAAGTGCCCTAAAAATGTTTGTTGAGTAAGGGGACACCTGGGGATTAATTTAGCCTGTAAGGTGGCTCTATTTTTATGCCAAGGGGAACCATTTTCTGGTCGTTACAAAATAACCTGCCACCATGCCATCTTCTTATCCTCCTTGTCTTTTTCTTGCTATTTGAAAGTAGTTTTTATTTTCTAATTATAATATTAAAACATGAGCTATAAGTCAGTTCTTTCCATGTGTGGCCACTCTAAGAGTTGCTTTATTTATGCAAAAGGCTTTACATGTTTAAAATACAGACAAAAAAGAAAGAAAAGAAAACTCAGGTTTAAACCCACTCTCCCAAATAACTACTGAATATTTCAGATATCTGTCTACCTTTCCATTTTTTTTTTTTTTTTCTTTAAAAATAAGTCCATTGTTGGGGAAACTGAGTGGCTCAGTCAGTTAAGCATTCAACTTTGGCTCAGGTCATGATCTCAGAGTTCTTGAGTTCCGGCCTGTGTCAGGTTCTGTGCTGACAGCTCAGGGCCTGGAGCCTGCTCTAGATTCTGTGTCTCCCTCTCTCTCTGCCCCACTCCCCCTCAAAAAAATAAATAAACATTAAAAAAATTTTTTTTTAAATAAGACCATAGCAAAAGATTGTCTTTGAAACTTTTTTTTAAATATTTATTTATTATTGAGAGGCAGAGAAAGACAGAGCATTAGCATGGGAGGAGCAGAGAGAGGGGGAGACACAGAATCTGAAGCAGGCTCCAGGCTCTGAGCTGTCAGCAAAGAGCCCGATGTGGGGCTCGAACCCACAAACTGCGAGATCATGACCTGAGCCGCAGTTGGATGCTTAACCAACTGAGCCACCCAGGCGCCCCCCCTCCTTTATTTTTTTTTTTAATGTTATATTATAAATATTTTCCCAGGTAAATATTTCTCAGTAGTATCCAGTTATATAACTATTTCAGCGTTTATTTAACTGGTTGCATGTTTGAGTTGAATTCAATCTTTGTCTATTACAAACGATGCTACAACGAGCCCACTTGTATTTAAACTTTTGTGCACATTCACTTTTGTTTTCTTTGGATAAATTCCTAAAAGGGGAGTGTTGAATAAAAGTTTGGAAAACCTCAAGACTTTTTATATGTACTCACAATGCTCTCAAGCAAAATAACACCAGTTTACCTTCCCTGCAGGGATACAGAGAATAATTTTTCTGCATTATTAGTATTACTCCACATATTATTTAGTGTTGAACCAAGTACTACTTCAGTCTGGTCAAAAGTTCTCTCCTAAGAATGTTCTCCCTCACTTGAGTTAAAAGTTGCTCTGCTGCTTTAGTTGGTTGACTTTCGAGAAGTCCTCCTCAGTAAATGAGACACCCTACCTCTGATATTTTCTCTACAGTCAATCCCTTCAGATGCTGTTTTTTCTAACACCCTCCCTTCTTGAACTCCTTGTTCAGCTCTCCAATCTGGACTGTTACTCTTTGGCCTATAGTGCACCTTTACTTCCTAGAATTTTCTGTACCACCTCAGAACTTCTGATCATTGGGTCTTTTCTGGCTGTTCAGTTTTTCTAGCGAGGACTTTTCCAAATACGTAGTCTTGAGACATATGGCTGGTTATAGGTATTGTGAGCAAAAACGTGGGAAGAGATCTTCTACTACAGTTTTCTATGTAGATTTTCATGCAACCCCTCACCCTCACCCCTCTCTGTCCTCCACTGAGCCTGTGTCCCTGAGCCCAGAGGCTTTTGGTTTTATCTTCCCAGAAGAATCAGTCTCTGGCTACGCATATAGTGTTAAAGATGGTTGCCAGGCTGCACGGGTTCCTGTGGGAAGAGACCTGAGGGATTCAAGTGCTCCAAAATCAGACACTGAATCACTTCCCTTGTTTCCCATTTTTTCTTCAGCCTTTTCAAGTGCTTAGCCTCTCAGAAATTCTTTGGAGAAAATTGTCCTCACTTCTTGCTGGCATCTTTCTTTAAAGAGACTGGTTTTAACTTCCTGTGCCCCCATAATTCAATTGAAACTTCTTGTCTTCTTCTAGGAAGTGATTAAGAAAATCTCAGCTACCCGTGTCTCCTTTTCCAGTTCTCTTTGTCCTTGTGGGCTAATGATAGTTTCAAGAATTCATTTCTTGGGATTCTAACAGGGTTTCAAGAAAAGAAGAGTTAAATTCATATGTGCTATATACCTTATTGATATAATGTTTATCTGCTCATTACTGAAACAAAGTATGTCAAGATCAATTGTAAGAATTATATAAGTGAGACTTGGTGTTTAATGTTATCTGACATTTTCAAATTAATGGCCAGAGATAGGTGAATTATCAAGTGTATTTACTTCCAATTAATTTCAGAGTGTTAACTTGTCTCATTTAATGCTTTGCCTCTGAATTTTACCTTACTGATCACAACCCCAACTTTCTTGGTGCTTTCATTTGTCTGCTCAGCCTTAGCCCAGTCTTTACTTTTAGCCTCTCTGAATCCCTTGGTTTTGGAGTGTCTTTTCTTCAGCATAGATTTGTTTTGCTTTGTAAATCACATTGAAAATCCTGTTTATTAAGTAGCCGAGTTAATCCCATTTCCATTTGTTGATAAGACCAGTGTATCTGTTCTCGATTCTGTGTTACTATTTGATGTTAACATTAATATCAGATTTACTTTGTTTCTCTTAATCTGTCTTATTTGCTTAGATTTGGTACTTATTTTTGCACTTAGGAAAGCTTGTATTTTTGTTTTAGTAGTTGACTAACTCTGTGCTAATAACTCTTAAAATTCCCTTGATCTTTTTTTCCTTAATTAGTCTTCTACTATTTGTTAGATTTAAATGACATTTGTTGACTTCTATCTATAACTTATGCAGCAATCAATGAACTTATTCTAATATCTACTTTTTCCCTTCTCCAATTTTTTTTCTTTTTCTAAGTTACTTTCACTTTGTAAGAGCACATACAATTTACATAACACTTTTTCATATTCGTCCTCGCCTTTGTTTTAGTTCTGGATGTATTCTTAGGTCTACTATTTTAATACTCATCAACAGTCCTTTTGCCAAAATTTCCTTTAGTTGTGATACATATAAAACAGCTTCACTGGATGCAAAATTCTTTACTCATACTTTCCTAAGTTAAAAAAAAAATCTGTGTCATTTTTGTCTTGTTTTTGTATGTTTCAGTCAAGAAACTTTGTAAGTTTCTTGGTATTTTTTTTTTCCCAGATGAACATATTTTTTTCTGATTCTTTAAAAGTAAACAGTTTTGCTAGACTCTGACTTGTAATTTCCAAGGTATATGATGGGCACTTTCAACAGCAACTTTAAGGTTTTACTTTTCCTTTGATTACAGTTTTAACAATAGTTCTACTCCATTATTTTATTTTTCTTAATTGAGGAAAATCCATTGTATATAGGATCTTTTTTGCTGTTCTATATTTAGTACTTTCTTTCTGAGCCTTTCATTTTATTTTTGTTTCCTCTACTCAAAACATCTTATTAGACTTGCCATCAGATCTATTCTCCCTTGGATACTTTGTAATTTGGGCTTCATCTATGAGATGATTTTCATCATCGTCTTCAATTTCTTTCCTGAATTTGGTCATATCTCATTTTAAATTAAAAAAAAAAAATTTTTGTCCACTTCTGTCCTGAGTTTTCTGAATTTATGATTTAAAGTCCTCTTTTATATCTAACAATACTTATTTAGAAATGTTGGAGGAGAGTTGTTTTATTGCACTTTCCCTCTGTTTTGTGTTTATTGTTTTATTTTTAATTAAAAAACACTTTGTAATGTTTACTTATTGTTGAGAAGGAGAGGGCAGAGCAGGGAAGGGGCAGAGAGAGGGAGAGAGACTCTGAAGCAGGCTCCACACTGTCAGCACAGAGCCCAATGTGGGGCTCCAACCCACAAATCATGGGATCATGGACCTGAGCCAAAATCAAAAGTCAGTCACTTAACTGACTAAGCCATCCAGGTGCCCTGTGTTTGTCGTTTTGGAGAATATTTTCATCAGCTAAAACCTTTTGATTGTCATTTTCTTTTTTCTTCTTTCAGTTTTTAATGGATGTTGCCTGTCATTCTGTAATCATTTTTCTGGACTGGGTATAGCAGGTGTTTCTGTGTAGATATGGTGAGTGTGTCTTACTAGGTTTCTTAGTCTAAGAGAACCCTCTTCTGTTGATAAAGATAACTGCTTTTTCTTTGGTAGTTGATGTATTTGAGGTTGATGTATATTCTGATTTTTATTTCCCTAGGGTTCAGTTCCACCGCTGGTTTGCTTATATCCTTTCACCACCAAATTCCACAGGACACTTCTTTCTTCCAAATCTCATGCCTTCTGTTCAGTGGTGCCTTCCCAGGGCTGCCACTGTTAAGAGATCTTGGGCTTCCAGCTTCCAGAACTTTGAGAAATACATTTCTCTTGTTGAAGCAACCCAATCTGTAGTATTTTGTCATGGAAGTCTGAGCAGCCTAAGATACTTATTTATGCTGCAGTTTCCTGTTACTGATTTTATTTGCTCTCCTTGTTGATCTGTAAGGATTTGGGAGAATGTGCGGAGGAATTTGGATGAGGCAGCTGCTAATATCTAATAGGCATCTAGAAGTCCAGGCAATGTATTGGTAAGTATTCCTTAGAGAAGCACAAGTGCTGTTATTATCAACCTTAGTTCGATTGAAGACTATTGGAAATGCTCTAGAGTGTACAAGGAGTTACCTCATCTCTATACAGTGGTGATCTTTTTAAAAAGTATTATATGGCATAATTTATTAGAGGATGGTGAAACCCCTTCTCATCAATGGCTCAGGGCAGCACACCTACCCTTCTGAGCAAAGCTGGTAGCAGAAGGTCTTATTTATTGACAAGAAAAGGGCATCTAATATTTCAATGACACCACTTAAAATCAGTATTGTGGTTAAGAGTGTGGTTTCTTGAGTCAGACTGCCTGAGTTCAAATCACACTTTTTATTTAAGTTACTTAATCTCTCTAAAATCTTCATTGTCTCATCTTCCCAACGGGGGTAATCATAGTTGTGAGTATTAAATAAGATAATACGTTTAGAGCTTCTGACACATAGTAAGCATTCAATCAACATGCAGATCTATTTAAAACAACCAATTAGCAACCAAATTAGGTTATGGCATAGAAAACAGTTGCCTTAAAAGTATTTTCAACTTTCAGTAATTGTCGCTTAGAAGCAGTCATGTGAGATTAGGTGTAAATTATACGTAATACCCAAAAATGTGTCACGGATTTGTTTCTTACAATAACAAATATAAGGAACATCTAAGACAATTCTTGACCTATAGTAAACTTTAATAAATATTTGTTGAGTGAGTAAATAAAAAATCATATAACAAAATGATGTAACTGATATTTATCTCACCTCATTTGGGATCAAAGAATAGAGGATCTTGATTCTTCTACAGTTATTTTATGGAACTTCAGAAGTACAAATAAATATGTGTGAGATTTGCCATAATTTTACTGATCTGAATGTATAAGGTTAATATGGAGGCTTGTTATTTCCTCTGGGCTCACTATTCCTTCTATATATGATGATATTTAGGTTAATATAAACAGCACTTATACCCTTTGTGGACATCTTTCTTTCTGACAGCAAATGAGTGATTTTTTGCACACCAAATTCTCCCAAAACCAGCTGGGTGTTCAATTCAATTTATTCAATTCAATTCTGACACCAACTCCCTGGAGTTAGCACAGCTGCCACAGTTTAAGGGTTGAGTCCTGCAAGACTGACCCCACTTTGAACTCCAGTCACAAACCCCAACAGCCACCTATACTTCTGACTGACCAGCTATACATTTGAAGGTTCCACAGACCTCTCTTCAGGTTCAATAACTCATTAGAATGGCTCACGGAACACAAGAAAACATTTTTACATTTACCAGTTTATTATAAAGCATACAGCTCAGGAAAGGCCAAAAGGAAGAGATGCATAAGGAAGGTACGGGGGTGGGGGGAAGCCCGGACTGAGCTTCCTTGCCCTCTCAGTAAGCCAGCCCAAAGATCTCTAGGAGTCCCTCCTTGGGTCACCTCACTAGGATAAATG
This sequence comes from Prionailurus bengalensis, assembly GCF_016509475.1. Lineage (NCBI taxonomy): Eukaryota > Metazoa > Chordata > Mammalia > Carnivora > Felidae > Prionailurus > Prionailurus bengalensis. The sequence goes on from NC_057344.1 coordinate 103,718,127, forward strand.
TAGGTGTGATCAAAAGGAGCTCCCTGTGAATAAGAAGACACTCTCATCACGCAGGAAACTTCAAGGGTTTGAGGAGGTCTGCTAAGAACAAAGGCCAAAGACCACGTATACTTTTATTATGCCACACCCAGTTTTTGGCCTTCTTGTGTAAATTGCTCTGCTCCTCTGTCTGGTCAACTATGCCTCAAATCTGCATGTTTGTTATCCTTGTTTTCGTTCACTAACATCTTAACTCAGTGCTGAAGCAGTTAAATAAAACACTTAAAAATCATTATGAAGTAATGTGGAGAGTAAGATCTAAAGAAACATAGCACCTACATAGAATTAGTCAATAACAGAGTAAGTCAATGACATTTAACTATTATAAATCATGTATTGGTCTGTCCTGGTTTCTACCAGGCTTGAATAGGCTTAACCTTAATTAAATTTTCTCTGATTTTTCTGAGACTTGTTAATTTTTCGCTGTGATTTAGAAGTTCCTTCTATAATTGTCAGAATTTAAAATTTTTTTTTTTCAACGTTTATTTATTTTGGGGACAGAGAGAGACAGAGCATGAACGGGGGAGGGGCAGAGAGAGAGGGAGACACAGAATCGGAAACAGGCTCCAGGCTCTGAGCCATCAACCCAGAGCCCGACGCGGGGCTCGAACTCACGTACCGCGAGATCGTGACCTGGCTGAAGTCGGACGCCTAACCGACTGCGCCACCCAGGCACCCCTATAATTGTCAGAATTTAATGTCTTCTTTATGTTTTAGGTTAAAATAGATCATTGACCATTGTTTTTTACTCATCCTGTGCTTGTTTTCATTGTACTTTTGAACAAATCTCTGAACATTCAGGGTCATCTTTTCAATTGCCAGTAGTTAACAATGCTAAAAAACAGGGGAAAAAAACAAACACCAAAACAAAACACAAGAAACAAAAAACAAAAAACACAAACCTAGACCACATACACAAGATATTCTCACTAGTGTGACCCTCTATGACTGTTCTTTTCCAATGAGAAGATTTTCCTTTACCTGACCACCTCATTTTGTTCTTAGCTCTTTGCCCTTTGGAGTTAATACTTAAGTTTATTCCTATTGTGAGTCAAAATGTCAAGAGGCAACCCCATAAATACAAAATTAGATAGTTCTGTACCCTCAGGGGCTTAGTACAAGAAAAACCCAGAATAGATCCAAGTCTAACATTTCAACACCTTTAAATACATTTGTATTTAAAAAATCAAAACACTAATGTGTCTGTGATAAAATGCCTCTGACAATAACGACTAATTTGTAGATTATCTTTAAGGAAGAAGTTCATCATCATTATATTTAACTTAACTGCAAATTAGGAAATAACTGTGGCTTCTTTATTATTTTAAGGTGAGGATTAAATTTGATCAAGTCTTATATTCATATCATTTGAATATATGATACATATCATATATCAACATAACTAAAAGTATGTCTTCATGGGGTTTCTTAAAGACATCCAAAATAAGAGGTTCAAAAAAAAAAAAAAAACCTCTATTTCTCTAAGTATCTCAAATTTCCTCCTCCCTCATTCTTCTCTGTCTCAATAAAGGACAACTCCATTTTTTTTTTCAGGTGCTTAGTCTAAAAGAACTTTAGAGGCATCCTTTAACTACCTAACTCTCTTCTCTCTCTCTCTCTTTCTACCTCCCTGTCTCTCTCTCTCTCTCTCTCTCTCTCTCTCTCTCTCTCTTTCTCTCTCACCCCCACCTCCTTTCCTCCTCTTTCTGGTTAAATTACACCCCAAATCCAATCCTTTTCTCTCCACATCCCCACTACCACTCAATCCAAACCATTAGTATCCCTGCCTGGATTATTGCAATTATTTTCCAAATAGGTTTATACCTTTTTCCTTTACTTCCCTTTACACAGCAATCAGAGTGATCTTTCCAAAATATGTCACATCATACCACTTCTCTGCTCAAAACCCTCATCTCCTCAGAATAAAAGCCAAGATTTTTTTCTTTAATTAAAGTATAGTTGATACACAATGTGACATTCAGGTATACAACATAGTGATTCAACAACTCTATACATTGTTATGCTCACCACACACACACACACACACACATACACACACACACACACCAAGATCTTTTTTAATACCCATAAGCCCTCCTTGGGTTGACTCCCATTTACTTCTAGTATTATCAGCTACAGCCCCCCTTCTAGCTCCCTCTACTCCAGTCATACCTTCTTCCTTGCTGTTTGTTGGACATACCAAACAAGCTCAAGCCTTAGAGTCTTGGCTAGTGGCTACCTTGACCAGAAATACTGCTTCCCCAGTACGCTACATGGGTCACTCCTATACTCACTGTAAGTCTTGCTCAAATGTCACCTTCTCAATGAGCCCTGCCTTTGATCACCTATATAAAATTACAACTCCTACCTCCCCAAACCAACACCCATAGTCCCGATCCCATTTAACTTGCTTTTTATTTTTTCTATGACCCCTATACCTGTGAAAATGCTAGACAAAGAACTACTGAAGATGGGAAAAAAAAAGGAGCCCATAGGGAAGTTCAGTGAAGAACCAGGACTAGCAATTATAGAATATAACAAACAAATAAATAATAACCATATTGAAATATGATCAACATCATTGGTAATTAGGAAAACACAAATTAAAACAACAATGGAATACCCATTTTGGCAAAGATATTAATACATCTAGAGCTAACTCGTAGCAAAATAAGTCCTACACATAGATGATAGAAAAGAAAATTGTTATAACCAATTTGGAAAGTAACCTGGAAGCATTATTAAAAGTTTGAACATTCAAACCCTTTGACCCAACAATCTGGCTTTGGTAAATCTATTCTATATAAATAAAGTATCATTGTGTAAGAATATATTTAGATAAATATTTCTATTACATATTGATTGTAGTGAGATTAAAAAGGAAAAAATAATTAGAAACAGCTTGATATTCCATTATAGGGAAATGATTAGATTAATTTGGTCCATTCATAATTTTCAAATAATATCTGGCCATTAAAAATAACTGGTTAGAGCTATATGTATGAACCTGAAAAAAATGTTCAGAGTAATACAGAATAACCAAATAATTAGCAGAGTAATGTATAATATGACTATATTTTTACTTATTTATTTTTATATATTTTTATTTTAAAACAGAAAGAAAGAAAGGAAATATTGTCTATATATATATATATATATATATATATATACCTATATTTGTTATGAGCATAGGGAAAAATATGGAATACTTATGTTAATACTAATTATCACAGTAAGGTAGAACTCAAGGAAGAATACAAATATTATTGTTTTCTTTTTATCTTCTCTAATGGATACTTATTAAAATAGATGTACTTTTATAGTGTAAAATTTTTTTTTAAAGTTTATTAATTAAAATTACATAACCTTGGGGTGCCTGGGTGGCTCAGTCGGTTGAGCATCTGACTTCGGCTCAGGTCATGATCTCACAGTCTGTGAGTTCAAGCCCCACATCAGGCTCTGTGCTGACAGCTCAGAGCCTGGAGCCTGCTTCGGAATCTGTGTCTCCCCCTCTCTCTGCCCCTCCCCTGCTCATGCTCTGTCTGTCTCTGTCTCAAAAAAAAATAAAAACATTAAAAAAATTTTTAAAAATACATAGCCTAATATTTTGATAAATATGCAGTGTTTATGTATCATACCAGAGGACCTAGATTTTTTTTTAAGATTTTTAAAATTTATTTTGGAGACAGAAAGCACAGCAGGGGAGGGGCAGAGAGAGAGAGAGGAGGACAGAGGATCTGAAGCAGGCTCCAGGCTCTGTGCTGACAGCAGTGAGCCCCATGTGGGGCTTGATCTCACAAACCATGAGATCATGACCTGAGCTGAAGTTGGATGCTCAACAAACTGAGCCATCCAGGCATCCCCAGAGAAGCTAGATTTTCATCTCCATTCTCAAAAAGAAAAAAAGTGACATTTTTAAATCAATTATATGATTTCAATATTGGGTTGACCTAAGGTTGTTCCTTTAACTTACATATGAGGAAAATGAGAGCCACATGCACTTAGCGGTTTCTTGGTTTATGACCATTGACTGAATGAATAACTGCATTAATTTTTAGGCAAAAAATGAGCTAAGTACTTGCCCAAATCACAGGTAGGTAGTGGCAAAGACACATCTAGAATCCAGATCTTCCAATTCCAGGTCCAGGGCTCTTTCCATGACCACATAGGCTTGGAAGACCAACAGGGAGAAAGTTGTTCGTGTTGTCTGAAACAGTGATAGGCTTGTCTAGAAAACTTACAAGTATTCCAGCTCTAAATCTGCCTACAGCAAAAATCATAGTGAAGAACCATTAGTTACGTTTTCCTCTTAGAAAGCTTATTTTTTGTTTGTTTGTTTTGGGTTCTTTTGCTTTTGTGTTTTGTTTCTTGAAGCATGCAAAATAATGCTTAGAAATTAATTTTAAACATATGAGACACAATACCAATAGAATACCTAATAACCAGATGTTGTATTCTGGAGCCTGCTGCTCTGTCAGAAGCAGGCCAGTGACCACATGCCGTCTTGCATGGTTTCTATCGTGAGTCCTCCTGTGGTCCTTTCCAAGCACTAAATAAAGCATCAACATGGCTACCCAGTTGTTCCCTTTTGTGGAACATTTGATTAGCACCTTTTCTGGACTTTCCTCACACCCCAAAACTTCCTCTACTTGCCCTCTAGTCATTCAGGCTCATCAGAAGCATCCACTGACGTAGCTTAGAGTCCATTCATAAATTAACTATAGTTACTGCAGCCACCAAATTTCCCCCTTGACCTTCAACTCCCACTCTCTTCCCCAACACACAGTTCCATTTTTACTAATATTCAGAGTCTCTTACCAAAAAGTGACCTTTACTTTCACTCTCACCTAGCAGATCCAAAGAACAGTTTCACTTTGTGATAATCTCCTCCCGGTTAATTCTACCTCAGATACATTATTTTCCAGTACAGTTCTGGTTTTTCTCTTAATAGAGTCTGAGCAGAGGACTTGGAATGGCCAACCAGGCTAGGCTGGAGTTCCAGAAATCTGATGGATAAAAAGAAACAAAAAGCTCTCTGACGGAATAAACCAAACCAAACAAACACACCAAAAATCTGCTTAAGAAAGGATAGCCAGAGTGCCTGTTTGCCCACAGTAATTCCCTGGTCAATAAATCAATCATGCAGTAAGTGCCAACCAGAGTTCTTTTTGAATTAGATTGTTCTGTCATAGGAAAAGGATGTTTTCTGATCAGCAGTTCGTTGGTGGTTACCAAAAGCACTACAGGAACTGGAAGCCTGCTGGTCAGGGCTTGTGCGCTCAGGGATCTCTTTATGCATCCAGAGACTGCCAGTGGCCCTGCAGCTGCCAACGGCCAAAACTCTGTGTAAAGATGAAAAACGTTGCTTAGAAGCGTGGAAAATCCCCTCAGCCTGACAAGTTCTAACTAGGTACGGTTTTGAGAAATTGGGTCTAAATAAAGACTGCTGAGGGCCCTACTACATCGTTTTTGAGAAATCTTGGACTGTTAAGAGTCCTATTCTTAAAGAGTATGCAAAGGGAATTTGTCATTTTTGTAAAATGTCTTCTTTGTAAAAATTCTTCTGCAGGGGTCCTAGGAACTCGCTGCCATTGCTTAGTACTCTCAGGTGGGGATGGTGTCCCCTGTTTGGGTGAGAATCGGCCAGAGGAAGTTCCTTTAGCATGTCTGTATCCCTGTGGGGGCAGTAAAGGAACTGATTCAAAGTGGTCTCAGTGCCTCGACACACAAACAGAAGAGCTGCCAAATTTCCACCCCAGTGGTGCCAGGGAGGGGCTCTGCCTCTGACTGTAGTTTTTGAGAGGGGACACAGTTGCCAGGGCACCACTAGCCCATAGAGTGCGTCGTGTGATTGAGAAACAGGGGCCCCCTTCTTCTGGGTGTATGCAGACCTCCCCAGAGCTGTTGGCGTGGCAAGTGGGGAATGGTGACATTCCAGCCTCCCCTGCCTCCTATGTCACACAGCACAGCAGCACCCAGAACAACTGCACCCTGGCAGTTCCCCTGACAAGTTATCTGCTCCGAAGTCACCCCAAAAAGATCAAGCTCCCTTAGCTTCCTTTCTTATTGAGAGTATTAAAGGGATGCTTCACCTCTGAGCACTGTGAATTTGGGTTTACGTGCGTGCTCTGTTTTCTCTTCTCTAGAACATTCTTCTCTAGGCGTTGCAGCTTGGCACACACAATCAGTTCCAGCTGAGTGTGGGAGAATTGGGGAGATAATAATCAGTTCAGTTATAAGTTTAATCTCACACCTCGCAACTTGTCACGGGCTGAAATTTTTAATCAATGGTTGCTAGTTGCCACTTCCCTAATTCATTAACCCCTGACTCACATCCAGGACATGTGGGGTCTGTGTTTCACCAGCCCATTTACCTCTGCCAGGCAGAGGCATCGCCAAACTACAAGAGGAGCAACATTCTTTTCTTACAGGCTTCATGCCCGAATTCTTTTACTTTTAAATAAAAATTGCTGTCAGTAACTGTTACATTTTATTAAACTTCTCCTAGCTCCTGCCCTTGCTGGGTCCCTGCGATTACGACCCTCTCCATGCCCAGGCAGTGTTTTTTATTTTGTTTGAGTTTCACCAAATCACCCCCTAAGCTTTTTACAACTTTGTATTTCCAGCCATCATAGGATCTGTACCCTTTTCAAAAGAGCTCTTTAGAAGTTTTACATGTTCAGGATAGTATCTTTCTGAGGAACCTCCCTAATTCTTCCTTTTTATTTAAAAAGATTTAAATACTTCAGAGCTATGTGTTTTATGACATAAACTCTAGGGCCATAATGCAGATCATAGTCACTTTTGAAGAGACAGGTTGTTCTCAGAACGCATTCCGTGATTTTGTTAACATTCTCTTTGAAACTATTCATATTTTCCAAACAGATGTACTAAAATTTTAATTATTTTAAAGCAATTAATCTTCTTGATCAGTACTTGGCCCTCACTGGATCATCTTCTGAGTCATGTTTATTAATGAACCTGACAGCAAATTCACTAATAAGTGTGTTTGGAGGCCGGATAATTATTGTTGTTTTTAAGGATGTGAGCTCCACAAGAGCAGGGATTTTCTTTTTCTTTTTTGTTCATTGATATAATGTGCCAGCCATCAAGAAGAACATCTGGCACATAGTAGGTGTTCAATAATTATATGCTGAATAGCTGAATGATAAAAATCCAGTCTTTTTTTTAAAATCTCTATAGAGCTGTGAGAATGATTTCATAAGTAAATAACATGTTTTGGGTTGTTTTTTTCTCTAAATGTAATTCCTTCTAATGAAAGTCGTGTACTACTCTTCGGTCTATTTCCAAAAGCTTGTGTAACTTTCCTGTAGTTTATTGCTTTTGCTTTAGCATTTCGGTTTGAAAAGCCTTTAAAAATGTTGTTGCCATTGTTTACTTTTCTTTCTTGTAATTTACATACAAAACAAAACAAAATCTTTCCTAACCCAGATTCCTGAGAGAAACCAAATATTTATACTGACCCAAAAATATATCTATTTTCTACACCCTTTAGTTCTTTTCTAGAATCTGTTGTTTTTAAACACGACAAAACATTTTTATTGCAACTCCATTTTTAAAATTGCTTTTGCCTAACTACAATCTTAGTGAAGTTCTCACATGTGTGTTTATTCAGTGAAGCAAGATTTGTCCTTACAGAACGATTTCTTTCTATAGCTTAAATTACTTTCATATTAGTAGATCTATATCATGAAATTACATTGCTGACAGGTAAAGTCTTTGCTTTTCTTATATGGTTCTTCTTATTAATTAAAATAATATTAGCAATCCTCATTTCTCTTTCCTGACGGCTAACATTTTTTGAGAAGGATTCCTAAATTTTCCCTCAAATTCCTTCAGAATCTTTGGGTGAATCCCAATTTTTTGTTTATGTGTACCTTTATAGCTAGACTTAGAATAGATCCTACGTGTGCTTGAGCTTGGACTTAGGTGTTGAGGAACACACAAAATCTTTAACAGGAAAGTTGAAAATCAAGTTTCTTAACTCCGAACATCCATCTGCTTGTTTTCGTTATTTTTTTCATAAGTTTTTACTTTAATTCCAGTTAGTCCACGTATAGTTAGTTTCTGGTGTACAATATAGTGATTCAACAATTCCATAAATCAGCTTTTACATTGTACTGATAGTCACACTGCCTTCTGACTGGTTTTTGCCTGTCTTGGTGTACTTAAATACATCGTATTTTATTGATGTTTATTAAGCCTCTTACTTTGAGCCAAGATGGTTCATGTTTATTCTTGAATGCTTTGAATTGAATTCCTTTTCTACTCACAGATTTCTTTACTGAAGGAAAGGCCTTTAATACTCTGACGATATATTAATCAGAAAAAGTAAAATATAAAAGTTTATATACCCTTAATCCCAATTTGCAAAAAAAAAATGCATGTGGCTTTATAAATAAAATAGAGTAAGTCTACCATCATTTTATTCTAAATTTTCTACATTAAAGTTGTACTCTTATTAATAGTTATTATAAAAGTATTTATTACAAAGTACTAAAATACTTGTTTTTTCCTATTTATTCAGCATTGTTGAGATTTGACTGTGCCAAATATTCATGCTTATATTTGGTATGGATGTGTATTTTTAAGCAATTAAATTTTTTTCATCTACAAAACTAAACTCTTTTCCCTGGACATTTATAATTTCATTTTTCTTAAAATAATCTGACCAATTTCTTGGCTTTCCAAATCTCATTGGAATTCTGAATCTAATTGTGCTATGATCTCCATTATGTGGTCAACCACACACAATTATTTCCTGTACCAGTTCCTAATTTTTTTAGTTCTTCAGGACCAAATCTTACATTTGGCTCTTTCCTTTCTTACTGTCTTTTTTTTTTCTTTTTTTAAATTTGTTGAAGGAAAACAAGCAAACAAACAAACACTGCTTTTAAAAAAGATCTACCTCTACCAGTGTCACTGTGATCTAAGATTTTACCTTTGGCAGTCTACACATAATCCCTGACCAATGGAATGCATTGGTTAAGAGCTCAGCTTGGGCAAATTGTTTCATCCTCCGTGAACTTCAGTTTCTTCAACTGTAAGACAAGGGATTCAGTTCCAACCTCAGGAGAGATGTCTATGGATCGAATGAGATAAGGCATATACAATGTTGGGTGCAATGCTGGGCTCAATAAATGCTCAATAAATGCTGCCATCTCTATGACTAGCCTGGCCAGGATGACTTTATGTTTGTCATATTTCAACAAACATCCCTGAGTGAGGGTGAATGTCATGTCTCTAGCATAATGCTACTGTTTGCTATCCATCCTGTCATTACTCATAAAAACTATCACCTCATCCACCTCTTGGTCCCTATTTTTATTACAGAATGCCACTTGGCCTTTGAAGATTTTTCTTTTTCCACTGGATCTCTGAAATACCAGTTATATGTGAGATTCACTCCCACTGCCATGTATTCTGACCTACCCAATTTTAGTCATTCCTTTTCTAGTCTTCGTATAGTTGCATTTATACAAATACTAGAGGTTGCTTTAATATAAAGCCTGTAAAGATATATGAAAAACAAAAACAAATTTTATACCAAATAATAAAATTATTTTTCTTTGCTGGTTTCTTACATAATTCATGACCCTTGATAATTCCCATCTGAATTCAATGGTTTGATATTTTGTAAAAACATAAAGAAGCCAGTGTTTCTTCCATTTCACCTACAAATAAATAACCCATTCTCTATCCTCAGAAATGAATAGACAAGGTCCATATAATTTTATTTTATAACTTTTGCAACTAAAAATAATACAGTGATAAACACTGATTTCAACCCCTGTGTGTCAAAGGTCATACCCTTGTGTGGAAAAAAAAAAAAGGTAATTAATGAAAGGAAAAAAAAATCCCCTTTTATGCACCTTTCTTTCTTTTCACAACTCATCCAAAAAGATGAGGACAGTCTTGGTTAATTTCGAAGGTTAAGAGGTCTTACACAAAGAGGTTTTAAAGAAATATTTATTGAATTAAAAGAAAAAAGTCTCTATGAGACTTTTGTTTTTCTAATGAGCATGGATTTTAACACTAACCCACATTTCCAAAAGTAGGCTTCTATAATATGAGAATTCAAAAGAGCTGACGTGTTTATTCTAAGTCCACAGGAAGGTGAAATGCCAGCCATTACAGAGCAAAGGTGAAGACATTCAAAATGTGGGGGTTTTGTTTTTTTATTTTGTGCTTTTTCCTACTTGGGCTTTAAATATTATGGTGAAAATAGCTCATTTGTTTTTCTGGAATGGCTAGAACAGATCATCAAAGTAATTTGATTCATACAAATGCTCTTCCTCCACATTCTTTCAGAAAAGTAAAACAAAGCACTTAATCATCTTTGTTTTGGTCTGCATTAATCTCACAAATCTCAAAGAAGATTTATTGGCCTGTGTCTTAGCATCTGTTACATAATGAAATGCTAATTTCATTTTCATAAAATGATTCCTACATTGAGCATGAGATAATTAAAGCATCAAACCAGATTTTATTTTGTAGGTTTAATATTTTAAGTGTTTTTTTTTAATTTTAAAATAATTTCAAAATTATCAAAAATTTCTAAATGTACAAAGAGCTTTTTACTCCTGAGCCATTCTGAAATAAATTATCACTGGATGATTTAGTGTGCATTTCCTACCACCAGGGACAATTCTTCTGTGTAACCACAAGATAATCACCTATCTGGGAGGAGAAACTTTTCCTCTACCCTCTTGTAGGGTAGTTCAGTATCAGGGGCCTGCTAATTTAACTGACAAAGGCTGCTTAACAGGAGAAAAGTAATATACATTTATTAGTATTTTTATTTGCACAGGAGTTCACAGAAAAGAAGTGAAGCTTAAAGAAGCAGATTCAGGAACGTATATATACTTCTTAACAAAGGAAAGAGGGTGTGAGCTTCAAAGTAAGATAAATCATAGGGAAGTGAGTAGGAAGTATATGGGGGAACCAGTGGATGATAAGGGCCATTTTAGTAAGGTTTATGTATGCAGATTCATTTCGGTGCTGGCTCTCCATCTCTGTGGATAAAAGTTTCTCTTTTTATCCTGGTACACAAGAGGAGTGAAATTTATGCCACCTTCACAAAGGGAAGTTTATGCTCTGCTTTTAGAGAGATCAGGGAAGGGCAGAGAATTCTTCCTGTATTTTTCTACTCTTAATTGCCTTCAGCTTAAAATAATCCTATGTCAAAGTGATATAAATTCAGAAAATGAACATTGGTACAATACTACTCTCTAATCCTCAAACCCATTCAATTTTTTGCCAAATATTTTGTTCATACCCTTCATAGAAAAAAAAAGATGCAACTCACGATCATAGATTGCATTTATATTTTATGATTTTAGGTCTCTTTCAGTCTGAGATAGTTCCCCAATCTTTCCTTGACTTTCATGACCTGACACTTTAGATTATGGCCTGATATTCAGTGGAGCATCTCTCAATTGGCTTTTGTCTAATGTTTCCTCATAATTAGATTCAGATTATGCATTTTGGGCAAAAATACCACAGATGTGAAGCTATTTTTTTCTTAATGCATCTTATCAGACGGTCAGAGTTTGGATTTTTTTCATTACAGGTGATTTTAACCTTGATCATTTGACTAAGGTGGTGCCTGTCAAGATTCTCCAATGTAAAGTTATTCTTTAGTATTTCCTTCAATATTCACTAAGTATTGACAGGAGGGAGATCCTATGAATTATGTAAATATTCCATTCCTCATCAAAATTTTAGCCACTAGTTTTAGCATCCATTGATATTTCTTATTTGAATTATTACTATGAGGTCTGCCAAATATTGATTTTCTAATCCATAATTTCTTCTACATTTATTAGTAGGCACTCCAGTGTAAAGAAAAGACTTCTCCTGGTCCTATTTAGGTTTGCTTTAAAATCCTTATAAGTATAAATTAATTAATGAGTTCCTATTGTAATTAATGAGTTATAATGTATTCTTCTTATTATTTATTTTGATGCTAAAATTGTCCCATTTTTTAACCAGCCTTCTGAATACTTCTTAATTTCTGGCACAAAAAGAAATTCTAGGTTCATCCATTTTAGATTCATATGAATGTTACAAAAAAGGAAATATGGACTATTGACATTTTTAATAAACCGATTTACAACTATAGGAGGAAATCTATTTGGTACAAGTCTAGGGCATAAATGTTAAACAGTGACTGCAACTTAAAAAAAATTCCTATAAAGAAATACAATTATTCTGTTTTAAAAAAGAAAATAAACAGAAATGGGCATCAGTTTTTACACATGTGTACACCACACATCTCTCTCTCTCTCTCTCTCTCTCCCTCAAAATTCAAAATGAAGATGTGAGCAACATCAGAAACTGGTTTTCACCTGAACTGAATGCAGAGTGCCCTCTAGAGGCTTCATTCAATCAATGCAGTATTTCCAACAGCGGATGAACCTACTTAAATTTCTGTACGTTTCAGACACAGTTCTTATTACATGCATAGCATTACTCCACACACAATAAGTGAACCTGAGTTGATTCAGCACAGGAGGGACTGCTTGTAACAAAACGAATGTAAGGGATCTGATGAAAAGTAGGCTTGTACCTAATCAACTACACAAAAGAATTGAAAACATGCCATCAGGAGATAGGAGAAGACATTAAATTATCAATCATGTCAGTTTGTAACTTTGGTAAAGCTGTTATGAAATCTTCCAAAAATTTATCACAGAAAGAATTTCTTCATAACTGATTCCACTATTTCCTCAATATCCATAGCCAAACTGGTGTAGATTCTGATGGGAGAGCTGCCTCACTCCCCAGTCTTCATTGGTTCACTATATGCTGCTGCAGACCCAGAGACTAGTCATAAATTAAAACCAAGAATGGCAACCAGGTCTTAAAATGAAACTTCAAAACAGATGTGAAAAATATCACATTTAAGCTGATATAGTTTAAATAAGTATTATTTAATCAATAATTAAGTAGAAAGGTAAACAATTCCTGCTATAAAATTTTTATACTGCTCTCAAGTATATAGTCTCTAGGGCGCCTGGGTGGCTCAGTGGGTTGAGCGTCCGACTTCGGTTCAGGTCATGATCTCATGGTCTGTGGGTTCGAGCCCCGCGTCAGGCTCTGTGCTGACAGCTCAGAGCCTGGAGCCTGCTTCTGATCCTGTGTCTCCCTCTCTCTCTGCTCCTCCCCCGCTCTCACTTTGTCTCACTCTGTCTCTCAAAAATAAATAAATGTAGGGGCGCCTGGGTGGCGCAGTCGGTTGAGCGTCCGACTTCAGCCAGGTCACGATCTCGCGGTCCGTGAGTTCGAGCCCCGCGTCGGGCTCTGGGCTGATGGCTCGGAGCCTGGAGCCTGTTTCCGATTCTGTGTCTCCCTCTCTCTCTCTCTGCCCCTCCCCTGTTCATGCTCTGTCTCTCTCTGTCCCAAAAATAAATAAACGTTGAAAAAAAAAATTTTTTTTAAATAAATAAATAAATGTAAAAAAATTTTTTTAATAAAAAAAGTATATAGTCTCTAAATTACTTAATGTCTCAGATATAGTTATTAAAAGCATCTCTTTCTCCCCATCTTTGCTATAATTTAGAGGAATTTGAATAAAATCCTTTTACCAGTAGCTGTTGTGTTAAAAAAAAAAAAGACCTTTCAAATATTTGTCCCAGTGAAATTCAACTTTAACAATACTGATTTAAGAGAAAAGTTTTAAAATGATATTGTTTTCCTGTTGATGGTAACTGTTACCTAAATACATGGTCAATGATCCAAGAGAAAATATAATTAGACATGATTCAAAATTTAATCTTCTAGTCTTCCTAGTCACACCTTGGTATTGTATAGACACTTGGCAGATACATTTTATGAAATTAAAGGAAAACTATAGTCAACATAAGAATGTGGTTACATAGGCTCCTGAGTGGCTCAGTCCACTAAGTTTCCGACTCTTGATTTCGACTCTGGTCATGATGTTAGGATTTGTGAGATCAAGCCCCGAGTTGAGCTCTGTGCTGACAGTGCAGATCCTGTTTGGGATTCTCTCTCTCTCTCTCTCCCTCTCTCTCTCTTTCTGCCCCTCCCTTGCTGTCTATCTTTCTTTCTCTCTCTCTCAAAAATAAAATAAATACTAAAAAAAAAAAAAAAAAGAATAGTTACTTCAGATGAGTATACCAGACCTAACTTACCTTCTTTGCTTTTTTGACATAGACTCAACTGTAAAATATATCATTTAATGTTTCTGTTGAAATTCTTATTTCTAAGAACATTGCAGGGAAGGAAAATTCTTTCCTCTGCCCATTTTAGGTCTTGGCTGGGCTTTGTAACAAAAGACAGCTTAAGAGAGAAAAACATACACATGTTCATGTGATATGGGAGCCCTTGTATGGAAATGAAGACCCAAAGAAATGGCAAAACCTAAATGCTCTTCTACTAGGATGAACAAAGAGAAGCTTTTGTGGAAACATAAAATATGTTAAAGTAAGGTTAAAGAAAGATAAGAATTATTTAACAAGGTCTGTTTATGCAGAATTCTTTCAGTCTTCCTGTCCTTGATAATAAGAGTGTTCCTTTCCTCCTGGTACAGGGAGGACATCTTTCAAAGGGGGGGGGGTGTCTTATCCTGTTTTCAGGAAGAAAAGGGGAGAGCAGAATGCTTTTCTTACATCTACTGTTTTTCAAGTGACTTTAACCTCAAAATAATCCTGATGCTGAAGTGGCATATTTTGAAGTGGATAGTCAGCCACCCTTCAAAATTAATGATAAAATATATAACTTTTCTGTGCATGTATAGCTAGTTTAATTTTGTTCTCTTCCAGGTGTTCATCAATAAGCCAATACGAATATATTTACACTATAGAACAATGGTTCAAAAGCATTGACTAGATGATGCAAATGTTAGAGTAAGTGCCAAGGTTTTCTTGACTTAAAAATGAAAGCTTAACTTGTTCATAATGCTGGTTAGGAACTGTGTTTTCTATTGCTTCAATCGTTAAAAGTATTCGCTTTTTATAGTCTGCTTCTTTAAGAGAATGGAATTTTAAATAAATAAAAACCAACCTTGATGATAGTATCCCATATTAAAACAAAATAACAAAAATACCAAAGAATCTACCCCCCTATTGATCCATAAAGCTATCAAGCTATGCTCTTCCTGTATCCCTGTCAGGGGTGCATTTTGTGTTATTTTTAACTTTGTAATAAATGGTAAGCAGAGTAATGATGTTTGCATGACCTCTTCATGTTTCTCCTTTTCCTCTCCTACCATCCCTGCTTCCGGAAGTAAAGAAACTCACATCTTAACATTCTGTGCTCTTCCGGGCTCAGCCTGTTCATGAGATCTAGTATGGTGTCACTTTCCTCTTAATAAAATCTCAGAAGTACTGTTAGGAGAGAATCATGTTTAATATTTGCCTTTGGACAAGGTTTTACCCCTATTTATATTTCTTCTCAAGTATTGATCTGTGAGTTTGATTCCAGGGAATTGGAAAGGATTTCCCAAATCAGAAATACCTCCTGAACCCTGCTTACTGATCCCCGAAACTATACTTTGTAGCAGAAAGATGTGTCCCTGTCACAATACTCATACCCTTTAAGTCTTTGTTGGCTCCTTTGCTCAGAGGCAGATGTATTGAAATGAGGAGGGAAGAAATAACGTAACTACCATGGGGGAAAATGCATCTAAAAAAGACAGAGGAAAAGCCTACACATGACTTTTTAATATAAGCTTCTCCTTCTTCAGTACTACCTTTTATCTTTATTGACTTCAGATCTAGTTGTTCTTGACTCTTTGTCCTCTTATCCAATATTTAATAATCCCAGCAAGGATCTGAACTGCAAGGATAAGCAAGTTAAACCTGTCCTGCTTCCAAAAGTGAATAATCTAGTGGAGAATACATGCAAGTAAACACACAATTACAATAAAGTGTAATAAGCTTTGTAACGGGAGAAATAGAGGTTGCTATGGAAGTACATAGTCGGACTGTCTCATGCAATCTAGGATTCAGTTTCCCTCCCATATTTAAGGTGAAAATCGTAGGATGGCTAACATTAAGCCAGGCAAAAAGGCCAATGTATGCACTTATTAGAGTATCTTCTGACAAAACTGTGTTTACTCACGGAAACTATATGCTACTCTCAATCTGTCACTCTGCCCTTGTGAATGAGAGTGTTTCACCTGTGCGGAACAGTTCCAACAAAGAGGCCAACTCAGTAGGATAACTGTGGGAGGATGTGGTTTCGATGTAACTTTGCTCACTGGTGCCCTTTCATGGCCTGAACAGCACCTGCAGTTCACTACATCTCTGCTCCAACCTGGCTTCTCTGCCCGCATGTTTGTCCTGGCTGCAGCCACAAGGGGTTTGACTTACTTGGGCACGTGGCACATCAGTTCAGCAACCTAGCACGTTACAGAAGCTGAGAGGAAATGAATAGGGATACAGACAAGAATGCAAATTGAGTGCTACAACAGAGGCCATGTTTATAAGAAATACCCCTATCTTCTGGGCTTGAGTATTAGACATGCAAAGACCATTTTTAGACACTATTTAAATTATTAAAGTACATAGCTTAGGTAAAACTTTAGAAATATTCATTTTTGCCTGAGGCCAATGCAACTTCAAAAATTCTCCGAGGGGCGTCTGGGTGGCTCAGTCGGTTGAGCATCCAACTTCCACTCAGGTCATGATCTTGCGGGTTGTGGGTTCGAGCCCTGTGTCGGGCTCTGTGCTGACTACTCAGTGCCTGGAGCCTGCTTCAGGTTCTGTGTCTCTCCATCTCTCGGCCCCTCCTCTGCTCATGCTCTGTGTCTCTCTGTCTCTCAATAATAAATAAATGTTAAAACAAATTTTTTTTAAATTCTCCGAGTAAACCTTTCTCTTCTACTACCTTCTCAAGCCACAAGTGTTAAAGTTCCTAATTACTAAACTAATTAAGACACCATGACTTTATTCATCGAAAACACATATACACAAAGTAATCTTTTTTTTTTATGTTTATTCATTTTTTAAGAAAGAGAGAGAGACAGAGCATGAGCGGGGGAGGGGCAGAGAGAGGAGACAGAATCTGAAGCAGGTTCCAGGCTCTGAACTGTCAGCGCAGAGCTGGACATGGGGCTTGAACTCATGAACCACAAGATCATGACCTGAGCCCAAGTCAGACACTTAACTGACTGAGCCATCCAGGCACCCTCACAAAGTAATCTTTATTGAGTAATTTATTTCTCTCCAAATTGGCCAAGAATATGCTCAGAGTACTAATCATAATAACAAAAAGTAAAACCTAAAAATTACTCCTTCACTATAGTCTTTTAGACAACACTTTTCATTCCGAATCACCAAAGATTACACTTCCTGGGCTTTGGACATCTGGAAGCATTTCCGTTATAGAAGAACCCACTATCGATTTTTTCCTTGTCTTATATTTGCAAATATGCTTTGTTCTCCGGAATCTTTCCTAAAAATTCTTGGCTTACGGTGTAAGATCAAAGCGTAAAATGTGACCTTGGCAGCAGGCCGGGAGGAAATGTGGACATAAGAGGTGGGCGAGTGTGTGGAGGAAGGAAGAACATTAGTGTCCTTCATTCTTGCCCTGGCTTTGCTGTCATTTGACTCCCCTGAGCTTCCTTTTTCTGTCTTAAATGCAGGACTTGAATTAAATGAATTTCAGGTTATTTCTAAGATTGTAGTTATTTGTTTGTTCTTCAGGAATTTACACTACTTGCCAATAGCAATGATGCAACCATAGCATGTAACCATAAAAACCAAGTCTGGTGGATTTGGGTTGCATGCTCACCATGACTCAGTATCAAAAACTATAAATTTGAGGTTTTAAAGTATAGATATCCAGTGATGTTAACATCAATGCACAAAATGTTAAAAACATGACCATGATACAGTATAAAATGAACCTGTTTGTATTTTTTAAAATATTTTTAATGTTTATTTAGTTTTGAGAGACAAAGCATATGTGAGGAAGGGGCAGAGGGAGAGGGAGATACAGAATTTGAAGCAGGTTCCAGGCTCTAAGCCCTCAGTACAGAGCCTGACGCAGGGCTCGAACCCACAAACCCCGAGATCATGACCTGAGCCAAAGTTGGACACTTAACCGACTGAGCCACCCAGGCACCTCTGTTTGTGGTTTAATTCAACTAATTAATTAATAATATCCAAAAAGATAAAAAGGCACATTCAAAGAGTATTCGAGGAGCTGGGTAGGTACAGGCAACTTAATAAAGGAATGTTAGAATAAGATGGTTAGATTAGATACAGTTAATGCCCTACAAGGCAGGAAACCATAACCTTTGATATTATCTTTTCTACCAGCAAGGATTTTACAAATGACAATGTCTAGGTTCTAATCAAATAGTAAAATTTAAATCATTAAATAATCCTTGGATGAGCCTATTAAACCATGGCATTCAGAGACATGCTATATCCTTTCCTTAACAATAATTTTTTGAAGGCTTCTGTACTGGAGACTCTTGAATATGTAATTGATGTCCAAAGTCTCCAAATACACCTGAAATCCATTCATCTCTTTCCCTATTTTCTCTGGTTGGGCCACTAGTGAATCATAATTTTCTGATGGTAGTCTAGGGGAAATCTGCTCACACAATTCACATAATTTAGATAATTTAGACATAATTTACACAATTTACATCATTTTAAAAAGCTTCTTTTTTTTTTAAAGCTTCATTGTCATATTGGATTAACCTACTATCCTACTGGTAAAATCTAATTCATATTAATACCATTTCTAAAAAACATACCTTTTATGTTTGCTTTCTATGTTGGTTTATTTTTGTAAGTGAAAGGTAAGAATGAGGGGTAATAATGCAGGAGGTTTACATTCACTTAATTCTAAATAAACAATGAATAAGCCAAGGTCTAACAGGGATTTACTAGACTTCATTGAATTCTGTCACACTCCCCTCAGAGAACTGTTGGTTTAACAATAGTCTATGTAATTCTCTGTCCACTTGCAACTGAGTAGGGAGGCCTCCTCAAATAAACATTTTAGTAACAGTGTTTGAGTCAAAGAGTCATTTATGAATTTCTGTGGCTCCTTCATGGTAAATAAATAAATAAACAAATAAATGAAGTGTCCTCTTAGAGAAAGCCACAGTGAAGTTTGATTTTAAAGTGGTCACTCAAGACAATAACTTGTTGGATCAGTGATTTTCAGCTTTTTAGGGGAAGTCAAGAACTTGATAAAAACCATAAGCCCTTCCTTCAGAAAGAGACAATGAGCATATAACACATACATTATTTCATATTTCATTTTATCTGGGATGATTCATCCCATTCATGCACCTTGGTCAAGAACTCACAGCTTACTTTCCTAAGCTGCATATATAAGCTGCATAATAAGGAGCTGCATAAAAGATATGTGGCAGGTGAGACACTGATCCTCATAGCTTGACTCCCAAGCCTGTCCTAACATCTGACCTTATAAATCAGCTACATTTCAGTTGTAGACACTAGTAGGTTTTCTTTGAAGCTGAAGCAGACAACAGCCAACGAATGGAAAACCTAAACCCAATCATTTGGGGATAACATAGCCCTCTTACGGTCCTGCTGTATTGACAATTCCTAAAATCGTGTACAACCCAATCGTAGAGTGAAATGTCATGGGCCTCAGAGTGCACCCTTGTCCTGCCCTTTATAAGTGAAATGACTTTAAGAAAGAGACTTCTTTTGGGCATATGGGTGGCTCAGTCAGGTAAGCATCCAACTCTTGATTTTGGGTCAGATCATGATCCCATGGTTCATGAGATCAAGCCCCATGTCGGGCTCTGTGCTGACAGCCTGGAGCCTGCTTGGGATTGTCTGTCTCCATGTCTTTTTCTGTCCCTCCTCTGCTCTCATGCTCTCTCTCTCTCTCTCTCTCTCTCTTTCAAAAATAAATAAATAAACCTAAAATGGAATGTACTCCTTTCTTAAGGCTCAAGTTACTCATCTGAATGATTAAGGAGCAGAATCCAGAGCACAGCTCATGGGAACCATAACCCTTGTTTAATCTGCTGGGTAGAATCAGGAAACAGATCCAAAGTTGAGGATATACATACCCAGTAATGCAGGGTCATGTAGGATTTGTTCTATTTGTATGTAAAAGTTTGGTAGAATGTTTTTCTTTTTCTACTCTAAATCTTAAGTCAAAATGTTATATTAAGATTATAACTATGTTTCATGCATTTAGTGATCTAAAGGGAAAAGCAGAGTTTATCAGCTATAATTCATTCTGCCTCTCACTTGTCAGAACGTTGAGCTTTATAAGCAAGAAATAAACCTTAGTAAATATGTTTTCTTTTGTAGAATAAATCTAAGGCCAATTGAAATTCATGAACTATATATAATACATTTCACTAGTTAAAAACAACAAAAAATATTTTTATCCAGCAAATTCTTATATTAAAAGAATACTGTAAAAAGATTTGCTACGAATGTCATAAAACCCAAATAGGGAATATGGTTACCTTTTTTTTATCCAAGGTGTGACTAAACTTTTTGATTATCTTTTGAACCAAATTGAAATTTTTCTGTGTTTTTTAAATTATTTTTCTCTTCAGCAATATACACAATGTATGGTTCCTACTTTCCAAACTCATTTGTTAGAATGCTTGGTAACTGGGCCAGGCCCTCAGAATACTAACCATGCTCTCAATTATTGAGCGCCTACCACATGTCTGGCACTGTGCTAGCCCTTGCACATATGTTATGACTAAGCCTATTGATGGTCTCCCAATGTAACATTATTTCTCTTTTTATAAACCACACCAATAAGGTTCATAGATGTTAAGGGACTTACCCTAGGTCCCACCACTAGGTTCAACTCTAAAAGCTTATTTTCTACTTTCTATTACATCATAATGCTTCTTTCAGAGGCTTCAGATGTAAGTTCTGAGGCACACTCATTACAGCGACAGCAGTGGCTATAACCATGGCAATGAGAAATAAACTCAAATCCTAACTGAGGTACATTGTCTGGAGTCCCACCCGTCCTGTGTTCTTTCGGCTCCCAGCTGGATTCCTGAGTGCCCAAACCCTGTCCCTGCCACAGCAGTCAATACTGAGACCCACCATCTCCATAGATCTTACCAGAAGCTCCTCACTTCTGGTCACCAACACACGATTCTCTTCCTCTTTGCTGTCACTTCTCCTCTTCCTGTAGTGGTCAAAGTTACCCACTGAGGCTCACACTGTACCAAGTCCAGGGCCCATCACCCCTATAAGACTATCCTTCTTTGGCCATTGTTCCAAGGAACATATGCTGAACCCCACCCTCAAAAGAGGGAACAGGGTCCTCTTTCGAAGCAAAACCTTTACTCACTTGTCCTAATGAAAAAGGAAAGGGTGGCTGTAAGCCTCTAAGCATGTTCCCTATTAAAATTATGACAATTGGAGAATCATTACCGCATATAATTATTTCTGCAAAACATGAACCCTGCAATAGTGAACACTCAATGAATTATTGTTGAACATTGAAGAATTCACATAAATGAAGTATAAATGAACAAGGCAGCCATGAAGACAGTAATAACTGACTTAGGGTGTGCATTCTAAAGCTGCTGTTAGTGTTTCCTTGCTGAATGATTTATGTCTCAACTTTATCCGTCTTATGAGTTTGAAGTTATTTGCATACATTTTAAATAAGCATTGAACCTAATGATTGGATTTGAGTTAATGACAGGTATTTTGAGTTAAATTTCATCATAGAATCACACTGATTTAATAACAAGTACTTACTGAGTTCATACTATGCGCCAAGGAAACAGAGCAGTAAATAAAAATGAAGACCCTTCTTTTAGGGGACATGTATAGGGCCTAGATGAGTGTCAGAGAGAAGAACAGTAAACAGATAGGAAATCAAAATAATAGAAAATAGAAAATTCTAAGAAGAACATAAAACAGAATTAAGGGGGAGTAGTGATGGGTGTGAAAAACTATTTCAGATGCTTTACTCAGCAGAGGCTTTCTTGATGAAGTGACACTTGAGACAGGACCTGAATGGGGGAGCAAGTCATGTGGAGGGAATAACAAATATCAAGGCCCTAAAGTGGAAGTCTTGCATAGCATGTTCTGTACACTGTGATGGGGCAAGTGTTCCTGGAAGGAAAAAGCAGGAGGAAGAATAGAAGATGAGCTCAGAAACATAGCAAGGGAGCCAGAACATCATGGGACTTGGGGGTAGGTCATAATGGTCATATCAAACTGGTGATCCTGTCTGGGGTTTGAAATGGCTCATTAACAAGTTTGCCACAGAGGAATATAGTACCAGAAAGTATTGTGAGCTTATGGTGGGCAAGTCTGGTTTAGAATAGGTCTGAAAGCTACCTCAGGAACTTATTCAGTCTAGTCCAATTCCAGTGCTATTTGGGAATCTAGATAATCTGCAGGATTTGAGGCAAAGGAATTTTGTGACACTTCTCAGAGGGTTGTGGGAAACTTTGAAGCCCCAGTGCCATGAATATGCAATGATGTGGGCTGTGAAGGATTTTACTGTAGACCCAGTGACTTATAAAATACAGTGACATCATATGGAGGGCTTGAGGTACAGACATTTCACAGCCTGAAAGAAAGAGTATAAATATGAAGGTCAAGGTATATTATTTAGGGATTTCACATCACAAATAACAGAAATCAAGCAAAACTAGATAGTTTTAACAAATGGAGACAATTCATTATAAGGACATGGAGTGGTTCCCAGAATACAAGGGTGGGAAGGCAGTTATGCCTTAGAAAGGGCTTTTTCAGAACTAGAAAATTGTCAGGACTCTCTCCATCTCACAGCCCTGCATTTTCCTACTCATATGCTTCATTCTTAGCTCCCTCCACACACAGAAGAAAATCTCTTTGGCTGGGATCAGTTGTTTTCTTTTGGTCCAATCAATTATAACCAAAGACGTGAGGTCAAGAAGTGTCAACAAGCCTGGCAACAAGCTCCTGGGAGTTACTCTCAAAGAAAGTAGTGGGTTGGGCAGACAAATCAAGTAACTTCAGCCACATAGGTATACAATTAGGTCATCCACCTACACATTCATTTTATGTGCAGACAACTTTGAAAAGTCCTCCTAAAAGATCTCCTACCCCAATCCTAGGTGTTATTTTTAGGGGCTGAGAAATGATAAGGCAGGCAAAAAAAAATGTATGTGAAGAAAAATCACATAATGTATGCATTTTTCTTGTGAATTGTGGTTTTAGTGAGAAAATTTCTCCATCATGGCAAGATGGCATAATAGGAAAGAAAATGGACTTAAGTCAGAAAATCTGGTTTAAATCTTGGCACTGTTAATTAATGGTCATGAGAATGTAAGCAATTCATTCTGGTTTTCAGATAAATGATACAATTGGACGAGATTCTCCTTAAGGCAAATATTCTTTGACTCTAATATAATATTTCCATTTGGTAGCAAATAATTGCTTATAAATTTGTTCTCAGATTAATTGCAAACATACAGCAAAATGGTTAAGATAGGGAATAGTTTACAATAACTAAGACAGGGAAACTACCTAACTGTCAGTAATGAATATATGAAGAAGTGTGTATACACACACACACACACACACACACACACACACACACACTGGAGTATTTTCAGCCACACAAAGACAAGAAAATTCAACTACTTGTGACAACGTGGATGGACCTTAAAAGCATTATGCTAAGTGAAATAAGTCAGACAGAGAAAGACAAATACTGTAGGTACTATATGATCTCACTTATATGTGGAATGTAACAACAAAGCAAAACAAAACGAAATGAGAAAACCCCCACAGAACTCTTAGAAAAAGAGATCAGGTTTGTGGTTACCAGAGGGGGTGTGGGGGGAGCAAATTGGAGGAAGGAGATTAAAAGGTACAAACCTGCAGTTATGAGATAAATAAGTACTAAAGATGTGATGTACCATGTGATGACTAGAGCTAACACCACTGTAGAATATACGGGAAAGTTGTGAAGAGTGTAGATCCTAAGAGTTCTCATCACAAGGAGAAGTGTTTCTTTCTTTTCTTTTTATTGTATCTGTATGAGAAGATGAACGTTAGCTGAACCTACTGTGGTAATCATTTCACAATATATGTAAATCAAACCATCATGCTGTATGCCTTAAACTTATACAGTGATGTGTGTCATTTATTTCTCAATAAAACCGGAGGAAAAAAACCAAAACATATACACAGGCTATAGAATCCTATAGATTTGAGTTTGCTTTTGGCCCTGCCCGTGTTTGACTTTGCATAAATTAGCAAATTAGTTAATTTCCTAAACCCAAGTTTGCTTCTCTACAAAATGAAGGTATGGGTGACCTCAGTGGATTGTTGTGCCACCGAATAAGAAAGTGTAGGTCACCGGGTTCACCGTGAGCACTCAATTCTGGTCATTGTTATCAGGCTGTGAAAATGCCTAAGCTTGTCTGCATCTTACTCTATCACTTTGTATAAATGTGCAAGTAAATGAAAATTAAACTCCAATAATCCTTAAAGTGTTCCAATGGCATGGACTGATGAATAAAAATGAGATTAGAGACCTGGAGATTCTAGAGAGGTACTGTACACAGATGAGACCTTCGTGCCATTGACAAACTCATTGCACCTCTGAATAATTTGTAGTTAACTTTGTAAAATGTGACTTTCCCATGTCCCCAAGCAGATGTGAAAGCATGGAGTTGGACAATAAAATCAGAGATCTGATCGAGAGGAATGATTCTCCTGATCTTAAAGGGGCCACCCCAGGAGCCACACCAGGTCACAGAAATTCATGTTCTCTAAAGGTAAGAAACCACCTTTTTTCTACTTTTTCTCAAAACACCCTTCAACAGTGTGTTCACTCAGAAGAGTTTGGGACAGTCCCCAGATCATTTACAGTAATGTGCTTCCTTGATGACTGAGAGGTTATAAAGCCAACCCACTCTAAAACCCTCTTACACAGTCACTTCCTGTTACTAAGGAAACCCTTCAGCACAAACACTTTCCCATTTAAAGCTTGATACCAGGCAGGCAACTGTGACAACAGGGAAGCAGGAACAAACTTGTGCTATGAAAAATAATGTTTAATACAGCAACATCTCTTTTGGGGAGAGGAAGTAACCCAATTTGTGTAAACTCTCTTACCTTGGGTTACTAAAATCAGCATAATCCGTTGTCCATTTTTTAAAGAAAAAACAGGCTTTCTGGATAAAAGGAGTAGTCCGACTTTGAGTTTCCTCTTGTTTCAGGATATTTGTTTACAGTGCTTCATGGAAGCAAATAAAATTCCAGGGTAAGCTCAAGCTAGGAACTTTGTGGATAACTTCCTAGAAATGCATCATAAATGACAATACGAACCCATAGCCGTTCTGATTAGAAACCATCTCTAATGACCTTTTAAAAAAATCCAATAGAAATAAGTTTGAAAGCATGGCTGACAAAAAAAAAAGACAAAAACAAAAAACAAACAAAAAAAAAACAAGGGTGCCTGCGTGGCTCAGTCGGTTAAGCATACGACTTTTGCTCAGGTCATGATATCATGGTTCGTGGGTTTGTGCCTGGCGTCAGGCTCTGTGCTGACAGCTCAGAGCCTGGAGCCTGTTTCAGATCTGTGTATCCTTCCCTCTCTCTCTGCCCCTCCCCTGCTCACACTCTATCTCTCTCTCTCAAAAATAAACATAAAAAAAAGAAAAGAAATAAATATTAAAAAAATAAACAAAAACAACTTACATAATTTCTTTAGTCCTTATTTCTAAAGTAACTCATGTTCATTGTGAAAAAGTTATCCTAAGCATAGAGAGAGAAAACAATAAAAATCATGTGGAAACAGATTTCTGGTGGACCTAGTGAAGCTTGGATCCCCATAGCCAAATATTTACTTAGGTACTTAATTTACATTCATACATTTGTATCTTTTTCTTTTAAAGGAGGCCCTAGAATTGTATATGGTATAAACTTCTGGCCTCACTACACTTATATCTGTCTCTGAAATCTCCTTTTGGCCCACCACTCCCAGAGAGCATCTCTTAGCATTTGGGGTCTCTCTGTGTCTCTCTTTTTGGCACACACACACACAGACACACATACGCACACAGAGGCACACAGAGGTTTGTTGAACTTACCTTTTTTCACTTTAAAAATATATTATGGTCACTCCCATAACTCTTTTGCATGCATTTAATAAATGCATATGTGTAAATATGCATTTATATATGTATTGTGTGTTTGTTCGGTATCTATGTACTCCTGTTTAGAAATCCACTTCTTCCTGAAAAGGTAGTATCTATTTTTTTTTAATTTTTCTTTTAATGTTTATTTATTTCTGACACAGAGAGAGAGAGAAAGAGCATGAGTGGGGAAGGGGCAGAGAGAGAGGGAGACACAGAATCCAAAGCAGGCTCCAGGCTCTGAGACGTCAGCACAGAGCCCGACACGGGGCTTGAACTCACAGACCACGAGATCATGACCTGAACCAAAGTCGGATGCTTAACTGAGCCACCCAGGCACCCCCAGTAGTATCTATTTTTAAAGTTAGAAATGAGTATCTGCTGATGGTTAAGAACCAAGGAAGGTTTAGTTCTCCACTTCTTTCTTCTCATCTTACCCCATCCTCCCAACCCTCACACATACACATCTAACTCCCACTTAGGACTTTCTTTCTTCATAAAAATGTATGCTTTTCTCAAGTGGCCTTCTTGTCTACTCCTGAAAATAAGATTTTATGGTGAGACTTTGAATCCCCTCCAGTACCCTAATCCTCATATGCTCTGATTATCAGCCCCGAGATTTATTTGCTCATGACTGACTTCCCTCTCAACTCTGTTCATTTTGTCTTCTGGATTCCTCCTTATATGGTAAAGGCCTCTTCTACATCCTCATTGCCATCCTCTTGGTAACTAGTTTCCTCTATTTTGGAGAGTTAACTAAAACTTGTACTTCTCTTTAAGATACAGCTTCTCTCATCACTTCCCTGATGAAATGTGCTCGTTTTCCTACATACCACACATCCAGGCAAAGGATTGAAGATTCTTAGCTGATGTTTTTGTTTTCGTTTCTGTTTCCTTTTCCTTGTGAAGTGTGAGATAAAAACATTTAGTGAAAGCGAGAAAATGAGAGGTGAGATCCAGTGTATATGGAAATTGGGGATGGTAAGAAGTAGGCAGTGGGAGACAGAAAAGAGGCATAAAACTGCAATGAGTTGCTGAATAGCAGTGAGGATGGAGTTAAGCTTCACGGCCACCACTTTATGATAAGTCCGGTCACTGCATGGTATTTGAGTTCCTATATCTTCCATATCTCTATCACCTCTCACCAGCTTAAAATACGTTCTTGCCTCTTCTACCTTCTCCACTTTTAAACGTATGTGAGATCCCATATTATTTTATGGGGAATTTTCTATCTCATTCTTGGGCAGTATAGCCAAGCTTATTGATCAGGGTGTCCAGGGCTGTTCTGCCCCTTGTCACACCACCAATAAGCTCTATCTTGATAAATCCAATGGTCATTTTGCATCTGATTTTTCCCTTGTCTTCTCATATGCATTTGATGCTATTTACTAATTGAATCTTTTAAAAATGTCTTACTCCATCAACAACTATAAAATCAATCTCTCATCATCTCCCCTCCCTTATACACACACTTTTATTTCCTCTGATCTTTCCTTCTCATTCACCTTCACTTTTTCACTTCCATAACCTGCTTATGTTATATCAGTGTTACCCAGGGATCTGTATGTAGTCCTTGGGTCATTAAACTACAAAATATGTGCTGATGACTACACACACACATAACTTCCTAAACATGGAGTTCTTTTCTCCATGCACATCTATTTCACTCAGTATTTTCCAAAGTGAATTCAATATCCTTTCCGCTAAAACTCCTTGTTCCTTCCCCCTTACATTTCCTACATTAGTTAATGGATCATTATTCACCCAGTAATCCAAATTTGAGTATAATCCTGTATTCCTCCAGGGCTACCATGCTGCCCAACTCCAGGAGGCATTCCTAGAATAATGGCCAGCCTTCACCCTGGACCCTCAAGTTCTTGCCTCTTCCACCTTCATAAAATCTTTGGACTTTGTTTCTTTTCCTTCATTCTTACTACCATATCATGGTTCAGATATTCATTATTTCTTGCTAGACTATCCCCAGAATATGCCTAACTGGTTGTCCTTCTTAAGCGTTGCTCCACACTAATTCATATTGACCAATAATAGATGTTGCTACTGTTCAAGTGCTTAGAACTTAAAAATAGACTTCCTTACTTGCATCATAAAGTCCAAATGCCTTGACTTAATATATAAAATCCTCCAGGGTCTAGTCCTGGACTACATTTAGAATAAAACAGTAGGAATAGAATCTAATATTTGTGGGTCAATGACCATAACAGATATGGAGGTGTTTTATATTATGTTTGATAACTATAACAACACTTAAATATGGCTATCTCTATCCTCATTTTCCAGATAAAAAAAACTAAGGTTCATAGAAATTTTAAAATGTTACCTAAATTCATGAAGCTGCAAAGTTCTAGTCTCAAGATAGGAAGCCAAGCCTGTGCATATTTTTCTTACAGTGTCATGCTGTCTTCTACATATTCTGCCACTCTCCAAAATGCAACTTATGCTCTAGCCACCCCATAATCCCTTAGGAGACCATGCAGCTTCATATGCTATGCCTTTTCATGTGCTGTTTATTCTTTATGGAAACCCTTGCCTCCCCACCTACTTGATGAACTGTCTGTTATGCCAATTCAAACTTTTCATTGTACCGTTAACCTCTCTCTCTAGTCCCACAGAGTGGCTCGAGCCCCTCCTGCTCTGTCCTAAACAATTTACCTTCCTAATAGGTCATTCATAGACTTTGTCATGTTGGGTGTTTAATCCTTTATGTATAGATATATCATCCCCACCAGTCAGACTTCTTGAGGATGAGGTATAAAATGTCACATGAAGTAGGTTTTTCTAGGAGGTATCAGTATGAAACAACACATTTGATTTCATGAACCTTGATAAAGCTAGCTTTTCACTCAGCCTCTAGAGTCCATCCACAAGTAATTCTCAAAGTTTGTGGGGGAATCTCAAAGGTATACTCATAGATCCAGAGTCTTATCCTTTGTGTGGAAAGTACCATTTGTTCTTGCCCATTCTGGTCTCCTAAATTATTGTCAATGGTTGTCAGGTGCTTACCTATCACTGCTACTTCTAGATGTCAGCTGTACCACCCTTGGGACTGCTATGGCACCACTCACTGTACTAAGTATGCCCAGCATGAAATATGGCCTCCAGGGTGCCAAATACAGCTAAACACTATTCCTGTCTCCACCTCAGTGGGAAGGCTTTTTCTTTCCTAATTTTAGCTACACAGGCTCCCAATGCTCCCTTACAGATCCAGTGTTTCACAGAGATATGTGTATGGTTTTCTATTTTGGGTGTTTTAGCTACCATCTACTGAGTGATTACTTTGGGCCAGCACTTTGAAAAGCATTTATATACAATCCTTACCCATCTATAGATGGGAATAATGAGGCTAAATCATTTTCCTTACGGTCTAATGGAAACTAGACTCTGGACCTAAACTCAGTTCTGTATATCCTGAATTGAACTTCCTGCTCTTAATTCCCTCTCCCTCACATAAATAATTTGGCAACTGGGCCATACCTCAAGCTATTATCAGGAGTGATGTTGTTGTCAGAGCAACCCCTCCTCTCTGGACTTGAAGCATATCCTTGGATCAAGCCACTGTGACGAATGAACAAGGCTGAGGTTCCCTGCCTCTGCCCTGAAGGCTCAGGAAGGTCAGTTTTCCCTCCTGGAAAACCAAGATGTTGTCCAGACAAGAATCTCCGTTTGTCCTTGCCCCAGCATCCAGGTATTCAGAGACAGCTGCACTCCCCCTACCCCTGCAGCAGGGACCAGTGAGCAACACGGTTTCTTGGGAAAATTCCCTTTTTCTGGCTCCATAGTATGAGGTAGGAGCTTCAGAGCAGGTCCTGGGAGTGGAGAAACTCTTTGTAGCTTTTGACCTACTTTTATCTTATGAAACAGTGTTTCAAACCCAGAAGGGAGCATAACCCTCCCATATCATGAAGGGGAAACTGAGGCACTGAGGAGCAGCCCTTTGGATATGGTTCTTACAGCTTCCATCTGAAGCTTCCATCAGGGTCCCAGTGCTTCTGGCACCTTTTTGTGATCCTCTGGCCTAAGACAGAGTCAGAATGTGTGACCCTCCCCTAATAAAGTGTTCCACAAAGACAAAAGCAAGCAAACAAACAAACTTGTGCTTTTACTCTGTCTATGAGTAAAATTTGCCAAAAACAACCCCTGGGAGTCCTTTTTCATCCCAATAGATTTCAGGCATATCTTTCTCAATTGTCGTCTGAAAGTATCTTCCAATATTTGACTCCTTGAGTAAACATAGTTTAATTTCCAGCTGGAATCTTGGCTGAGTTACTATTTACCCAAAAGCACTCTACAGGGGGACTTCTACATTCAAAACAAAATGAAAACTTTTACATTCTCACTGAGATATTGATAGAACTGGAAAAAGCATAAGAAAATTTCTTTTTGGTGTAAGACAAGAGTGAGCCAATGACAGAGTGACAGTTGGGGGTGTCTCTTGTTTTCCACTGGATGAAATAACAATAAGAATAATAGTACAGTATACTTCCTTTCCAGGAGCAGAAAATGAATTTCTTTATAAGTTTATAAGATGGGAAAAGTGTTGCTGAATGAAGGAGACATGTTTTAATGAAAGAACCTGAGACATATGTCAAGTTCCCTTTTTGCCCAACTACCTTTGCCAAGAATAAGAGGGAGGATTACTAGAAGAGAAAATGAACAGACTGACTGTACTTTGAGGAAAAAGGACTGTACTTTGAGGAAACAGAGAAACATTATTGATGACCATGAGAAACTCCATCAGTATGAGAGCATGCTGGGACAGTTGAAGTAGACGGTTGGCAAACAAAGGGCATCAAAAGTCTGGTAAACAAAAGAAAAATAATTGCCTAAGCAAGAAAAATATTCAAATTACAAAATGCATGTTGAGTACGAGTTACACTAAGCCAAGACACGGTCCTAATGCTATGAGAAAATTAATATATGAATATTAATTTGGGACCCTATAATTGTAGGTCTTTAAATACAAAAGAAAATGAGAGAAGAATTAAAGTGTATTTTTTGGACAAATATATTTTCAGTAATTCTTTTTTTTTTTAAGTTTATTTATTTTGAGAGAGTGAGAGAGAGGGAAGGGGCAGACAGAGAGGGAGAGACAGACCCCCAAGCAGGCTTTGCACTATCAGCATGGAGCCTGACACGGGGCTGTATCTCATGAAACGTGAGATCATGACTGAGCTACAATCAAGAGTCAGATGCTTAACTGACTGAACCACCCAGGCACCCCTATTTCCAGTAATTCTTAGAAACAAGGATGCAACTTGGGAGTGAGAAAGAAAACTGTCCAAATTTTAATAAGATTCACTAGAATTGAATTTGCTTAAGAACCTTGTTTTGTCTCTGGATTCTATTTTGTTTTAACTGAGAGGCAGTACCCCAAATTGGCTTTTAGTAACTTTGCACAAGTTGAGGGAGGATTTCCCAGTAACTGAGGACAAATTCTAGATCCATTCTTCCCAATGTAAAAAGCCCTGGGAAAAGTCTTTTGATGATTCAGAGAGTAATATAAACTTATGACACTTGGAAAGACAATAAAGGAAAAACTTCCTGCAAAATACAGTAAGCTGACACACGTTTTCTGTAACCACATTGTTAAAAAAAAAAAAAAAAAAAAAAAGCTAATTTCCTCTTCCTTATTTCCCTTCTTTTGAAAGCTAAGCTAGTATTCTTTATCAAAATACAATTTTGATGATCTAAATCTCATTTTCTCATTTGTAAATTGGATTGTGATAAGAATACAAAGTGAGTGAAAAAGTAAAAGCATTTCATAAGTATAAAGAGCTAAACTAAACAAGCATAGCATTATTGCCATCACCATCGCCATTATGTTTATGGTAGTAGGGTGACCTTGAACCCCCTCCATTTTTTTTCCATTTTTCTCATATAATGAGTAGCTTCTTTGAATCCCATTGTCTAATTTCAGTAGTGATGGCTTTGGAATGTTTTAACCCTTTTTTTTCTTCCTAACAGAAAAATATGTGTTGTTACATGAGTATTTGTTAACTCTTCATTAGGAAATGCCTGCACAGTTGGCTAGCTAAGCTCTGCCTGCATGTTCCCAGGCACCAAGAAGGCCTATCTTAGCTCAGCTGCCACACCTTGTGCTTGAAGCTCAGTGTTGGCAACCTGGGTGAAGTCACTTACATGAGCCATGTATCTTTCTCCATTTGTAAGTGCAGCTATTAGTTTTGAGTCTTCTAATTCTCAAAGTATAATCAAACTTCAAAACTAAACAGGTTAGTGGGTAAAGAAGCCAAGTTATGTTTCCCAAAAATATTTCCAGAGTTAAATTGATTCCATGGCTAGTCTAAGACTTATTCTTTCTTCCATTAATAACAAAGATTTTTAAAGCCTTCCACAATGCATGATTATCAGGTACATGTCCAGATACAGAGATCTTGCTGTGTATGCCCATCTTGAACTCTATTTTATAGTAAAGTATACCACCTGGCACAACAGAAAATAGAGACACGGGTCTGTAAGCTAAAACTGCACTCTAAGATGCAAAAATTAACTCTTACAAAAGAAGGAAGGCAAAAGCTCTCCCTAACATTTGAGAGGCATCTGTTTGGGGTAAGAGAAGTGAAGCAATAAACTGAAACACTTTTAGGAAGGACACTCTTTTCCTTACTCAAATGTTGCTCATTCCATTGCTGGGAGGATTTGCCCCAAGTTCCACAAGAAAGGGAGTTACAGAAAACTGGAAGATGCAGGTTGTCCTTTGAAAGATGGAAGCAATAGGTGGAAGAGTATTCTTTCTGCCTCAGTGAAAATAATAATTCTGGCAGCTCCAGTTTTGATCACTTGGGTCTGGAAGAACAGCATGACAACATGGGGTAAGAGTTGGGGTGGAGGCGGGGTGGCTGCTGGAGGAAGCCACCAAGACTTGGAGTGAAGAGTGACAACTGGGTGGAAATTATAATTGATTTTATAATTCCAACTGATTAAAAGAAGATAAGGTATCCAGGAGTCTGCAAAGAGAAGAAAGAGAATTCAGAATCTCAGGGTTTCTACTGAACAGGTCAAAGGTGTTATCCTTCCTTTTAGAATTATTACTCTGCCTTTGCTTGTCTTCTCCCACACTTGTATGATTTCAACAAGCAAATTTGAAAAAAAAAAAAAACTTTAGCTATGTCTTCTTTATTATGCAAGAAGAATAACATAAGCCTCTGGGTTAAGAAATTTGAAAACTTGTGATAGTATTAAAGAAGTGAAATATTTGGCTTCGGAGGTATTGTGAGTCATATGTTCGTAAGAGTTGTTAAGCAAATGTGTTCTTTATGTTCGTGATCTGTTTAGTTTTGTGACAGTTTGTAGATCACTCATAAGGACTTCTAAACCCTGCCTGGCTGGATTTTGGAATCCAATGTCTCAAAAGCCTTGTTTCTCAGGCAAGACTTCCCACTTATAGTTTGGTTGATCACAACTTCTTTTCACAAGTGTGGGAAAAGTACTAGCCAAGTGGGCACTGTCAGCTCTCACTGAAGAATGCTCATATCATTATAATGGCTACCTTCTAGATGAAATGTATTAAGACTTTTTTTACTTTATATTGTACTTGTGGGGAAAATAAGGCTCGACCCATAAAGTTTATAGATGTCTTTTCCTACAGGATTCTGGGGTAAGTAGCAAAAACTGAGATCAATTCTTTTTTTTTTTTTCCCTTTCAGTGAGGAAGCTTTACTTTTTAAAATACTTTTTTTCATCACTAAAGAGCAATTACAAAATATTTGCAATTTTTCAGACTAGCATATTTTCTTTTGAGTCAGGCTCATTTTTAGACAAAAACCTTCCTAATACACACTCTTTGCATCACCTGTGTTTCCACTGAGTTATCACCACAGGCTCCTCTGATTCCAGCATCATCTTTATATACACGTGCTTTTTCTTAATTATACTTAGTTATATTTTTATTTAAGAATTGTACCTAAATCTATGTATATGATGTTGGAATGTATTGTCTCAAGAAGAAAGTAGTCTCTTCTACATAAAATGTCCAAGCTAATTACTTGGTAATTATGAAATGACACAGAAACAATGTCATCATCAATGCAGTGGTCCCTCTGATCTTCAGATTTATAGTCAAAAACCAGAAAATATGTGAAAGACATGTCTGTTTTGTGCATCTTTATATCTTAGTACTTAGCATAGTCCCAAATCCATAGTTCATGATCAATAAATATTTGTTATAAGAATATATACATGAATGAAACTGAGGTCAATGCATGAGCTAAGTAGGATAAAAATAAAGCAATCTGCATTAATATGGAGTGGTAAGGGAGAAGAGAAGAGAAAAGATTAAATTCAAGTCAGTTACCATCTCTAAATTTCAACTTAATCTTTGTTACCATCAAAGATACCTTTCCTAACAAGCTTATAGGGCTGTTATGAAGTTCAAATTAAAGCAAATAAAATGTTCCAAACCACAGAGCTCATGTGTGTGAAATTATATATAATATATATATATTATATATATACATATACATGTACATATACATACATATATATGTATATATAATATATATATATATACATATTTTTTTTTTCTAAACTGAATTTACCTTTGGTCTAGGACCCCCATCCTATCTCATAGAAGATAATTTAATCTGGTTGGCTACAGGAAATGTCAGTCATTTTATTGTTTTCTCAGGCAATTTTATATTGCAAAACTTCTCTCCTCTCCCTCCTTCTCCCCATAATGGAACCTAGGGTCTGTGAAGCAGATTTTGTGACGTAATCCAAGTGGAGTAGCATTGTCGGATGTAGAAATAAAAGTACAGGATACCCAGTTAACTTTGAATTTCATACAAACAACAAAATATTGGATGGGGCATAGTTATACATAAACAAAAACTATATCTGGAATCCAAATTTATCTGGAAGTCCTGTATTTTTTTGACAACTTTAGGGTGAAAACATTTAGGCTTCAATAATCCGCCATCTCACGATGCCATTGGGATTAATCTAAAGTACTCTTTATGGTCTTTTCATTGACCTATATCCTCACTGCAGTCACTCAAGCTTCCATACAATTCAATTCATCTCCTATCCTCAGGGCCGTATGGTAAATATTCCATCTTCCTCAATTGACCACCTTTACATTTTTCTCAAGAAGGTAGCAAATTTCTGGTTCTGCTTCCACAGCACATTAGGGTTGACCTGTCTTAGGACCTCTCTACCTAGACATGCCACAAAATCTCAGCAAGGTACCATGATGGGATGGAGAAATTCTCTTCAAGACTTGCCCTTTGCCCAGGCTTCACCCAAGGGTGAGGCTAAAGCTGTCTCTGCTCTTTGCTGTTCAATTTGGGCAATTGGATACATGATGGATGAGTCCCTAGAAGTAGGGGAATGGGGCTCCATTTCTTCATGAATCCTCAAAACCATCCAGATACTCTTTTACTCTGATCTTCCTCATTTCCCTCAGGCCATGAAACCACTTGAAAGGATAGCCACTTGAAAGGATTTTATGACATACACCTATATGTCCACAACCTCAGTGTTGCCACCAATGTTTTTCTCTACTTATTTACCACACATCTATCCACTTACTCACCCCTCTTTCCATCAATCAATCCACATTTGATTTTGGATCAATCAAATAAAATCCACATTATTTTCTGAGGTATTCCAAAATAAACTGCACGAAAGGAATTAGTCTTTAAATTTTTTTAACATAATTTTCAGGAAAAAAATACTAGCTTTTGCAATTCAAAGCTTTGGTTTTCAAAGTTGGTTTTGGTCTCCAGAGTTTGGAGAGTCTATTTTGAAAATGACAGGTTGAACAGGGCTGTTTCTCCCTTTGCATTTACAGCAAATTTAATCAGTGCTGGAGACAAAAGATACCATTAACCAAGTAAACAAAGGAGTGGTTACATAAAACAAAGAGCAGTGTTCATTTGGAGGGATCATCAGTTAATACTTCAAGATATTAACTTGTCTCCTAAGATGTAAAAAGCACTGTGCACATTTAGGAAATATTACTGAAGATCACATTTATGCCTTTTAAGAATTCCCGCATAGTAGGACACCTAGCTGGTTCAGTCACTTAGTATCTGACTCTTGATATTGGCTCAGGTTGTGATCTCATGGTAGTGCGATCAAGCCCCAGGTCTGGCTCCATGCTGAGCTTGGAGCCTGCTTGGGATTCTCTCTTCCCCTCTCTCTCTGCCCCTCCCCCACTTACACTCTCTCTCTCAAAATAAACAAATAAATAAACATTAAAAAAATAACAAAAGTTCCCCCATAGCTTGTACAATTATTTATATTGATTATTTATTAAATAATAATCAAGAGTAAGAGAAAATTAAAGGGGGATTTTTATGGAGATAGATATAGATGATACAGATATAGACATAGATATAGATATAGATATAGATATAGATACATAGATATGGATAGGTAGAAAGATATAGATAAATGATAGATAGATAGATAGATCATATAACCAAAATAGGAAAGGGTAAAATATTTATACATAAAGAGAATAAAGTGAATAAAAAGTGAATGAAATAGAACAGTTTAAAAAAAAATACATTGAGGGGCGCCTGGGTGGCGCAGTCAGTTAAGCGTCCGACTTCAGTCAGGTCACGATCTCACAGTCCGTGAGTTCGAGCCCCGCGTCAGGCTCTGGGCTGATGGCTCGGAGCCTGGAGCCTGTTTCCGATTCTGTGTCTCCCTCTCTCTCTGCCCCTCCCCCGTTCATGCTCTGTCCCTCTCTGTCCCAAAAATAAATAAAAAACGTTGAAAAAAAATTTTAAAAAAATACATTGATATTCCTACTTGATCTTTTTTGATTTTGAGGCAAAGTGTATAACTTTGTATATCACTGTGGTCGTTATCCTCTGAACTGTATTACGAGAAGCAGAGGTGTGTTATGATTTCCTACTGAAAATTCATGCATAAACTGATTCATTCAATAAAAATGAACAGTATCACTACTCTGAACTCTGAAGGTACCATGTTAGTTCCCAATGTTCAAGTGATAAAAATTGAGTCTACTACCTTCAAGAAGCTTACAGCCTCACAGAAAAGAAAGGTACATAAAATTCATGACTGTTTTACTGTAAATACTGGAAGTGATACTTCACAGAGCACCCTGGGATCACAAAGGAGGAAGTAACTAACACTACTTTGGAGAGCCAAGGGAGACTTCAGAGGGGCACTGATGGTCAAACTGGCTCAGCTCCTTTAATACTTTGTGCAGTGCTGA
Source organism: Prionailurus bengalensis (assembly GCF_016509475.1). Taxonomy (NCBI): domain Eukaryota; kingdom Metazoa; phylum Chordata; class Mammalia; order Carnivora; family Felidae; genus Prionailurus; species Prionailurus bengalensis. Next base: position 103,755,509 of record NC_057344.1, read on the forward strand.
GAAACCTTCAGACATGGAAGTTGCATAAAGTCTGCAATTTTGTAAAGACTACAGACTAGTTGGCAAAAGTCAATTTGCCCTAAGATGTATCTGAGATACACTAAAAACTAAAAGTATATAGTGGAAACAGACTTCAAGCAACACTTGTAAATTGCATGAAAAAATTGCTTCAGAGTTACAAGCTGGAGACACATAAGCATTTAGCCCCCATGAAGTTATAGGATTTGGGACTCCTCTCTCACCCAACTCTCTTAGTCCAAGCCCAGGCTTGGGGTCTGAAAGAGAGGTGATTTACTAGTTTTGAGGCTAAGAAGCTGAAATTCTGATCTTTATATCTTTCATAGTCTCTTAAGAAGATAGCTGATTCAGGAATATTCTTGATTTAGTTTTTGGATAGGGAGGGGCCATTATGTGTGTCTGAACATTATGTGCATGTGAGTAGGTACTAAAATAATTGGCATTATTTCAGATTTGAGAAATATGGAATGAACACAAGAGACAAAAATTATTGTCAATGAAGTTTACATTCTAATGGTGGAGAGCAACAAAGAAGAAAAATATATAGTATCATATATAGTACTATGGAAAAATACAGAAGGAAAGGTAGATAGAAAATGCTGGGTTGGAGAGCAATTTTATATTGGGAGGTCAGGTAAGAACTCAAGAAACAGGTGACATTTAAGCAATCACCTATTGAAGGTGAAGGGATGAGCCATGTGGATACTTAGGAAAAAGAAGTTCTAAGCAGAGAGAACAAGGAGTGTGCATAACAGGCTCATGGGGCAGCAGTGTGTACAGGACACAGAGCAGAGTGAGCAAAAGGAAGAATACTAAGAGGCCAGAGAAGCACAGGCTACAGTGTATTTGGTCTTGTGGGACACTCTACAGAGTTCTGCTTTCATCTCTGAGTGAGATGAGAAGTCACTGAAAGGTTTTGTGCAGAGAAGTGACATGAAATGACATGTTCTTAAAGACTCACAATAGCTACTATATTGATAATAGATGGAGGAAGGGAGCAAGAGTGGAAGCACAGAGGCTATTAGGTTATTGCAATAATCCATGTAAGGGATGCAGGTGGCTTGATCAGTCCAAAGATGCTAAGCGTCTTCCCAAGGTCACATAACTAGTAAACATAGAGGTAGGATGTGACACGAAGTCAGATTTCAGCCCCTATTGGATGCTCTCTAAAAAATTTTCATGTGAATAAAATCAGGACACAAACCCTAAAGTTCTCATTTTGAAAAAGTTATTAAAATGCATGTTTATTTCACCTTGCCACTCTCTCATTAAATTGGGTCTTGTGCCAATGTGTTGCTCTCCTTTCTGGTATACTTTTGAAGTGCCTGCAAAATGTTCAGATAAATTGGATGCAGGTTGGGTGAGAAAGAGAAATCAAATATATAAACTCCAAGATTTGTAATATAGAGCATGAAAGTCACCATTGACTGTAATGGGGAAGACAAGTTTTATGGGGAAGATCAGGAAATAGGTTTTACGCAAGCAGAGAAAGAGGTAACTCCAGATAGAGATGACAAGAAGACAATTAATATAGGAATTTTACTGATTCATTCTGAGTGCCCTAGATGAACTGATTGTTAAATATCTGGATTACCACACGCTGTTAAATATTTCAAATATTGTTTTTGATAATATCTATGAAGTGGTATTGCAGTTCTCAATCTCACTCATTTGTTACATAATGCATATATCGAGGTCTATTTTCATGAAAACTCTACTTAGATCATGTAAAATTCCTTTTCTCAGGGATCTTCAGTGGCTCCCCCCGGCCTATGCAATAATCTCAAAATTTCTTAATGTGAAATTTAAAGTCTTTCACAATTTGATCCTAATCAACTTTAGATGAGCTCTACTCTAGTTACAGTGGGCTTGTTACAATTCTTCATACTTAGGTTTGTCCACTTCCATTCCGTTTATGTTGTTCACATTATAGCAATATACCTCAGCTTTTACCATCTATCAAAATCCAACCCACCCTTCAAGGCCCAGCAGAAAGTACAGCTCCTTCCATAAGGATTAAGGCTGGGAGTGAGCTCTCTCTCTGAATTCTTGCAGGCAAGCAGATACATATTATGTGTATACATATTAATTTAATTGGAAGCAGGGACCTTTGCTTATTTTCTTTTGGCATCCATTCAGTGCCATGTGAAACATAAATGATCGATGGTTCTTTCCTTTTTTCATATTATTTGTTGCACAAATAATTTGATCAATGTCCCCTTATCTTTAAGATCATATTATTAGCAGTAGTATCTAAGTTTTTATATGTGTTCTCGCAAGTAGCAAGACGACACTATTAGGCCCCTAGGAGAAGGACACTATTACTATTCTCATTTTACAAATGTGGAAGTTGCACCTTAGAGGCCTTAAGCATCATGCCCAATGTCACGGGTAGTGAATGGGAGAGCCAACATATGAATCTAGATGACCTGAGTCAAGAGTCAGACCTTTTTGTCACCAGACAAGGCTCTCAGTCCTGCCTGGATAACACACTCACTTAAAAATTCATGCAAATAGATTCAGGAAGCAAAAGAGGTTTTCAACCCTCATTCTAAAAGGATAATAAAAAAGGGGGGGGTATGTTTATTTTACCTGATAAAGAATGCCTCCTAGCATTTGTAGAACTGTGATGATCTGTCTTACACTAGTTCTGAGAGAATTATCATCAACTCAGATGAGAGTTACAAACTAACTAGTGGCTGGTAGTTCTTTGGTCCTTTTTCTTCACCATATCTCTCTTTGTTAATTATTTTTCTCTGTGTAATATTTTAGTGACTTGAAAAATGAAGGCTCTTCAGAATCCCCTTGGAAACACGTCTTTTTCTCTGAGAGTTATTGCAGCTAGTAAGACTTCTCACAAAACAAAGCTTGACTGAAAGCCAGACTCTATTTTTGTTTTTTTTAGAAAGAGAGAGCATGAATGGGGGAGTGGGAGAGAAAGAGAGAGAGAGCGAATCTCAAGCAGACCCTACACTCAGGGTGGAGCCCAACACAAGGCTTGATCCTCTGACCATGGGATCATGACCTGAGCCAAAATCAAGAGTTGGATGCTCAACCAACTGAGCCACCCAGATACCCCTAAGAATCATCCTCTTAAGTACATAGTACATGTAAGCGGGCCGGAGGTGAGGTAAGAAGGGTATATGTAACAGAAAACGTCCAGTTTATTTCTAAGACTGGCCTAGTGCAAGCTCCTATTTTCTCAATCCAAACATGGAGCTCTCCAGAAGAGTTATTGTTAATTCATAAATTACCACATGTCTCTCTGAAGCTAATAGAAAATCTGTTTGCTGTTAAACTGCATAGCAGAAGACACAAAGGAATTGTAATGAAAAATGTAATGGTATAGGATTTCCATTCAATGGAAGCCATCACACCACGCTGTGCTGAAACAGTTGAGTATGCATCAGGATACTGTACAGAGGAGACCCAAAAGACACCAAGGCCAAGCACTGTACTTTCTGTCAAGAAATGATCTTTCCAGGGGCGCCTGGGTGGCGCAGTCGGTTAAGCGTCCGACTTCAGCCAGGTCACGATCTCACGGTCCGTGGGTTTGAGCCCCACGTCAGGCTCTGGGCTGATGGCTCAGAGCCTGGAGCCTGTTTCCGATTCTGTGTCTCCCTCTCTCTCTGCCCCTCCCCCGTTCATGCTCTGTCTCTCTCTGTCCCAAAAATAAATAAACGTTGAAAAATAAAAATAAAAAAAAGAAAAAAAAAAAAAGAAATGATCTTTCCAACTACTTTTCTAGGTCAATGTTACCATATCCACTGGGTTATTACTACCAAATACACAGATAAGGCTGAAAGGAACCTTGAACTACATCTATATATCTCTATCTCTATCTCTGTAGCTCTATCTCTATCTCTGTCTCTATCTCTATCTATATATAACTATGTTGTGGGGGATAGCGTTTGGAAGAAAATATTTTATTTTTTTTAATATTCATTTATTTTTGAGGGAGAGAGAGAGACCGAGTGGGAGCGGGGAGGGGCAAAGAGAGAGAGGGAGACACAGAATCTGAAGCAGGCTCCAGGCTTCGAGCTGTCAGCACAGAGCCCAACGTGGGGCTCGAACCCACAGACTGAGAAATCATGACCTGACCCAAAGTCAGCCGCCTAACCAACTGAGCCATCCAGGCACCCCTGGAAGAAACTATTTTCATGTTAGAGTTTTCTTTTTCTTTTTGGATGAGCAGGTTTTAGTGTTAATGAAGTGTCAGTCTCCAGGAAATCTCTGCTTATGTCCCCTAAAATCAGATCATATGTGAGTCATAACTCTTACTTTTAGAAATCAGAACAATTTGATTCCCACCTGCATTTTTGGATATTGCCTAAAGGAAATATCACTCCATTTCACAAGTGTACCCCCAAACCAGACCAAGAAACTAGCAAAAAACAAAACCATGTATACATACACACACACAGCAAAAAGTCTGTAAATGTGGCATGTAGATATTCATCAATTTATTCACTCAGCAGAATGTGTTGAATATGTGCTGTGTGTCACAGTACTGTAGATACGGAGGTGAACTTAACAAACGTGTAAATACACTATGTAAATGCTAAGTAAAGGTTCTGCTTGGTTGGTAAAAGGAGATCAAATAAGGTTATGGGATAAGAGAAGCATTAGGCAGATTTCCCAGGTCAACTGGTTGGAGGGGGCCCAGACAGGGGAATGTTCCAGCCAGAGAAAGCAGCAGGTGGTAGGTACATGGCTTGTTTCAGGAAATGAAGGGGGTTCAGGATGGCTGGATCACAGGCAGGGTTAGAAAGTGGAGCTAGATATGAAGTAGGAAAAAAAAAAAAGACAACAGCCACATCTTAGATACTCATCATTCTCTTTTAAAGAATTTGAATTTCAGGAATTGTAGGATTTATCCTGCATACAAGTGGCTATCTCATAGGAAGGTGTAAACAAAAATGTAAATTAAGTAATTGACTGTAAATTCTTTGTTTTCTTCCTTCAGCAACACATTCTTTTCTTTCTGTATTCCTGGCTCTTCTGTGGTCCCTCTCCTCCAAGTCTGGAATGAGGTCTTCTGTTCTACCATGACTCATTTGTGTAGCTCCAAGCATCATCTTTGCACGCTTTTATCTGCATTACCCAGTATTTCATTCCCTCAATACCGTATGAGTCAACTCATGAACACTAAAATATTAGTGCCAAAAAAACAAAAGATTGAACCGCAAATGGATCATGGAGAAATCTGGACTTAACAAATTACCATCAAGACAGTCTTAAACTTGAGAACCAAGTTTAAACTTTCTGCCAGTATAAAACATTAGCTTTCCAAAGAATGCCCATTTTTGCTCTAATGAATTTTCTCTTTTAGTTCCATAGGAATTAGTAGCACGTACAGAATTACGTATGACTCATTAAGTTCCACACAGCTAAGCTCACAGTTAGAAGGCATTGCCAGAAAATCTTGCCTTCAGGGAAGCAAGTAATCGAGTTGTCAAAAAGTCAATAGTTACCTAACTCTCTGGGAAATACAATGAAGTTATGGCAGTCTGGCTACTGAGGAAAGACTTGGTTTGCCCAGGCTTTCTGTGGTAACTTCCTCCTCCAGTGGGAGAAACTGCCAGTAAAGGAAGAATGACAATTTACATACCATAGTGAGGCTAATCGGCCTCTCCCTTAGTCACAGCCTGCCTACTTGAGACATCCTGGGAAATCCCTATTTGGAAGAGAAGAAAAGTTAAAATCACAGATGCTGTGCTTATAACCTTATTCTGTGTAATTCATATACAGAGTCACTTCTGTTCACTTTTAATGAAAAACAATTGCTGTTATTTTCCACCATGAGTTAACAGTGCGGTCTTTTAAAAATTTTGTATATTTGGTTTCACTTTAAAAGATACCACAAGAGACATTTTCTTTCTCTTTTTCCTTCTGTCTTCCAAGACTCCAGGAAAAACAGCTTCCATGGCATATTGCGTACAGGGCACAACTAGAATGAGTGCTGCAGAAAGTTCTTCGGAGCACGGAGAGGTAAGAATACATCTTTAGGGGATGAATTGACCATATATAGCATCAATTGCATTTTTAATGGTTAATTATGCAATGATGGATAAGAGTAGAAATGGCTACTTTGCTTTCTTTAGATAATAGCTGCTCTGTATTTTTTTAAACTTTTTTTAATGTTTATTTATTTATTTTTGAGAGAGAGAGAGAGAGAGAGAGAGAGAGAGAGAGAGAGAACACAAGCCTGGGAGTGGTAGAGAGAGAGAGAGAGAGAGAGAGAGGGAGAAGTAAAATCTGAAGCAGGCTCCAGGCTCAGAGCTGTCGGCACAGAGCCCGACCAGGGGCTCAAGATCACTAACAGGGGGATCATGATCTAAGCTGAAGTCGGATGCTCAACAGACTGAGCCATCCAGGCACCCCTTTGCTTTGTCTTTAATCAATGTTATTTAAGGAGGAAAAAGTATCTGGGTGACTGTTGCATTTTCTTTGATCCCTCTGAGCTCCATTTCTTCTTTTACAAAGTGAGATTAAATCCTGTGCAAAGGCCCTACAGCTCCCCGGTTCTGTGGGCTCCATATTTTGCTCTTGATTTAAAGAAATTTGGTTCAATATAAATTTCAAAAAGAATATTTGTACAGTTGGAAATAGAATACAATATAGCAATAAAGTATCCCTAGTAAAATATTTATGGATCTACAATGAATACCATAGTTTTTGTTTGGTTACTGGTTACTGCAACACTTACCCAACTGAATGACTGAATGAATGAATGAATGAATGTTCTTTCTTAAAGTTGTATTTAGAGATAAGCCAAGATATAATAGCAAATTAAGGGAACTCTTTTGTTCTTTAGATACTTAATTTAGCGTGTCAGGATTTGAATATCTTAGAAGTTGGTCCAGGTGTTATGGTAAATGAGAAAGAAATGCCCAGACACTTTAAACACACATTGCACCATATAAGGAATAATTGTTCTGTAAGTGGGGCCCTTAGTAGAACTAATGACTAAAAATCTTTGTGTTTATTGAAACATCAGATACCTTCATTAGCAACTGGAAAGCAAAGCAAATACAAATGAAAAATTTCCCCAAATTTTGTGTTTGATTGACTTTGTTCCATTTTAAAACATACCTGAGACATATGAACCATAGTAAAATAAACGTTGATTAATCTCCAGAGAAACTCCTGGTGATACATTTATGGCTTTTAAACAATTCTTATTACTGTGCTTTCTCTCTCTCACTTGCAGATTTAGTATCTAGCTTTTCAGTAACTCTTATTTACAAATAAAAAATCAAAGTCCAAAAGTTTTACTATTTCTTTCCAGAGAAAGTTATATATGGCAAAAAAAAAAAAATGCACAGTATATAATTAACTTAATCTTAATCTGGATTCCCCGAAGGCTAAATCATACAAATGTTTGCTAGACACAGATTTTTTTTGTCTCTATCACAAATAGCAAGGGAACTTTTTAAGGACCCCAAATCTGTGTTCCCAAGAAAGGTCTGAAATAGGAGAACCTTGAACTTTAGTGTGAATCACTAAAACCTCTGAAATTTATTTAAAGTAGAGAAGGGATAAATATGCTGAGCACAGAGGATTTTTAGGGCAGTGAAACTATCCTATATGATACTATAATGTCATTAAACATTTGTTCAAACTCATAGAATGTACAACACTAAGAATGAACCCTAAAGTAAACTATGGATTTGGGTGATGTGTCAGTAACTATTCATCAATTGTAACAAATGTAACACTCTGGTGGGAGATGTTGATAAAGGTGTAGGTGTGGGGGTAGAAAGCATATGGGAAAACTCTGTCACCTTCCGCTAGATTTTCTTGTGAACCTAAAACTGCTCTAAAAAAATAAAGTCTATTAAAAAAAAAAATGGAGACGCTACGATTCCCTTTTCAGAAATTCTTTTTCAGTGTTTGTGGTGGCCTACATTTTGCACGCTTCCATAGTGACTTCTATGCGTTCTTATAGTAAGAACCACTGATCTGGAATCTGGTCTCACTGTATCTCTGCTTTGCTGAGCTCAGGTTACACAACATACAGTTGGCTCACAGCATTTTCCAGATCAAAGGTACCTAATATTCAATCTGTTCTGATCCAGAATGAGTCTAGACTTCCTAAAAAAGGGAAAGCCCAATTTTAAGACCCAACATATCTGTCACCTGGATTTTGATGTTACTTCTGGAACTCAGACAAACCAGCTTCTTGAGGTCAGAAGCAAATAGAATAATTCTGAATTTATAGACACATGGAAGAATATCTTTTAAAATGAGGTCTTAGGGGCACCTGGGTGGCTCAATCAGTTGAGTGTCCGACTTCAGCTCAGGTCATGATCTCACAGCTCCTGAGTTTAAACCCCACATCAGGCTCCGTGCCAACAGCTCAGAGCTTGGAGCCTGCTTCAGATTCTGTCTCCCTCCCTTTCTGCCCCTCCCCTGCTTATGCTCTGTCTCTCTATCTCAAAAATAAGTAAACATTAATAAAAATTAACAATAAAATAAAATAAAATAAGGTCTTAACTGTACATGGGTCTAGGAAGAAGCTAAGAAAACTAAGGGCAGCTTCTATAAAGATGTAACATATGATCCAGCCCTAAAATATTGAGTGAGACATAGGTAAGCAGAGAAAAGATAGAAAAATAGTTTTATAAATCATTTCTAATGAAAAGAGTCCTTGAAACACCATGATGATTGTAAAAGAACACTCCCTGTAAGTGCTTTTGGCAAAAGCCAACATGTTTTGAAAATATTTAATTGTTCATGAATATCTTTAATTAATTTCCATAACTATTGAGCTTGAAACTAAGTAGCAGATTTAGGACTACCCTCATCACCAGATTTGTTGTACTGTTTATATGACTCAGAGATGAGATGGTAACAAGACTATTGAGTTACTATAGAGAAAACAGCACTTAAGTGAGCTTTGTTGGTGGTCCATTTAGACAGATGGCCCACAGTTTCCAGAGCATTTGTGCTTTCTTTAAATAAATACCCCCAACACTGAGGGGGAAAAAAAACTGAAAAGAAAGATGGTTAACTTTTTCGTTGTGCCAATGATTTATTATTTAAACTTATAACCTACTGGCTTTATTCAAAGGGCTGGTTAAAATTGCACAATACCAGATAATCTATGTCAATCTCTGTATAACATAATTGTATGAAGGACACTGAGGTAGCTAGTTCATTACAGTCTTAGAATGGATTTGCTGCCTTTTAGTTTTATGTCTTTGTCTGTTTTTCTTGATGATTCTGTCATTCCTCTGACTTTTGTCAGGGCCACTCTTCAGATATGGACATGTCTACAGAAATGACATTTTAGAAATGTTTATTACTATGTAAATACCCAAAATGTATCCATGAAACTTATCTGATTTCCATAAGCATTATACTCTGAATTTCCATTTTTTGGGAAAAGGATTGAAATCCAAACTCATAAAATCCTAATTTCTTGTTTGACTAATGTATACATTTATAATTTATTAGAGAATTATTTTGTTAATTAATTCATATAAAGGAATTTGAAATATAATGCTTCTTCGTCAACAGGTCTCTATGAAGGAATAATGGTGTGAGGATTGTTACCCCTAGAATAAGATATTTTTATAAATCACCATCGGAGAGTTAGCCAAATGCATAGAGTTTGTGAAGGACAACATTTCTCCTGCTTATTTTATAGAAGATTTTGTTTCACAATTTCTCTTTTTTTTTGTTTTTGTTTTTGTTTGTTTGTTTTAAGCATGATCAATCATCAAGCAGAAAGAACTTGACAAGTTCTCTTGAACAAAAGATAAGGTGCTTGGAAAAACAGAGAAAAGAGGTAATTTACAAATATTAGCTGAAGCAACATGTATCATGAGTTAATGCTGAGTATAAAATAGAGTCTAGAGTCTTTTATTTTTGTTATTGGGTCACAGTATTTATCTCTAGGATTTTGGACTGCATTATTTTGAGAGGAAGTACTTTTTTCTTATTCACCTACATTTCTCTTACCCAGTCTTTCAGTGTTTGTGTAAATGAGTGAAAAATGACAGTCATAAATCTAATAATTATCTTAATTTTTCTCAAAACTTAGATGTTTCCTCCACATGGACTATGTGAGCTTATCACCTGTGCCTTATGCCTTGCAACTTGACATACCTTGAAACTCAAACTGTCAAAGGCTTTAGGTGTAATTGACTTAGGTGCTATGATTTCATGAACTGGGTATCCAGCCACATAGGGGTTAAGGAGCATTATTGAAAAAAATTTTTTTTTGTTGTTTATAAAATGCCATTAGGAATGTGATGGATATTATTATGAGTTCTGTTTTTCTGAGTTTAATGAATGTTAGAACCTCTTTATTCTTCTTGAAGATGAAGAAGTGAAAAGTGTAACAATTTTAACACTGTGTATGTTGTCAAATTTTAAATTAGTTTCCTAAACCATTGTATATGTTTTATCCTTCATGTTCTTCTGTATGGTGTCTTCTACTCCTCTTTGATATTACATAAAATATTGTATCCTTCTAGAAAATTATTGAACTATAGCAGGGTAATGTTACCATGGCATAGAAATGTTAATCCTTAAAATGCCAACAGATATCTTTATATAATAATATAATATATAGTCTATACTAAATACCCATAGCTATTTCCAGCATAAGATTTACCTAGGGACTGGGTGTCTGGATTAGATATTTTGTTTTATAATTAGGAGAATATGTTGCTTCCTTTTAGTGGCTGTAACTATCTTCTCAATCTGTCCCATATTGAAAGTGTTGGAATTTCTCTTGATGTAGGAAGTTACAGGCTTCCCTTACAAGAAAACTAAAACACAGGACATAGGTTTTTTTCTTCCTTTTGATTAGCACATAATTTTAAAGCTTCTAAATTGCAGCCTAAATTATTTCTAAATATTCTTATGACAAAACTATTATTCCTTGAAAATCTATAATTTCAAAACGGTGATATTATCCATTCATTACATATACATTACAAGTCATGTGTTGATTTTAAAAAGCACAATATTGCAAGCACATGATGGTAAGTTATCGGGATTTGGAATTTATTAATATAAATTCTGCTTTAGAAAAGGTAGAAGAGGGGCGCCTGGGTGGCGCAGTCGGTTGAGCGTCCAACTTCAGCCAGGTCATGATCTCACGGTCCGTGAGTTCGAGCCCCGCGTTGGGCTCTGGGCTGATGGCTCAGAGCCTGGAGCCTGTTTCCGATTCTGTGTCTCCCTCTCTCTCTGCCCCTCGCCCGTTCATGCTCTGTCTCTCTCTGTCCCAAAAATAAATAAACGTTGAAAAACAAATTTTTTTTAAAAAAAGAAAAGGTAGAAGAAATATTTAATTATAATAATCAGTGTAAGCACACAGAAAAATATGGAAAGGTTTGAAAAAAGACCCTCATATATTAATAAATCTTACAGAAAACCATCAATACTCCCAAAGTTTTACTGGATTTTGATTGTATTAAACAAAGATGAAAATTTCAAATAACAAGCAAAGTTGAAAGTTCTAATAGCAGTTCAGCTGACTAGTCAAGATATACGTAAGGCTAAATGGTTTTTCATATGTTAGCCAGTTATGAAAAGAGGGAGTGTGCTCAATTCAATCGTCCCAGCCCTACAAGAACTTGGTGGAAGGAATACTGTGTTCAACCGTACTTGCAAATCTTACTAGCCCCCCAAAAGTGATTTCATTTTGGCCAAATTTCCAAATGGGCAGAAATCCATATTGATTCACCAAATTTTAATAATTTCAGCTCCTGGAAGTTAACCAGCAATGGGATCAGCAATTTAGAAGTATGAAAGAGTTATATGAACGAAAGGTAAACACCTCTCTGTTTAGTATTTGCTTTAGATCAGTAAGCTGGGGGACCAAGTCTGTGAAGATTCTCACTGGTTTCAGCTTAAGGAGACATGTGGCTAGCCAACTGTTGAAAAAATGATGGGGGGGGGGTGGGTAGGGAGAAGGTGCTGAGTGCATTATTGGTCTCTTGGTACTGAAGATTAGTGAAAGATATCAGTGAATTATCTTGAGCATGACAAAAAAAAAAAAGGTACTAAAAATAGCCTTTAGCCTCTGGCGATGTCTCTAGAGTTCTTATGCACATTCATCATAGCTCATGGAATAACCTGTTTTGGATTTGTTACTAGCAGCCACAAATACACAAAGTTATATGTGAGGTAGGATATGGCTTAAAGTTCATACTGTTTTATACAAGGCCATTTCTCTAATTCTTTAATTAGTTGGCATAAGCTATTTCCACAGATAAAGAAATGAACAATGGTAACAGTGACAGTGTGAGGGGAAGTGGGGCATTCCCTCTTCCCCCTACAGCATATTCTCTGTCAAGAATCTTTTGCTTTGATGAGAAAGAACTTTTTGGAGAGAATATCTTTTAATAGGTCAAAGTCAATTTGTAATTTAAATTATTCCACGTTCAAAAATAGAGAAAAGGAGAAAGTAAATTCCCCTAAATAATTCAGAATTAAGAAACCTGACCACAAGTGAGTAACAGAGCAGTATTGCTCTCTTCTTCCCCATTTTGATACACTGAAGCATTAAATTTAGTAAGTGCAGGATAATGCTCCCACTACAGCAGGCCTGTTATATTCAGTCTGGGGCAGCTTTGGGGTCTCCAAATTTTAAAGAACATGGTCCCAGAGAAAATGTGTAAGCTGCTCAGGAAGAACGGCCTGCAGGTGTGTGAAGACCCTTGGTTAACAGTGGGCATAATTCCCATCTTTGCTAAAACACCCTTTTCTAAGGCCTCTCTTACTGGACCGTCATCGCTCTGAGAACTAGCTTGGCATTTCGCAGGGCGTCAAGCATTGCAGATAACTGAGGAGTTAAAAGCCATGTCTGTTTTTCTCTGGCCCAGGCAAATTCACTCACCCCCTAACCCCATGCTGCCCTTTTCAGGTCAGGCAAGGCACATTTTGAGAGTTAGGAATAGAATGGCAGGCTCAGAAGCGTCCCCGTCTAAGATCTAAATCTTTATTCTCTCGGAAGTGGTGTGGTTTGGAGAAAGGAGGCAAGGGGCTTAAGGCTGTTTCGGTGTTTACTTTTACCGGTAGGGGAAGCTCTTCCTTAAGTGCACAGGTCCTGACCTTTGCTAAGGCTGGTGGGAAATAGAACCTCTCTTAGGGGCCGCCCAGGAGTGGGGGCGTGTCCGTCCCTGCGTGCACGGGGTGGGGGAATAAATCCGGGGGTGGGAGGGGGTGTGAATTTCAGAAGTGGTGTCTGCCACACTGTGTATACGACTTCCTCAGGTCGCAGAGCTGAAAATGAAACTGGACGCCGCAGAAAGGTTCCTCAGCTCGCAGGAGAAGGAGCGGCTTCAAAGTCAGAAAGAGAGCGACCGGCTGCACGACCAAACCCGCCAGCGGCTGCAGCTCGAGGAGGTGGGCGGGGCTCAGGGAGAAGACCTTCCTGGCCCCGGGGCCTGAGCACGCTCGGCGGAGAGTGGTGGGCGGGGAGTGGTGGGCGGAGATTGGTGTGCGTAGGAGCGGATGGGTTACGCAAGTCCCCGGGCCGATTCTCTGCGAACTGAAGGAAGGAGATGCCCAGCTTGCGTCCTCCTTTGTTGTCCAAATAAGCAGGCCTTTGCGTGCCAGGCTCTACCCGCAGAGAGTGCTGATCCATAGGTTTGGTGCCATCTTTCTAGAGCATTTCAGCCTAGGAGATTAAATTTACCCTTTTGCTTTTACTCAGATACAGTTTTTATTTCAAGTGTTAATAATAATGGGACACTACCTTGTGTTTGTACAGCTGCTTTTGAGCTTACATAGTTTTACAAATAGGTATTGCGTTTGTAATCATAAAAAATAAAACATTTAAAAAACTGCCTCACCTTCACGATTTCACTTAACATTCTCAGCCCATCTGTGAGGGAAATGGTATTTCTGCAATTTTTTTTTTTTAGCTTATTTATATATTTTGAGAGAGACCGAGACAGTGTGAGTGGGGGCAGAGTGGGGGGTGGAGGGAGGGAGAGAGAAAGAGAATCCCAAGCAGGCTCTGCACTGTCAATGCAAAGCCTGATGTGGGTCTCAATCCCAGGAATCGGGAGATCATGACCTGAGCTGAGATCAGGAGCCCCACCCTAAACCCTCTGAGCCACCCAGATGCCCCCTATTTTTGCCATTTTAAAGCTGAGATGTGAAGAGGTTCCAGGACTTGCCAAGCTTGCCAACCTAGTACCTGGGAAAATGGGATTTGAACCCAGCCTCCAAATTTGAAATCTCCATTAATCCCCACTGAGAGCAAGATGGTGGCCATTAAGGTGACAGTCTTCTAAAATACTCTCGGTTTTACTCTTAGTTATGGGGCTTAATGGATATTATAGAAAATGGGAGGAAAATCTTAAGCCCTAATGGATGCACATTTTTTTTATGTATGTTAAGAAAAAATAAGTGTAAATAGTCTCAGGTGTAGCCTTGTGACAGATATCATGAAGCATTGGCTGTATTTTAACACGTGCACCAATCTTAAGGCAATAGCTGAAATCAATGCAGACAGCCGTTGGTGTAGATTTTCTTACCTCGATAAGGTTCTCCCTGTCCCAGTGAGTCAGAGGAAAACAAACAAGGTTTAGCAACTCCCTTCTGACCTTGTTGCAGTCCCTTCCTTTTCCTGACCAGGAATCATGATAATTGTTCCCTCATGAAGTTGGAACCATTTACAATTTGAAGTCACTTTTAGATTATGTCAAATTAGAAAATGATTGGCTCATTTTCTAAGTGTATATAAGCCCACTCTATTTAAGTGAAAGCAAATAGGAATGTTTTCATTTAAAAAAAAATCACCTCACGTAGATATCTTTTTTTAAAAAACTTTTTAACATTTATTTATTTTTGAGAGAGAGAGAGAGAGATGGTGAATGTGGGGAAGGGCAGAGAGAGAGGGAGACAGAATCTGAAGCAGGCTCCAGGCTCTGAACTGTCAACACAGAACCCGACAGGGGGCTTGAACCCTGAAATGGTGAGATCATGACCTGAGCTGAAGTTGGATGCTTAACAGACTAAACCACTCAGGCACCCCACATAGATATCTTAAATCTAATTATTGTTTTGGGAAATATTAATTACTAAAACAACATATTCTAACATGTGTGTTAGCTATTTTCTCATCTTGATTTACTTAAATTCCGGGATGTTTGTTTATTAGGTTAAAGTTTCAGTGCCATTAAGAATTCAGTTCATTACAGGAGTGCCTAGGTGATTCAGTCATTAAGTGTCTGACTCTTGATTTCAGCTCAGGTGATGATCTCAAGTTTAGTGGGATTGACCCCACATTGGGTTCTGCGTTGACAGCGTGGTTTTTGCTCGGGATTCTCACTCTCTCTCCCTCTCTCTGCCCCTCCCCACCACGCTCACGTGAGCTTGCTCTCCTTTTTTTTTTTAATTTTTTTTAACGTGTATTTATTTTTGAGACAGAGAGAGACAGAGCATGAACAGGGGAGGAGCAGAGAGAGAGGGAGACACAGAATCTGAAACAGGCTCCAGGCTCTGAGCTGTCAGCACAGAGCCCGACGCGGGGCTCGAACTCACGGACCATGAGATCATGACCTGAGCCAAAGTCGGACGCTTAACCGACCGAGCTACCCAGGCACCCCTCCTTCTTTAAAAATAAATAAAACTTAAAAAAAATTGCAATTCACTCCACAAAAAATTTACTATCTAAAATATAAAATTAAGAATTAGAAGATAGATATTGTCAACTAACCTTGCTTCAGTTATGTAAAACAAAGGACTTCTTGAAGGTAATCAGAAACATGGAGGAGTGATGGCACTTGGACTTGTTGATCTCTCCCTTTTCAAAGCAATGAACACAACAATACAGTGCTCTGAGTAATTATCTGTAGTGAAGGGTCTTATTTGCCTGAAGTTTTATCCTCTTCTCCCTCCAGTTCAGAATGATGCAGGCAGGATTGGTCTTTCAGATATTTCATATTTTTTATTGCAATCATACTTTTTTTTTTCTTTGTAGAACTTTACTTACTTTTACTAAATCGCTTACCCATCACTCTGTAACAGTACATGGGAACTTGCTTATTCTCTGAACCCATTTGACCCTTGAAAGTGAGGACTGAGGATTTTGAGCTTTTTCTGGGGTCATGAAACTTACTTAGTAGCACTAAGGAGCAAAGAAATATTTTTATCTATCTGAACCCTGTCCTCCAACCAAAGAATATTGCTTAAATGGAATGTCAAGGGGCGCCTGGGTGGCTCAATTGGTTAAACATCCAACTTCTGCTCAGGTTATGCTCTCACAGTTCGGTTCATGAATTCAAGCCCCTCCTTGAGCTCTGTGCTGACAGCTCAGAGCCTGGAGCCTGCTTCAGATTCTGTGTCTCCCTCTCTCTCTGTCCGTCCCCTTCTTATGCTCTGTCTCTCTCTCTCTCGCTCGCTCAAAAGTAAATAAATATAAAAAAAAAATTTAAAGGAACGTTAAGTGAAAATCTAGCAGGTTCTGTTTTTATTGTATTTCAGAAGTATTCCTACAACATTATCTCATCTGAATTTTATTGATTTCGGTTTTATTTTCTTGCTGTTTATTTCAGAAGGAAAAGGAGAGCCTAAGTGAAGAATTACATGAATTGAAGAAAGAAAATAAGCTTTTGAAGGAAAAAAACACTCTTGCGAGCAAGAAGAAGGAACAGTATGAATGTGAAATAAAGCGCCTCAATAAGGTACCAGTCCAGGTCAATCTGGGCAGCTGGAAGGAAAGGTCCCTGTAGAAAGAGCACATTCCTAACTGAGAGTCACAACACAATCTGTGCAGCAGTACAGCTCCTGGTCTTGGGAGCCTGCACAGGAGCTTCTCTGTAATTTTATAAGTCACTCGTAGCTGCATCTTTCAGCCAAGGCTTTAAGGAATACATGTCCCTGCAAAAAATCATCATGAAAAAGAGAAATGAGGAGTAACTTCAGAAGACAGTAAGAACTTTTTTTTTTTTAGTTCAAAGAACCACGTAAAGCAAGTGGGTGTTTGGGAACAATAGCATATCTCTTGGTCAACCACAAAAGTTTCCTGAGGAAACAGGCTGCTCTTTAAAATCATCACTATGGAGCTGGGTATGATGCAGACTGTATGGAATCATGCTAAAGGCCAGCCCCAAGGCTGATATGGTGGCCTTCCAGAGAAGAAGTCTAAAACTCATTTTTAATTAGGGTGTGGGGTCTGGGGGATGAGGGGGAGGAATGGAGGTAGGTGTGTTAGAAAAACACAAGTGGTTAAGTGCCTTGGCCTCAACTTAACTATTCGAAGGGGCTACCTGTGGAGTGCTGCCAAAGGATGACTCTAGAGAATTTGTGCATTTGTGTGTGTGTGTGTGTGTGTGTGTGTGTGTGAGAGAGAGAGAGAGAGAGAGAGAGAGAGAGAGAGAGAGAGATTGAGAGAGAGAGTTTTATGGACAGATAGCTTAATTTCCCTGGGGAAGGGATTGCTCACTTATTCAAGTTAGCAATTAAATCCTTTGCTGTTGGTTTTTCAAAGGGCCACATCAGATGTGGACCATAGGAGCACTGGTAGTACATGTTTGAGTCAAGATATTCATCTCTCAAGTTAGATATCTCTTGACCTAAGTAATAGAAATTGCCTTCCAAAACAAGAGTGGGTGATTGGCCTTGAAAAAGTGGTCAGTGCCTGTGCTTTTCGGACTGTGTATATTTTAGTCTGGACTGTGTATCTTTTTAGTGTTCAGAGGATCATTTAAAGATCCCCAAAGGGTTGAGTATGTGCCTGTATGGTTGACAGAATGCTTTACAAATGTGATGCTGCATTTGATCTGTTTGTGGGGCAAGTTACTGGTCAGGAGAAAATGGGAAAGTAGAGACTAACATCATAAACAATGCACTTCTCTATCCTCTATGAGAGGAAACAGTGTTCAGAGATACAAATTTAGAGCAAATAAATTTTCCCTTTTATCCTCTGTTGGAAATCCTCCACAGATGAATTAGAGGAACTAATGTTGGGATTATGCTTGAAATCTTTCCCATCTGTGATATGTTATTTGATAAGTTTTCTCCTGCTCTCTAATTCATTTCTGTAAATGTTGATACAAGAATATACCCCCTATAGAAATTAGAACAGCCATGAACTCTGTTTTTTGCTCCTATGTGTACCCTTAATTTTTGTGTCTCTGTATTTATAGTCTAATATTTTCAAAGTTAGTAAAAAATTTTTAACTCTTGTGATTATAGTAAAATTGAGAAAATGAGAGAAATTAATTTGAGTAAAATTCAGGCCTTTATGCAAATGTCACCTTCTCAAAGAGGATTTTTCTGGCTACCCTAATTAAAATTACATATTCTGTCTCTGATATTCCTATTTTAATGTTTCGTTGGAATTTATTGCTATCTAATATATATTTAATGTCTCATATTAATTACTCTATTTGTTTCCTGTCTCCCAATCTTGATTGTAAGCTCCATGAGGGTAGGACTGCACAATCGACTTCTCTATTTGGCATAGTAGGCACAGTATTGAGGGCTCATAATACTTTTAGTGGCCTATTAATATGTTTAATTTCTCTCAAAATCTGAAAAAAAAATGGACCTTTAAGTCAAAAAAACATTTTCATATTAATATGAAATATATTCATCTTTGTAAGAATGCAGGTAGGAAACATAATTTTAATATGCATTTATTTGGAGGAATGGACTCACAAATACAACATAATGTAGCCTAAGTTTTTCTAATTTTTTCATTCCTGTGTTCTGGATGCCAACAATAGGGCATTGCTCACAGTATGTTCTTAAATATTTATTGAATGGATAAATTAATTAAATAATTTAGCTGGTACATAATATGTTCAGTAGCCAATTCTGGCCCCAAGATTCATGCTTTTTTTTTTTTAATTTTTTTTTTTAACGTTTATTTACTTTTGAGACACAGAGAGACAGAGCATGAACTGGGGAGGGTCAGAGAGAGAGAGGGAGACACAGAATCTGAAACAGGCTCCAGGCTCTGAGCTGTCAGCACAGAGCCCGATGCGGGGCTTGAACTCACGAGCTGTGAGATCATGACCTGAGCTGAAGTCGGACGCTTAACCGACTGAGCCACCCAGGCACCCCCCAAGATTCATGCTTTAGCAGGCATAACACATTACTTATGAGTAGTGAAAAAAAGGTAATAAAAGGATACTTCAAGCCAGATGTACTTCCACTACATCTATACCTTAAAATATCATTTAAAAAGCATAGATAGAAAGTGATGAGCTATGAAAGGTTTTTTTCTCATTTAGTGAATGTATTAGTATCTAAGGAAACGTAAGCAATTACTATTCATACATACACTGTGGATTGTTTCTTCTCTTAGCACAGGAATAAATAAAAGTTACTTAAAACGTTCATTTGGGTAGTTGATTTTGCACACCCTCCATCACAGCTGGAATTCAGGGCCCACCCTGCTTGCACTAGCAGACCCCCTGCTGACCCATTCACCACAGCAGAAATTTGTAGCATATCAGCTTAGTAATTAACATATGGTTTTCAGAAGTTCACACAACTCTGTGTACTCAATTCGGCTTATTTGCTTTGAAGGAAATACCCAAGGGCATTGTTTTCATTGAGTTCTTAAAGAGAAGCCAGATGTTTAACCAAAGTGAGAGAAATTACCTGAGGCTCGTCAGCCAATGCCACCCATGGGCAAAATTGATTTGTCCAACATCTCACCATTGTGAGATGGGTAGATCTGTTTAGTATGCCTGTGCTGATAGTAAATTACTATTCTGGAATAGGTTACAGGTATTTGTTCAAGGAAGTTAAAAAACCCCAAGATGGAATAAATGTCTATTAAACTCACCTTTCAGTTATGACTCATTTGAAAATTTTCTAGAAGCCTGAATAGCATGAAAGGTAGACCAGGAAATTCAAATATAACAACACCCACAAAAATAGTCTGTTCATAGGTGTAGAATATGAAATCGGCATAGTTGATTGTCTTTAACTCATTTGGCTCACCCCATCCTAGATTTTCTCCACTTTTAAAAATTGTAACTAATATACTACTTCTTAAAACCATGTAGCTTAACAACAAGTTCTAACAAAACATAAATTATGAAACAACTTTTATTGTTTCTTTAAATTCTTCTTGGAGAAAGAAAAAAGTTCTTGTTTCTCTTGCAACTTCATAAAAAATGATATTTACATTAGGCTAGACAGTATCTATAGACTATAAACACATTCTATTAGGAAATTCCTAGCCTGCCTACAATATTTAAGACCATAACTTTGTTTTGTTTTTCCTACTTTTATGATCATATTGTACAGTAATGCAGGAAAGTAAGTTACAAATAGTACCACCGAACGAACGTCATTGAAGCTACTAAAGAAATTCAGAGGAAGTGAAGTCTTGGAGTTCTGAAAGCAAAACTTTTCTGTTTGTATAAAGGGATCATTTGATAATGAGCAAGTAGTCATATCGTATGTGGGCTCTGAGACCACACCAGGATGAGGTGTGTTGTGTCATAATTTTGGCGGCCGTTTTATTGAACTGGATCATGAACCAAGGTCTTCAGGATAGAGAGAATGTATTCTATATGATCTGACAAAGTATAGGATATGTAAGGTATTATGGTCTAGTGAATAATGATGGTTGTCTAAGAGACTCTTGCTTCCTTCATCTCCTCACCCCACAGTAAAGCCAATAAGTTGTACTGGATAAGCCAGGGCATGGTATACTGAGGAGGACAGTACAATAGATCTAAGGAATAGTGATCTGCACATGTTCACATTTCTGTGGGTTTTCTTCTCTCCCATTGGGAGCAGGGCTGTAGAACACAGTATCACTCAAAATGTCATCTGGAACCAGCAGCGTCAGCTTTTGAGGATTGCAGATTCTTAGACCATCTCCTTAGATCAACTATTTCAGGATCTCTGGGGAAGGTGCCCAAGGATTTGCTACCTCTCCAGCTGATTCTGATACTCTAATGTTTGAACATTATTGATAGAGTCTGCTTTTGATTGAAGCAGGAAATCTGAAAAAGGGCTATTGATATGTTTTCTTTTCATAGTTGGCTTGGTGGAGCAGGACATCCCTGACATCAGTATCGGAAGCCCTCCTTAATAACAATGACAGTTGAATAACATAAGCATCATCATGGAGAAAAGACAGATTCTGAAAAAAAAAATCATATGCTAGAAAATGAGAAGGAAGAAAAGTAATTCAGTCATAAAAGGGGCATCAAAATGGAGTTCTTTCTTGTGGGGGGGGCATTTGATATAATTCTAATAATCATAGAATTCATAAGATGT
Organism: Prionailurus bengalensis; assembly: GCF_016509475.1. Taxonomy (NCBI): domain Eukaryota; kingdom Metazoa; phylum Chordata; class Mammalia; order Carnivora; family Felidae; genus Prionailurus; species Prionailurus bengalensis. The sequence goes on from NC_057344.1 coordinate 103,776,752, forward strand.
GGTAACTCTCAGTTCAACGGTGTGCTTATCTTATAACCTAGGCTCTTCAAGATGCCTTGAAAATCGAGTGTTCTTCATTTCCGGAGGATTGTTTGGGAAAATCTGAACTGGAGTGCAGACATAAGGAGATGAGAACAGAAATGGAAGTTCTCAAACAGCAGGTGAGAAGTGGAAAGTGACATGATCATGTGGAGAACACAAGGCCCATTGTTCATGCTCCTCTGGATGGTTTTGGAAGTCTTCCTATTCAAAATGTGTCCAAAATTATTGCATTTATTTTCATTAGAATTATGTAATTTTAAAGCTTGATAAGAGAATATACATCGGCTAGCCCAACTTCCACTTTATGAAAGAGGGAATTAAATTTCAAATGGGTTGAATGGCTTGTCCAAGATCATACGGTTAAAAGAAGGACTTACTAATTAACCTTTTTGGTGAGGTTTAATTAGCACTGGTCCAGAGAACTTCATGTAGACGTGATTTATTTTGAAAACACTATTAACCCAAACCCTGGACCTTTTCAGCAAATGGTAACAGCCACGCTGTTACTCCGTAGCTGCTGGTTTCCAGGCCTTTGAACAATGAGGGCAGTTTTAAAGGGAAATACTGTGCAGTGATCATAATCTCTGAAGAGCCAGATCTGCTCATCTACCGCCACATATGGATGGCACCACCTAGCAATTTGTTGATGCACTTCTCCTTCCTCTTCCCCACTCACCCAACCTCATTCCATGTCACCAAGTGGACAGAAGAGTAAAGGAGGCTTTCTCTAAGCTTCTATATATATCGGCAACATAGGGCTGTGGGCACTGCCTAACCTATCTGGGTCTAAATTTAGTTCAGCCAGCTGGAGCTAGCTTAGCCGAGGGGCCACCCGTGCATAACACATCTCTTTTCCTGTAGAAGGTTAAATAAACTAATGAAGGTAAAGAGCTGGGACAGTTCATGGCGATGTCAGTAAATATAGGATACATGCAGGAATTCTAATTTCTGAAGCATGCATTGTCAGTAATATATTAGCAATGGGGGAGAGGATGTTATGGAACAAAGGGCTGGGAAGTATGTCCCTGGAACTGATTTGTTGACTGTTTTGCTCTGAGCAAGGCCATTTACAAGGACTTTTGATGCAATACACCAAAGAATTAAGCAATTGTATTATTGTTGTTGCTGTGTATTGTTATTACTTCATAGGAAGTAACCTATCTGTAAATGTAAAAAATTCAGAGAAGCTGATGTTAAAGTTGAATTTTTTCTTCTGTCAACCCCATTTGAATAATCTGCCTCATTACATTTAGCTTCAAATACATAGTTTAAAATAAGCCTATGAAGAGAGTAAGAGTATTAAAACTCTGCCAAATTCTCAACTCCTAAAGTACCATTGGCACTAGCCAGGATTCCTCTGAAAAAAAAAAAAAAAAAAAAAACTACTTCTTATGTTCGGACACTTGAATCATCTTGGATGCTCTCATATAATGTATCCCACATGCAAGTGAGTCACTCTTACACATGCATGGAGTTTACAGCAAGGGTTTAGCTCATGTTGGATGCAGACAGTGGCAGGTATCCTTTTTTTCACTATCCTCAAGAGGTCCAGAATCCATCTTCTTAGTTTTTCTGTGGCTCTTTTGCTAACTTTATGCATACACATTTTAACTGTGCATATTTCTAAATGCTCAGCCACAATCACTGTTTCACTGAATGTCACATGATACACTAAAGGAGTTAAATTCACAAAGAAACTGAGTTGGAATCTTGGCCACCTGACTGCGTGATGACAACGCTATCATATTGTATTTGATAAAGAGTGTTCAGTTTTGATCAGATGAGCTTTTCCCATTTCAAATGCCTCTGGTAATTGTTTACAGAGCATTGGTTTGACTCTGTCTGGAATTGAGCCTCAGCCCTTAACTAAAACCAAAACCAAAACAAAATGTCAGCTTAGCTGGGTGTAGTTCCCTTGCAATGCTTCTGGTGAATAAAACCTTCAAAATTAAATGTGTATATCTTCATCTAGATATATATATATACAATGTTTGATTTCATCCTCTCTTGCCTATTATATTCTGTTCTATTATTATTGACTTTAATCAGCCTCTAGTTAAAATGTGCTGCATTATTGGGGGTGAAGGTGCAGTGTGCATTAGTACTAATAGAAATCTAGCTACTAAGTTCCCATGTAAGTTGTACTTTAAATCCTTGTCTTAAAGGAACTCATTCCCTAAGCTTCATTTATTTTCATAGTTCCATATACTAGCCGCCAAGCCATCAGTCGACACTATTCCAATTAAAAACAATAATGATTAAATCTGTTTTTCTTTTGGTTTGATTGCTTTTCTGGAATATTTGGAGTATTTCATGAGAGGTACTCCACTAAAATATTACTATGTTTGTTTGTTTGTTTGTTTGTTTGTTTGTTTTTAATGATATACCCCCAAAATTACTGGGGCAAATTGTGAATACCTTTTAACAATCATTTTGTTTTTCCACATCCATGAGCCTTTCATTTCTATCTTGTGTTCAACTTATTGTTATATTTGGAACCTAGCATGCCAATATTTACTGGCTTCACTTAACAGCTATTGTCAGTAAACTGTCTTTTAGAACTTCAAGCACCCTTGGTACATCAAAGCCTTGTGTTAGGGATGGGTGACTTGCTCCAGGATAGTGACAGTTAACCCTGAGGGGCAGGGCTCATCACAATAAGGAAATGTGCAGCAGAATAATGGGTGAGGACAATGGGTGAGGATAATGGGTGAGAGGAATTGTTTTTCCAAAATATCCGTGCTGTTACCTTAGTTCTGAATTCCTGACACATACTCAAGGAGGAAAAAGTTGAGAACTGCCATTCTAAACAAAGCAAGAGATGAAATTTTGGCCATATTCATTAGAATAGAGTCTCACCATGAAAAAATATTCATGAAGAGGATAGGGATTATTCAGATTGGACAAACCCAGATAGTACCTCTTCTGAAATCCATCTACAATGACTTAGGATAAAAGGATGCTCACAGTAACAGTAAATCAATATTTCCTAGGTGCAAATATATGAAGAAGACTTCAAAAAGGAACGATCAGACCGAGAAAGACTTAATCAAGAGAAAGAGACTCTACAGCAAATTATTCAAACTTCTCAATCCGAGTTGAATAGGCTGAATTCTCAGGTATCAGTCAAAACAAAAATAATCTTTACCAGCTCATGCGTATTGTTTTTAATTTTTTCATTAAAAATTTTCAAGACTTTGGGCTTCTGTTAATTGACATTGATTTTCTCTGAGAGGTAAGCACCTGGGATGAAATCATTCTTAAACAATCTCATAAAGAGATGAAAATGACTGGAGATTTCTTTTAACTTAAGTGTATTAAGGAGTAACCTAAGAATTTGGATTCCAAAGTCGTGTATAAAATCCAGTTCTTCTGATCTTTTTCTCATATTTATCTTGGTGGAATGGGAGTTGAACTACCTAGTACTCAAAATTCAAATCCAAAATGCGTCAGCACATTGAAGTTGTTTCTAAACTCTTGTCATTTTCTTTGAAGGTCTATGGTGGAATGTTCCTGTCTTCCAAAAACATACATATCTCTGAATGTCATTTATATAGATAAAATACTGAGAATTTTGTTCACTGGGTTCCCCAGCTAAATGTGACTGGCACACTCTCAAGGAAGCCACATAGCATTTGCCAGTTTATTGAAATAAAATATATTAAATATAAGCACATTACAATTAAATGCAGTAGGAAATATTTAGAGTAGACTCAGCAAGTTGCCACGATGGGTAAATATTGACGTTAATGAGGAAGATGTAGCTAACACAATTTTGGCTTAAGAAAAGAAAATGAACCACAGAATTTTTGATTTGCAAAATCATCCAATACTTTAAGTAAATAGGAAATTGTTGCGGGACATGGTGTGACAGCTCTGGAACTGCAAGATTCTTAGTCTCCAAAGAAATTTTTAACTATTTGTCATCCCCTTCTTCCTGATAGAAAGTATACTGTGAATTAAATTTAATTTCTTTTCCGATGTTTTTCAAGGATTCACTTGAAATTCCTAATTTTACATGCAAAAATCATTTGGCAGAACTATTTTCCAAGAAATGGAAAGGAATAAAATCGTGGTAAAAATATAATAAAATGAAAATAGTGAAAATAGTTCAGTTCTGATTACTCTCGGTGAGGAAATCACTCTGAATTTGTATCCTTTATATGCAGAGCTCCCTTAATTTGTTCTAAGTTGTCACTGCACAAGTTATCTTACCTCCAGCCATATTTTAACTTGATTCATTCTACTGTATTAAGTTCAGACTGATGATAAGTTTATGTCTGAAATTGGCAATGTCCTTGTCATTGTAGAATGTCTAGTGCATCCAGGAACACGTAACCATCTAATTATACTATAGACTATAATCCACAAGTAATTTTCATTTCTGTGTCATCTGCAAACTAACTTTCTGTTGATATTAACAAAATAATGCATTGTCTACATACAGTATGGGATAACTGTGTTAATGAACTAAGGGATAATCTTAATGATATCTTAAAACTACCAACATTTTTCTTTAAATAATGATAGTCCAAACATTTATTTTTCAAAAGTCTCACTCACTCTGGTAAAAGGATGGTAGAGTTCACAAAGGGAACTGGTAGATGGCTTAACAATCTATGTTAAATGTATTAACAGCAGATTAAATGCCATTATATAATAGAATCGGCATGATGTTATTTGAATAGCATATTATCTGTGGTCCAAATGGGCCATTTGACCAAAAAGGAATTTTTAGGTCAAATCATTCTGGCCCTAGTTGCTTATATACCAGAGGTTATTCATTCTATCACTAAGGATATTTTAAGTCAATGACTGATAAAATAAAAGTGTGATGAAGGGCAAGATACTTAGAGATACTTAGGAGTAGGAGAAATTTAGGGGTAAAAGCTTTGTGTTTGTTCCTGCTTTGACAATCAGGAATGACATTGAGCAAGTTCTCCAACTTTTCTGTGCTTCATTTTTCTTCCTTCATCTGTAAAATGACAAAGTTGAACCAGATGACCTCTAAAATATTTCTTATAACTCTAAAAGCTCTGTCTCTAAAAGTGAGTTACTAATTTTCATTATACTCACCTGTAAAATATGGATAATGGTTCCTACCTCATAGACATCGCAACGTTGTTTTCTGGGTTAAATGAAAACAATCTATACAAAAACATCTAGCTTCGGTCATGGATCACAGGTATTTCACAAATGATTTTTGTCTATTGGAAGGGGACGTTTTTAAATAGAGTTTAGTTGTACAATTAACATGCCACCTTTAGTTCCTTGTAATTTAATTTTGATGCTCACTTTCTTTCTGCAAGGCACTTTGTTATATACTATGAGGAAATAAAAAAATGATCCTTGCTACTATTAAAGACTCACAGTACAATGAGGGGGACATATATAGTCTATCCTTATCATTTGTGGACTCCATGTTTGTGAATTTGCCTACTCACACCAAAATCAATACTAGTGCCACCTAAAGTCATTTGTGAACATGCAGTGAAAAACTTGAGTCACCTTATATGCTTGTTCCCAGTTGAGGTCCAATAAGTCCTTGCCTCCTCGATTTGGCTCTCAGACTATAAAAAATATCCTTTTTATGGTTTATGTTGTGTCACATTTTCTCATTCTTGTTCTTTTTGTTGGTTCTTTCATTGCTTAACATGGCCCTCGAACGTAGTGCTGAAGTACTACCTAGTGTTCCTTGGCACAGGAAGGCTGCGCTGTGCCTTACAGAAAAAAGACACATGCTAGATAAGCTTTGGTTAGGGATTAACATAGTGCTGTAGGCCAAGAGTTCAATGTTAATGCATCAACATTATATGTGAGATGTCTTTAACAGAATCATGCATAAAACAAAATTATATATTGATCGGTTAACAAAAATGGTATGACCAGAGGCTCATAGGAACCTAACCCTGCATTTCTCTATGAACCCTGGTTCAGTTAGCCACTTTAGTGTTCATGGTGACTTTATTAGAACATAACTACCGCAGATAATGAAAGTCGACTGTGCACAATACACATTGGACTATAAAAAGTCACACGGAAAATGTATAATGTTAAATGGGAGGACAAAGGAAGTAGAGAATAATTCTGATAGGTGAGACTTGGAATGGTATCATTCAGTGGGGATATATGCCTCACAGGGTTGTGGACCATGCTGTGGAGGGATGACGATAGCATGACTAATGAGTCCAAGAAAAAACAGCTTTCTGTCGTTGTGTCAGAGGTTGAAGGAATCCAGAGTGGGTGACTCTGACTGAAGAGGTTGGATCTTAAACAGTGAGAAGCCAGAAAGTACAGTAGTGTGACTCTGAACAAGTTACTCAACATCTCATGTCTAGCGTCCTCATCTGCAAAGTAGTGATAATAATATTTAAGTATCACACAGAGGCACTGGGAGGATATGGTGAGTTACTATACGGAAAGCACTTAGATCAGTGCCTGGCATGGATTAAGTACGTGTACAACTTCTAACATTTATGATGGAAGCTTTTGAGTGTACAGCTGACCAGTTCCAGTACATTCAATTGGCAGTGGAAGCTGTTTCTGTATCTGTATCTATTCCTATGTCTCTAGATATTTATATCTATATCCCAGTATATCAGCCTAAAACTTAGACTTACAATACTTTCAACAAATAGGGAGAAGAGTTTAAAACTGTATTCAACTTTCCAAAACTTCATTTGGGAATTTCAAGATAGAACCAGTACACTTCTAGAAAATCCAAAACTTGACTGTTTTCACCGTTGGCATTGCTGCTATCAGTGCTTCACCCCTTGGGCGTCTGAGCAGGTCATTGACGGCTGGGTCAGGCAAGAGTAACTTTAGGGGGCACCTTGGTGGCTCAGTCTGTTAAGTGTCTGACTCTTGATTTCATCTCAGGTCATGATCTCACGGTGCATCAAGCCCTGCGTCGGGTTTCATGCTGAGTGTGGAGCATGCTTGGAATTTTCTCTACGCGCCCCCCCTCCCCCGCCTGCCTCTCTCTCTCTCTCTCTCTCTCTCTCTCTCTCTCTCTGCCTCTCTCTTGCATGCGCTCTTTCTCTCTCTCTTTCAAAGTAAATAAGTAAACGTTAAAAAAAGATGGTAAAGAGTAACTTTAGAACAAACCATGTGAACTCTTTCACAAACAGATGTCTTTGTTTTGTCCATAGATAAAAGCTTGTCAGATGGAGAAAGAAAAACTCGAAAAGCAGTTAAAACAGGTATGTTGCTCGTGACCTGAATTCCACAATCTTCTTGTCATAGTTGAAATGGCAACCTTATGTTCCACCCCCGCATGTATTTCCAAGCACAGCAGTTCTTCGTGGTTCCAATTAAAGACATATTCAAGCTCTGCTAAAGATGGCCCAGAACACCCCTGCTTTTCCTTATCAACTAAAATGTCAGTGGACACATAATGCTTAGGCACATCCAAAGTTTCTCAACCCTAATGTGCATGAAAAACACATGCTTTTCGGAACATGTTAGCAGTAGCACAAGCCTTAGTGTGTGTTCATACAAATGAAGATCTCGTTACAGACCCACGAACACCTGGGAAATATATTTCCTTGGTATTTTTTGCAATTGCTTACACAATTTACATTTCAAAAATTAAATCAATTATTTGTGCCTTTTTTTGAGAAAATACTATATCTTCTTGGGCACTGAAACATTCTGTCCCATTGGTTCTCTAGTAGCCTTCAGGAATGAATATTTCTTCTCTTAATTCTTGATTTCCTCTCTGGACTTTAGTTATGCTGTAGGAATCTCTGGCTACAATTTAAGAACACTTGTTTTATGGCTTACTGGCTGATTCTTCTTAAGCAAGGATCCTTTCTGAAGATAACTCAAAAACATCATGTTAACTCTATTCTTTTCAAGTGTTTCCAACTTCTTCAAAATGAAAAGCTAATTAGAGTTTCACCCTAAGTGAAATTTGACCCACGAGCCTTATCTATATCAGTCCAGAGTCTACATTGATACATCTACTATGTCGAGTTAGGATTATGCAAGAGTTAGACTAAACCTTAAGATTTAAGCCAAACCTGTGGTTGTATGAAGCAAGTATCAGTGAAGTGTCAATGTGGCTCCCCAGTTCTACCCACTTCCAGTGAACGGACAATATTATCCTCCTCAGATGTATTTCCCAATCTGTAACTGTGGCTTGAATTTCCATCTGCGGGATCCATGCACACTGGCAGACCCTGGGACTGCACAAGATCTACATAAGCACCCAGTAAGTAACAGCTTGCATTTCAACATATAAGTGCTTATATTATCTAATAAGTGCTGGTATTTTTTTTTTTTTTTTGGTAAAAATTATGTCTGTCTCGGGGCGCCTGGGTGGCTCAGTCGGTTGAGTGTCCGACTTCAGCTCAGGTCATGATCTCACGGTTTGTGAGTTCGAGCCCCACGTCAGGCTCTGTGCTGACAGCTCAGAGCCTGGAGCCTGTTTTGGATTCTGTGTCTCCCTCTCTCTCTCTCTGCCCTCCCCCGCTCATGCCCTGTCTCTCTCAAAAATAAATAAACATTAAAAAAAAAAAAAAAAAGAAATCATGTCTGTCTCTGTAATCTGAGCATGTAATATTCTCCACAGAAAGAGCCTCTTTTAATCCCAGCCTCTATGTTACAGTTACAGTGGTCAATTACACTATAATCATCTTTTGGGGACACTGGACCCACAGACCACACATAGATATGAATGAATTAACTGAAATGTATCAAGTTAAGCTGTAATTCTTTGAAAGAACATATAACTTTTTATACGGGTCCTTTTAAATGAAATGCCTGACTCTTCCAAGAGGACATTTTTGTCTATAAAGAAAAGCAAAGTGAATATAGCAAGTCTGAGAGATGCCTTTTTCAGCTATAAACTTATGTTGAACTACTGTGGACATTGCTACATTTGTGCCACAGAGTTTTTGACATTTTCCAATTAAAAGGATATTCCTAAAACATCCAAGAAAAAGTGACCCACTTAAGTTGCTCTCTGTGACTGTGTCTACCCAGGCAAAATGAAACGAATAGTGGAGCAATTATTTGTGAGTGGAATTGATTTGGACAGTCAACCCGAATAAGTCAGAACCAAAGCACCCTTCTTTCCTTTCTCCATAGCGGTATTCCACCCACCCTCCCCCATGGTCTGGATGCGTCTCTAATTTGTGTTTTGGCTACATAGACAGAATCTTTATACCGGAAAAAACATTATACATTTTTTTGCATTTTGGAATTGTTCAGACAACTCCCCTCCTCCTTAGTTTTTATTAGCTGTGTTTTTAATTATGCAAAGAATCTTGAGAATCCCTTTACCTGGGATTTTCCTAGCAGAACATGTATGGAGAGCATGATTCTTTTGATTGCCATAGTTTTGTATTTGAGTGTAACTCAAAGCCCTTTTCCCAAGGGAGGAGGTAATGACTCTTCGGGTGGCAGAAGGATGTCAGAATTTAATGAGCATCCTTTAGTTGACCCCAGTGTGACACAGCACGCTGCTGAGAATTTGCTTCATTTTGTGTTGTTGCCCCATGTCACTTCTGTGACCCACCCCCATTTCCTTTTTTCTTTACCTGCTTGCTTACTTTTCAATCTTCACCAGAAACATTCCTTGGAATTCCCAAACATAGGTATAATTCCCTAAATTTGCTTTCAGAATGTAGAAGTAAATTAATATTGGGGGAAACAGAAAGAGACAGAAATGTACTTTGGAGTTATCTCCTACAGGTTGGGAAATTGTAGAATTATTCTTGTGAAAGGTTAACTTATAAAGCCAATGAGTCAGGCAAGCTCATCTAGAAGTAAAAATGACTATTGTCTTCAAATATTCATTTATGGAAAGAAGGCAGAAATTCACGTAGTCTAAAAGCTCATCAAACTTTCCTGATCAGTTATAAGAGGAGTGGTCCAGACCTTGTAAAATTATTACCAAATAAAGGTCTGTATTTGAAAAAAGATTCTGAGTCATGTATATAATGGCTTGTATTCAGTTAAACAGTATTCAGTTAAACACAATCTTGCTATAACAATAGAATTTAACTCCCAGAGTTCATTTAAAAAGAATATTTAGTGTTCTATGCTTATTTCTAAGCCTGAATTAAAACACAAGCGATAGTGTTTGTAAAATTACAGTATATTTGCCTTCTTTTGGCAACTCTCCTGGAATATAAAACTGAGGCTCACGTCACTTATCCTACGTGTTATTTGAGACATCTAAAAATAAACGAGGAGATAAAAAACAGAGGTGATCTCATTTCCTCTTTTAGCTTTTTCGTGGACCAAAAGGAGCCAAGAGTCTAGGTGTCTGAGTGGGGGTAAAGTGGGGTCAGACTGTACTAAATGCAGCATTTCTTAGTGTCTTGTCAGATAATTGAACTTTAAGGCTACTTTCAGTGGTCTGGCAGCCCTGTAAATGCTCCCTGTTGGCTCATTGTTAGAGAAAATTTCCCGGAGTTATTTTCTGGAGGTAATTGAATAATAGAACAAAAGGTCTGTATTCTCCGTGTCTTGGGGGAGGAAGGGGGCAGGGGTGAACATTGGCAGCAGGAAGACAGACCATCCTCAGGGGCAGGTGAACCTGAGATTGCTGTGTTCCAAGTGGTTCAACACAGACTCTCATCTTAGAACTGAATCTTGAAATGCAGGTCTATAGCTCATGATTTATTCAATGCAGTTTGTTTGACATGTCCCTTGATACTCAATATCTAGATGTTCTTAACTGGTGAAACCTAGAAGAAAATCCCACAGGGCAAATCCAAGTCTGCCCTTTTCTCTCACTGCCTCTCTAGTCTAAACCACCTGAGTGATTTAGAGAAGAGTTTCCACGGAGGAACACTACAAAGAGAAAGATCTGCCCTGCTTCACCATCCTGAGCCTCTACAAGCCATGTCCGCAGTTAACGGCTTAGCTTTCTTCCTTGTACCAGAAAACGTTGAGCTTGTAATTGTTTTCTCGGTCTTTCTTTTGCCTCCTGTGTGAGGGATTTAAACATTGTATTTATTGATGATAAACTGCTTTGTTTTGTTTATGGGCTGTAGTAAGTTTTACAGAAGTGTTTATACTTCTGCAGATATCCAAAACACATCTGCTTCAAAAAAAAAAAAAAAAAACAACAAAAAACAAAAAAACAAAAAACACCATGACACAACCCCAAAGTACGAGAAATTCTGGCCAGCACAGTGCACAGTGTGGATTTAGAGGGGGGTTGGGAGATGGTAATAGTGATGACGGAGGTAAGAGAGATGATCGTGATTGGCAACAGGTTTGGACAAAAATTACTTTTGTGTTGCCTGCATAATAAAAGCCACACAGTATAATTATATTTTTAATGCGCCTCTATGTTTTGTTTGAAGTCCATATTGCTATAATGTTGCATTGTTCCACACAGCCAGACTATCAGTGGTATGCTCCTGACCAGTTTCCGCCAGATGTGCAGCACAAGGCAAATGGTAAGACCACAGCTGTATTGAGCATTCTTTCATGTTTACATTTTAATGGGGTCTTTTCGGGATGTTTACTCAACATACATTCATTCGTACTCAGGGAGGGCCTTCTCTAAAGTTGTGTTGCATACACAACTCTAATTTGATGCACCTGGGGTTAAATTGGACTCCTTCAGAAAAAGAAAATGTTCAAATGCAGAAATGCATGAATCTCAGTCCTGGCTTCTGTTCCCATTCCAGTCTCAGAGTCAGTATCCCATCTGGGGTTAGAAATGAAAACTTCAAGTAGAGCTATACTGTAACAACAACAACAAAGCTCTGTGATTCCACTACAAAGGGCAGATGCACATCCACTCTTCCAGGTTGAGTTTGCTAGACAGATGTTTTAAATGTCACTGGCAGACAGACAGAGGAAACAAAGACTCAGAACTGTGTTCCCTAGTGACTAAATGTCAGACTCCAAGTTTAGGCCAAGGTAGCCCACAACACCCACCTCTAAGTACACTGGAAAAAACCTAAAAAGGCACCTAGAAAGTACTCACAACTAACTACTCTTTTATCTTACTTTTCTTTGGTTTACAATTCTCCTCTTCTTTCCAGAATCTGCCATACTTTCTACTACTTATTTCTATGGTCTCAGGAGGCCATCTAGGAATGGGCTGTATAAACTGTGCTATAACCATAATCTTACCTCTGTTTTCATCACATATCGTCAAAAGTCAGCCATGCCTGCTACATGCTTAAAAATCTCCTGTGACACACACTTGTGACTCTATGTTGTTAATTTCCAGAGATTTGAATCTATCCACAAAAGCTGAAGATGAGCCATATTCCAATTTCAGGTCATACTTGAAACTTGATCTCATTTAGTTCAGATCTGAGATCATAGAATTCTGGTTTTTAGTATAAGGAGCCCATTATGGAGTGGAAATAGAAAGCTAGGGATAACATGTAGTCTTCCGGGTTGTATACTTCACAGTCCAAAGAGTTCTTCATGGTAGTCTATGCAAATGTAGCCCCCTACAACAAAGAGTTGTGCTTTATACAACCTGGACATCTGTACCCAGCAGCACTAGGAATGGCAAATGCCATAGCTTACAGAAGGCTTATAGAAAAAAAAAAAAAGGTAAAAAGTGAGAGCTATATAATAAAATGTCTAGTTATTTATCAGAAAACTGTGGGCCTTTGTTTTTCTTTTCTTTTTACTATGAATATAGCCCTTGGCTTTAATGAAGTTCTTGGGTTCCAGCCATAACAGAGAGCTTTTATTAGAATGGCATACTATTAACCATAATGATTGTTGTATAATGTCTGTGTTTTTGAAATCCGTTGTTGTATAATAGCTGAACTGCCACCCAATTATAATTTTCCACTTCATATTATATTGGTCCAGAATGAATATTAAAGATATCTTCTCTCTGAGGTGGAGTTTAATCACTAGAAAATACAATTATGCATAGAGAATTCAGTAACATCATAAAGCCATTTATATATCACTACTAGATTCTTCTTGGACTAATATAATAGAACCTAATAATTATGTAAAATAGAAATGAATTGTCATGACCTTCAGAAACTAAATAAAATTATGCAAAAATAGAATATTATAGTCAGTGTGCAAGACCCACAGATTTTTGTCTACTTGGGAAGAAACATAATGAAATTTGTGGTGTGTAATATGTTGTGTGACAGTCTATAGATTTAAAACTATAGTAAGAAAAAAAAAATCCTCTGTTATGTAGCAACCTGAGTATTTTTAAAATGTTGTTTAAATCTTCACAATATGCCATAAAATAGGTTTTGTTATTATGCCATTTTACAGATTAGGAAACTGAGGCTTAGAGAATTTAAGTAGCATGCCTAAATCACGCAGTTGGTAAAAATTAGCCCTGAGATGAGATTCCAAATGTATAGAACTTTAAAACCTATCTTTGAATCACATCCTATCATTCTCTTGAAAACCCCCCTCTCACTATATTAAAATTTTCTAAAATGATTGATATAAAGTGAGAATGGGGGCTTTAACTTGGATAATTATATGACCAGAATCTAACCATGAATAGTCTTTTCTTCCTATGAACTTGTAACATACGTTATTTGTGCTACTCATTTGATATTTTGCATATCATAGATAAAAGACACAGTACAATGCAAGGTTAAATACATAATAAATGCTATCAATGAGTTCATGCTTGGGCAGCCCTGGTAGAAACTGATGGGATGTGTTGCCATTTGAAACCTTTCTTTCTCCATACCAACACAGTTCTGCAGCTAACTGTGGCTTCTCTGTAGCAGAGAAGAGGGCTGATCATGGGCCAGGCCATAGAAAGAAATTCCCTACTCAGAAATCTACCTGTTTTTGATTTCTGTTGCTCCTCTTCTAGCTTCCAAAGCTGATGCTATTTTAAAGTTCAAGCCAGGTCATAAAAATTGCCAAAAGCTCTGGAATCACTCTTGTCAAAAAACAAAAACAAGAACAAAAACATCTCATGTGCCATTATTTAATTTCAGTGGCGATTCTTCTTATTTTTTCTTTCATTTAATTGGAAAGCTCCTTTTGATTTGTAAGTCCAACCCAATTTCTCAGAATTCCTTTTTTTTTTTTAAATATTATTTATTTATTTTGAGAGAGAGAGAGAGCACAAGGAGGGGAGGGGCAGAGAGAGAGAGAGAGAGAGAAAATCCCAAGCAGGATCTGCACTGTCATTGCAGAGCCTGATGCAAGGACTCAGACTCACAAACCGTGAGATCATGACCTGAGCCAAAACCAAGAGTTGTATGCTTAACCAATTAAGACACCAGGGTGCCCCTAGGATTCTTTTTTTCAAATGTTTATGTATTTATTTTGAGAGAGAGAGAGAGAGAAAGGGAGAGCATGTGCACACAAGTTGGGGAGGGGCAGAAGAAAGAGAGGGAGAAAGAGAATCCCAAGTTTTCGGCGCAGAGCCCAATGAGGGGCTTGATTCCACGAACCATGAGATTGTGGGCTGAGCTGAAATCAAGAGTCAGACACTCAACCAGCTGAGCCACCCAGGTGCTCCCAGTTGCTCAAAATCCTTAAAAGTAGCTTTGTGGTATTATTAAATATGAGTTTAGAAATCTTTTTATTATACAGATTTTTTAAATAATAGTACTCATTGTCTTACTATATGGCTAATATGTTTATCTTTCACTATTCAGGAATATACTGCTAGCCAATATACCCTATTCTTTGGGCTATAAATACCAACAATCAAACAATGGAAGGAGAAATGAGTGGAAAATCAGGTTCTGTTTCTGATAAATTATAAACAGAAAGTATTTTTTAATGTTTATTTATTTTTGAGAGGGAGAGAGACAGAGCATGAGTGGGGGAGGGGCAGAGAGAGAGGGAAACACAGAATCAGAAGCAGGCTGCAGGCTCCAGGCTCCGAGCTGTCAGCACAGAGCCTGATGCGGGCCTCGAACTCACAAACTGTGAGATCATGACCTGAGCCGAAGTCGGACACTCAACCCGACTGAGCCACCCAGGCACCCCAGAAAGTATTTTTAAAAACTCATATAAATTCTATTCATATAATAACTATGTAAGTAACTTACTTGTATTTAAATGAAAATGATCCTTTCAGAAATATGGTATTTAAATTAATACTAATTTGTATGTGTGCTTTGTACATTGCCCTAGTTCTCAGTTTTTTATTAATTTACTGTGACTCCTGACAAATTTACTTTTTTACCGCAATATATATAGCACATTATATTTTGATCCTTATAATTATTCCTCTTAAGATCATCTAACCTGAAATAGCGGCTCTGATGTCTATGCATGAAGTGTTTGTAGAGCAGTAGCCTTGTGATTTTTCAAAGGTACAGTGGGTAATGAGTGATTAAATTGCTCTGACACCACTAGATCCTCCTTTAACATTCCCAGGGCCTGAGGCAAGAATACATGGAGAGCTGCATACTTCATGTTAAATATTTAAGTGTCATGAATCAAGCATAGAAGCTATTATAGTCTATCCTCCTACTGATAAATATACCTGGAATGGCAGAATGAAATTTAAAATGCTCATATTCCAACCAGTTCTGTTCCAGGAAACAGTGGCACAGGAACACCTGAGCCATGGCGCATTCCCTTCTCTTCCCACCTTTCCAGTGGGAGGGGTCTTGAGTGTGAATTTGAGTACAGCCCGTTTGCACATCCCAGCTTCATCCATATACCCCTCATTATGCTACAACATCACCCCTTGACTTCAGGCTTGGGAAAGAGGACCACATGAGGCCTAGAAGCAGAAATAGGGTCGGTTGGGCAGGAAATTTGGGGATCTGCATGTGGGTATCAACAGCTTGTTCTAGAAGAAAGCAGACTCAGGCGGGGGAGAGAGATGGCTAGAGGAGGACCACAGCAGGGCCCTCTATAAGTGTAGACTAATGAAGGACTCCCTGGCCAAGGATTAGTCTATTGAACAGTCTTTGAGTAAACTAATTTCCATCTTTTCTCTCAGTTACTGTCTCTGGTTATTTTAGAATGCTTTGGGGGGGCGCCTGGGTGGCGCAGTCGGTTGAGCGTCCGACTTCAGCCAGGTCACGATCTCGCGGTCCGTGAGTTCGAGCCCCGAGTCAGGCTCTGGGATGATGGCTCAGAGCCTGGAGCCTGTTTCCGATTCTGTGTCTCCCTCTCTCTCTGCCCCTCCCCCGTTCATGCTCTGTCTCTCTCTGTCCCCAAAATAAATAAACATTGAAAAAAAAATTAAAAAAAAAAATAGAATGCTTTGGGGATGCATTGAAAATTAAGTCTTCTGGGGTGCCTGGGTGGCTCAGTCAGTTGAACACCCGACTCTTGATTTCAGGTCATGATTCCAGGGTCATGGGATTGAGCCCTGCATCAGGCTCTGTGCTGAGTGTGGAGCCTGCTTAAGATTCTCTCTCCCTCCTTCTGCCCCTCTCTCCAACTTGCACATGCACACTCTCTCTCTCTAAAAAAAAAAAAAAAAAAAAGAATGCACACACACAAAAAGAAAATTCTTTTTTCAAAAACTAAAGATTTAAATAAAGGTTTTCAAGACATTTAAGACTTGCATGGCTTTCTCTCTTCATAGCACTAGATTTTAATATAGCATTTTAATATATTGAAGTACACAGATGTTAAGGGGTTACAGTTTCTGTTTAGAAACATGATTTTACGGGGGTGCCTGGGTGGCTCAGTCGGTTAAGCGTCCGACTTCGGCTCAGGTCATGATCTCGCAGTTTGTGAGTTCAAGCTCCTCATCAGGCTCTGTGCCGACAGCTTGGAGCCTGGAGCCTGCTTCATATTCTGTGTCTCCTTCTCTCTCTGCCCCTCCCCTGCTCATGCTCTGTCTCTCTCTGTCTCTCAAAAATAAATAAATGTTAAAAAAAATTTTTTAAAAATGTGATTTTACAGAGAACATTTTAATTTCATTTCATTTGTTATCAGAATGGGATGCAAAATGACTTCCATGTTTCTAGAACAATTATGACATAGTTGAGTTAGTATAACTTTGAAAACATGTTTTGTTTCTTCCTTGTGAAATGTCAAAAAGGCTATGTTTTCTAACTATTTTGCCTGCCAGTCACTTCTGTACCTTCCAAATTTTAAATATGGTGCAGAGTTGAACTTTGTCTAATGAGCTAGGGCTCAATTCTTACATATTTGGAAAGACATGAAATGTAGGCATGTGAGATTGTGTTGTGAGAAAACATAATTATTTCTTTACAATACAGAAGATCAGAGTCCAACTATTATAATTGGCCTTTACTAACGTCTAATAATAACTCATTAACTGAACACTTACTGAATTCGTTTCCTAGGGCTACCATAACCAAGGAGCAAAAACTAGGTGGCTTAAAAATGGCAGAAATTTATACTCTCACACTCTGGAGGCTAGAAGTCTGAAATCCCAGTGTTGGGGTCATGCCCCCTCCAGATCCTCTAGGGCAGGCTCTTTTCTTGCCTTTTCCTGCTTCTAGTAGCCCCAGAATGTACTTGGCTCGTGGTAGCAGAACACCAATTTCTGCCTTGCTCTTCACATGGCTGTCTTCCCTCTTACCTGTCTGTGTCCAAATTTTCATCTTCTTGTAAGGACTCCAGTCCTGTTGGATTAGGCTAATCCAGTATAATCTCATATTAACCTGATTCTGTATGAAAAATCCAGTTTCCAAAAAGGGTCACATTCACAGGTACCAGGGGTTAAGACTTACACATATCTTTTGGGGGGACACAATTCAACCCATATCACTAATCCTGTGTCTGGCACAGGATTGCTCAAAACCTTATAGCAACCCTATGAAATGAGTACCACTGTTGCTCCTGTTTTATAATTGTGGAAACTGAGGACCAGAGACGTAATGTCACTTGTCCCAATCCACATAGCTGGTTATTGCCTACAACATAAACAAGCCCGAGCAGTCTAGCTCCAAAGCCCACATTGTAACCACTGAGCAATATGGACAACCCCTGGCTATACATTAAAATATAGTAGTGTTGTCGTTTTCATATATTTTATTTAAATAAATTCATTTTTTAAATATTTATTTATTTATTGAGAAATAGAGCAGACACGCATGCACAGGCAAGCAGAGTAGAGTCAGAGAAAGAGGGAGAGAGAGAGAATCCCAAGCAGGCTTCGTGCTATCATCAGGGAGCCCAGCACAGCACTTGAACTCATGAACCTGAGATCAAGACCTAAGCTTAACCGACTGAGCTACCCAGGCACCCCTATTTAAATAAATTCTAAGGCCCTGTGCTGAAAGCCAGAATCTTTCTCATTTTGTGTCTTTTTATAACTGTCTTTGTATCTAACCATTACTGGTAATTTTACATTGGTAAGACGGCTGGATTAGTTGGACTTTTTTTAGTACCTGGTGATATGAGGAGATACAGGAACCAGTGTAAACAGTAAAAGCTACTTAAGAGATGTAAGAAACAGAAGAAAGTTAGAGGCTACATTGGGTGGTTTTCACTACAGATGGGTAAAATATTAAGAATATTTTTCTTTTATAAAATACATTACTTACTTGGGGTACCTGGGTGGCTCAGTCTGTTAAGTGTCTGACTTCAGCTCAGGTCGTGATCTCATGGCTGGTGAGTTCGAGCCCCACATCAGGCTCTGTGCTGACAGCTCAGAGCCTGGAGCCTGCTTCAGATTCTGTGTCTCCCTCTCTCTCTGCCCCTCCCCCACCCATGCTCGCTCTCTCTCTCTCTCTCTCTCTCTCTCTCTCTCAAAAACGAATAAATGTGAAAAAAAAATTTAAATATATTACTTTCATAATTATCTTACCAGGAGTTAATAAAGAGTATTAATCAATTAGAGACAGATAGTTTTATGCCTATTTCATTTCTGGAGTTTCAGAGAAGAATTGCAGGAGAAATTATAAGGTGTCCTCACCTTATAATGCTATAAAGTTCAGCTTATTGGTAAACTAAGTGATTTTGCTAAGGGAATATTAAATAAAGTGTAAATGTATATTTATATGTACAGGAACATATGAAAATGCAGGTGGTAAATATATTCCTATGCAGACACTGATTTATAAGCAAAGACTAAACATTCTAGTTAACATTATATATAGATATAGGTAGGTAGATAGAACCTAGATGAGAAAAATGCACACAATAAGGCTAGACTAGTCACAATTCCACTAGGTATTTCAATATACCTCCTAAATGGAAGATAAAATTCTGTAGGGAAGCGAGGTTTATATTTCATATTGCGTCTCAACTGGGAAGAATGTTTACTTCCCTAGGTTTCCTTACTGTTGATGCGTAAGCACCCACATTCTAAGAGGTGAGTGGGCATGATCCTCCTCTTTCTTGATTGATATCTTTGCCTTCTGTGTCCCCTTCTCTCCCCAGATTCCTTAGCTCCCCTCCAACCTGAGGGGACAGGGGAGTGTCGGGGAGAGGTCCCAGGCCCAAGATTCCATCTGCTCTCCTTCCTGGATCCCAGAGGGGGACAGGGGAAGAGGGTGGCATCCCTAACCCTCAGCAGTGAGGAAGAACAGGGCTCCTAGGGCCTGAGCTCTGACCACTACCCACCATCTCCCTTCCTCCCTGCTCCCAAGACTGGCCCACTTCTGCATGGGGCAGTGGGTTACAGCTCAGTTCGCACTGAGAATGTAAGAGCTACAAAATTTCTACTAAATTAAGTTTTGTGTCTTCAAAAGAGAGAGAAAGAGAGAAAGAGAAAGCAAAGTCCCCTCAATCCTTTTAACCTTTCTGCTGCACTGGTGCACCCTCTCCTCTCAGGGGACTTCAGATTCAGCTAATCCTTGATGTAGAGTCAGACATGGCCTCTGCCACCAAGATCTCTGGGTTCTATTCAGATCACTTCAGCATCATGCTATTTAACATGCACTCTTGTGAACATAAAAGCATGGAGTGTAACACATACCATTAATAGATAATAAGCCACACATTAGTGAGTAGAATTCTTTACCAACCAATAAGGCAAAGCAGACTGTGTCTAGCACTGTGAGAACCCATGATTCCCTTGTGGCATTTCTCTTGCCCTGCCATCAGAACTGCGGAGCCAAGTCTGATGACAGAAGTCTCTTCCACATTCACTATATGGGGACACTCTGCCTTCTCTTCAAGGACCTGAAGACCTGTTTTTGCTTTTGTTCAGATTTCCACTCTGCCATGGATTATCTCGTGGGTCACAACCTCTCTCCATCTAAAACATGGAGATAATGACCCTTGCCTCTGTACCTATTTCACAAGAGTGCTGTAAAAACTACAGAAGAATTAATTTTTCTTAATGCTTTAAGATATCATTAATGTATTAAATCTAAACTTTAGATTGTTTTAGACCTGTGGACTATGCTTCTGGGTCCAAATTTATGTTCTTAACATATTGGATACCTTTTTAATGTAATGGCCACCATGCTTAGAAGAATATTTTTTAAACCTGGAAAGGAAACTGTTAGTGAGTCCATTTAAACGTTTGTTTATTTGAAATACCAAATGCAGGCCAGCAAAAATAAAACATTCAATATATTCAAAATTGTTATCATGAATAGGAAAACGCCTTATTTCTTGAAATTTATATAATTGTATGTATTTTATTTATTTATTTTTTTTATATTTTAAAAGTTACATATATTTTTTCTGTTGCCATGAGGAGATCTTTGATTTTGTCTTCCCTATAGTGCTTTCCTGTAGTCCTACTAAAATATGCCGTGTTTTTCATATTGGTCTTCATGGGCCATTAACACATCTTAAGAACTGTGATCTTTTCTATTGCTTTGACAATAACATACCCTTTACCACACTTAAAGTAGTTTAGGTGACAGCTGTCATTCTGTGGGCTACGTACTGAACCCCATAGTATCATATATGACTTACTTTCACAAGCAAATGCCTGAGCCACCAAAATGCCAGCAAGGATACGAAGTAGTACCGACTATTCCTCTTCAGGCGTGAGTAGAACGGGGCCACAGCTGATTTCACAAAGTGGTAAGCATATGTCAGTGCTTAAAATAATAGCCCTCCATTTCCCACCCCGTGATTTCTCAGTGTAAACTGATGGGAACTCATGAATAAAATCTCTCTCTCTTTTTTTTTTTTTTTTTTTTCCTGCCAGCCTCAATGTTTATGTTAGCCTTAAGCCAGAAGAAAAGAAATGAATTTTCAGTTTTTAATCTGAAACATTTTCCTGCTGTTTTTCATAGGCTTCTCCTCAGAAAAGAAAGTCAATCAGTAGAAGCACACACACGTGCAGAGCGTACGGGCGGAGGGAGAGCTTGGCCGAGGGCCCTCATTTCTCTTTTTCCCGTGGCTTGCGTCTGCACAACTGCGTACCATCTACTCCATTATTTGTGCCCGGCAGTGTCTCCCTGTGGCATGGATTGAGGAAAAGACTTGTGACGGCTAAGATCCTGATCAAGTCTGAGAAGCCAGTGTGACACAACCAAACACAACTTCCAGTTTCCTCGGCATGAGATTGAGCAGACAGATTATGCGCCATTCTTTGAAACTCTCTTCAGCATATCGCTGTCAGATTTTACAGAGGTGATTTCCCAATTTCAGCGACTCCACTTTTGGTGCAGTGGTGTTATATGTTGATTGAAATATGTATTCCCTGGGGGAAAAGCATCTGCAGGGGTAAATTTGTAACATTGCTCCCGTTAGTTGTATAGGGGCTTGGTTCTTTACCCTGTTTGATTAGATACTGTGTTCATCCTTGTTGGCCTCAGTGAACTTGTCAATAGGACTGAAGAGGTGTATATACTTCCTGAAACTCAATGAATGGTTCAGTCTGAATAACATATAAACTTGAAACTGTTCTTTAAACAGATCATTCCTTTAAGATGATGGGAAATTGTGAGCCTACTTCATTTCTAGGTGGACTAGATTATGAAAGAAAACCCTACTGTGATGATGATGGTATTGGCTGTGTTCATATACACGTCCAGTAGTAGTTTGGAGATACGTGGATTTGTAGTTAAATCTGTTTTTTCTTCCTGTGGATTTGAGTAATTATTGATGAAAAACATGTCTGACTTCTCGAACCTATTAAAATGGAAAATGAATGTATCCGAATTGTGTGGCAATTAAATTGTACAGTGGCATGACAGATGTCTAAAGACTAAGCAGATTTAAAAGTATTCCGTTCATCCATTTAAAAAGGGTTTTGCTACGACCAACCAGAGATCCTCTTTGTGAGATGTATAACAGGAGCGTGAGATCCACAGATATCTGTGATCCTAGACGTACCTAAAGAAAACCGGGAGTTCTGCTGAACCTGAAGTCACATAAAACAATCCAAGATACTGCCGAAACTATCTAGCTCCGACTTCCCAAAGTTAGACTACTTAATTCCAGCTCAGATGGTTTTATTTTTCAGTTTCTGAATATACTTGAAACTTCGTGTAATGGAGAAGTGAAAGAGCTTTAGAAAGTTAACTACTTTCAGCCTGAGTCCAGCTACTCAAACCACAATTCCTGAGAAAGAACTATCCTCTTACGTTAATTCTCTGAAGCTTTGTTTTTGTTTTCGCTGCTCCTTATTAAAGAGACAAACCATTCTTGAGCAATACTTCAGCATAAGTGAATCAGGAAAACAATGGAGTTTATAAGTCAGTTTCATGGAAACACATTTTTTTTTTTTTAAATTTCTGTTTCCTCGAATTAGTGGAAAAGTCATTGCAGTAACAACTTTGAGTGGTGGATTAAGTTTACCAACTGAGATGTGCCTGTCAGAATAAGAACAGAACACACATACAAGAAGTACCCTTTGATGGACTCATTCTAAGTCAATCCAACAGCAATAAAACAAGACTTTACCATCCCATTACTATTACTGAAGTCTTCCTATTATTAATTAGCAAATTGGCAAACATTGGCAAGATGGCACCAATGCTAATGTAATGGGAAAAACTCCAATTTAAGTGAGACCTAATTTAATTTGAATTCCCAGTGGGTGACTGCAAATGTGAGAAGGGGACCCCTTGCTCTGAATACAACTACGCTTCCAAGAAGACAGATGTCTACAGCCTTGGCCATGGCCCGAGAGCCAGCCAGTCCCTCCTGGGTCCTTCTCCCCAAATCGTTTGTTTGGGGACTTCTGTCTCAGCCCATAATAAAGGTCATCCTCAGCTGTGGCATTTGCTTCATTATCACAACACAATTTGTGGAAATTGTGTGAGGAATAGCTGAGGGGCAGAAGTCCTACCACACAGTCTCTTTTATCTAGGAAATGTACAATTAGGGTACATTTTAAGTTTTTGATGATCGTGGAGAATTTGATCTTGAAGGTATCACATTCACTTTGTCCTGATTGTGATGTGAAGTCAAAAGAAAACCTTCCTTGGGGTCTGGTTAGGTCTGGGAGTTAGGCCAGCCTCTGTTGCTACTAGCATAGAGTTTTACCTCATTTTCTTTTCAACAAAAAGGACATTTCAGACTAACTTGCTAATATTATTAATTATGGACAGAGTTCCACATGATTTTCTTTAGTTTATTTACTGAGCTCCATCACCCAGCAAGAGAGGTATAATTACTGCCTTGTTACAGATAATTAATCTAGGACACAGAGATTCAGTCATTTCTGCAAAGTCTCAAGGCAAGGAAATGGCCGAGCCAGGATTCAAAATTGTGGGCCAGGGCCACCCAGTTCTGTGCACGCTGTAATTCTGTTTTCTAGGTTACCCCAGCAAGTTCTTGTTTTTATAGTTCTTTCGGGTTTTCACAAAATTGCATTACAAGAACATACTTGTTAGGAGAAAGTATTTTAATAAGGAAAATACTGTATATTGTATAGAATTTAGTAAGTTACCCCTGGAGTGAAGAGAAATATCTCATTTTGGGGTGCCTGGGTGGCTCAGTTGGTTGAGCATCCAACTCTTGGTTTTGGCTCCGGTCATGATCTCATGGTTCGTGGGTTCAAACCCCTTTCGGGCTATGTGCTGACTGTGGAGCCTGCTTGGGATTCTGTCTCCCTCTGTCTCGGCCCCTCTCCTGCTTGCTCTCGCTCTCTCTCTCAAAAAATAAGTAAATAAATAAATAAATACGAGAAGTATCTCATTTAGGCAACTACATGGGAAAAGAAAAATATACACTTAATGTTAAAGTGACATGAGGGGCACCTGGGAGCTCAATAAGGTAAGTATCTGACTTCGGCTCAGGTCACGCTCTCACAGTTCATGGGTTTGAGCCCCATGCTGGACTCTGTGCTGACAGCTCAGAGTCTGGAGCCTGCTTCAGATTCTGTGTCTCCCTCTTTCTCTGTGTACCCCTCCTCTGATCACACTCTGTCTCTCCCAGTCTCTCTCTGTCAAAAATAAATAAACATTAAAATAAAATAAAGTGCATTACATGGTACAAGTATGGGCCTGAATGGTTGCTTTCATGTATCAATACATTTTTTAATGTTTGTTTATTTTGAGAGCAGGGAAGGGCAGCAAAAGAGGGAGAAAGAGAATCCCAGGCAGATTCCACATTGTCAGTGCAGAGCCCAACCCAGGGCTCAGTCTCACAAACTGTGAGATTATGACCTGAGCTGAAATCAAAAGTCAGACGCTTAACCAACTGAGCTATCCATGTGCCCCATAACATAGCTCAGTCACTAGTGAAATCAAATCTAAAAGACCTATGACCTCCCAACTCAATAATTCAATTTAACAGTATTTTTTAATTAATTTTTTCAATGTTTATTCCTTTTTTTTGAGAGACAGAAAGAGAGAGAGCAAGCGGGGAAGGGGAGAGAGAGGGAGACACAGAATCTGAAGCAGGCTGCAGGCTCTGAGCTATTAGCACAGAGCCCTATGTAGGGCTGGAACCCAAGAACTGCAAAATCATGACCTGATCTGAAATCAGATGCTCAATTGACTGAGCCACCCAGGCTGTCCTTCTCTGTATCATTCTAATCTTACTATATATACTGCGTAAGTGAGCACAACAATTATTATATGAATACAGGCTTATTTTCAAAAATGTCTAGGCAGCACAAAACATCTCACACTGCTTTTGCCTCTGTGCACTATTTTTGGTTGAATATGTATTTGGGGGTGGGGAGAGGCAGAGTCATTTAGCAGCTTTTATTCTCCTCAATTTGAGAGCCCCTTTGCCCCCTTTTCCTTTTTGCCATTTTTCTACCCATCTTCCCAGGGACCCCAATAATATTAGATCCGAAGGTGATATAGAATCATTTGCGTTGCTGTTGCGGCTACACTATGGTCTTCCTTCCCTGCCTCAAAATTGCTTAATCTCCAATTATACAGCTTGAAAGAAAGGAAAATATTTTCTATAATCCCTACTTTTAATAATTTTAGAAATATTTTCTCTTGCTTCATCACCATTTTACCTATCTACCTCTTCATGCTCATCAGTCTTTGGTCCAAGGAAGAAAGGTGTTCTGGGGGACTCCAAGCATTTGTGATTCTATAGAAAAGGAAACTTCTACCAGCACGCACTATGCACACACCCACATATAACACACACACACACACACACACACACACACACACACACCCTGCCTCTACCTCTCTACCTTGCAAGCAACAGTTTAGGCCTCTAGTTTCTCCATTTATGTCTGGGTAGATTTATTCAATGGGAAATTTTGCATAATAAAGCTAATTTTTTTTTCCATTTTGCCTCAAATCCCTGTGTGCATAATATATTGCCAAGAATACTGACAAACTCTATCCTAAACTCCTGCAGGAAGTGATAATGTTGAGATCTAGAACCAAATAATTTGCCAGTAACTGCTGAGTAATACGAGGGGACTTTTAATGTTCATGGGAGCATGTGAGTCTCACTAATTTGTGTACTGCACGGAAAGTTAAAATAATTCCTCTCTACTCTCCTTTGACTTTATTCCATTCCAACATCAGAAGGAAGAGCGCAATTTATGAGACTCAGGAAATACTGTTTGGTAAACTAAACCCAACCCTTAGGGCTTCCTCATGTGCTTATTACTGAGAATTAATTTGCTGGGAGAATCCATCTTATTAACTGATTTTCCTGAGTCTGCTCTTGACTGGCAGGGGTGTGCTTAGATGGACTGGTGATTTCATTTGCACATCCATGGGGGAACCTCACGGCTTCCCTCTCTCATGTCTACAGCCAAAGGATGATGACCCACATTAGTCAACCACAGACACACACACAGAGGGCAAGAATAAGAACGAGACCCCCTCTATTCAGAGACTACTTTGCAGGCAGATCTCGCAATGCTGAAGTAAAATAAAAATGAACTTGGGAGACTTGTTTGTTTCTTGGTTTCCAAATGCCCACTCCATCTTTGTTTGTTTGTTTGTTTGTTGGAATAGCACCTCAGTATCCTTTAGGAGAGTTATCTTTCCCCCACCGGAACCGGTTTGACATAAAGTGCCCTGCCCTCTCCTAGGTAAGAAGCAACCATGTGATCCACACCAGGCTATGTGGACACTCCATTGCTGGAATTTGAACTTTAAGCCAGCATAGTCCTGGGGCGGCTGTGGTCATTACCTGGCACCTTAGAATTGGTCATGTTTTACAACACATTGTAGATCACGTTCTACTCACTTTGATGTGAGTAACCCAGTGTCTCTCCAATCAATTTGTTAAGTCAGAGTTTCTTGAGTTTGAAAGAAAAGAATCTTAATTAATTGCAAGTGTGAGAGTTAAAGGTCAGAAAGTAACCGTCAAGTATATTGTGAGAAATAAATATACGTTATGCAGACACATTTTTTATACCTTTAAAAATGGAAAGTCAACCTTGTAATAATATAATCAGATGGGTTAATTTAAATGTCATGATTGCCAGTCTTACAAAATATTATCTTGGATCATGGTGCAATACATTTTAATATCTTTTAAAGTGGAAATACCACAATGAAAAATAAAATATACCTCTTCATTTGAATTTTCTCCTAAATCTGAAAACCCTTCAAGAAGATATTTTAATGAGGCAAACTTGGGAGAAGTTCCAATGAAGTAAAACCACCAAAGCCCGTGTCTAACTTTCCTATTTCTTTTATGAAGTACTAACTTGCATATAACTGTTAATTTACATTTTCATAGGTATTAATAAATAAATTATAGGAAATAGAATTCCTTTGTGTGGGAACTATACCAAATGAATTCTGCTTTAACATCTCAGTGGGATGATGTTTTGTTTTGTTTTCCCCCAGCAAAGTTAAACTCTAACATTATAAACTTCGGATTGTTCCGTAACAGAATGTTAATTGAGATACAGGGTAATTCCTCAATGAGAAGTTAAGGTAAAATTGCTGATGGCTTCAAAATCATCTGAGTTAGTACATTCAATTCTACACATATCCTAACTCTCATCTTGATCAAATATCTATTTTGAATGTTATTATTTGTCAATGCCACTCACTAAAAAGATGTTTTGTTGCATAAAAATGTGTGTGTAGTGATGGGTGATGTAAAAGAAATAGAGGCACTTTCTATTCTTTCTATTGTCTAAGGAAAATTATTCTAGCACTTGTAGGGAGGACGGACTGAAGCCAGGGAGAGTGAAGCTCCTTTTAATTTTCAACATATATTTCGGCCTTTCAACATCTTTGGAAGTATCATCCTTTTATAGAAAGCACAGAAGAAAGATAGTCAGAATTTAGCAATTTATATTAAGCAAAATATTATAATATTCAAGTGCTCTAGCAAATTTTTTAAATTTTCTTACAAAAATGTATTATTTTAATAATTGGCAAAATCTAGAATAATTTTCTCCAAAAGGACAACTAGCCTTTGATTTATTTTTATAGTATTATTAGTTCGATATGGCTCTAGCAGTATGACAGAAATCCACCTTTCTCATAAGACATTAAAAGTCAATCCCAGAATGTAGATTATTAAGAAAATTTATAAGTTAAAATGGATTTTTTTTTAGATTCAATGAAGTGGAGAGCCAATGTTCTGGCATAAATTAATTTAATTTTTTTCCAGTTTTATCATGTTTCCCTAAAGAAAATTATTGCTAATACTATTTGGCAAACTTTTAATTTTCCTTTGGACATTCTTTCTTGCTTCATCACCAAATAATTTAGGATCTATCTCCTTCACTCCTCTACCAACTGGGGAGACAGCGTGTGTTAAGTTGATTTCCAGTAAGATGAAAAAATAATCAGGTAAAGATAAGTTTTTGTGATTTTTTTTTCATTTTTTTTTTTTTTGTTTTTTGCCGATAGAAGTAGCCAAGGTAGTTTAAGAGATTTTATTCTAAATCCTTCAGGAGATCCACTTTTAGCAAAAAAAAAGTATAATGAATGGGTATAGCAAAATTTTGTAGAAAGAGCATGGGTTTGGAGTCAGGTACAGATTCTACTCCTGGTTGTACCAGGTGTGAACACGAACAAGTGTGTGTAAGTCAGTGAACCTCAGTTTCTGTAACTGAAAAAGGACAGTAAGAAAACAATCTCAGACGATTTTTATAAAAATTAATTCATATCAAATATATAATGTTTGGCCCTGGGTGGTATTCAGTATACATTAACTTCCTTCTGCTTATTGTGATGGTTAAAGAGATCTCTCTCGAATAGCATTCCTAAAATGTGCTTGTTGGAAGGGAAATAGGAGCTGTACAGGAAAGGATTCCATCCCCATGAGTGTAAGATGTGTTTCATCCAACTCAGCCTTTACTGTAGGACACCTCTCATATCTCTTCACGTGAAATTGCAAATTGCAAAACTTACACTGTGAATTTCTCCCAACATGTAAAGATTTTAAGTTGTGTTGGTAAGGAGAACATACATAGAATTCACACAAAAATCAGATGCCAGTCAAGATTGATCTCTGCAAGAAAGAGGCATAAAATTCTAAATTCTTTACTAAATTTAGATATTTTATGTTTATTAAAAGATAAGACCACACACAGGAAGGGTTATGATATTATATATGGGTGAATGGGTGTGATATGCCAAATAGAAGGAGACAGAGACAAGGGAATATGTATTCCAACAAGGAGTAACAATTTTGAATTTTGTTCAAGCTGAACGTGACTGAAAATAGATCAACGCATGCAAATCAAAAGGGCTCATCCTGATCCAGAAAAAATGAAGCAGAATATCTGGACACATTCTGAAAAAAAAAAAAAACTGTATTGCAAAGATAATATAATAATCATGAATTTAAAAATAATTCTGATACAAGTTTTCAAGCTAAAAAAATCAATTGGTTTACAAAGGAACAATGGAGGGATACCAACCAATCCTGGACAACACGACATACAGGAAAACATTAATGGAGTAGCACTTGCCATTTTTTCTTTGCAAGATACTTTTATTTTTCATTTACTTTTTCACTCACCTTTCAGGTATCAATGTAAATAACACACTGAATGTATATAAATAATACACTGAAATTATATTAAATTTTATATAAATTACTCTGTAATTCCTAATAACTTATTATAAGGCAGTTATAAATACCTTATTTCTTAGTAATATATATTTGTACTTTTAAAAATACATATAAGTTTTATCATATCTAGGGTTAGTTAGAGTGTAGCAGTGATACAATGCAAGGAGCCTGCCTCCCTGAGAGTTTATGTTCCAGTTATGAAAATCTGAAGGTTTTATTACTGTTCTAATATATAGGTCAAAGTTCAAGCCAAAGATTACTTGATTAAGAAATGTTTTATTTTTGAAACCTAACAACATTTTACATTTTGGCCATTGCACAAAATCCTTTTTTATAATTTTTTATTCTATCTTGCAGTTCAGAAGAAATTCAAGTAAAACTCAGATTTCAGGTTTTCGTGTTTATATCCCTTAGAAAAACAAATCATCTCATGGAAGGAGAAACTAAATCACAGATGTGGATATAGAGTTACCAATCTAGCAGAACTACAGCTTTTTATATAATTTTCTAGTTTGTAGCCACCCTCAATGAAGCCAAACTTACATATGCCACCTTACATAGAGGAATTTTGGAGATCTGACAATATTCCAGGGTAAAGCAGGTTCGGGCACATTCGTGATAGTAATGTCTGCAAGACACCTCCAATTCCAAAAGACAATTAGATCGTTGATTAGTTTCAACAGAATATGTATCCAAGTTCTTAATTAGGTTATTTCAAAAATTAGAAGCATAAGTACTCCAAAGATACACCTGAAGCTATTTGTTTAAGTAAGAGGAAATCAGTGGTAAAAAGCATAACATCCAAATATTTTTCCTTTATAATGAATCTGTCAAAACAACTTATATACAATTTATATATATTAAATAATGCATATATTTCTTAAGTGTAACACAAAATAGACAATTAAAATATTCTAACAGAAATGTAATAATGAAAGAAGAACTAAGCTTCTGATAAAAATATTTTTCTTTCTTTTGATAGCTTTCCAAAAGTTCTTTTGTACCAATAAACATGCCACCTGGTGCATTTCATTTCAGATTTTTGAAAAAAGTTTATTTATTTATTTTGAGAGAAGGAACTTATTTTGAAAAAGTTTATTTATTTATTTTGTGAGGGGGATGAACAGAGAGAGGGAGAGAAAGAATCCCAAGCAGACTTTATGCTGTCAGCACAGAGCCCCACGCAGGGCTCAATCTCATGAACCGTGAGATCATGACCTGAGCCAAGAGTCGGATGCTCAACCGACTGAGCCACCCAAGCGCCCCTTTAAGAATCTTTATAAGAGATATCCAAACTGATTGCTAAGGATGTTGTATGCAGCTCATAAAAGTTAGAAACAGTCATGCTCGTGGGGCATTTGCATGTTCGTGGACAGAAGATTGCTAGAATCAGAAGCAGAACTCAGAGTGTAGTAAGCTTAAAGGAAATTCTTCTCCCATTTTCATCTAATCTGCCCCCTTTACAACCTTCTGATTTTACTAGGCTTGTAAAGTAAGGGGTAAGGAGTTGGCAGACAAAGAGATGAAGGGTTGATTGATGAGGTGGAGGAAAGGTAACATCAAAGAACACCCATCATCTGATGCATCTATGAGCAAAACAAAACAGCTTCACTTAATTGCAAACCCTGGGAACGTTACAGCCTGAAGTCAACTTAAGTGCCAATGTCTTTGAAGCACTGAGGTCCTCTGGTAAACTAGCATCCACTACAAGCTACATTGTGACCATCAACCGGGCCAGCCACCAGGAAACTTTTCTGTGTAATGCCATCTGTATGGCTCTTTATGAAACAAAAGTCATCATGTTCTTTTCTGGAGTTTTTGAACCTGAGCACACAGTTCACAGCCTAAGAAGTTTCTCTGTTCTTTGCTAACATCAGGTCAGCTCTGAGAGCCCACAACAGAAAGTGGCTGTCTTTGCTCTGCTATACTGGCATTTACCAAAATCACTGGATTTTCTTCTTTTATTCTCCACAAACTTTCTTAAGAAAAAAGCTGCTTTTTCCCCCCTTCACTTTTTCATCTACTCACAATTACTGTCTTTGGTTTTTTGAAGATGGTATTTGATTGAGGACCTCCTCATATTGACCCAACACCAGCAATGCTAAACCATGTGGTCCTTCCCTCAGAGGGTCAGGACTATATTCCCTTGCCTTCTACATGGCTGACACCAGCCCTCAAAAGTCAGAGATGATCCTCATAAAATAGCGAAAAGAAAATACTGTGACCCGATGTACTTGACAAAATCTTGTACCACGAGCTCCCATATACAGGAGCTCAGAAAACACATCATCCATGTGAATGTCTAAATAAAAATATTTTAAACATACATTGTAGCTAAAGAACACATTCTAGAAGGATTAAACAGTAAAAAAATGTATATATATATATATACATAAAACCCTATAAGCAATATTTAGCATAATGGAAGAAACAACAACTGAAACCAATATATTTGATTTATAAAATGCTAGCATAAATATGTAACTATAAACTAGGAAAACGTGTAGGCAAACACCATAAATACCATATGTGGTATTTACATGTAACATATAGGTGAATATCTTATAAACAACATAAATGTGTAAACATAAACCAGAAATATATATGTACATCTCATATGATGGACAGTTGGCTAACATCCTAATGTATAAATAGTTTTAATAAATTTTTAGGGGCGCCTGGGTGGCTCAGTCGATTGGGCGTCCGACCTCGGCTCAGCGACTTCGTGATCTCACGGCTCCTGAGTTCAAGCCCCGCGTCGGGCTCTGTGCTGACACCTCAGAGCCTGGAACCTGCTTCAGATTCTGTGTCTCCTTCTCTCTCTGCCCCTCCACTGCTCATGCTCTGTCTCTCTCTGTCTCAAAAATAAATAAAAACATAAAAAAAAATTTTTAATAAATAAAAAATAAATTTTTAAAAGCACATTTATTTAACAAATATTGATTAAGCACTTATATTCTATTCCATCTAAAATAAGCCTAGAACCTTCATATACTACTAGTGAGAATGTAAATTAGTTTACCTTTTCTGGAAAGCAGTTGATGCCATGTACCATGTGTTTTAATAATGCTCTTACTCTTTGATCCAGTAAAGTCCTCTTCTAAGAATCTAAAGAGTTAGTGATATGATCAAAGATCTATATGAGAATTGTTAAATAAGTTAAGAAACACATCACGAGCCATTTTGTCATTATTAAAGTCATCTACAAAAATTTAACATAGTAGAATGTTAATTTAACTTAACTATGTAAGTAAAGAAAAATCACCACTTAAAAAAAACCTACTTAGGTTCACAATTCATCTTCAATTCTGAAATCTAAGAATTTCCAAATAGCAAAAACTATTTTGTAAGGCATTTAATAGCAAAATATAACCTGAATTTATATGAGGCTATTTATAGTCTTTATTCATCTTATTTATTGTAAAAATCAAAATTTCAGTATTAACATATTTGATTGCAGGGTCCTTCCCCAGACCACACTAGGGCTATTATGTAATACACAGTTTATATCTCATTATATTTTTATAGCCAATCAATTCTCAATTCCCAAGCATACTTTGGCTCCAAAAATTCAGGTAAGGGATAGAAGACCTATGCTACAGCCTTTATATAACACACACACACACACACACACACACATATCCGGGGTGCCTGGGTGACTCAGTTGGTTGGGCGTCCGACTTCGGCCCAGGTCATGATATCACGGTTTGTGGGTTTGAGCCCCGCGTCAGGCTCTGTGCTGACAGCTCAGAGCCTGGAGCCTGCTTTGAGTTCTGTGTCTCCCTCTCTCTCTGCCCCTTCCCTACTCACACTCTGTCTCTCAAAAATAAATAAACATTGAAAAAAATTTATTCATCTGTATATTTATTTTTAATTCTATCTAGATGGATAGATAGGAGGAAAGAAGGGAGGGAGGAAGGGAAAAGGAAAGAGTACAGGCATAGGAAAGCAAGGAATTTTTCTAAAATATTAGTAGTTATCTATAAGCAGTAGGATTATGGATGGTTTTATTTTCTTTCTCTTTAATGTTTTGAATGTTCTGAAATAAGCAAGATATTAGAACCAAGAAAAAGCAAAAACATTACAAAAATATTATTTTGGAGTTATTTTACATTAGAAGCCCTTCATGGAAAACACAGAGATAAAATATTTAACCAATTTAGTGTATGAGTTATCACAAATTTACATTTTCTATCATGTCTTTTCTCTCCCCCATTGCACTTACCGCCTTCTATCATAGTACATTTATTAATTTATTATGTTTATCATCCCTGCTAGAATGTTAACTCATCGGGGTTTGGATCTTTTGTTGATTTTGTTCACAAACGTATCTCAAGTACCCAGAACAGTGCCTGGAACATATTAGGAACTCAGTGCATATTTGCTGAATTAACAAATATATATAATTCCGATATACTCAATAACAAAGAGAACAACACACATTCAGTAATTCATAGAATCGCATAATTATCAGAATCACATTATCTGAAGGAAGCCTGAGCTCTCTTTAGTATAAATATGGCTTAGCTGAACATGGTTTTAGGACATTACTCACTATTAGATAGGCTATCCAAGTACATTATTTATTTTATGCTAAGAAATGTTTATAACCAGTTTCTAGTAGAAAATTTTCTTGAGGTTTCCTTTTCTTTAATGCTTTTCAAGTTTCCAAAGAGAAGATTAAGAACTCTTCTAGTGATACTATCATGTAATTCTGGCTTGGTGATTTATTAAAATATATCCCTTTGGCCCTTTTAATCTTGTCTGAGAAAAAAAATCCTATCATCTAGTTTTCAAGGGTAATGTAGAGCATAATAAGAATATGCAATATGAACAAAATTATCTACATTAGTTTCCACTGTGTTACCTTCATAGTCTACTTCATTTGACAGTACTTTTAAATTGAATTCATAGAACCTAAAGAGCTCATGATTCTTCCTGAGAAAAAATGGCTTTCTTCTCATCTACCTGTGCCGTTTCTCCCACAGGGTACCTCAATCCTAGGATCAGGCACACAGTAACGCTAAATGTAGCCTTCATGAATTTGTGTATGTGTAAACACAAAGAACACATGGAGTTGTGCAGGGGAAAGAGGCAGCTGAGCCAAACACGATTGCTCTCCCAGC
Source organism: Prionailurus bengalensis (assembly GCF_016509475.1). Taxonomy (NCBI): domain Eukaryota; kingdom Metazoa; phylum Chordata; class Mammalia; order Carnivora; family Felidae; genus Prionailurus; species Prionailurus bengalensis. The sequence continues at coordinate 103,811,137 of NC_057344.1, forward strand.
ATTCTTCAGGGCAAGCCATAATCCTTCTGTTACTTTTGTATGCACTAGCTGTGAAAGTGGACATAAGATCTTAGGCTGCTTTTGCTTTTGACAACCTGAAGTCAGAGATTAAGGGGCACCTGGGTGGCTCAGTCGATTAAGCATCCGACTCTTGACTTTGGCTCAGGTCGTGATCTCAGGATCTTTGAACTTTGGCTCAGGTCGTGGCTTGTGGGTTTTGAGCCCCGCATCAGGCTCTGCTTGGGATTCTCTGTCTCCTCTCTCTCTGCCCCTTACCCGCTTGTTCCCTTTCTCTCTCTCTGTCTCTCTCTCTCTTTCTCAAAAATAAATACATTAAAAAAAATTAAGTCAGAGATTAAATTCCCAAATAGCAGAAGAGATAGAGGAAAACATTGATTTTTTTTTCCTTTTCTTTTGTTCCTCTAAGTGTATCTTTCACTTATACATTCTATTTTAGCATGGTACCTGCCATGCTAAAAGTTTCTCCCCATTGGGGGAGATTGACTTCTGTTGCTCTATGCTGTGCTGTGTAGCAGACACTTGCTTTTTTTACTGAGCTCTTTTACTTATTGTAAAACCCATATTTGGCACAGGTATTCAGTCTCAGGGAAGATTAGTCCTGTCCAGTCTCAGCCCCAGAGGGCAAATCTTGATTACCTTCAACCAAACATAATACAGTAGTTCTATTTCCCTTGCCATTTTGAAATTGAGTCAGAAGGAGGTACCTGACCCGATTCTAAGTACTAAGACAAGAATGGAAATCTGCTGGAGTACCTTGTAGGGAAAGATTCTATGCTCTTAAAAAGGGACCTGAGAGGGGCGCCTGGGTGGCGCAGTCGGTTAAGCGTCCGACTTCAGCCAGGTCACGATCTCGCGGTCCGTGAGTTCGAGCCCCGCGTCGGGCTCTGGGCTGATGGCTCAGAGCCTGGAGCCTGTTTCCGACTCTGTGTCTCCCTCTCTCTCTGCCCCTCCCCCATTCATGCTCTGTCTCTCTCTGTCCCAAAAATAAATAAACGTTGAAAAAAAAAAAAAAAGGGACCTGAGAGAGAGAGAGAGAGCTCTTGTGCTTGTTTTGCCCCTGGACATTGATCTGTGAGGATGTATGGTTTGCAGATAGAATCATTTTGCAAACATTAGAGGCCTATCAGAGATACCAAGGTTGGTAGAACAAAAGGAAAGACTCTGAGTATTTATTTAATGGCATTCTTAAATTGCTGAATTAACAAACCCTGGAGTCTCTCTACATCTGAAACACTAGTGAAGTGCAACAATAAAGTTTCCATGTTAACCTAGCCACTTTGAGTAAAAGCTAAAGGCATGCCTCTTCAGCAATATGGTAGCAAGCTAACTTGCAATTTTTTTGAGACAGCTTGGCTATTTGCAATAATAATGCATCCTTGTAAGTTTTTAGTTCTTATCTTTCCCAACCTCGGTCTGATTTCATTTTGAGCAATCACTTGGAATTTTTGAAGTGGTCTATTACCTAAGTCCCTTTGCTTTTTGAAAAAAAAAAAAGTAAAATACAAAAGGCATATATGAGAAAAAAACCCTGGAGATCTAACTAGCTACAAATCAAATAATAGACTCACCCACAATCTTATTTCAAAGCTATTCTTTGAACTTAAAATTTGGCCTAAATTTGAGTATTCTCTTTTTTAACTTTTTAATGTTTATTTATTTTTTGAGAGAGAGACAGAGAAAGCGTGAATGAGGGAGGGGCAGAGAAAGAAGGAAACACAGAATCTGATTCAGGCTCCAGGCTCTGAGCTGTCAGCACAGAGCTGGACCCGGGGCTCAAACTCATGAACCGCAAGATCATGACCTGAGCCAAAGTCGGGCGCTTAATCGACTGGGCCACCCAGGTGCCCCTGAATATTTTCATCATATGGGAATAGATGTGTTTCAGAGTGATGACTGTGTTATGAAACTAATGCTGGTGATTTATTTGTTGTTTGGCATGATAAAATTAAAGGCATATTCCCAACCAAAAACTCCTCCAAGGAGAACTGAATTTTAAAATTTCCAGCAAAAAGAAACTGTCAGGTTCAAAAACGTGCTTGTTAATATCCTTCACAGTCATTTGAGAACTTGTAAAGATTTCTCAGATGGGATATTTTATTCTAGCGTTGCTACCAATTTTCAGTAACTCCAAAGTTATGGAACTTCTCACATTTTCCCAAATTTTTTTGACCACACGTTTGTGATTCTCTAAATTTAACACTTCTTCTACTTTTAATTGGGTTTATACTATATAAATGAGGATCCTGTGGTGAATTCAATAGGAAAGAATGTTGAATAAGATTTTGGAACTCTGTCTTCCTCGCACTTGTGTCTGAGCCTACACCCAGCACTGAACATCATTTTCTCACCTTTCACACAAGTAAAATGAACTTGACCCAATGTTTCTAAAAGTTTCCCACTGAAGAACCTCTAATGGTAAAGCAACAATGAATACCTTTGCAATATAGACACTTTGTGAAAGATTTCCATCATAGATAGAACATTCAGGCCAATGTTGCCATCTAAGTCATGATATAATTTGTTTTCATATATAAATATTGAATAAAAATGAGATGTCAGAAAGATGTGCCATACATATTCTGTGACCACACTCTACTTATACTCCAGATATACCATATTTCTCAAGGAATATACATTCTGTAGTTTTAAAACTTGACAAAATAGTTTCTTTCTCTTCTAAAATCTTTTTGCAGTCATTGGGAGTCTAATGATGTTAGACTGCAATATCATAGACCGTCAATAGGTGCCACCACTTAATAGAATTTACTAGAATGTGACAATTCTTTAGTTCAATGTCCATAAGTTAATTAGTACATTTTTAAAAAAGCATCATAAATGTGAAGATGCATAAAGTAGCTTTCTTTAAAATAAGGGCATTTTCCATAAGGAATCTAGAAGTTAAGTTGTCTGGATAAATGCTGTAAAAAAGGCTTTGTGAAATTTAATGAAATCAATGAAGGATAATGAATGCATTTTTGGAAAGCATCCATTATTTTCCTGGAGTTTGGGATACCAAACTTTCTATTATGATAGATTATACTGTATTCAACCTTGAACTTTTTTTTTAACGAAAATATCTGATTGTTTCCAAATATACGAAAATCATTCTCTCTTCTTAAAGAAGTAAAGAAATAATAACAGCAAAGTGTCGTGGTGGAAAACACATGGGATTTGGAGTCAGACAGACTTACATTTGATCCCAGCTCTTCCACTGACTACTTCAACAATCTTAAACAATTTACTTGACTTTTTTTTTTTAAACCATAGAATTTGTATATCTTAATTGCAAGGCTTCCACCTCTGACAGAGTTTTTGGAAGATTAATAATGCATATAAATCACCTGACACATAGTAGTCATTCAAAAGGCAGTAGTAATTAGCAGTAGTCATGTTTCAGCAAAGCCTCAGAAACTACATTATCACCATGGCATAAATATGGTGGGGTTGAACAGTATTATTAACACCTGTAATATTAATTTTAATATGTTCCAGTGTACTATGTATCTAACATTTAAGTGGTAAATATATTTCCATATCAAATCAAATCCATTTAACTGTTCTTTCATTGGAAACTGAAAATGTACTTAGATTAACTAATCTGGTGACAAACCTTGGGGTAAGAAAAAAGACTAATTCCAAATGTCTGAAGCAAAACTATTTAAAGCAATGGGTTCCCACAGCTCTCTGCGTGTACTTCTGCTGCTGCTTCCAGGATCCTCCAAGATAGGCCTTTTGGCATCATTGGCGGTCAGTGCTCAGAGGAACAAAAAGAATATCCCCTTCTTTACCCCCACCCCCCGACTCGGTGAACAGCTTCAGCCTAGAGTTCCTCACAGAATTTTGTTCAGGTGTAGAGAAACCAGAAAGCAAAAAGGCCTTCAGAGGTGACATCTGAGGTGACATCTGAGGTGAGTTCTGAGGTAAAACTATCTCAGAAACTCTCAGCAGGCTTAGACCTGAGCAAGACGAATAGGAAGAACTCGGCCCACTGCTACGAAAGATCTTTCCCAATATGCTATATGGCACCACTACCGTCTGCAGAGAAATCCTGACAAGTGGCTGATCATCCGAAGTGCGTAGCATCAGCAGGAATGAAGACAATGGCATCTGTGTTACGTTGCCAGGGGTGCCATAAGAAAGTACCACAGAATGGGTGGCTTTAACAACAGAAATGTATTGTCTCACAGTTCTGAAGGCCAGGAATCTGAAATCAAGGTGCCAGCAGGGTTGTTAGTTCTGAGGGATATGAGCAAGGATCTGTTCTGTGCATCTTCCCTAGTTTATGGTGGTTAATTGGCCATTTTCTTGGTATTCTTTGGCTTTTAGAAACATCACTCCGTCTCTATCTTCATCTGCACATGATGCTGCCTGTGGGCATGCCTGTGCTCAAATTTCTATTTTTTGTTTTTTAAGTTTATTTATTTTGAGAGAGAGAGAGAGAGAGAGAGAGAGAGAGAGAGGAAATCCCAAGCAGGCTCCACACTGTCAGCACACGAATTGTGAGATCATGACCTGAGCCCAAATCAAGACTTGGACACTTAACCCACTGAGCCACCCAGGTGCCCCACAAATTCCTCTTTTTTTAAGGACATTAGTCACATTAGATCAGTGGCTCATCCAACTCCAGTATGTGTTCATTCCAACTTTAACTAAGCATATCTGTAATGACCCTATTTTTGAATAAAATTATATTGTGAGGTGCTAGGGCTAGGATTTTTATATATAAAATTTGAAGAGATACAATTCAACCCATAACAGTGTCCCTTTCCATCTTAAAAATACCCTGGTGCTATGGTCTGAATGTTTGTGCCCCTTGCCCACCACCAAATTCCTATGTTGAAAACCTAATACCCAAGGTGATGGTATTAGGGCCTTTGGGAGGTAATTAGGTGATGAGAGAAGAGTCCTCATAAATGGGATTAGTGCCCTCACAACAGAGGCTCTGGAGAGCTAGCTCGCCCTTCCACCATTTGAGGACACAGAGAGAAGCAGGCAGAAGTTCCATAATCCAGAATAAGGGTCTTGCCAGAATACAACCATGCTGGCAGCCTGATCTTGGATTTCAGGCTCCAAACTGTGAAAAATAAATTTCTCTTGTTTATGAGGCACCCGATCTGTGGAATGTTACTGAGACACCTAGTGAACTCCACAGAAAACAGAGTTTTGAAGCAGGCCTCCACCTGGGATTGACTTTCCCTCAGCAAAAGTCCTGCCAGTGGAAAAGGTCAATCAGATAGTGATGAACAAAGGTTGGGGGCAGAGTGTACTCTTAGGGTGATAGCTCAGGCACTGGCTAGTCCAACCCTTATTGGACAGTTGACCAAAACCATGTTGAAAAAAATATTTTGAGGACTAGCTGGCAAGACAACGCAATCCTGACATATTGAATTTTGTGAGCTCCATTTCTAAAGCTCATTCCAAAAGTCTTTTCAGATGTCCTTAGAAATGCTTTAACAAATAGTTAAGATCTCCACGCTTAAAGTGAGATTTTCAAGTATGAAAACAAAGTCATACACATGCCTGTGCAGGGCTTTTGGTCACAGAAGGTCTCGTAGAACAAGTTTGCCCCCCCCCCCAATATTTTGTTTTCAGTCATTCCAGAATCTTCTTATTGGAATACCTTGTTTATTTTTAGCTTATTATGTGGTAACCTCCCCATCCCCTAGCTAGTATTTTGCTGTTGGTAGTGGTAATAATGGTGGTTTTCCTTTGTGGATGCTCATGTTAGGTTTGTCATGAACAAAATTAATAATGATGCCTAAGTCTTGAGAAGCAGTCTACCTGGCAATAAACAATGTCATAACTACCATGATTGCATGTGATTCTTCACAAAATGGAATCATAATTAAAATTTCTGACTGACCCCCAAAAGTTAAGGATTTTTTTTAACAATTTAAAAAAGCAACATCAACAAGTTTTTTTTAATTGAAATATAGTTGAAGTGAAAGCAGAGGGGAAACATGTTGAATGGCCCGACACAATACTATCCAGCAAGATCAAGACCACCACAGCTAGAGCCTTGTAGCAAATTGTATCAGATCCCTGAACTTCTGGCACTGATTGAAGATAAGGAGAAAAGCTACTTTAAAGATGCCAAACATATGGCAAGAATTCTTATTTGGCAAATTGGAGAGCTAGTGTTAGTGTCGGCAATAGATACTCTGAAACAAAGTCAGCTGTCTTGCTTTGATAAAATAAGCAAACTTCTTTAGGGAATCCCTTCAAAGCAATGAAAATGAAGCCATAAAAATGACAATCACCATTATCGTGTTATTTCCAGCCTCCAGGACCCTCATCTGGCCGCTTTTTCTTCAGGTTATACCCATTGATTTCACACACCTTCCAAAACATTATTCGGTCTAAAAGAGACAAACAAATTTATGCATGACATCTTCAGACTTTCCTGATGAAAATAATACTGCAATAATGACTATCCAGCTTTGAATCTGTTCTTTTCCTTGGACTCACTTAGGATGAGCACATCTTCTGAAAGCAAAGCAGAAGGGACTAAACTGTAAGGACCAGATCATCCTCCAAGGTGGAGAAGCCCAAATACTCACACGAGCTGACAACATACGGGTGCTGAGCACACCGTAAGTGCTTAACAGAACACAAGCTGCTTGACTGAAGTGGGCTCGGAGTGAGTCTTTCCTGATCAGTCCATCTGAGATTTGTGGCTACCTGGCTCTAGCCCATATGCAGAGTGAGGAATGGCAACCTTGAAAATACTTACGTCATGGGAAGAGGGCTAATCGAGGTGCCTTTGTGTGTACAGTTAAATAGCACTCTACATTGGTCTTAGCATTTTGCATTTATATGGGCACATTCAAGACACTCACACCACACACGCAGAGTATGTGGCTCGAAGGGGAACAAACACGTTTTTTTCCAGAACGACAGAGCCACAACTAAAGGGTGCTGGGGAGGCTGTGTCACATTGATCTTGGCTAGGCTTTATTTTACCATCTGGCCCCTTTTCTAGGGCTCCTCAAAAGGGATATCCCTAACTAACCCATCAGGGCCTTCTCTCCCATACATCAGTCCATGTAGAAACAACAAAGGAAGTCAATTGTGTGGTTTTTCTGTGTAAGGCCCCATACCAGGCTTGTTAGCAGAAGCCTCCTCCTTCACCCAGCCTGGCTGTCCTCCCCTTCGCAGTCAGGAGTCCTCACTTAAGTCCCTTTTAATGAGAGGAGCCGCTGGAACTCAATAGTCCCAACCTTCCTCTTAAAGGGACTGAGCCCCACCCTCCACCACAGCTACTTCCAACGGCATTCCTAATAAGACTGTGTCATGTTTCCTATGATACTTATTCAGTGCCTACACATTTTCTTTTTCAGAACCAACAGTGCTATTTTTCAGAGTAAGTGTTATGTTACGCTTCTCCCATTTGAATGAGGCCTCCATTACCAACTGCTTTCCCAAATGAGCTTGTAGATTGAAAGTGACCTATTAATAGACCAGTTTATCTAACTGATATATACTAAGGAAAGGTTGGTCACTCACTCACAGATGATTATTGGAAACCCCTTCACCGGTTTGAGCTTATTCCGTAGTAGTTCTGATCTACTTATCATTTCATCGGGTTAAACCTGATACTGAGGAGATGCGTTCAGCAGTCAGAGAAAGAAGGACAGTGTGTAACAGCTATTTCAGTTTCCAATTATTTCAGTGATTTCTTTGGGGCCAAATAAGCCACTTAATCTAGGAATGCTTAAGTAATGCACGAGTGAGGCCTAGCTTGCTGAATCTCAGTGGTGGCTCTTTTGATTTAAGATCTGTGTGGGTTCCCAGACCTGCTTGTGGACATCACCAGGAAGTCTATTCTGTGCTAGTCTCTTTGTGCTTGTTTCCAACGGACAGCGTTCTTCAAAGAGTTGCATGTTCAAAGATATATGTAGTACAAAGTTTGCTCTGATTGGTGATTGGAGCAAATATATGCTCTCAAATTTACCTGTAAGGAATCTTTTTTTACCATTTAATGGAAAATTCACAAAAAATGCTTATATTTTTCACGTCTTCCATTTACTTGGCATGACCCAATCAGCCTTGCCTAAGATTGTAATCAACTCTCTTCCACTGAGGTACAATTTATGAAACGCTTCCATATTGCACCTGTCGTCTTGTGCATGAAATCTTTGGTAAGCAGGCTGGGCAAAATTGGCAAGATCTCTTCCCTGCAGGGTGAGAGGTGCTCACATTTGCTCAAGCGTTGTCTGAACTCAGTGGCTTTACCTCAATGCTTCACAAACTGTCCACAAGCTGTGATTTTTGCCACTTAAACACTGATTTTCTCATTGTAAGAAATGACATTATTAATGTTTACAAACAATGGTTCTCAAAGTGTCGTCCCCGAGCCAGCTGCATCAGCATCTGCTGGGAGCTTGTTTGTTAGAAACACAAATTCTCAGGTCACACCCCAGAAGTTGAATCAGAAATTCCAGGAGTGGGAGTCTACTGATCTGTTTGAACAATCCCCCAGGGAGCTGATGCAGGCTGAGCTCTCATGTGTGATATACTTAGCAGACAGCAGATTTTACCTGCACATTAACACAAACAGTCTTGTGTTGCTGGAAGTCTTAATAAAGGAATGCAGAGAAGACGTTAAATGATCTTTTTCGAGCCTTTTGCCTTCACTACAGAAATGTTGAAATTTCAATATTTTCTTGTTCTCACCCAAATCCATTTTAACAATCATATTCTTTGACATTGCAAGTCCTGTTGAAAATATGGGGGTGAACAATTGTAGGCAGTGGAAACACCAGAGAGATGAACAGCAAGTATGGTTCCCACAAAATGACCCGCAGGCTGTGTGCCTCTTTTAAATATTTTAAACGTACAAATCTCCATGTGCAGGATTTTTTCTCTCTTCGTTACTGAAGCTAAATCTCTTATTCAGAATGGTTTTTGCCCAAGGACTCTAGTCTTCTAATAGGCTTTCTTCTCAAGCAAAGTTTCTTTAATCCTCTCAGGTCAACTCTAAATACAGCCACTCTAATCACCTGTTCTGTTGTTGTTTATTGATTTGACATGCCAGTCATTCCCCTTAATCTTTTCACACAAATTCCCAAGTTCAGACCTTGAGCCCACATGTCCTTGCGGTCCTCTTCAGGCATTTTGGTCCTGTGTGGTCTTCGTTGTTTATTGACTATCTTCCACCTAAGCCATTATTTTATTAGTGTCCTTCAATTGGTCCTTTGCATCCCATACTTTTGCCTTTTTCAGACATCTATTTAATATCTAGCAGCATCAGGTGGCCTGTAAATAGGTAAGCTGAAGAACTGTCCACAGTGACAGGATGGATCCAAGCAGGATGAGATGAGGCAGTTCCCGTGTGTGTGTGAAACATTTTAACACAACATCTGTGTGTAGAAGGGGATCCAGGTTGCTAAGTGTAATAGACAACAGATGGAAGTCAGATTGGCCAGTGTGGAGCCCTAGCTTCACCATCGTTTATGTGCTCTCAACATTCTGAAGGATCTCGGATCTCTAATTCCATCTCCCATGCCTTGCTTTGCACATCGTTTCCAGCCTTGGCATACCCCAAGCCTTTGTGCCAGTTACAAAAGAAGTGGTCCCTTTAGCGGACCAACGATTAAAACTCACACACAAGATAGATATTTTGCAAAGGACCCCTGCTGAATGGACTAAATGAACAAGTGTTTCTTTCCTCAGGTTGAGGTAGCTTTCAGGACTTAACAAGTGCATTAGGGGCTTTCAAGGCTCATTGCCACCAAAGCCCATCCTGAAGCTTTGTTTCTTGCTTGAAACTGCACAACCCTACCCATGGTGCTGCTTATCTTTTCCCCCATTACTTACTGCTCTGTCTAAAGCAGTGGTTCCCAAAGTCTAATATTTGGACCAGTGGCACTATCACCTAGAAATGGGTTAGAAATGCAAATTCTCAAACCTGGCTGCAGACCTTCTGCCTCAGCAAGCAGCGATCTGTGTTTACACAACCCTTCCAGATGATTCTGATGCTCTCCCAAGTTCAGAAACACTAGAAGATGCCTGGTATATGATAGGTATTTGGTAAATGTTTGTGGGTTGGATGACTAAATGAATTTCTCCATGAAAATTAAGCTCAAGCATCCCCCATCCCTGCCTTAAGAATAGCCTCCCCCAGCCTGCATCTTATCTGGCTGTGCCCCCTCTGTGTTCTCACAAGACTCTGTATCACTGTGTGATGGGATGCAATGCCCTGCAAGAAATCACTGGCTTACTTGGCTCTTCCCATGACTTCAACTGGCACTCCTTGAGGGTAGGAACTGTGCTTCCAGACTTCATTTCTGTACTCCTCAGCACAGTGTTTAGTCCACAATAGGAACTCAATTCTCATGGAAGGAAGCAAAGGAAGACGCAAGCAAGTAACCAGGCAAAGAATAAGGTAGTCACCAGACAGGAATTAGTCCCTCCCCAAAGGGTCCTGGGCTAGCAGTTTTCTTTGTATAAAATTCTAATCAGTTCAAAAATTCATGTTCAAAAAGATATTTTCTTATTGTGCCTGAAGTAATGTGCCATTTCCTCTCATTCAATTGTTTTGCTTACTCCTACTTAAATAATAACTATTTGTTTATTAAACAAATTTGTTTAAATATTTGTTTATTAAAATATTCAAGCCACTTGTGATTTGTCAAGGGTGGCATTTGCTTCCACTTCTAGGTCTACATAGGAACGGGGTAAGGGAATGAACATGCCTGGACCCTTGAGATGCTGATCCAGTCAGCCGCAAGAGTCTAAGGATGCCGGGAAGTTCACCTTATATGGGTCAAACTCCAGGGGAGGGAATGTGTGTCAACTGTAGAAAATGGTCCCAGCACCTTCCTGTCTAGACAACTGCTTTTTAAGTTACCCAAAGGCCATTTTTATTAGAGTTATACCTTTCCTTTCCCTTCTGAGTCTCTCTTCAGCATAGCATTATGAAGGATTAGCTCCTACATCAATGAAACTACTCTACCATAGACCAAGAATACCTCAAGAAACAGGTTTTATACTTGCTTTAGTGTTTTAATATGCTGGGGCTATCACAGCAAAACACCACAGACTGGTTGACTTAAACATTAGAAATTCTATTTTCTCATAGTTCTGGAGGCTGGAAGTCCAAGATCAATGTGTCAGTAGGTTTGGTTTCTTCTTGACTTGCAGAAATCCACCTTCTCCCTGTGGCCTCACATGGTCTTTCCTGTGGCATGTGAGCATCCCTGGTGTCTCTTTTGTTCCAAATTTTCTCTTCTTATAATGATACCAGATAGGATTAGGGCCCATTATAAGGGCCTCATTTTAAATTAACCACGTCTTTAAAGATCTTATCTCCAGGGGTGCCTGGGTGGTTTAGTTAGTAAAGCATCTGACTCTTGATTTCGGCTCAGGTCATGATCTCACAGATTGAGTTTGAGCCCTGTGTCAGGCTCTGTGATGAAAGTGCAGAGCCTGCTTGGGATTCTCTCTCTTTCTCTCTTTCCCTCCCTCTCTCTCTGCTCCTCCCCCCCCCCCATGCACTCTCTCTCTCTCTCTCTCTCTCTCTCAAAACAAATAAGTAAACATTCTTTTTAAATTTTAAAAAAGGATCTCCAAATACAGTCATATTCTGAGGTACTGGAGGTCAGGGCCCCCCATGTGAATGGGAGGGGAGACATAACTGAGGCCATAATGTATGCAAAACAAAGTAACATGTCTCCTCTTCCTGGACTGAATTGGGAGCAGGTTCAGCTATTAATTTGCATCTTAACAGGCCAATCAATGCACTTTCTTAGGTAGGTTGATGCCTGTTTGTCTATCCTTTTCCCTTTGATTATCTGTACTCAGACTTGGCTGAATTTGTGGATCCTGACTCTGTACCAGAAACTTCCAAGTTCTATCCTCTGACTTTTCTGGATATACAAGTGCAGTTTACTCCCCTCCACTGCTCCTGATTTTATCTTTCAACATTCCTCAAATCTCTTTCATCCTCAACAAAGCGTTCTTTTTTCTTTTTGTTTTAATTGTGGTAAAATACATACAACATAAAACGTACCGTTTTAACCATTTTTCAGTGTTCAGTTCAGTATCATTAAGTACATTCACAATGTTACATAATCATCATCACTATCCATTTCCAGAATTTTGTTTATCATCCCATGCTGTACTCATTAACAATAGCTTCCTATCTCTCCCCATCTCCCAGCCTCTGCTGACCTCTATTCTACTTTCAGTATTTGTGAATTTGCCTATTCTCACGTAAGTAGAATCACAAAGTATTTATCCTATTGTGTCTGGCTTATTTCACATGTTTCCAAGGTTCATCCCTGTTGTAGCATGGGCCAGAACTTCACACCTTAACAACAACAACAACAAAAGCCTCATTCCTTTTAAAGGCTGAATCAGATTCCATTGTATGTACGTACCACATTTGTGTATCCATTCACCTATTGATGGACACTTGGATTGTTTCCATCTTTTGGCTGTTGAATAATGCTGTTGTGAGTAGTAAAGCTTTTTCTGTATAGAATACTGCAGTGGTTTCAACTACTTTCCATAAAGTTCCATTAGTTATATATATATATATATACATATATATATATATATGTATATATATATATATATGTATGTATATATATATATGTATGTGTGTATATATATATATATATATATATATATATATTCATTTGAGGTTGAAAATAAAGTTTCACTGGTAGAGCAGAATAAACTAAGGATTTGGAGTCAGACAGCAAATGTCATTTTTGCCTCCTATTTTCTGTGTGAATTTGTGCAAGTAATTTAATTTCTATAGCCCTCAATTTTTTTTTCTGTTAAATGGATCAATGTAATAATATCCGTTGCACAAAATTTTGTGAGAACGAATAAGACAACATCCGAAAGCACCTAGTCAAATCTTTGGTGCCAAGTAAGATGCTAGTGACTGACAGCCATTACTATTATCTTCAAATGGCCACATACTCCAACCCCTACACTTTTAATTCAACCACGCTGCCTTCTTCACCCCCCCTTGTCACAGGTCTGGGCTTTGTTCTCATTGTTTCCTCTTGTGGCTCATAAGAGTTTGATTTTAATCGCTTGCATAGATCACAATAACACTGCTTAAGTTTCTAACCTGTTTGACACTTTATTAAAAGCTCTATTCATCAAGTTTACCTTCAGGTCTAGGCTATAACTTCTACTACAGAGAAAGATCACTAGAGAAGACATTTTTAGAGATTCAAGACTATCCTATCCACATCTGTCTGAATTACTTTGACATGGTAATGTACTTTCCAGTACTTAAATGGCATCAAAGACAGTTGGTAAGACTCCTCCTGTCCTGGTGAAAGGGTGAGGATAGTTAACTTCTGGCACCTAGATAGAAGACTTCTAAGGCCCGTTATCACTGAGCCACTGTCTTGCAATTGCAAAGTGGCATTTTTGTCACCATACAAATATATGAGAATCCCAGGAGGGATATCGGATATATCTAAATGGAAGATCAGCATGGGGAGGCTCTAGAATTGGTCCCAATGTATGCAAAAGAGGTACAGAAATGCTACTTAACCTAAGACTACCCCTGGTAGTCAGTTTGTCTGCTCTGGGTTGAGCCAGTCATAGTCAAGTTATAAAAGGGATAAAAGAAAGCCAGAAATGCCCTGCCTTAAGATCCAAACACCCTTGCACCCAAAACACTATCTGTGTATTTTGAAAGATTTATTCAAACTTTAATCATTTTAATTTTAAACCAAATTAAAAGTAAATAAAGATTCAATCAACCATTTGGGTCTTTTGAAATGAAATTAGTGATAGATCTGCTTAACAGAGAGCCATTCATAGAAAGAATCATTTAAGTTCATGAGGATAACCATAACAAGAGCTATGACTTCAGGTTTTATTCCGAGTGTTCAGACATTTACTTTGTAGGCCTTCAATCTGCTTTTAAAGATAATGTAATTAGAAGTAACACTTTGCCAAATCAATTTTAAAAATCCAACCATGGTAATATTTTGGAATATGTCCAGATGATTAATATTTGAATGAACCATCTAAATAGGTTGGCTATTTTGCTATTGTGTTGCAAATTAAGCCATTAATGAGAGGTCAAGTTTTGATATGCCCAGTGGTTCACTTTGGACTGCCAGGGATATTAGTAGGTGGCCCCTCCCCTGCCATATGACTAAAGCAACTGTCTGTCAGTATCCCACTTGCTAGAAAGTGACGAGCATGTAGTTGAAGTGGGCATCCAATAAAATGCTATTGCTGAATGAATAAATAAATAAAAGATCTCTATTGCTCTGTATTTTTGTTAACACTTGTACCAAACTTTTTTTTTTTAATCAAGTTGTAATTATTTCTCACCTCAGTCACCCAGCACTATCTAGATTGGTTCTCTACATTGATTAAATTAGCCAATTTTTTTTAGGAAAGGGTTTTATGTAAAAGCAGGTATTTTTGTTTGTTTTCCAACTTAATCATTTAGTTTCTTGTTCAACAAATTATCTCTGCTATTATTCCAGTTAGTTTCTTCTAATGTTGACTTAGTTAAAAGAAAAAGAAAAAATTGAAATCAAAGGTTTGTTTCTAAGTAAAATGTCCACTAGATGGAACTATTGTCTCAAAAGAATGAGAGTGATGCCTTGGAAAGAGCTCATTTCTAAAACTTTCCCACTGGAAGTTACACCATAAAAACTTACAGATAATACCTTTTCTTTACTTTTATTTTTTTTAACTAACTTTTTTATAAAAATGACATTAACACTTAAAAACGAATGCCATTTGACAGCTTACCTTCTGAAAACTTTTGCATCTCTGACTTTTTTAGCTAAGATGCCTCCATGCTGAGTTCTATTTTAATTTTTTTTTTCCTGTACACTTCACAGGCTTAATGGAAACAAAGGAAAATATCTTACCTATAAAACCTGCTTTAAAATAAGAATCCTAGGAACTTGTTTAATGAGTCAAAAATAATTCATAGAGCTTAAATAAAAATCTTAAAGCTGAAAGGCTTAGCAAAAACAAAAACAAAATAAAATAAAAAATAAAAAACTCTCAAGTGTGGAAACACACACATAGAGACTAAATATGAGTGTCTATTAGGTATATCTGTTAAATCCTCAAAAACACAGTATTGTTGTCCACTCACATATTCTTATCCAGTGAACTCAACTGTATTTATTTATTTTTGTTTTTTTATTTAAAAAATGTTTTTAATGTTTATTTTCTTTTGAGAGAGAGAGACAGAATGTGAGCTGGGGTGGGGGTGGGGGGGTAAAGAGAGAGGGAGACACAGAATCTGAAGCAGGCTCCAGGCTGTCAGCACAGAGCCCAATGTGGGGCTCAAACCCACAAACCATGAGATCCTGACCTGAGCCGAAGTCAGACCCTTAACCCACTGAGCCACCCAGGTGCCCCAACACAACTGTATTTAAAGGGCTTATTTGACTACTGGCTAATGCAAATGGCACAGTGGAGTTGCAAATCATATTCTGCTCCTGTTTGCAGTGGCTGACATGAATATAAAAATTCTCTTTATTAACTGAAATTTGTCATGGTTTGCCCTTAGTTTAGTAAACTTAAGGCAGCTTCTAAAGCATTTTTTTTTGTTTTCATACTATAATACTTATGACTAATATTTTTCAAGCATATACTTAATATCTTATGTTTTATAATTAAACATAGCTTTAGAATTAATTACTAGCTTACTTTTAAGAAGTACAATTCTGAGGAAACCAAGTTATGATGCAGTATAAAAGCATTTTACTTCAAGGCTTCAAAAATCCAACTTTTTTTTTTTAAGTTTATTTTATACACAGAAAGCGTCAATAGGGGAGGAGCAGAGAGAGAGAAAGAGAGAGAATACTATGCAGGTTCCACACTGTCAATGCAGAGTCTGATGCAGGGCTGGAACTCACAAAACCGCAAGATCATGACCTGAGCCGAAACCAAGAGTCGGACACTTAACCGACTGAGCTACCCAGGCGCCCTCAAACCTCCAACTTAATGACAAGCTTCCTCTACATGTCATCCCACAAGTGTAATAGTTTTGATCATTGATAAAGAGAAATCAATCAGCCCCTTGGCAAACTCTTTATAATAGGAAATATCAAAGAGTAGGTATTTCATAAAGCAATCTGAGTCACCATGATGCCATTAAAAATACTGTGGTTTTTTTTTTCTTTATAGAAGCTGAGAGAAATTTTTTTTAATTAAGTTGAAATAGTTATAATGCTTTCTTAAAGTGTTTTTCAAAACCTTCACCACTGAAAAATATTTAAAAAATTTTAAGAGTAAATATTCTTCCTTGCATAATTTACCTAACAGTAAAATTTAGCAAATATATTAAGGTCTTCAAAAACTAACATAGTATTTTTATACTCTTCATTTAAATCATTTGTCAAAATGAAGTTTGAAATATTAGTTTTTGACTTACTATATTATATGTACAAATACAAAAGCAGTTCATACTTTGTAAACTTTACTCTGAAACATCTAGAAGCTTATTTTCCTAAGGGTAGACAACTAAATTAGCCTACAAGGAGATTGTGGGCCAGTTGTTACAGTTGGTTACAGAAATGACCGCACACTGTTGGTGTTGGTGTATATGGTAGATGTAGAACAGAAGTCAGCCCCCTCACATGATTCTAGTAGTAAATGCAAAACAGCACAAGCCCTTGATTCCAGTGTTAAAATAATTGTGTGTCTCTTTATTTTTTTATCCATCCAATTACCCCTTCACTCATCAATCAATATTTATCAAATTCCTAATATACCTATTTTTGTATTCCATGTTTTCCATGTCTTTGTTTTTAATATGCTGTCATACCTGTCTAATATGATTCCCAAATATTTAACTTTCTAAACATTAAAAAAAATTCTTCTACAGCTTCCCACCTGTCACTGAAAACAAGTCCAACTCCAAACTCTTTGGTCTGACGTGAGGGGGTTTCTTCAACATAACTCCCACTTACATTTTGAGACTTATCACCTATTCCATGTATCTTATATTTCACTCAAATATTATATACTCACTGTTCTCTAAACACCACCTTCATTTTATTGATATTTTCCCTTTGCTTAAACTGTTCTCTTGCTATATAATTGTCTACACTTCTGAATTTCTTGCGTACTTCAAGACGTCTTAGATTTTACCTCCTCTATGAGATTCCACTCCATCCCAATTCAGAAACAACCTTTTCATTCTCTAGGCTGACATGCATTGCCTTTTATTTCTAAGTCATTTGTGTCATGTCTCACTTTCTACTTAATAACAGATTTATATGCATATATTTTATCTCCCTCCTCCAAACCAAGAGAAGACTAGAATCCTGGCATATTCATCTTTGTGTCTTGAAAGCTCTTATCACACTAACTCCTGTTACCCAACCATCTGAACCTTCATCACTCCTTCCTCCTGTTACTTGGAGGGATTGTCGCTTCCTGGTAAAGGCTAATGCTTCTACCAATATCTCATACCCTCGATCAACTTAGGGATCCCCTGCCGCTGGCTGTTTTCTTCTCCTTCCTTATTGGCTTCTTCAAATGGGCATATAATGATGCTTAAGTCTCTCCTAAGGCCTTCTTTTCAATCTGATACACACTTTAGCACTCTATCTCTTTTCTTTCTTTAGCAATTGAACTTCTCGAGAGGGTTTTCTACACATGTTGTCACTATGTCTACAGCCTTCACATAGTTCTGAAGCCTATGGGATCTGGCTTCTATCCTCATCACTCAAGTGAAACTGTTCCCACAGAAGACACCAATGACTTTCTGGTTGCTGAATCCAGTGGGTACTTCTTAAACCTTTCCTTATTTGGCCTCTCTATACCAACTGACACTTGGCCATTTTTTCCTCTTTCAAGTGCCATCTTACCTTGAAATTCTGTGACATTTTTATGTTTCTGGATTTCCTCTTGTGTCTTAACCTGTCTGTTAAAACGTGGACTTCAATCAGTGTTCTGGTATTGGCCTTCTGTTCTAAGCCTACACACTTTCCCTGAATGGTCGTCTTATCTACAACTGCAGATGTTACTAGATTGGGGACTTGTATATCTTTGTCTGATCTCCATCCTAGACTTTTCTTCTGTGCTTTATACCCACATAAAGCTTACTAGACTTTTCTGCTTGAATGGCCCACCAGAACCCAAAGTGCAACATGTTCCAAGACAAACTCATTTTCACCCTCCTGTTGCTTATTTTTTAGTTCCTCATCACACTGAAAGGCAGTAGCAGTCATCAAGCTTCCCAAGCCAGAAACCAGAGTATTTTCCCTGGATTGTTCTTCTCTTTAATTCCAAAATTCAATTCTACCAACTACAAATCTTTTGAATATGCCCCCTTTTTTTCTAATCTCTTTCCCATTATCTTGGGTAGGACCACCATAATTTCTCACCTATATTTCTACCATGTCTTCTAACTCCACTTCCAGATACTCCACCTCTAGTCTTGGTTTCTGGCAATGCATTTTCCACACTGAAGGTTGAGTAAACTTGACAAATACAGATCCGATTATCCCCCCACATATCTCCAATGGCATCTTACACTTTATAGATTATACTGAATTGTTCTTGCCTATTTACAAACACCAGTAGGCCCAGGAATTGGCATACAGGGACTGTGTCTATTTTTTGCACAGCCATAACCACAGTACCAAATTCAGTGCCTGGCACATAGCAGTGAACAATATGTATTGCAGAGATTATATACATGTGTGTGTGTGTGTGTGTGTGTGTGTGTACATATATATATATATATATATATATGTAATATATGGTGAATTTTTAAAAGTAATAAAACCTACCACACTGGAGAAAAAGGCCATCTGTGGTTGGTTCATGGTTTTTTGTTTTGTTTTGTTTTGCAATGTGACTAGAAGACAATAGAAGTGATTTCATCTAAGAAGTCAATTACATGGTCATACACATCATGGAATAGTAGGGCAATTCTATCAAACTATATTTTCACAAATACACAGATGGGCAAGTCTGCACAGGTTGCCACATCATAACATTTGGGTCAGCCTACGGTAGTCAACACACCTTTAAGAGGATCAGAATAAATGAACTGGCTGGGGGACAGTCTGTATGTGCAATAAATTTAAACCCAGACTGTGTATGTGTTTACACATTGTAACATTTATATTGAAGAAGCAATTTATCATAAGTTATACTGAATTACTAGAGAAATCACTTTACTTTGTTGTGTACAATTCTACTCATTCACAAATTAAAGTGAGTTCTTCAACTCAGTTTATAGCTTCACATCAAATGTAACATTTTTAAGTGCCTAAAATAGCTAACTGCATAAAAGAAATAAATTAGTAGCAGTGTGCTTTAATCCTAGAAAGTGTTCAGTACCTAATTGCCAATAGCTGGACAAAAGAGGGTCAACTTTCTCGAGTTTTCATTGTACAGATGAGGAAAAAGGAGTCCCGAGAGGTCAGATTTCATTGTTCAGGTCACCCTACCACATAGAAGCAAATCTCCCATCTCGTTAGTGGGATCATAGTGGAAACCACTGCCATACCTTCCTACCCAGGACGCTTTTCATTACATTGTGTTGTGGTTTACCATCCTCATTTCCCATCATTTGCACCTTGTGTGAATGCCCTCCACCTGGCTCAGAATTTCTAAGTCTTGCAACATTGAGAATATATTTCAATGACAGACATATTTTGTCTAGCTAGGTTTGTAAAGAAATACCACTACTACTAAGAATAAGACCTTGGGGTTCCTGGGTGGCTCAGTCGATTGAGCATCTGACTTCAGCTCATGTCATGATCTCACGGTTCGTGAGTTCAAGCCCCGCAAAGGGCTCTGTGCTGACAGCTCAGAACCTGGAGCCTGCTTCGGATTCTTTGTCTGCCTCTCTCTCTGCCCCTCCCCCACCCTCATTTTGTCTGTCTGTCTCTCTGTCTCAAATAAAAAAAAAAAAAGAATAAAATCTTATCGGGAACCACGGTAAGCAAAACAAGACAAAACAAATATGCAAACAAAAAACAGATACAATCAATGGATGAGTTTTCCAGGCAATTTAACTCTTCATTGTGGAATCCCCAAAGTCTTTTCAAAGTTCCCATATATCTAGAGAGCAGAGCTGGAATACTACTCTAGCCTGAGGGAAGTGGAACTTTGGCAACAGGAGTTCTGGATTCTGCCATTCTCCTTGAGCTTGAAGAGAGCTGGCCAACATAACAAAGCATGACTTTGGCACGCTCATGTGCCTTCATCGTGTTAAGGTTTGTTTTGTTTTGTTTTTATCATAATCAAGCACTAAATAATTACCACAATAAGATCCTAATGTAACTCAGAGTTCATCTAAGACAAAATGATAAAAAATTGGGGGAGAGGGGCTTTCATGTTTTCTTCCTTCTTTGTCACCTTACATGCATTCATTCAACATCTTTTTTATTATTTATTGATTGATTTTTGTACTATTTGGGTCTTTGTTCACCAGCATCTCAGCTCTTACTCCCACAGCTTAGAGGCCTGACCGTGGGGGCCAACAGGCAAAATTTTATTTTTATTAGCATACTTTATGTTTCAGGCACTGGCCAGCCATAAAAGCATCCACACATTTCATCTGCAATGTGTCACTTTCCTCCTATTCATGACTCCAGGTCTACTCCATATTTCAATTTCTCAGTAGTTATTCAATGTTTATTTCACATCCTAGCTCTCTCTTTCTTTTAATTTTTTTTAATATTTCTTTATTATTGAGAGAGAGAGAGTGAGCACAGGAGGGGCAGAGAGAGAGGGAGACACAGAATCTGAAGCAGGCTCCAGGCTATGAGCTGTCAGCACAGAGCCCGATGCAAGGCTCAAACTCATGAACCATGAGATCATGACCTGAGCAGAAGTCAGAAGCTTAACCGACTCAGCCACCCAGGTGCCCCTCCTAGCTCTCTTTTGAAGCCAGGTCCAGCTCATCTAAAGGGATATTGTTTCTTCCCTTAAACCCTTATGGCATTTTCTCAGACTCCTTTTATTATATTCGGGTTCATCATACAGTTTCCGCAGTACTTGTCTTCTCTCTGCTCTGTCATCCACTCCTCTCTGTAATGTACACTTCTATCTTTTTTAAATTTTTTTTCAACGTTTTTTATTTATTTTTGGGACAGAGAGAAACAGAGCATGAACGGGGGAGGGGCAGAGAGAGAGGGAGACACAGAATCGGAAACAGGCTCCAGGCTCCAAGCCACCAGCCCAGAGCCTGATGCGGGGCTCGAACTCACGGACCGCGAGATCGTGACCTGGCTGAAGTCGGACGCTTAACCGACTGCGCCACCCAGGCGCCCCTGTACACTTCTATCTTTAAGGCAGTTGTTCTGTTACTTACCTGTGAATCCACCAGAGCAACCAGCCCAGCACTTTGAAGAATAAGAATGGGCTTTGGGAAAGACAAACTGAAGACAAATCGTAGCCTTACAATCTTTTTTTAACTTAATGTGTTGGTGATCTATCTTCTCTGTATCTCAATTTCCCCAACTGCAAAATGGGGAGAAGAGCTATTTGTAATACATTGGTTAAGACTGCAAATAATGTATATAAGGTCCTCAGCCTTGGACCAGTAAAGGAGGGATATGATTACTTAACATCATTAGTTTCATTCACATAGCATGGTTTTCTGATCTGAAGGTCACTCTGGCTTCAGTAACTGTGTTTCCACAAGGCATCCAGGGATACATGGCCCAGACACTGGCCTGTAAACTCTGTTTTGTGAAGACAGATTTTTTTTTTTTTCTACCCAATCTGTTTTATAATCCTCAGCACACCTAAGGGAGTGCAAGATAATGGAAAGAACAATTTGGAGCAAGAAAACCTTTTTTTAGCCTACACTTTAACTGACTGCATGATACTGAAAGAAGTCAGACATTTGCACTGTCAGTTATTACATGCTGAAAATGAGAAATCCTGTGATGTTTTCCTCACAGACTTTTTAAATGGAGCAGAGAGAATTATGTAAGTTGGAGCCATTTGGAAACTGAAGAGAGCAATACAAGTATGAATTAAACATTTGGTGGTGGTTTTTTTTATACTGACTAGGCAATATATAAACTTTGCATATGGGCGTCTGGGTGGCTCAGTCAGTTAAGTATCTGACTTCCGCTCAGGTCATGCATGATCTCGCAGTTCGTGAGTTCGAGCCCCGCGTCCGGCTCTGTGCTGACAGCTCAGAGCCTGGAGCCTGCCTCAGATTCTGTGTCTTCCTCTCTCTCTCTGCCCCTCCCCCACTTTCACTCTGTCTCTCTCTCTCTCTCTCAAAAATAAATAAACATTAAAAAAAAATAAAATAAATTAATAAATAAACTATGCATAAAATTCAAAAACTACAAACGCCCAGTAAAAGGTAAGTCCTCTCCCAGTCTTGTTTGCAGCCACTCAGATCTCTCATTTAGGACAACAGACGTCATCATGTTTTAAATTCATACTTCCACAGATATTATATTTATATGAAATTGGTTATGTACCTATTAATAAACTCTTTAACTTCCCCCCACACCTTCCTCCAGCCCAAGGTTCCACTTACCACCGCTGACACCAGCAACACCCAGGGCTGACACCCACAGTTGGCCTACTCACACTGTTAACTGTATTTACTACTAAGAGTCTCTTAGTCACTGAGAACAATTCTGTCACAAGTCTGAAAAGGCCATCATTCCCGGCACACGATCCCCACAGGGAGCACAGGGCCCAGTGAAGCCCGAAGTTGCTACATCTTCTGCTCAGAACCATAACAACTAAATGGTCCCTATCCTCACACATTCTAACTGCAGCTGCAATCCATTGGAAATCAATTGTTTCATTTTTTTTCTTCTGCATGCCCTTGCTTAACTTGGATGTATACAAAATGATGTATCTGGATTTTCCCTTACATTTGCTTGAAACAAGTATACCTGGAACAATCTTAATCTTTTTTCCCTGTTTTTTTTTTCAATTTTTAATGTTTATTTATTTTTGAGAGAGAGAGAGAGAGACAGAGCATGAGCAGGGGAGAAGCAGAAGGAAAGGGAGACACAGAATCTGAAACAGGCTCCAGGCTCTGAGGTGTCAGCACAGAGCCTGATGTGGGGCTGGAATTCGCGGGGCTCCAATTCCTGAACCTCAAGATCATGACCTGCGTGATCAGCCTCTTAACAGACTGAGCCACCCAGGAGTCCCTGAAACAATCTTAATCTTTGGCTGACACATATGTGATATTTACATCCTGCCATATGCACGAGATTATTGTGCAGATTAATTTAAGTATCCACATTACAAAGCTCTTCCAAATCTTTAGGTGAGAGGTCTGCATTATGTCAAGTATGTAGTTTTCGTATCAGGGAGTCTCCCTAATCTTACACTCCAAGTGAATGTGGTAAACCTGGAAACTTCTTGAAGACTGTTCTTTCTTTAAACCTTCTAGGAGGGACATCCTGAATTTCAGAAATCATGCCTGAAATGATCAAGATTCACGTTTTGTCGTTATTTTATTTATGCTTCCCTTCAGTCACTTTACTAACAAAGTTTCTTCAATAAGAATGAAGCCGATGAGAGCGCCTGGGTGGCTCAGGTCATGATGTCCCAGTTCATGAGTTTGAGCCCTGCATTAGGCTCTGTGCTGACAGCTCAGAGCCTGGAGCCTGCTTCGGATTCTGTGTCTCCCTCTCTCTCTGCCCCTCCTCAGCTCACACTCTCTCACACTCTCTCTCTCTCAAAAATAAACAAACTTTAAAAAGAATGGAGCCAATGTAAAAATTCAAATTTCTTTCCATACAAGAAATAACGTGCACCAGTCAGGGTCCATCAGAAAACACAAATCAGATATGTTTTTAAAAGACAGAATTGGGGCGCCTGGGTGGCTCAGTCAGTTAAGCTGCCGACTTCGGCTCAGGTCATGATCTCACAGTCTGTGAGTTCGAGCCCCGCGTCGGGCTCTGTGCTGACAGCTCAGAGCCTGGAGCCTGTTTCCGATTCTGTGTCTCCCTCTCTCTCTGACCCTCCCCTGTTCATGCTCTGTCTCTCTCTGTCTCAAAAATAAATAAACGTTAAAAAAAAAAATTAAAAAAAAAAAGACAGAATTTAATATAAACAGGTATTAAAGAACCAGAAAGGGCACACTGGACAAAAGGATGTAAAAGGGACACTGAGGTCTCACAGAGGTAGCAAGTGAGAAATCAGTGGGTTCCCTTGGGCACAAAGAGAAGAGGGGGAATTGAAGCCAAGAACCTGGAGCAGAAGAAGCATGGAGGGGTTTGATGCAGCTGAGATGCCCGCTCCGAGGGGGAGTTACAGTCAGGCTCAGACCACTGTCTCTGAGATGTGGGAGAGAGCCCCCCTCGCCCACAACCCAAACCACTTGAGGACTGGTGGCCTGGTGTCCCTGAGGGAGTATATCAGACTGCTCTACAGGCCAGGAACACTGTGAACTGGGACCAACTCTTGCTACTGTAAAATACCTCCACTGCCAAGGCTAGAAGTGGTGCTGGGTGAGGCAGGGAGGCACAGGAAGGAAAATAGCTGAGACAGGAAGCACAGAAGGAATGTGCTCCACCCCCCCCCTTCACTTCAGCCTTGCACTCTCCTCCCTTTCTCCCCCCAACCCCCCAACAGCAGAACCTGACCAGGAGCAGCTGGGGAAGAAGAAGTGGGTTATCCAGGGTCCCAGCCTCAACACCACAAAGCAGGGGAGGCAGAGGAAGGTGGGTACAAAATGGAGTGAAAAGAACTAAACACCAGGCACAAAATTATATAGATATATGATATAGATATAGATATAGATATAGATATAGATATAGATATAGATATATAGATATGTAACATGCACATTTTTGTATTCAAAAGGGAGCCTCATATATGTTTAGACTTCAGGAAAAGCATCATTTCCAAGCCCTAGCAATGAGGTAATAAATGAAACTTCTTTCATTGTTTTAGGAAGACTTGTGAACTTTCCACTGCCTCTTAAACATTGGCCAATAGTGTGTATAAATGAATCTCTTCTATACTTTTGAAGTAACAATAATATTCTGGAAGTGTTCAATAAAACACTACGGTATTACTCTTAGTTAAGAATTAGTGGAATATAAATCCTTTCTCCATCTCCACTCTAAAGTAGAACTACTTGGGGCACCTGGGTGGCTTAGTCGGTTGGGCGGCCGACTTCGGCTCAGGTCATGATCTCGCAGTCCGTGAGTTCGAGCCCCGCGTCGGGCTCTGTGCTGACAGCTCAGAGCCTGGTGCCTGTTTCGGATTCTGTGTCTCCCTCTCTCTGACCCTCCCCCATTCATGCTCTGTCTCTCTCTCTCTATCTCAAAAATAAATAAACGTTAAAAAAAATTAAAAAAAAAATAAAGTAGAACTACTTTTCCTTCTTAAATTAATATTTGTTTCTTTAGATGCTTGAATTAGGTGTTCACCCACAGAAAGATGTCATGTAGAAAGAAGATATTTTGCGTTTAGGTTAACATAAATGAAGTTGGCCTTTAATTTGGTTCTTCCCTCTCATATAATAAAAAAGATTTTCTGGTTCACTGGAACAAAGATAGTTCAAGAAACCTACAATAGACTAGAGGGGTGTGTGTGTCCGTAAAATATGTGTACTTATGTCAAATAGGATCTACGAGAATTGGCACCCCAAAATAAGAGTTAGAATAAAACGGTCGATACAGTCCTCTTCTACCTGACCTAATTCTGTAAAAGTCAGCCCCAAACATATTATATTGTCAAAAGAACATGAAAATGACTTGGCAAACTAATATCACCTCTTTTGAATTATTGATGACTCTGTTGAGTTTTTGCACTTGTGATTATATGAGTTGAGGTGCCACAAATTCTTTACAGTTCATCCCATCAAGGAGTGGAGTCTACTTCCTCACCTCTTGAATCTGAATTGCTTTGATCAGTAGAATGAGACAGAAATGACCTCAATACCAGATGTCAAGGGGTCATTTCCTCATCTCTGCACTCTTTCTTCCAAACCTTGGGGTGAACTACCCATTGCTCTCTTGTATTTCCTGTCTTCTTAGATCTTTCAGGAGCTTCCCAATACTGTGGATTAGAGGAGATCCCTTCTGGCTTCTTCTCAACCTCGGGCTATCTCACTTCCCTTGCATGCAAAGCAGCAATGGCATGAGATATCACTTTAGATTGGTTCCATAGCAAATATTTTATTTATTTAATGTGTATGAGAAAAGAAGAACATAACCAGTATATGAAACAGATATTACTTGTTAGGTTGTTAATTTCCCTTTTAAATAAGCTATTTAGTAAAACAGAAGGTCTCCAGTTTAAACAAATCAAGTAAGGGGTGCCTGGGTGGCTCAGTCAGTTAAGCATCCGACTTCAGCTCAGGTCATGATCTCACACTCCATGAGTTTGAGCCCTGTGTCAAGCTCTGTGCTGACAGCTTAGAGCCCAGAGCCTGCTTTGGATTCTGTGTCTCCCTCTCTCTCTGCCCCTCCCCCGCTCATGCTCTGTCTCTCTCTATCTCAAAAATAAATAAAAATGTTTAAAAATGTTTTAAACAAATCAAGTAATAGTAGAAGCTATGTTTAAATATGGAAAACTTTTGGGAAGTTCTGCTTTAAGGCATATTGGCTCAAATCCCACTTGGTGCAAATATACAATCCAATTTACTTTCTCTCCTTTTACCAAGAGGACTCCTCTATCTTCAAGATCCTCCCTGCTCCAGCTTTCTATCATTTTTCCTTTCACTCAGATGAAAATCAAGCTCTTCTTTGAAGCTTTCCCAACTGATAGTGAGATGGAAATTCTTAAAACAAGCTGCCCTGCTCCCCCCCCCCACCTGTAAATGGCATTGTCCCTACTCCATTTTGTTTTCCACTGTATAATCATCGGCTTTATGATGTACCTCTAGATTTGGTGCTAAGTCATATATCGCCCCCTTTTTTTTCTTGGATTTCTGCACCTCTCTGATGCATTTGCTCTTTATTTTCCTGCCTTCTTCACTTCTTAAATCTTCTGCCTCCATGTCTTTACCATTGTCGTTCACCTTAATCAGTTTACTACCAGTCTTTACTTTCTCCTGGCTCTCTATTTTAAACTCTTAACCACTATCTCTTCTTCTCTTCCCTCTCCTGTCCTCTATCTCCCTATTTCCCATTGCCTTTATTCTTCATCTTATTGTGTTTCTTCTCCTACATGTGTCTTCCTGGACTTGCCTCAAAATATAGAGAAAGGGCGAGTAGGAGGTTTGTAAATGTGTTTGCTCATGCAAAGATAGAGTCAAACATTTTAGCACTTTTGAAGGTCTTTGTGCACTTGGATCCTCCTGGATTTGTATCACTTATTCCCTTAAGAACTTTCTCTGTCAAATTACAAAAATTCTGGTCTAGAATTGATTGGATATAAGATTACCTTTAGTTTTTGAATGAGATTCAGTGTTTAACACAAATTACATATTCCTCATAAGTCAATGTGAAATTTCCTCCATAGATAAGGTCATTGAAAAGTTCTTTCAAAATCAGAATGATTTTCCTATGTTTTGACAGACGCACAAATGAGTTCTTCGAAGGTTGGTATTTCAAATGACCTCTGAGTTTCCAACCTATTTGTTCACGATGTTATTTTCCTCAAATTTCAGAAAAATGTCCAACCCCTAGGCTAGCAGTTTCATCACACCAGAAATTCCCTCAGATTTTGACTGTGCAGTTGGTTTGGGGACTGGAACTGATACACCACCACTGTTTATCATGTTAATACAAATGTATGTACTTAGAAAGAGAGCTACTGACAAAATGCTAGGAAGACAAAAAAAAATCAAGGTTCCATATTGATTATATTTTATAGAGAGAAAATGTCATATAAGGATTAATCTGAAGAATGAAGATGATTTAGGTTATATCATCTAAGCTTACATTAGCAAAAATCAGAATTTTCCTTTAGAACACCAGGAGTTTTCAGAGTCACATCAGACTCTGTTGGAATGAAAGCTGTTTTCCCAAAATAATTTCAGTGATTAAATTACAATTTATTGCCCAGGAAAAAAAAATGGCTTTACTCCTTTTATAGGACCTGAAATAATGCAATTTTTTTCTTCAGTAGAGCATAATGAGAGTTGAGAAGTTATGCTCAGAAAATGAGAACCACCTCTGTTTCTCATTACCTTGAACATACAGATTTTGAGTTTTACAGAGTAGTGATTCATATTTGATCTAGTTTTACAATAGGATCTGATTTGGCACAATGAAGTAAATATTAAGACATTTCTTTCCTAGACGTGGTATTTAAAAGTAGAAATGTGACAAAATCCGGTGTTAACTGCTCTAATCCAATAAGGAATTTACTATATTTCAGTCTGATAGCACACACAAAGAAGCTGAATGGAATTTTTCCATAATGCTATTCTATTCAAGAACAGTTTTATTTTTTGAAAGGGAAAATGTTTATAAGAAATAGCTAAAAATGATGTTGATATGACTGGAGTTGACTCATTCTTTAATTATTTAGTTCATTCCCCCACATTTGTGAGGGAACACCTTGAATCTATTCCAAAAGGGGAGAAGAGAGTGTCATAGAAAAAAGTATTGCCTGGGTTCAAATTTCTTCTTGGCAAGAAATATGACAAATTCTGACAGCCTTAGTAGCTTCATCTCTAAAATGGGGATCATAATAATACCTCTGGATAATGGTTCTTGTGGGGACTACTGAATAGTAACAGTAGCAGGCACATAGAAACCACTCAAGGAATATAAGGATTAGACAGTCAAAAGGTTAATGTGGATGACTTTTTTTTTTAAATAATTGATCTCTAGGGTTAACAAATTACTAGTAATGGAAACTGGTTGAGTCAAAGGTACATGTAGGCTATATGTCTACTTTTTATGAGCTGCACATGATAAGACTGCAAAAATTATGTGCACCCTCCTATCCATACCGTTTTTCATAGACAAGCTAATTTGTTAAGTACCTTTAGGGAAGGACCCATACTGTGTCATTAGGAGAGAGTTTAAATGGTTGTCTAGTAAAAGACTCAGGCAGCTAAATCAGTCTGGACTACTTCAGCTCCCTCTGGTTTACTTTTCCCAACTTGGGACCTGAGAGGTTTGTGGCTCGAACTGATAAATCGGCACACTTTTGTGAAGACGGTACGTGTGGTTACATTTGCTCTTATGGAGCACCAACAAGGAGCCACCAAATCAAATTCTGTGGTAAAATCCTCTCTTAAAAATTGCCCATTAACATGACAGCACCAAAAGGAGAAAAATGAATCTGTGAAAATAGTTACTAGAAAGGCTCCAAGTAATATATCAGGACAGCCTGCAGAGGCTTTGGATCAGACTCCGGCCTGGCCACTCGCATCTCTAAATCTGTTTTCTCATCTGAGAAATGTGGAAAGTTATGTCCTTTACACTGGATATTTTAAGTAATAAGCTAGATAAATTTATAAAGAGAAAGTACTAGATATAATACATTTTGTCAAACATGAAATCACTTATTTTGGTCATCCTAATGAGCAAGTCCTGTATGTGCCATTCATGTTATTTTTTCGCTTAAAAATGGTTTTCTAATTAGGTAGGGGCAAATGATTTATGCATTTTAAGGCAAATTAAATTCAGGGATTAAGAACTGCCAATTATTTAGTGCCTATTTTTGTAGCAGGCGATTTACATATTTACATAATTCTGACAACAACCCCATCAGGGAAATTTTATTACCCCCATTTTACAGATAAGAAAACAGAGCCTCAGAGGAATTAAACAATTTTCCGAGTTCACACAGTGACAGAGTTATTAAGAGCAATGTAGGAAATCATACCCAAGACCTCTGACTCAGAAGCTTGTGTATTTTCCAGTATATCTCATGCCATTCGGCTTCACAACATTTAAAAACTAACCAGGCTTTGTGTCTGTGTGGCCTTAAGGCAGTATGATATCACCACCATGGAACTGTCAGGCACTTGGGCCAAATTACTCACAGGAAAGAGTTTTCTTTTTAGCTGTGCCTAAACACAGCAATTCTTAAATGATCCCAAATTATAGGAACGTATTAATAGCAAGCCCCTGGACTCCCTGTTACAGCTCAGAATGCATCCTCACCCCTGTTTCTTTCGGCCCTTTTTATACTCCAGACTTTTCTCATCTCTCTATTTTTGTGTGCATGTATCTTTTGCACCCTTACAATATTGCTGCTAGCTTAAGCTTGCATTGTTCTTCATTGCTTTATAATACATCCAGTTCAGGATAGTGAAAACAGCAATCCATGCTGATTTGGTCAACAACCTGGACCAAAGAATAGTGAGGGAATACCAAAGGCTGAGACTCAAGGTCATCAATAGATTCCTTCCTCTAGAACATAGGAGGAAATGTTTTCTGGATTTACATTAACAAATATTTTCGTTTTTCCAGCACATAACTGATAGAGTGTAATATATCAAAAATGCTGCTTTTACTAATTGCTATATTAATGTGTATATTGAAATGCACAGATATATTGAAATGCAATGAATGAACAAATATATACTTTAAAGTAAAACAGATAGGGGATTTTTTTTTTTTTTTTGTAAGAGGAACGCATTTACTACAATCAAAAGAATCTCTCTTTTACAAATCAAGAGTGTCCTCAGGGCACCTGCCTGGCTCATTGGGTAGAGCAGGCAGCTCTTGATCTTGGGGTTGTGAGTTTGGGCTGCAAGTTGGGTGTGGAGATTACTTAAAATCTTAAAAAAATAAACATTTAAACTGTGCAAACCAGAAGTGTCCTTCTGGACTATGGCAAACGGTGCTTGCTTTAAATGTTTTAAGTTTTACCCATTGCCAAGAAGATCAAGTCCAAACCTCCTCTAACATGGTCACTACAATCTGCCCAACCTATGTATCCAATTTTTTTTCTATATTAATTCCATTAACAAAATCGATCCTAGCCAAACTATACTTTTCACTGCCTCTTAATGCATCTTGGTATTTCCTTCCTCTGAACCTTCCCCAAAAACATTTCTGTCGCTTTGATGTTCTCACCCTCTTTGCCGTCAATTCAAACCTTTCCTAAAGTGAATAAATTCTATTTTATAATTTTTATTACTCCCTTGGCAATTATCCCTTGGTGTCTGATGCTGTGACTGATATTTGAAAGCCAACTAATTTGGCACTCTTGTGCTGTAAGCACTCTGAGGGCAGGGGCAACATCTGTCTTTCTAATAATACATCCTCAGGATCTGGCAGATAAATATTTATTGAATGTCTCAAGAAAGGAAAGAAAAAATGCCTGAACTCTTCTTGCAATGTCATCCTGGACAGTTACTATTCTATGTATTTTTCAGTATGTCTTTCAGCAGTGAGTATAGTGCCTTGAACAAAGCTACATAAACAAATTCCATGAAACAAATTTATGAATTTATTTTAAAGCATGAATTTATTTAAAGTAAGAATAATTTTTCTTTGCCATGTACTAACTAACTTAATCTTTGAAAATTCATGCAAAATTATGCTTGAGGTTTTTAATACAATTTTAGATATTTTTTTAACCCAGTGATATTTTGTAAGATAATGGTAATTCTGATGTAAGTTATATTGTATTTAAATGTAATATAGCAATTTTTAAATATACCACTCAACTTCTTAAACAAACTAAAACTCAAGGAAAATATGTTGATCTTATCTACACCTTTATAATTAAGGTGATTTAATTAAGGAAATTTTCTATAGTAATGGTCTCTTTGTTACATTCCCTAAATATGTTACTCCCTAATGTAACATATGTCCCTAATAGGTAACATTCCCTATATCTGTTTTTACTTCCTTCAAACCCCATTGACTCCACATGTCTATCCTTTGACCCAAGATGACTGATCCATTTTTTAGGTTTCTGGGTGTTACTTTTTTCAAGAATTTTTCCCCAACGTCCCACTCCCACCCTCCTCGTGGACTTGAACAGCAAGCCCACCCCCTTATTATATTACATAGTAATTACCTAATTTTCCACTAGACTACAGCCTTTGGGGAACAAGAGCTCTGCTTATTCTTTTATTCCAGCACCTAGCATAATGCATGGCATATAGTATGAGCTTAACAAATATTTATTATGAGAATGATTGCCCTCAGGAAGAATGAAAGGTGGCTCAGGCTTAACGTTTCAACTTTACATTAGTTCAGTGTGT
Organism: Prionailurus bengalensis; assembly: GCF_016509475.1. Classification (NCBI taxonomy): domain Eukaryota; kingdom Metazoa; phylum Chordata; class Mammalia; order Carnivora; family Felidae; genus Prionailurus; species Prionailurus bengalensis. The sequence continues at coordinate 103,843,208 of NC_057344.1, forward strand.
AAGAGCCATCAAATCAGAGGTTATCACTAATTTCAAAAGAATTTTTGAGAACTACTTCAAGAACTGTGTAAGCATCTTTGCCATGGAGAGGGTGGGATGGGGAAAGGATTGAAAGTGAGTCAACTAACAAAAGAATGCCCAGTACTGATTCAGTGGTATGGCCAGGACTATGACACTGGTTTATACAAGCTTCAGGATTTGTACAATGGTTTCTGCCAGTTCTTTTGTTCAGGTCCCCAGAGTAGTGATGCCAACCACAATAGTCTATGGAGTTAAGTACATGTAGAAACTATACATATACTATATACATATAGAACTATGTATATATACATATACTATACATATATTATATACATATAGAAACTATACATATACTATATACATATAGAAACTATATGTATAAAATGAGACATATATTGGACAAGTATAATTGAGGTGGTGGCCAATCTATAGGCAGAATATTATCATAGTATTGATGATCTTCAGTGTATTCCATTTTTAAACAATTATTTTCCATCTATTGATAATATTTCTATCTATTTCATGATTGAACCTATTCCGTATAACGGTGGTCCTCAGGAACACTTCATAGTCTTAAAATTATTGAGGATCACAAGAAACTTTGGTTTATGTGGGTTATTGCTATCAGTGTTCATTATATCATATATTAAAAGATAAATTTTTAAAAATATTTATGAATTTATTTCAAAATAACTGTGGTATATCTGCTACATGTTAACATAACATTTTTTTCTGAAAATGACTATATTATCCAAAGAAAATAATTTAGTAAGAAAAGTGTCATTGTTTACATTTTTGCAAGTCTCTTTAATGTCTGGCTTAGTAGAAGACAGCTGAATTCTCATATCACTTCTCTATTTACTCTGTATTGCAAGATGTTGTTTTGTTTGAAATAGATGAAGAATATCCCATTTCACACAGATATGTGGATGGAAAACAGCAGCATTTTAATAAGATTCTTAATAATTCTGGATATTCTTCTTTGATGCTACAAAGTTTCTTAAACTTTGTAATTGCAGTGCGGAGTATGAAACCAAATTGGTTAATATTTCATACTCCATTATATTAACATTTTTTGATCTATCTTGTACTTTGGACATTTAACTCATGAATGATTTTATAACATCATTTGTAATTGGCCATTTGGAAAATACTGGTTCAATGAGTTATGCAGATCTTCAAAATGTCAACATATTTCATTACACAATATGAAAAAACACATTAATTAAAATGATCACAATCTAATTACAAAAGATTTTAAATATGGGAAAGCCACCAAGCTCATAATGGCGGAAACAAATTTTCTAAATTCTCTATTTTTTACTTGAAAGCTCATATTTTTCATTGAAAATAAATACTTCCAGTTGTTTACCTTGAAGTGACAAGGCTCACTTAACTTGTTTTGAAAAAAAATGTTTGCAAAATATCCAAGTGTGAATAACCATAGTTTGTCCGTTGTTCTTTCAAGTGAAAAATAAAACAGCTTGGGGCACCTGGGTGGTTCAGTCGGCTCAGGCCATGATCCCAGAGTCCTGGAATTGAACCCCACTCTGGGCTTCCCACTGAATGTGGAGCCTGCTTAACATCCTTGCTCTCTCTCTCTCTCTCTCTCTCTCTCCCTCTCTCTCTCTCTTTCCATCTCTAAAAAATAAATAAGTAAAATTTTAAAAAGCAACTAGTTTAGGGGCGCCTGGGTGGCTCAGTCAGTTAAACGTTCGACTTCAGCTCAGGTCATGACCTTGTTGTTCCTGGTTTCCAGCCCTGCACGGGGGCTCTGTGCTGACAGCTCAGAGCCTGCAGCCTATTTCAGATTCTGTGTCTCCCTCTCTCTCTGCCCCTCTCCCGCTCATCCTCTTTCTCTCAAAAATAAATAAACATTAAAAGAATTAAAAAGAAATAAAAAACAGCTAGTTTAGCTCACAACCTAATTACACAAGTGTTTCAATTCAAGACCAACACTGTGCTTTGGTATGCCGCAGAAGAATTTTCTGTGTACTTTCCATTTTACCACACAGAATACTAAGAGGACAGAGTCAAGAGTTTAAATTTAATAAAATAAAAAATCCTTCTGCTTCATCAAAGACATTCTTGAGTGAAAGTGACATTTGTGGCAGTGGGCACTACGACTCCTAGCATGGTTGGGCTGCACTGCCCTGGGCCATCCTCAGGTGCTAGCAGTTTTACCCGCCATTGCTTCTGCGTCAACACAGTAAAACAAGCAATTGATGTAATAATACAATAATACAATCTTAGAATTAGTGTAACAATAGCTTTGGCCTTGCAGACCTCCCTGAAAGGGTCTCATGAACCCCTAAGGGATGTAGGCTTGAACTAGGAGTTCTCTTAAATAGCCTTGAATGATATTCTTAATTTTATAATCATTTTGAGCTTCCCCCCCCCATTGAATAATCATAAATCATAGTTTAAAAGTAATTTAAGATATAAATAATCAAATCTCTGCCAAACACTTGAATAGGGTATACTACCTAACCCTCACAAAGCATCTGTAAATCAACTATAATTCGTCCCTTTTTTATACTTGAAAAAATGAAAACATTGAAGCTCAGTGAGGCTAACCTATTTACTCCATAGCAAATAATTATCGGAGTCTAGAATTAAATGTAAGTCTGTCTGACTAACGCATGTTCTATCTAATATGTCATATCACCCAAGTCTGAAGATGTCTACACACACACACACACACACACACGCACACACACACCACATACATTTTGAGAAGATAGGCATATTGATACATGCAAATCGTGATGTTCTGTTCAAAACAAAAATATCTTTAGGAACTTTCATAAAAATATTCTTCATAGAGTTCTTATAGAACTTGACACAAAGGGGCGCCTGGGTGGCGCAGTCGGTTAAGCGTCTGACTTCAGCCAGGTCACAATCTTGCGGTCCGGGAGTTTGAGCCCCGCGTCAGGCTCTGGGCTGATGGCTTGGAGCCTGGAACCTGTTTCCGATTCTGTGTCTCCCTCTCTCTCTGCCCCTCCCCCGTTCATGCTCTATCTCTCTCTGTCCCAAAAATAAATAAACGTTGAAAAAAAAATTTTTTTTTAAATAAAAAAAAAAAAAGAACTTGACACATGGATTTGGCCTGTCACGAATCGTCTGCATTAATGATAAGTCACTTTAACATCTTTTAGACTCGGTTTCTTCTCAGTGGCAATTTTAAAGCACTATTTCCGCCTCTGGTTTATTCAAACTCCCCACCAACCCTGTGAGATTCATAGACTAGTTAGGGTGCCCTGTCCGTGTTGAGGAGGGAACCGATGCTCAGAGAACTTCATGGAACTTTTTAGCCTTTCCCTTTCCACCTGCTTTTCCCTCAACTTCATGCAATTAAGACCAAGTATCTCACATAAGAAAAGCAAACAAACATACAACCTCCACACAAATGCTTTTCTTATAACTCTCTGTCCTTTCCCTCAAGTCCAAACTGCTAGGTAAATGAGCTTCTTCCCCATGATCCCACCTTCTCTACCCACTCTTATCTGGATCCTTCATATCCGTAGACCATAAACTACAATTGCTTAGGTGAAGATCACAGAGACATTGGTAAAGAGTAGCAGATGCTTCTCAGGCTGGCTGTCGTGATTCTGCCACATTCTGCACTGGTCAATAGTCCCTTCCTCCCTTGGCTTCATCAACCCAGTTGTGCCTAGCTTCCTCCTCCCTCTCTGGTCTGCATCTCTTTTTTTGGCAGGCTCCTCTTCTCCCATCAACCCCTGCGGGAACGGAACATTGGTGTTCTGCCATGTTCCATCCTAAGTCTCTTCTTGGCTGTCTTCTTCTCCCTGGCTTCAAGAAACACCCGAATGCTGATGATTCCTGATGATCCTCCAGCTTGGGTCTTCTCTTTTAGGAACAGAGAGAAGACACACTCCTTCTAGTGGACTACATAGTGCTGCACTCAGATATTCCACAATCTCCCCCAACTCAACAAGTTTAAAATAGAACAAAATAGAATGCATTACATTCTTCCCCAAACTGCCCCTCTCTATATGTTGTTCCTCTTGGCAAACAGCACCATCATTTGCCTTCTTGCCCCACCCAGAAATCTCCAACTCAGTCTAAACTACTCCTATTCTCCATTACCCTCCAAATTCAGTCAACCACTAGGTCCTGCATGTTCTGTTTCCTAAGTATCTCTAGAGCTGTCCCAACCTCTCAATGGGCACTGCCATTGCCTTAGTTCTGACCTAAATTTCTCTGGAAATAACCTCCTCACTGCCATCTCTCTCCTATTTGTCTTCCACAACAACAGCAGACAAAACTTTTTAAAACTCTTATCTGATGACAGTTAGAAACCATAAAATCTGTCCTCACTTAAAGCCCTTACTAGTTTCCCAACTATGCACCCCCTTCAGGAGAGTTTTGGCTCCTTGGGCCCACAGATCCTGGTATGGCCTGGCCATGCTTACTTTCACCTGCAATCCAGCCACACCTAACTTCTCCCAGCTCCCAGGACACACCGTGTAATTTGACAATTTCCTAACCTCTTCACTTGCTTTTCTCGGTTTGTGGAATACCCTTCCTTCTCTATCCTTATTTGCCTGGCATTCTCTTCCTCATCCTTCAGAACTCTACACTAAAATCTCTATCAAGAGTACCTTCTAAAGAAGAATTAGCTGTTTCCTTTCCAGTGTTCCTACAGGAACAGGTACACATATTTATTATAGTGATAATCCCATTTCCATTTATGCCTCAGTCTCCCCACCAGGCTGTGAGCTCCTCAAAATCAGCAAGGTGTATGACTTACCTTGAAATCACAGCACCAATATCTACATAGTACACAGTAGGCACTTAATAAATGTTTGTTAATGAATGCCCAATGACCTGTTCTGCGTCATATCTGTTAAGCGTTGGAGTCACTTCTCCAGATCTTCTGAACAGACACCAAGAGATCCCTTTTTCCCACCTTATTGTCCCATATGCAAAAAAAAAAAAAAATCTTGCACAGTGATGTCAACAACCCTTTTAGCCGTTTAAACATTCTATGGCTTTTGCAAAACTACTTTGTGGAGTATAAACTGTTCCATAAATCCATCTATGGCAGTATTCTCACCTAGGAGCCACAAAACCCTGGGAGCCTCATTGGACTGCCCTCTGTGACCAGGTATTTAACAAAAAGACCATAGTTGTTCATATGACCTCGGTAAGGCTGATTTGCATCTTACTTATCTTCATTTCTCTGTGGCAAGAAGAGGGCAAGTATCCTTCATGCTTTCAATACTGACACTGTATCTTAATAAACTGTTTTCTGAGAACATAAAATTTGAGAGTCTAAAAACCAGGTTTGCTGGAAACTAGGTTCGCATTTGGGAAAATGAGATCACTAAATCACTCACTACTCCCCTCGCCCCCCGCCTTTTTTTTCTGTGCCCTGGCCAGGTTGCTAATTAGGTAACTTCTTATCATAATTACCTAGTCAGCCTTAATGGCTTCACACACTCTGCTCCGTCTCTCACTGGTCCTGTAGGGCCGCTTTTCAATTGTTAAAACAGCTGCTGAGTTTCAAACCGGAGGAGGCTTGGTGTGCGCCGAGGGGGAAGCGCTCCCTGAGTGAAGGCGGTGGTAGGCAGGCGGTGGGGTGAAAAGTGGGACATGAATGCACAGTTTGCACACTCTGCTTTCCGCCTCCAACCTTCTGGATTTAGCTCGTCTCCCCACCCCCGGCCCCCAATCAACCCCAGAGTTCCCCCTTATTGTGCACCCGGGGCTCCCTGACGGTGCGATGGCCCCGCGTACGCTTCTCCCTAGGTTTTGTGGCTTTGAGGGGGTCTCGGTGGGCCTCTCTCTTCTTCCCCACGACTGGCGGGGAGGTAAGAACGGCGGTGCGTCCCCTGAGATGCCGCCCGCGAAGGTCCCCGTTTGGGGAGCGCTGGGTCTCCGTGTGTGTGTGTGTGTGTGTGTGTGTGTGTGTGTGTGTGTGTGTAAGTGCGCGCGCGCGCGCGCGCGGTGGCGCGCAGCGGGAGGGAGGGAGGAACCGAGGGGGGAGGCAGCGGGCAGAGGAGGGAGGGGGCGGGCGGGCAGCGGTGGGGCGGGAGGGGGAGCGGCTCTGGGCTTCAGCAGTGACACTCGGGAGCGAACACACACTCCCGGCTCGGAGCCGCGAGAGAGCGGAGCGAACCGAGCCGCGCACCCGCCGCCGCCGTCGCCCCGCGCGCCCCGCTCTCCTTGCGCCGCACTCCAGCCAGGCGCCGGTGCCCCGAGCGGCCGCCCGCGGAGCCCGCGACAGCCCCCGCGGGGCTCGCAGCATCCTCGCGGCGCCCAGCCCCCGCACGTTCCCGGCCTTTTAAAAGGACCTCCCGCCACTTCCCCACTCTGCCCAGGGATCCCCCAGCCCCGCGCTGCTCCCCGCTCCACTTCGAAGCAACTTCGGCTGCCGCGCGCCGCCAGCCCTCGCCCGCCTTTGAAGTTTGCAGCGCCCACCGCAAAGTTGGGACACTTCGGCCGATTTAATTTTTCTCTATTATCGGCCTCCTCCTCCGCCTCCCAGCCCCTTCGGTTCCTGAGTACTGGTGCTTAGCATCTTGGCCGGTGCCGGGGACGTGGACTGTTTCGCACACCACACCTCGTGGAGGGATTTTTCCTCTCCCCCTCCCAGGAAAAGCAAACCGATTTTTTTTTAAGGTAAGTAACGAGAGGAAAGCAACTCGTGACGTCCCGACGCCTTAGACCGCCACCCCAAGACCTGGTACAAGGAGTGTTCACACCCGAGGGCTCCTCTGGGGTTGGGGGTGGAGGCGCGCGTCCCCTAACTCAGAGGGGCCCAGCGAGGTTCTCCGTCGCGGCTGGACGAGGGCGCCAGATCCCGAGGAGCTGAGGGCTTAAGGGGCGTGGAGCAGATCTCCCTCGGTTTTCCACACTGGCTTCGTGGCTGGGCGGCCCCAGCGGTGTTAGGAGGTGGAGAGACCGTGCACGGGCGGGGGACACGGGGTTCCAGGTGCCCAGGGTGCGGCGGGGTCCCGGGAGCCGCAGAGCCTTTATCCCCGACTTGGCCTGGACACTTACTTTGCCCGCCTGCCGGGAGGGTTGCTGCCTCCCCCTCCGGTTCACCTCCTGTAGCCTTGGCTACAGAAAGTCTGTGAGACCGGCGCGTTGAGTGTGGGACGAAACGCGAGGAGTCCGGACTGCGCACCCGGCTCGCGCTCGGGCAGAGCAGGCGCGGGGTCCTGGTGGGCTGCCCCCAGCCGCAGCCAGGGGCTCGGGGATCTCGGTCCGCTTCGGCCAGCCGAACCTCTCCGCTTTGGCACCTCGTTCGCGCTCTGCCTCGGAGGCGAGCATCGTTAGAGAAACTTCCTCGAGCTGAGCAGGGGACCTGGGACCTGATCTTGCTTTTGCCGCGGTACCAGAGCAGCCACCGAGGGGACGCTCCTTCTCGCCCCAGACCGAGCGATAGGGCGTACGTAGTGCACTAGCCCTGTCTGTGCACCAGTGGGTGCTCGCTCCAGTCCGCCCTACCTTCAGTACTGAGGTGAGACTTGGGGCGGCCCCTACCCTCAGGAATGAACGAGTGGTTCCAGGTCCCCGCTGTTCCCCTGGGACACTTCGCAAACTGCAAAATTTAGGGTGTGGTTTCGTTTCATTTTGCGCCCTTCCTGCTCCCTCCCCCCCCCCGTGCCCCCGCCCGAAGCTGGAGAATTCCCCTTAGCCCTCCGCACCGGGTCCGCGTGGGTCGCGGAGGCCCTCGGAGTTTGCCGCGGGCACCTCTGCAAAGGGCGCTGAGCTGACCTTCGGGCAGGTCGCGGTTGTGCTCCCGGCCCCCTTCGGGGCGCTGTCCATCTCCTGCTCAGGGTACAAGTAGCTCCGTGAAACCAAGACCTTGAGCGAGAAATGAACCTGAGAAAATGTCTCTGGGTTTGTTTTTTGGGTTGTTGTTGTTGTTGTTGTTGTTGTTGTTGTTGTTTTCTTTTTTCTTTTTCTTTTCTTTTTGTTTGCTTTTTTTTTTTTCCACATAGTTCCTTTTAGCAACTTAGTTGGACTGGTAAATTCGTCCACTTCGCATCATTCGATCCTACTATATCAAAGAAGAATTTATTTCTTCATTTAGTCCCTGACCTCTCCAACCACACTACCCTCTTTCCCCCACTCCCTCACCCACCCCTTCTTTCGCCTCGCTTCCTGAACCCTTTTTCTTTTCTGAAGGAGGGAATCTCCGCACCTCCTCCCCTTTTCCTCCCACCCGGGCTCTGAGCGCCTGTGAGAACCCGGGGAGTCGTCAATGGAAATAAATAGGACCCAGCTCCATTCCCCGCCCCCTTCAAACAAGTAGAATCCTCCCTGGGCTCACAGAAGTAGAGATAAAACATCCCTCCAGAGGGAGCGCTTTGGAGGATTTGATGGGATTGAACTGTTTTATTATCCTGAAAGATGTGATGGATGGACGCGACAGCAAATACGCGTACGGAGAGCGATCAGTAGTTATTATTATTAATTATTGTTTGTAACAGTGATCGTAAGGCCATACCCTAGCTGAAGACCGTGTTTATATTTGGTTTTGATTTTGTGTCAGTCTCTTATTACAGTGGTTTCAGAAAGTGAGTACACCAAAGGGGTATTAATTTCTCACACTCATTCTGCATGTGGAATTAATTAAATGTCAAAAAGATACTGTCATTTTACCAAAGTCTTGACCTATGAACTTTTAGAAGGTTGCAGTCTTATGAAATGCCCTCCTTTGCCTCAGTCTGTCTCCTTAAAGTTCAAAAAACATGGCAACATAATTAATTATAGTCCCAATTCCCATTTTCAATCTAAACCTATATGCAGGATTACATTAAAATATCCCATCATGTATCCTTTAAAAGTGACTCTGATGAGTTTGAATTCTTCAGGAGGGGGAGTCCGCTGGGAATGAGGGGTCCTGCAGTTAGAAAAATTGGTGACTATTTCAGATTTCACTAAAAAAACCCTTTAATTCTCCCTTTAAAGAAAGAAATTACAAGTGTTTTCTCTGCATAATTCTTAACTTCAGTGAATATCCTTAATCCTTACCACACACTAGAAACATAACAGCTTGCAGCTTTGTCTGTATTGTTTTCATTTTTATGTCAGGACGTTTGATTCATTAAACCTGTATGTGGAAGTCACAGGCTCCACGTGGCAGTAACACTCCGTTTTAATTAGTAACTATCATAAAAAAGAAGCTAGAACTCTGTAATGGGCCTAAATTGCTAGGAATTATGTGTGGTTTAAATTACGCATTTATTTCAGCAGAAATGAAACCATGAATATAAAACATCTTTTAATCACTTGCAGACACAGCTTTTATCTCCTAAGATGTAACAAAATGTATAATTGAAAAATACCCTTCTAAGAATGAGGGAAGCCCTCACCCTCCGTTTATTTGTCCTGGGTCTATTGAGCATTCATGTGGCAACATATGAATGGTAAAAAAGCAAAGAGTGATGTCATAACCTTGGCAACACCATGCTGAGGGAATGCTTACATTCAATGTAGCCACAGTGGATCAGTCTTCCGATAACTTAATGTAGCGAATGTTTCAATCAGCTTCATGAACCTGGTGATTCAGATTTTAGTTTTCTCACTTGGATTTATTGACCATACTCTCCGTGTATAATACGGGAAATTTTGTGTTGTTAAACTATAATTATTTGGAAGGAAGAAGGGAAAGGTAGAAATAAAATGTATCTGTCCATTGTTGTCTTCCCATGTTCATTTCTGTAGTATCTCTAGTCAGTCTATGAAGAGGTCAGAACTTTTATTTTAAAACTGATTGTGTTTTTGTTGTCATTGTTAGGACAGAACTTATTTTTCATTTTGCAGCGATGAATGAGTAGATATTGGGATTGTGACGACTATGCCTGAGTTAACAGATAGCAAGAAATAGTAAGAATTCCACATAATGTGCATGGATTAAAATTATTTTAGTCTTTTTTTCCTTAGTTATTCCAGTGATAAAGTAGTTGAGTCTAGTGTCCAAGCAGTGTTCTCACACTGTTTTGCTCCCTCTTTTCTTGTCAGGTCTTGCTCTGGGGAGCCCTGCGCCCATAGTACCATCCAAGTAATAAATGGAACTTGCCAGGGTCAGTTCCCATCAGCTTAGGCACCAGGAAGAAAGCATATCCCATAGTCATCTATACTGGGTCAAAGGCAAGTGTAATCTACAAAACTAATTCAGATTATTCACTTGACCTTGAAACAATGTCTAGAACCTGTAAATGTTTATTTTGGAGCAATTATTCTGAAGAATATAATTTTTTTTTCTTTTCTAGTTGGCTCAGTCATTCATAGAAGCACCAATTAAACAAGTTATGTAGTTGAGTAGTAAACAGTAAATCGCACCAAATCTTTGCTTTCAAACTGATTTCAAAATTAAAGTCCTCAAATATTTAAATATTCCATGTAAAAATGCCTGGCCACTTAAACCCCAAAGTTAGGATAAATTGTGCCTTGTTTCCCCTTATATTACAGTGCACATTGACACCTACGACACACATAATCATGCTTCCGCATGTTATTTTTCACCTAGGAAGAAAAGGAAATACTGTGCCACTGTTGTTAAAAAGGAAAAAAAAAAAGAATCACATAGTATGACATAGAAAAACAAAACTAATACTTTATCGCATCGTATAGTGTTATGCTGATCCTAAATTCGGTTGTATTTCTGGGAAAAAAACAAAGCATGTTATGATGAGTCTGTGTTTGGACCTGTGCATAGAGATCTCTTGCCACTCCTCAGATGACACCTGACATTTGATGTCTGTAGCCCACCAGTGCCCAAACCAGTGACAAAAGCAGGTGTGTTCTCAGCTGCTTACTTCCGAAACACATTCCCTGAACCCGAAGGTACTATATTCACACCTTCCCCCTTTCTTTGTGTATCTTACTACAACTGCAAGCCACCTAATCTGTGTATTTTAGTATTCTGAAATATTCGGAAATTATAAACTATATAATATTAATTCACCTCAAATAAAAAAGGTATTGTTAGTTTTGCATTTAAAAAATTGAGGGTAAGGTAGTTGATCAGTAATGGAACAAAAGTGAACTAGCGATATGTTTCTGCAGATCTTTCCCTTTGGGATGAAGAGACAGACTTGACCACAGAACAGCTGGATATTGGGTTCTGTTACAATGTCAATTTTTTTTAAGCACTCACTAAGCTAAAATTGACTTAAACTTTAACGTCCACAGACCTCAAGTCTTTAAATATAGAAACATCCAAGATTATATCTCATTATTCCTTCCGCAATTATCCATATCCCTTGGAAACTGATATATTTTAGTAAGTTGGTGGATAGTTTGGGGTTTTGATTTGTTAATTTTTCCTGTATCAAATTTGAAAAGGACATATATTTAATATCATATATTTCTCTGAAATATTTATTTTTAGTTTCACTTGTGAAAACTCTGGATCTTTAAAAAAGAAAAATATGACAGAATGTATATAGTTAACTTTTCCAATGGCTCTTTTAATTGTTCTTTTGAAAGAATTTGCTGCCTTCTATATAGTTATTAGAAAAGAAAAAAAATACTTTTTTAGAAACAACAGGAAATAGGGGCACCTGGGTGGCTCAGTCTGTCAAGCCTCCGACTTCTGCTCAGGTCTTGATCTCACAGTTGGTGAATTCAAGGCCCGTGTCAGGCTCTGTGCACAGAGCCTGGAGCCTGCTTCAAGTTCTGTGTCTCCCTCTCTCTCTCTTCCACTCCTGGCCCCTGTTCACACTCTGTCTTTCTCTCTCTCTCAGAAGTAAATAAACATTAAAAAAATAAAAAAGAAAGAAACAACAGGTTATATAAAGTTTGGAAAGAACTCAATAAAAACGTGATTACACATGACTAGAAATCAGCTCAAATGAAGGAAACTCTTGGACACAGTGTGGACATTTTACATTTAATAACCAAATAACAAAAATCGAGTTAGCAACATGCACTCATGTCTGTTTTCTAATTGGAATGCTTACAGCCAGTATCACAAATAGTGGTCCTGACTGTAGTCTACAGTGACCGTACAAGTTTCTGTCTTCTCCCTAACATGAAAGCAAGGCAAACACTCTCGTATTCCAGCTGTGTGCTCAGAGGACGTGTACTCCACGATCTAAAGACATAGCCGAAAAATATGGACTCTATTCATATGGGCATTTTATCCATAACTAAAAGTCATCATAACTACATCTTGTTCTCTGAGGCAATTGTCCTTGTGTACACAGATCTAGACAAAATGAGACTGAAATTTATCATTTTTAAAAAATGTTGATTTATTTATTATTTTCGAGAGAGAGAAAGAGAGTGCACAAGCACACAAGTGGGGAAGGGGCAGGGAGCCAGAGGGAGACACAGAATCTGAAGCAGGCTCCAGGCTCAGGGCCAGAGGCGGGGCTCAAACCTAGGAACCATAAGATCATGACCTGAGCTGAAGTCAGATGCTTAACCGACTGAGCCACCCTGGGAACCCCTGAAATTTATCATTTTCTAAAAGAAAGAGTAAAACCTGAACTGATCATTAGAAAGATTTGTGAAGGGTGATATCTTGTTTTTGAAATCACCATGACTGCTGTTTAATACAGAAACTATGAGCAAGTGTTTATTTGCAAAGATAGAGAATACCATATCTGGATAGTTGACAAACAAAATGAGGGGTGACATTGTGATACTTGAAAATATTATGTTTACAAGAGAAAAGCTTGTGTAAAGGGCTTGATTTATTTAGGGATAGTTTCTCCAACTTAGGTGCATCCTGGAGTATAGGTGGTTACAATTTATAGCACATGGTAGTGAAAAGTTAAACCTCAGCAATCCATGTGAACCTAAGAAATGGCTTTGATTACTCCCTTTTGTTCAGGCCATGTGTACTCTAAGCTCATGGGCATTGCCAAATGTCACATTATGCATTTTATTTCTGTAATAAAATATGTCTCTGATTAAATTATCAGAGTCATACCAAAATAATCTCACATAAAAATACACATACTTGATCCTTTTTAGTTATCTTGTTTAAAATACATTTAAAGACAGGTAATAAATACATGTTACCCCTAAGAATACACTAGTATATATGTCATGATTTAAATCTAAATATTATTCATATGTTGATAGCACTCAATAAATGTTGTAATTCATATTAAGTCACAGCATTCACTAAAATTCACTGATACCATCCAAAGCTTCAAGTTGGGATTGTTTCAGAAGTAACTGGATCCTATAGCTGAAGAGATATTTGTTGCCAACAGTGGTGACAGAGATCAGAAACAGCACTGGTAGTTAAAACACCTGGAAAACTGAGAAAAGACAGCAATCATTTATCTTTTGGCCTTCCCAAGTCTCAAATATTTCAGTTCGAGGGGTGATCCTTCGAAGTTTGCTAAAGTGTGCTATGAACACATAGGACTTTTTTTTTATGGAAAATGAAACTGCTTCTCAAATAGAAGACAAGGATTTGATACTCCAACGATCACAGTAGCAAGTACAACCATATTAGTAGATGGACAAAAGGGCAGGTTCCCTGAGGTACTGGGGAAGGAGTCCTGCCCCCAAATGTTACCAAGGCCTCTCATGGTACTAAAATGCTATCTTCGAAAGATGATTTTTTTTTTCCCTTTTTAAAGTAATTTTATTTGTCAGTGTCCCCTATAAATATGAAAATACCCCTGGGGAGGAAAACAGGGGAAGGTCATTGCTAACATCTTACAGAGATGTTAATAGCCAGATAAAGCCAGATTGGAAAGAATTTTAGAGAAGGGAGATACTTATCTTTGGATCTCTTAGCCTCTCCTTTGGACAGCCTACCCTTAGTGTGTATCTGCTTTTTTCCCTTCCTCTTCCCTTCCCTTCCCACCGGTAATTGACTCTCAGTTTCTTATACTCTAGTGTAACTTATCCCCGGGGCCAGCCTCAGGGGCCACACTTGGAAGGTCTCTTGTGCTTAGTCGAATGCTCTTCTGTCACCATCTTGAAATTCTTACTTTTTGAACAAGAGGTCTTGCACTTTCCATTTTACACTGGGCCCACAAAATATGGAATTCACCTTCTTTCTTCCTTGATGTAAATTTAAGATACGGAATCTAGATGTTGAGGAATCGGTGAGGACACTTGAGATTATCTTTGCAAGGTTAGGTCTACTGAGTATTTGTATTTAAAAACATATCTTTTCAGTAAAATGAAGGAAACAGGATACTCTTTTAAATAATTGAGGCACTGAACAGATATCTAGTGTTGATCTTGTAAAGCAGAGGTCTCTAAAAAAGGGTGTCCTCTTTCCCTCACAAGATGCCTCATTATGATGAAATGAGAAAATATCAGAAACCCTATCTATACTGACTTTTATGTATAAAGAGGGAAATCTAAATGTTCTGTTAACATTATGTAATAGATCTAATGTCAAAAGCACTCTTATTCAGTGTATCAGATGGTCAATGAAAAAGAAATAATGGCAGAGGTCACATTTCTATGAAGTAAAAATAATGTCAGGTGAAAATAGTGGCATTCCAATCTCCAATTCTTTGACAAGAAGTCAGCCCTACCTGAAAAAATGACATGAAGTATAGGATTACATCCAATATAATCAACTAGGATACTCACTGTGGCATAGAATGCCTTGTTATTTTATATATATGAAATACAGGTATATATATTTTTAATCACAATTCCAAAAGATTTGGGAAACAACACATTAGAGAGCCAGAGGTCTTGAACAGAAAGCTGAAAGAGCCCTCAAATAAATTAGTCACCATTGTCTTCAAAAGTATTCTTAGTTATATGTATACACATTTGATAATTCCTCTGTTACAAGTAAACAGATAATACATTCCATTATGTTCTGAAAATTTTCAGTATCCTAAGAGTTAAAAAAAAGTTGTCTGGGGCGCCTGGGTGGCGCAGTCGGTTAAGCGTCCGACTTCAGCCAGGTCACCATCTCGCGGTCCGGGAGTTCGAGCCCCGCGTCAGGCTCTGGGCTGATGGCTCAGAGCCTGGAGCCTGTTTCCGATTCTGTCTCCCTCTCTCTCTGCCCCTCCCCCGTTCATGCTCTGTCTCTCTCTGTCCCAAAAATAAATAAACGTTGAAAAAAAAAAGTTAAAAAAAAAAAAGTTGTCTAATCTG
The DNA here is from genome assembly GCF_016509475.1 of Prionailurus bengalensis. Taxonomy (NCBI): domain Eukaryota; kingdom Metazoa; phylum Chordata; class Mammalia; order Carnivora; family Felidae; genus Prionailurus; species Prionailurus bengalensis. The sequence continues at coordinate 103,858,307 of NC_057344.1, forward strand.
CTCTAGTAAAAATATATAAAGTGCTACATTTGGAAATTTTTATTTGAAATTTTATTGTTTATTGTCAAGTTGCTAGTTACTAACTTATGTTAAAGTTGCTTCTGTGTTTTGAATTTCACAACAGTGAATGGAAATTATTCTACTTATTAACAATATTATAACTTTGTAAAACCCATTGATTGTTTACAAGGTACTTCCACATTCATCATTTACCTTAATCTTCACAGGAACCCAGTGAGGAAGATAGTAACCCTCCTCCTGCTGAGAAATCTGAGACTCAGTTAAGAGACTTCCCTACACTCATTCACATACTTCTAAAATAAAGTAGGGACTCTTGGTTTCATAAGCAAAATTGATGGAAATGTCTAAAAATTTTTAATTGAGATTAATTGCCAAATTAATTTGCAAGGATGCATTTGCTTGGAAAATTTTTCTTTTACAATTTAATGATTAAAAAAGATCATTAATTTAGTCTCAATTGATAAGACCTTAATCACAGACAGTTTATGTGCTAGATGTTTGCTGGTTTTGGTAATTAACTTACTAGAGAAGTTTTTACAGAAAAATGATTACAATTTTCGACTTTTAATCAGTATGTGTTAAGGTACAACACTGAAAAATTAATAATCTGCAGAATCCCTTTTTAAAATAGTGGTATTTCATAATAATAATTCACCTCTAGACTCATTCCATTATTCCACTAATAATATGGCACTTTTGAGAGAAAAGATTTGAAGTTACGTCTCTTTTAAAATTATTTAAATAAATGATTCCTCCCCCTCCCAAGTTGGATGAAATTACACATTTCAGTGGAATGAAAGTTATTGTAGACACATATGATAGGATATTCCAAATATTCTAAACAGTTAAAGCCCTTTAAAACATAATGAGGAATAAGTAAGTTCAAACAGTGAAGATATTTATACGCACACTCACATTAACATTTCAGCCAGCAAGGTCAATCTGTAATTGAAAACAATCTCTATATTTAAAGTTTTATTCACATTTACAAAACAATGACAACAAAGAGGCAGTTTTGAAACATTTTTTTCTCCCGGCAGGCTCTATCTTGTGTAATGACCAATGAACATTGTTGACCCCTGACACTCACCAGCAGCAGCCTTTCCCCAATGCTTAAAAACAATTTTTTTTTTTAAAGGAAAACCACACCTAACGGTAGATCTTACTTTTGGAGGAGGGGAGGGATGAAATGATTGTGGTCAGTGTCTTTTGGTTTGTCATCTCTCTGTTGTAGACTTACGAGCTTGTGTTATTTCATCATAATTTACTATAAACTCTTCATTAAAAGTGACCTTGGGGTCTGCCCGCACTATCTGCCTTTTGAGTGCCCTGTTCTTTAATCATCTCTTAATCCAGAAATAATAATGCAGAACATCCCAGGAACTGAGCCTGATCCTCAGCTCTCTAATCTCGACACGTGCATCTGAAATCCCTTGCTAGATCTAGTGCCTAAAAAGCCTGAGAACACTCACCTTTCAATCCGCTTAATCCATCTTTGTTTATTAAACAATATTGATGCCCTCAGATATGGTCTATCAAGGCTAACAAAAAGAATATTAAGAATTTCCTCCTGTTTATGTGATTCTTTTTTAAAACCCAACATCTTGGCCTTTCCTCTGTGTTTCTAGTCAGTCTTTAAATAGGAACCTAATCTGTTACCTGATAGATTAGGTAAATTCAGATAGAATAACCTGATGCTGAAACTCTTTCTGATACCTGTTTGAAGAGCAAGTCAAAAGATGTATCTTTTGTTGTTGAATAAAATTTTGCAACTAGTTTGAGAAGCTGTTTTATACTATTTATAGATAAATAGGACCTTTTTTCATTGTAAAAAAGCATTCACACCCACCTTTTTAAACCTCATTAACAACCCTGAGAATAAATGTTTTCCATTTATGGATGAGGAAACTCAAAGAGTATTAAGAGATTTGCTAAAAGTACAAAAGCCAATAATGGTTTGGTCAGAACTCCTTCAACTCAGATCTTCTTACTCAAAGTCTAGCGATCATTTTCTATTTTACTTTGGCAGCCTTTTAACCGTCCCCAGGCTTGGAGACATGAGCCCAGAGAGTGAGATACAGAAAGAAAAGAGAGGTGATGCATTAACTATCCTCTCTTTGAGGTTCTCTCAACTGTGAGATTGTCACGAACCAGTGTCCTTGGAGAATATTATCTCATCTCTCCGAAGACAGGGCTCTACATTTGTAGTTTGTTTTTGGCCTTGGATATTATAGGAGGGATCGCCGAAGAAATCCATATTTTAAAACTGTTACTTGAACTTACTTCTTTTTACAAGAACACAACAACTACATACTTGTGTGCCCCTTGCTTTTTTTTTCCTTTTTTTTTTTTAATCTGGAAATAATAACTTAGGGTTTAATCATTTGAACTATTTAAGGTTCCTGGTACATCTGTCTCACTCTTCTATATTTGACGTATATTATCTTGATTACAGTATGTTTAATGACTACTTTGATTTTGTCTTTACTTTGGCACTTGAGGCCACTTCCAAAACTCTTTGATAGCAGACAGGCTTTAATGCTGTCATATCAAAATAACTGCCAGTGGGGAGGAAAGAAGCAAAGCTTCGGGACTATCAGGTATTTGGGAGAATATGGGATTAGGTCCATGGAATCAAATGCCAATTCTTAGCTATGGTATTTACTATTCTACGGTAATAATTATTTCTTCTTGATAGCATCTTATTTCTTAGTAGTATATTTGCCAACTTCATTAGGTATATGAATAAATTAGGATCTTGTCACAATCTCCTAAAAAATTCCACTAGTTACTGGGCTTTAAGTTAAACACAGACGTATTCCCCAGAGAGAATAAACCTGCATATCTTCTTGTTTTTTAATCTAAAGAAGGTAAAGAAAAGAGAAAGCTGTGAAATTGTGTGGATGTAATAATAGTTCTCAAAGTAAAAGGAAGAAAGGATATGTATAATCTCCATGTCGTCCATGGTAAATATATGTTTAAAACATTAACATTTGGAATGAGTGAAAATTAGAAATCAGAAAGTGCAAACAATGAGGGGCACATGGCTTGGTCAGTCGGTAGAATGTGCGACTCTTGATCTCGGGGTTGTAAGTTCCAACCCAACATTGGGTGTAGAGATTACTTAAAATACTTTAAAAAAATTTCAAGCAATGAAAATCCTGGAGAAGAAAATCATTGTGCCGCCATAACCAGATAATCGGTCATGGAATTGAAAGACACAGATCTACTCAAAGTGCAGCCCATGAACCATCAGCATCGTATCTCTGGGGAGCTTGTTAGAAAGGACGAGTGACAGGCAGACTTTTTGAATTAGAATCTGCATCTTCACAGGAAAGTTGAGTGATGTGAATCCACATTAATATTTGAGAAGCACTGGTCTATAGCATTCCTATTCCCTGATCAGAAAGTATCCCAACCAAACCATATTTCACCTATTTTCAAGGAAAAGGGTTCTCTTGAGTAATGCACTGTGTTATTCTTACATGTCCTGGTAACAACGGAAAAAAATGCTTCCCTATACCAGGCCTCTGGACCATCCGGCACATACCACCCCTCTATGGCAGCCAGCCAACAAGTTTCCATGAGGCCCACCTCAAAAGATTAAGGAAATACTTCCCAAGTCTTTAAGTTTTACAAAACAACCTATTTTATACCCATAAAATCGCCAAAAGCATCCATAACTTGTTTCCTATTTAGCTTATTATATCTCTTATGAAACAAATCCCATAAATCAGCAATAATAGTTAATTTTATTACTTTCAATTTCATTTATTTGTTACACACAAAATGTCATGTACATGTGCTTGGTGTTGTTCTATGACCACCATTATAACTGTCATAAACATAGCATTTCCTTTCTACAGACCCTGGGCATGTCAAGAATATGCACAAACAAATTAAAACGGTGTGCAGTAGAAGTATGCACGTAGAAAAGCACACAACTAAATTCCCTGTGGTCATAAATGTTTGAGTCGTGAAGAATGAGTAGGAGTTGGCCACCGAGAGAAGCAGCAAAGGTGTCCTAGGTGAAGGAGTCCACTGAGTCCTGAAGAACACACGGGAATGACAGCCAAGTACAGACAGTTGTCGGGAATAAGTCTGGTGGAGTGAGCAGTGAGGTAAAGGACCTCATGTGCACGGACTTCATCCTCCAGTTTGGGGGAAACATCTGACTTGTTTTGGTTAGCAGAAGAGTGAAACATTCTTGTTCATAAAGATAATAGTGTCATTACTGTGCAAAATGGTCAAGGAGAGCTGTGGGAAATGGGTGTGAGAAGCACTAAGTGGATAATCTGAGGCATTGCCAGTTTGGATAGAGAAGAGAGAACAAATTTGAGAGAATATGCAGCAGGTAGATTGGCAGGATTTGTTGGTGAACAGCGGATGGAGATCCAAAAAAGTGGCTACTGTTGAGGTTCTTCATTTGGTACGTGGCAGGACTGTGCTGCTGAGCTAATTAACACCAGCGTGTACTTGTTTTCATGTGGCATCTCAGGTAACTCTTGAGCAGCCTGGTCAGGAACACTATTCCATTTGAGTCAACACGGAAACCAGGGTGAATCAAGAAGCTGTGGGGACTTAATCTGCCCATGGACTCAGTGGTACAGAAGTGCTTGGCAGAGGAAGGCATAGAGCCCAAATTCAAACTCCTCACCAGCCTGAGTCTGGCTTGGTGAGGCCAGTGCTGAGCCACTTCACACCTTTGAATGTTGGATCCTGGGCATCAGAAGGAAAACGGGCCTGGAGCTAAGAATCAGCCTCGAGGCCTTGGCAAACAACCACCCCCAACTTCCTTGCATAGTCCAGAATCTGATGGGAGAGATTTCAGATTACCCTCTTCTTTGCAATAAACTCCTTGAAATCAGTATAATTAAGCAAATACTTATTTAGTGCCTACACTGTATAAGAACTAAAAAAGTCTATATAGGAGATACAAGGATGAGTAAAAAGTAATCGTTTCCAGGGGACACGTACTTGAGTAAACTCATGTTGCTTCATGGAGAGCTTTTTTTTTTTTTTTAAGGACAGGAAAAAATATTAAAATAGCTATAATTCAAGGAAGATAAGAAAGTGCTGTAAGAATCAAAGTCTCTGGCTTCACTGGAAGACCTTAATTCTGCCTTATCCTCCTCTTATGTCTCCAGGGATCTTGCAACAGGCACTTAATAAACACTAGTTCACTCACTGACAGTTTACAGGGAGAGCTCAGATAACAAACCATCTAAGTAAACACTATGCCCCTACAATCCTATTAAGAATCTTCCTGCAGGTTTTATAGCCCTTTTTTTTCTTTTTTTTTTTCTTTTTTTGTTTCGTTTTGTTTGCAGTGTCTCAGTCCAGAAAGTCAGGAAGCATCCTTCCTCTGTCAGAACACCTACTCTTTAAACTGCTCTGTTCAGTTTAACAGCTTTGTCAGATAAGTCTTTATTTTATTGAGCCCCAATCTCCGTCCCTATAGTGCCATGCGGGCAGCTGGTACTAGCTGGGCCAGCCAGAGTGTTTCTAATCCCTCTTTCATCTGATAACAGACCTTAAAACATCTGGTGTCACCGCCCATCCCAGCATGCCTGGATTTAACACTGCCAGTCCTTCCTCATGTGACTGTGGCCGCCTCACTGAGTCAGTGCTGTCTTCTGGTCCCTGTGGATTGTGATTGCATCCCTCTTAGTGGCTGAGGGTGACAGTTAAGGCACAGATGAGGCAGATTCCTGGACATAAAATCCAGTAGACCAAATAGGTCCTTCCCCTCAGTCTCCATGGCTTACTACTCCTCTCCATTCAATCCCCTGCTAAAATGTCACTTCCTCAGAGAGGCCATCCATGACCACTCAGCCTAGGAGGGCTCCTTCCCCCCAACCTACTCCCTCTTCTCCCCTCCAACCTCTTTGCCTGTTTCACTTTCTTCACAATGCTACTGCTGTCTGGAACGGTTATGTGTAGTTGTTGACTTGGTCATCATCTCCCTTACCTACCGAAGCACAAACCCTGCTAACACAAGAACATCACACATCTTGTTCACTGCTGTGTTCCCAGTGCCCGGCACAGAGTAAGTGCCCAGTAAACATTTGTTGAATCAGCCAATGAACTCTGCAATCCCATCACGCTTGCTCTTTTAGAAAAAGTTCCTGTTGTCACTGCCTTGTTGATGAGTATCGCTTTTTCTTACATCACTAGAATCTGGGTTATAAAGATTTCTTTGATCAAAACTTTATGGAAGATTCAGCCCATGTGTTCAGCAGACTTAGCTGGCAGAATTACCAAAGCAATTTTTGAAACCAGGTTTGTTATAAGAACGGGAATATCTTTGAACCAGAATAATTTAAGTACCTGGTTTTTTTAGTATGGTAAGTCGAACTAAAAAGGCCTTTAAAATTTTGAAGTTTCTTTGAGAAGGTAGTATATATTACCTGAGATAGATGGAAAATATGTAAAGAAGGTAAGGTTGTTGCTGATGGGTGGGTGAAGAGACTGATTATTTTTAGAATCTTCTATTCCTTCTACAGTATTTTATTTTATCCTTGCTATCACTAACAAACAAAATTAGTAATGATCTCCGTTCAGGAGACATGGCGATTACTCAGTTTGGTCCACCAGTCAATTGGTATTTAGTAAATCCTTGGTATATATGTGACAAAATATCTGACAAGATTGCTGACCTTTCTCCTTTAGAGTATTCTACACTCTTTGGTGTCTCTAATGACCCTGCCAGCGATCTCTTTGCTCTCTCAAGCCTGCTTTTCCCTGCCTGTCACTGAGCTTACTACCTGCCTCATCCTTGCCCATGCCTGTGCCCTTGCCTTCATTCTCATATCAAGCCTGCTGCCTTAGGATTCCTCCGCGGATGGTGGCACTCTGCAGAAAAGTGCCCAGGAGCATCAGTTAGATGACATTTGGCAGATGTGGGCTTATAGGAAGGTTTGTAAGTTGTATTTTAGCCTATCCATTTGGACACAGCTTATGAAGAAGTCTGGTCACATGCCAAACTGCAGGGTTTTCTTGTCAAATTTTCTTCATAACTTCTTTTTCTTTTTTAATTTTTTAATGTTTATTTATTTTTGAGAGACAGAGATGAGCAGGGAAGGGCAGAGAGAGGAGGAGACCCAGAATCTGAAACAGGCTCCAGGCTCTGAGCTATCAGCACAGAGCCCTATGCGAGGCTTGAACCAACAAACAGCAGTGTCATGACCCAAGCCAAAGTCAGACACCCAACCAACTGAGCCACCCAGGCACTCCCTTCATAACTTCTGTCTCTCTTAGTTTCCTGCTCACTGAGCATGAACAACCCGTTACCAGAACTTTTTTTTTTTTTTTAAGTTTGTTTATTTTGAGAGAGAGAAAGGAGGGGAGGAGAGAGGGAATCCCAAGCAGGCTCCATGCTGTCAGCACAAAGCCCAACGCAGGGCTCAAACACATGAACTGTGAGATCATGACCTGAGAGGAATCTCAG